>NC_138777.1:196048769-196648769 GCF_965119305.1 Pelophylax lessonae | reverse complement strand
GTCTGACGACGTAGTACTACGTCGTCAGACACTCCCCCTTGTGGGCGGCGCTCGCGCGCCACTGGAGGCTCGCTCCCGCTGTTTTCAGTCACAGCGGGAGTCGGGCCAGGAGAGGAGCAGCGGCGATCGCCGCCGCTCTTCCCCGATCGTCGGGGATCGAGTCTGGAGATCCGCCCGCTTGTGTAAACACAGCGGGCGGATCTCTGAAGTGACAGGCAGGGTCAGATTGCAGGGTTCAGCATAGCTGAACCCTGGATCTGTCCTTGTGTCACTCAGTCACCTCCCCCCCCCCACAAGTCAGTAAGCACCAGGCATACATTAACCCCTCCCTCTCCAATAAAATTAACCCCTTCCCTGTCAGTGTCATTTTTACAGTAACAGTGCATATTTATAGCACTGATTACTGTAGAAATGTCACTGGTACCCCCAAAAGTGTCAAAAATGTCAGTCAAGGGTCCGACCTGTCCGCCGCAATGTCGCAGTCCCGCAAAAAAATCGCAGATCGCCGCCATTACGCGTTAAAAAAAAAAAAACACCAAAAATGACAGAAATCTTTCCCTTAGTTAGTGAACGCAATAACTTTTGCGCAAACCAATCAAAATACGCTTATTGTGATTTTTTTTTTACCAAACATATGTAGCAGAAAACAAATTGGCCAAAAATTTTAAAAAAATTAGATTTTTACATTTTTTTGGGGGGGGGAATTTCATATAAAAAAATGTGAAAAATATTGTTATTTTTTCAAAATGTACGCTCTTTTTTTGTTTATAGCGCTAAAAGTAAAAAGCGCACAGGTGATCAAATACCACCAAAATAAAGCTCTGTTTGTAGGAAAAAAAGAACGTAAATTTCGTTTGGGTAAGGCGTCGCACGACCGCGCAATTGTTAGTTAAAGTCGCACGGTGCCGAATCGCAAAAAGTGGCCCAGACGTAAGACAGCGAAATTCTCCGGTGGTAAAGTGGTTAAGAAAGAGATAAAACCTTCAGGGGCTGAAGTGGGTAACTTAAAAACGTGATACTTGTGAATTCTCATCACCTACCCTGAGTAGTACAGTGTTACTATGGTAATACTGCATTGCTCTGGTCACTGTATGTAAAAAAAAATGTAGAGAAAGAAAAAAATTGTATTAAAAAAAATTAAAAAAAAAAACATTTTATTATTATTTATTTATTTTTTTTTTACATTCTGTTACTAGTGTCCCTGATCACTGCCACGCCAGTTATATAATTACACTGTACTGCATTGGTGACAGTATGTAAAAACATTTTCTTTTTCATTTCTTTATTTTCCAAAAAACTGAAACAAAAAATGACAGCTTCAAAATGCTCACCGTGCTAGGATTGTCTAATTTCCAAAAAGGAACCATTTGGGGAAAATTTGTACTGTCCTGGCATTTTTGGGCCTCAAGAAATTAGATAAACTGTTAGTAAATCAGGATTGATTGATTTTCAAATACTTATATCAAAGTTTTTTGACTCTATAACTTTCCTACAGACTAAATAATAAACACTCTTTTTGGTTATTTTCAACAAAGAAATGTAGCAGTATATATTTTGCCTTAGATTAACCACTTCTGGATTGGCAGGATTTGCCCCCTTAATGACCAGTCCAATGATTTTGCGATTCGGCTCTGCATTACTTTAACTGACAACTGCACGGTCGTGCGATACTGTAACCAAATAAAATTGATGTCCTTTTTTTTCCCACAAACAGGGCTTTCTTTTGGGGGTATTTGAACACCTCTGTGGTTTTTGATTATGCGCTATAAACAAAAAAAAGAGCGTCAAATTTGAAAAAAAAAAACGCAGGATTTTTCACTTTCTGCTATATAACATTCCCAATAAAAAAAAAAAAACTAAAAAAAAAATGTTTTCATCATTTTTAGCCAATTTATATTTTGCCACATATTTTTGGTAAAAAAAATCCCAATAAGTGTATTTTGATTGGTTTGCGCCAAAGTTATCGCGTCTACAAACTAGGGGAAAGATTTATGTCATTTCTATTTAATTTTCTTTTTTTTACTAGTAATGGCGGCGATCTGCGATTTTTATCGAGACTGTGACATTGCAGCGGACAGATCGGACCCCTAACTGACATTTTTGACACTTTTGGGGGGAGCCGTGACATTACTACAGTAATCAGTGCTACAAATATGCACTGTTACTGTAATAATAAAACTGGCAGGGAAGGGGCTAACACCAGGGGCGATCAAAGGGTTAAATGAGTACCTAGGGGGTGATTCTAACTGTGTGGGGGCCAGACTTGATGGATGAAAACAGGGCTCCTGTGTTCCAAAATAACAGGAACACAGGAGCCCTGTTTCAATCAGTGACAGATGAGTGGCGTGCTGTGTTTACAATGGCACAACGCCTTCTGTCAGTCCCTGCAGCGATCACCGGGTTCCCGGCGGCCATCGCGGCCACAGAACCCGTTGCTTGGCTAGAGAGCGGGCGCGCAATCACGCTGCTGGCGGCACACGCACGCCAGAGACCCGCTTCAGCGAGCCGATGTACCCATACTTTGGTTTGCGCAGCAGAGCCAGCCTGCCACAGTATATCTGCGGCGGCTGGTCTTTAAGTGGTTAATGAATAAAGAATATTGATTTGCAAAGTTTTATAACCGAAACAAAGAAAACCATGTTTTTTTTTTTTTTAAATGTTAATTATTTTTTTGTTTGTTTAGCTAAAAATAATAAACCCAGTGGTGATTTAATACCACCAAAAGAAAGCTCTATTGGTGCGAAAAAAAAAATGATAAGAATCTCATATGGGTACAGTGTTGCACGACCGCACAATTACCGCACAATTGTTATTCAAAGTGTGACAGAGCTGAAAGCTGAAATTTGGCCTGGGAAGGAAGGGAGTAAAAGTGTTCAGTAAGTGGTTAAAGGATGAGTTTACTTTTACAAAAAAAATAATACATGCACGTTTTTTTTTTTTTTCAGGTAAAAAAAAGCATATGCATTTATTTATTTCTTTTTCCTAGGAGCCTATGAAGCATTGCAACCACAATCAGCAGATAGTAGGTGCAATGCCATGGTCCTGCAAACTGTCTGCGTAGCTGTTTCCCCGTACCACCGATACAGGCAGGCAGTTACACTCTGACAGAAAGCTCACTGAGCTACCTAGAGTGATCAACAGTACCCTGGTAGCTCATTGAGAACTACAAGCAGACAGAAGCAAAGGCAGTTGGTACTTGTAGTTTTCCCATTCACAGGACACTGTGAATGAATGATGCACCTGGGCGGGCTAAGCACCGATTGGCCGCATTTTTTTTCAGATTGTGACAGCGATCGCTGGGAGAAGATCCTCCTCTCACTGTTAAAACAGGAAACTGGGAGGGGAAGGGGGAGGTGCATTTGTAACATGTTACATGTTACCCCGAATATGAGTGTAACATGTTACAAAAGTTGAAATGATCCTTTAACTTTACGAAAAATGCTCAGTTAAATATAGCTAATTACTATTTGATTCCTATGATTGTTTATTTGCAAAATAAGAAAGTCCAGCACCAGCCAATCGCTTGTTGACTACTTTTATTTAATTGAAAATGCATGCTGAGCGCAATCGCCTAGCTATCTTCTGAAAAGCAGCAGAGCAAATTAAAGGCTGTTCTCAGCTTAGTACTAAATTGTAGTTTACAATCACACAATTTCAGGCTCTAGCTTTTAAATCTGCTGGCTATAAGTGTTCAAGATGAAGTTATGATGGAATATTATTATTTTTATTATTATTATTATTATATAAAGAGTAATCCAGAATTAATGTGCATCCGGAAAGTATTCATATAGCTTCACTTTTTCCACATTTTGTTATGTTACAGCCTTATTCCAAAATTGATTAAATTCATTATTTTCTTCAAAATTCTACAAACAATTCCCCATAATGATAACGTGAAAGAAGTTTGTTTGGAACCTTTGCTAATTTATTAAAAATAAAAAACTAAAAATATAAGTATTCACAGCCTTTGCCCTGACACTCAAAATTGAGCTCAGGTGCATCCCATTTCCACTGATCATCTTTGAGATACTTCTTCAACATGATTGGAGTCCACCTGTGGTAAATTCAGTTAATTGGACATGATTTGGAAAGGCACACACCTGTCTATATAAGGGTCCCACAGTTAACAGTGCATGTTAGAGCACAAACCAAGCTATGAAGTCCAAGGAATTGTCTGTAGACCTCTGAGACAGGATTGTTTAGAGGCACAGATCTGGGGAAGGGCAGAGAAAAATGTCTACAGCATTGAAGGTCCTAATGAGCACAGTGGCCTTGATCATCTGCAAATAGAAGAAGATTGGAACCACCAGGACTCCACCTAGAGCGGGCTGCCCGACCAAACTGGGCGATCAGGGGAGAACGGCCTTAGTCAGGGAGGTGACCAAGAATCCAATGGTCACTCTGACAGAGCTCCAGCGTTTCTCTGTGGAGAGAGGAGAACCGTCCAGAAGAACAACCATCTCTGCAGCACTCCACCAATCAGGCCTGTATGGTAGAGTGGCCAGAAAGAAGCCACTCCTCAGTAAAAGGCACATGCCAGCCCACCTGGAGTTTGCCAAAAGACACCTGAAGGTCTCTTAGACCATGAGAAACAAAATTCTCTGGCTTCATGAAACAAAGATTGAACTCTTTAGCCTGAATGGTAAGCATCATGTCTGGAGGAAACCAGGCATCGCTCATCACCTGACCAATTTCTTTCCTACAATGAAGCATGGTGTTGGCAACATTATGCTGTGGGGATGTTTTTTAGTGGCAGGAGACTAGTCAGGATCGAGGGAAAGATTATTGCAGCAATGTACAGAGACATCCTTGATGAAAATCTGCTCCAGAGCGCTCTGGATCTCAGACTGGGGCGAAGGTTCATTTTCTAACAGGACAACGACCCTAAGCACACAGCCAAGATAACAAAGGAGTGGCTATGTGACAAATCTGTAAATGTCATTGAGTGGCCCATAAGAGCTCAGACTTGAACCCGAATGAACATCTCTGGAGAGATCTCAAAATGGCTGTGCACCAACGCTCCCCATTGAACCTGATGAAGCTTGAGAGGTCCTGCAAAGAAGAATGGGAGAAACTGCCCAAAGTAGTTGTACCAAGCTTGTAGCATCATACACAAAAATATTTGAGGCTGTAATTGGTGCCAAATGTGCTTTATTAAAGTATTGAGCAAAGGCTGTAAATATATACAGTATGTACATAAAAATGTTTCTGTTTTTTATTTTTAATAAATTTGCAAAGATTTCAAACAAACTTCTTTCACACTGTCATTATGGGATATTGTTTGTAGAATTTTGAGTAAAATAATGAATTTAATCAATTTTGGAATAAGACTGTAACATAACAAAATGTGAAAAATTAAAAAAATGTATTCACTTATTATACATTGATATATTACACATGTAGCACTGCCCCCTCGGGAACTGCTGAGAATGGATTCCCCTGGGTTACCCATAGCAACAGTCTGTTAAACTTATCACTTTAAGTCCTTGGCTCAGTCAATGAACAGTCCAGGGGATTTGTTTTTTTGTTTTGTATTTGGAATTGGGATGGGAGAAGGGATGAGTGGGATACTCCAGCTTAGTAACTATGCAAAAATCCTGAGGACATCTAACTGTAGTGTGTGCGGCAAGGCCACTGCTTCACCTTGCCACTGCAGTGAAGATATAGAAAGTTTACTCTGCTTTAGGTTACTCTTCAGAGTCTAACTTGGCACCCCCTTTCTTACTTGCTGTGTGTGCTAGCTCCTGTCCCAGTGGTGTATTTTGGTTTTGTGCTGCCCTAGGCAAGACTAAAATTGGGCGCCCCCCCTCCTCCTATGTAAATTTGCCCCACTCCTTTTTTAACTGATGTGGCTCCCTCCAAAATTGAAGGACTACAAGTCCCAGCATTAACCCCTGAGATCTCATGAGAGGGGGTGAAGGAGAGAGAGAGGGGGTGGGTGAGGGGGGGGGTGAGAGAGAGAGGGAGGGTAGAGAGGGGGTGGGGAGAGAGAGAGGGGGGATTAAAGAGAGAGAGCGAGAGGGGGGATGAGAGAGGAGAGGTGAGAGAGGAGAGGTGAGAGAGGGGGGGGGTGAGAGAGAGAGGAGGGGGTGAGAGAAAGAGGAAGGGGTGAGAGAGAGAGGGAGGAGGGATAAGAGAGAGAGAGGGGGGGTGAGAGAGAGAGGGGGGTGAGAGAGCGAGAGAGAGGGGGATGAGAGAGAGGGGGGAATGAGGGAGGTGGCTCTAGCAACCAGTGGCTAATAGAGTCTCAGGTGGAGGGGGGGAAGCTTTTTTTCTGCCCCCCCCTGCAAAGTGCCATCCTAGGCCTGGGCCTTGTTGGCCTAGGCCAAAATACAGCACTGTCCTGTCCACTGACTCTCCTTGGAGTGGTCCCCTTCCTGGGCAGACCCTTAGCAAGCTCCCTGGTACTCACGGGCACTGTTTTTCCTCTGGTTGCTCTGCCACTTGCTCCACCGTCAGTATCCTCTGGACCTCTTAGCTCAGCACCACACAGGCGACTGCCTGTGACCACTTTCCACACTGACAGGAGGAGAGACAGCCATCACCCTCCTCCTTGGGCCTGGTTTCCTGCCCAAAGACCCCCTGTCACATGTGCTCTTGGCATTTATGACCAATCCCAGGATGCACCACTGTTGTGCCCTCCCACTGGGATAGCCACAAAAGCCTGTGTGTCACTGGATGGGTTTCCTCCACTGTCCAACGGGCTCCCCTATTGAATACAGTGGGGACACTCCCTCAGACCCGGTGAATCACACATCTACACATGCAACAGGCCTAACTATTGATCAGGATTTCCTGATAAGCAGGCAGAGAAAAAACGATGCTAGCAAAAACTCCTAGAACCTATCTGGAAGGGTTCTACACACATAAAGAAAAAAGGGGAAATAAGATAAAACCCCCTTAAAATATATTGGCTTTGATAACAAGCACAGTTTTAGCACACAAACATAAATATATTTTTTCACAGCAGTAATTATGAAGCTAAATATATCAAAGAGCAGTTAGAAAGAATTGTCAAACCACCGACTGTGTGAACGGACTGCGTACTATATTTACGCTCATACTTCAACTTCTTAATTTAGCAAAAAGTTGGACTTTGAACAATGCCTCCCAGCTATAATACATTTGTTCTGCATGCAAATCATATAATTTTCAGCGTCTTAAAACTGCAGAATTTACACAACCTATTTTAGTATTCTTTAGTCTCTAACAAGTATAAATGGGAATTGAGGAATAATCAGCAATGGTTATCGGCCTTCCTATTTAAAAACAATAATGATGCTCACTCATCCTGAACAAGGCCTTTAATTAATCATTGTAGTTATTCAGGTTGAAATCCCAGTGTTAGTCTCAGTGAAGCGAAGCCGCAATATAAACTCTGGCTAAAATGCTTTTCTGCTTTATTCAAAATAATAGAAAGGCATGTCATTTGTTTCTGACTGTATTGCTTTTATTTTATTGAACTTTACAGTGGTAATTGCAGGTTTCTCTAAAATGTATATTTGCTTAATATGATATTATACAGGAAGTTACCTAATCATCATCATTTTCTGTTTGCATTTGGGGGTTGCGTGTCATTAGATGAAGCTGTCCAACCCAGGTTTGTGTTTGATAGATATTGATTTTAACACTTCTTAGTGTATTCTGAGACGGGTCAATATGGTGTTGTCTCTTCAGCACATTCTGGGTCTCAACCAGGGTTTGCTCTCTGTTGAAGATACTTTAATGGAAGACTGGAAGGTGGCATCCACTTAAAGGGATGAATTGCACATACAGTATACAGCATTTTGCACATACAGTATAAGGCAAAACATCAAGTTCAGTCAACTTTTGTCCTTCCCGATGTAGCGCTCACCCCCAGAAGGTCTGTTGAGAGATTTGGGGGAACCGACCGCTAGGGAGGGAACCAGAGGACCAACCCCCTCGGAGGACCCATTACCCGAGTCTGATACCAAGTCTGGTACCACGCCTCGATGTGTGGCTGCCAGGGGTGGACTGACAACTCATGGGGCCCCCGGGCAATCAGAGATCATGGGGCCCCCTGTGTCCACACTCAAGCCACACAAAGCCCCACCTACAAATTGCAGCTCAGCCACATAGAGGGGGCATTTAAATATCTACCACAGCATAGCCTGCATGGAAATCCCCGAATGGTCAGTCCGCCCCTGGTGGCTGCTATTACATTCCCACCAGTTCATGGTTACCCATAGCAACTACATTCCTTCCTCTAACTCCTTTGTTGATTTAACCCTCCATAGTGGCCTTCAGTTCCTTACTCTTCAACCCTGAGTGTGCTTTTCAGTACCTGTTCTTCTAGGTACACCATTTACCTCCAAGCACCCCTTTATAAATAACTTCAGACCAGGCTTTTGAACAGTTAACAGTTTTCCTCAACATGCTAAAAAATACACTCCAAATTCACACAGTTCTCCTCTAACTAACTAGGCTCAGGCTATTTAGGCATACCTTTCCAGGTCATCATCCAGATAGGGTCTTTGAGAGGGGGTTTCCTGTGTGGAGACCTTGCAGGTTGCTGTTGGTTGCATCTTTACTGGCAGACTTCTCTCCATGTTCCCATGCAGTCCAAGCTTCTATTCTTAAGCCCAGCCTTCCCTCTACTTATATTTACCCCAGGGGGGAGGGCAGAACCCAGAAAAACCTGGAAAAATAAGGAACCTGCACTAAACTTTCCCCACCCGGGCAGCCCAGCAATACAATTGGCACCTGTCTACAAGCAGCCAATGAGAGCAGCCAGGGATTGCGTGGGTGGGGGAATTAATTTGTTTCTTTCAATCAGCTCACTTGCTAATCAAAATAGAAATGAGTAATCTATGGCAAACTTTAGAAGCTGACCAGAAGAAATTCAGAAGTATTTCAAGCTGGTCTCAAATGCAGGTTTTAGAACCCGCGGTGATGCGAAAGAACGAAACACCTATACAAAAAGTGCTTGCGAAAACATGCACACAAAAAAAGTGTCTCTAGTCCACTTCCAAAAGGCCTGGCGGACCCCTCTCCTCATGGTCAGCCAAGCTGTCCACTGATTACTAGTTGAGGGGCTCTCCTGAAGGACCCCCCCCCCCACCCTACTAGTTCAGTTGAGGAAGGGACCACATGACCACAGATCCTTCCCCTAGACTTAAGAGAAGGCCCCACACCCTCCATTCTAGTGAGAATAAGAAAAATAAGCAAAAGTGCAGGCGCCCAAACAGTGATAAAATTTAATTACGTAGTGCCAGTGTAGGTGCAGTGGTTTTGCCTTGCTGCATGGTGGCAAAAAACATGTACATGACTTGGCCTTGTGCTCAATCTCACAGTGGGTTTCTGAGGCCCATGTGATACTAAGAGCCTCCCTGGGGTGACCAACTCCCTGGGGCACTGACTCTGGGGGCTCTCTGCCTTTCCAGCCCATGGCCACACCAGGCAGACCCATTCACAGGAGGCACTGGGCCCTTCTATTTCTTCCGTGGGAATCATTCCTGTGCCCCACATCCGGTGGACACCCTGGTTTCTGTTCCAGCCAGTCGAACCTTCAGAGTCCTTATCATGCCAGCAAATATATGGAAATCTTATAAGATGACCTGTAAAAAATAATGGGACGGGCATCTACATGGCAAATGAGGTTTAATGTTGAAAAATGTAAGGTAATGCATTTGGGTGCCAGAAATATGAATGCAAGCTACTCACTAGGGGGAGAGCCTTTGGGAAAATCTAAGATGGAAAAGGACCTGGGGGTCCTAGTAGACAACAAGCTCAGCAATGGCATGCAATGTCAAGCTGCTGCAAACAAAGCCAACAGAATATTGACATGCATTAAAAAGGGGATTCACTCCAGGGATAAAACAATAATTCTCCCAGTCTACAAGATTCTGGTCTGGCCGCATCTGGAGTATGTCATCCAGTTCTGGGCACCGGTCCTCAGGAATGATGTGCTAGAACTGGAGAGAGTCCAGAGAAGGACAACAAAGCTAATAAAGGGACTGGAGGATGTCAGCTATGAGGAAAGATTGCAAGCATTGAACTTATTCTCTCTGAAGAAGGGATGCTTGAGAGGGGATATGATATCAATGTACAATACCGTACTGATGACCCTAGCATAGGGAACAAACTATTCAGTCAAAGGGAATATAAAAGGACTCGCGACCATTCGCTAAAATTATAAGAGAAGCGGTTTAACCTTAAATTGTGGAAAGGGTTCTAACCCGTCAGAGCGGTAAGGATGTGGAATTCTCTTCCACAAGCAGTGGTATCAGCGTGGAGCATCAATAGTTTCAAAAAACGATTAGATGGGCACCTTAACAGCCACAACATACAGGGGTATTCAAGGTACTATTGACATCAACACACACACACATCATAGGTTGAACTGGATGGACTGGTGTCTTTTTTCAACCTCACTAATTATGTAAGATACTATACAGCCAGCCGTTCCTACCAGAGGGCCAGAATAGCAGTGCAGCACCCTACTGGACGCTGATAAGAAAAGATACTACACTCAGGGCTTTTTTCAGCTGGAACTTGAAGGAACTCAGTTCCACCACCTTTGGCTCAGACCCTCTGTTCCTTGCTCACCGCTATCACTTGGAAACACAGGGTAGTGGTTGAGTTCCTGCGCCTTTTTTCTGAGAAAAAAAGCCCTGACTACACTTGATCTTAGCAAAAAGCAGGGAAGCATGAAGCATTTGTCCACTCACGCAAAATGTTATGGTGGTGGCATTATGATGGCATAGAGGAGGGGCATACTAATGGCATAGAGGAGGGGAGTGACAGTAGCGGTTTAACCTATGAAGCCCAAAAGGGTCTGAAATGCGGTAACAAATATTCATGCAATGTAACACTTATATACTGTACAGCAAAGAAATACATCCAAACACAATCATACATTGCAGAGCCAACTTCCCAGAGTAATGTTTCCATGCATCAGTGAATAACAGTTCTATTTAATAAAAGAAACGTAGCTTTGACATTTTCCGACTGTAAATTATTTTCATTACACTTGTTCTTTGTACACGCCGGTCACTAGGAAATGCTATAGTGTTTGATTTCAGCTTAATTTGATTCCTCATTGCTGACTCTGCAGAGAGAAACACATTTATTCACAAATAAGTTGGCAGAGGTCTCCAAGCGAAACACTAGTGAATACTTCTGTCACACAGAGAAAACATAATCGTTATTGATTTGGAGACTAGGTATTGGAATGTCCAGCTATTTACTATATGTTCTAAAACTGATTTTATGTTTTTAATGTCTTTATAATAGAGTTTGAACTCTAGCCTGGCAGATAATTACACAGCAGAATTGTATATGTGAGTTGTTTTACCTGCCAAAATATTGGCAATATGGGCAATTCAGCCAGTTTTGACTCATTGCCAAGAAAGAGACACTACTTGCTCTGTTATAGTTAGGGACCAATAAGGTGTCATTTTCCTGCCCCAAATATTCTGATTGGCTAGTTAAGGAGCAGCAGCACAGTGATAAAGTCATATCTGCGTTCTCCCCTCCTGTAAGCATGTTCAATGCAATAAAGCCTGAGTGGCTAAACAAGCTGGCTTTTCTTACGCTCTGAGTTCCCCTGTATAGTACCTGGCTGGAAGCTAATATAAAGACATATTTTAGATATGTCTTGAGGAGAGGAGAAGAGAGCCGAAAACTGGCTCCTGTAAAAGGGACATGTACACTGATAATAGGGGCACTGATTATCAATGTCCTGATTATCAGTGAAGTACCAACAGTACCCACCAGTGCTGCCAATCTGTGCCCACTAGTGCTGCCAATCAATGCCCATCAGTGCTGCCAATCAGTGCCCACCACTGCCTCCTCATCACTGTCACCTATCAGTGCCCATCATTGCCACCCATAAGTGCCCCCTATCAGTGCCCATCAGTGCCACCTCTCAGTGCAGCCTCATCAGTGCCTCCTCATCAGTGCCCACCAGTGCCGCATCATCAGTGCCCATCAGTGCAGACTATCAGTGCCCATATATGCCCATCAATGCTGCCTCATCAACACACATAAGTAAAGGAGAAAAATACCTGTTTGCAAAATCTTATAATAAACTATGAAAAAGTTTTTTTTTTTTTTCAAAATCTGCTGTCCTCATTTGTCTATTTAGCAAAATAATAAAAAAAAACCCGGTGGTGATTAAATACCACCAAAAGAAAGCATTATTTGTGTGAAATAAAAGATACATTTTTTGTTTGGGTACAGTGTTGCATGACCGCGCAATTGTCATTCAAAATGTAGCATCGCTGAAAGCTAAAAATTGGAAATGAAAATTTTTTAACATTTTTGGCCAATTTGTTTTATGCTACATATGTTTGGTTTAAAAAATTTCAAAAAGCGTATTTTGATTGGTTTGCGCAAAAGTTATCGCGTTTACTAACAAAGGGAAAGATTTTTGTCATTTTTGTTGTTTTTTTTTTTTTTTAACGAGTAATGGCAGCGATCTGCAATTTTTTTTGCGGGGCTGCGACATTGCGGCGGACAGATCGGACCCTTGACTGACATTTTTTACACTTTTGGGGTTACTAGTGACATTTCTACAGTAATCAGTGCTATACATATGCACTGTTACTGTAAAAATGACACTGGCAGTGAAGGAGTTAACTGTTTTGGAGAGGGAGGGGTTAAGTGTGTCCTAGGGGCGTGTTTCTAACTGTGATTGGCTGTGGCTACTAGTGTAAGAACAGAGATCAACGGTTCTACATAGTAGAACTGTGTGATCTCCATTCTTACACAGGGAAGAATGACAGGTGGCTTTGTTTACATTAACCGCTTGCCTTTCTTCCCGTGTAACGTAAGATCGCGAGTGCCCGTCGGACATCGGGTCTGCCGGGCACACGCGCGGGGGGGTCCGTGACCGAGCGGGAGTGGGAGCGCGCTCACTCCCTAGAGCCTCACAGGCTAGCGACGTAGCCCTACGTCGCTAGCCTGTGAGGGGCTGACCGCCGCAGTAAATAGTCGTGCGGCGGTCGGCAAGCAGTTAAGGTGAAAAAAAAAGCATGAAGAGCAATGATAGCCTAGAAAGTGCAATAACAAGGTCAAGAAGATGGCCAGTGACACCGCAATCTCCACCTTGTCCAATCAGAGCACATCTTGCATTCAAAGAAAAATAATCCAAGGCATTCGGCATATGGCAGCAATGCTGAGCAAGTAACCTCCTGCGATCAGTGCACAGGACCTGGAAGATGGTGGATATCACTGTAATAACGATGACTACTTTCAATGATTGTCATCTTCCCCAACGGCCCATCAGGTATGACATACTGTATGCATACTTACATTGTGCCAAGATGGACCAATCTAATTATGCAATAAAGACTACACCTGGAGTTCAGCTTTAATTTCCTTCTTTAATATGTACCGGAAATATAAAAGATGACGGCTGATATCCAGCACCCAGGGGCAATGCAGCCTTTTCTTTCTGCTAGCTTTTATCAGTAGAACTCTTTTTCGTTGTATTTATACGTTTGTATAGTGTGCAGTATATAACAGAGAAGGTACTAAGCAATATCAGAGCTTGGAAAGAATACACAGCATGAAGGATCATTTTCCATGCCTGTATACTATACCAGGAAATGTTTCTATGATGATGACAAACTGAAATAGAGAACGCTTCTGTAAGGATAATAGATTGGTTTCCTTGTCAAAGACAGCAACTTATCAGACAGACTGTCCTCATAAATTATGAGCTGACCAAGGAGCAGGTTAGGTTAGGGTTACATAAGAACTCTCCATCTACATAATCGTTTTAGCTAAGTAAAACATAGTATTGCAGCCACCATGTTTCCATTACACCCAAGCGACTACCATCAAGAGACTCATCGCTCATGCCTGCATGCTAAAATGATCGCCAACTGGGATATATACACTCCTTTTTGTTGTTTTAAAAATGGATGAAATGTCAAAGTCACATTTAATTCATGTCTATCTACTGCAGTGGAGCTCTGGTGTGGTGACGGGCGTTGACTTCAGGTGAGCTCTGGTGCGTTGAGGAAAATTGCAGCATGTCTGCATTTTTTCTGCACTGCACTACAGTAGTAAGGTGGTATGAAACATCCCCGTGACTAAGCTCCATGGGGCAGACCGAAACGTGTTGGGGGCATGGCCTGATGGGAGCCCAGGCTGAAGTTGTCTTTTCCACCATCATGCTACACGCATTGATGTGTTGTATTGGGAACTCTTTCCTTTCTCTCTTTATTGTGGTGTGAAAGTCAGGCCCAGCAGAAAGGACCAAACAACATGTATGGAGGGAAGGGATGACTGGGTTTAAAATAAGAGTATGGGTACTGAAGAAGTTTTAATACGTTTAGAGGATGCAAGAGGTGGGGGTACTGACCTGATTGATGAGCTCGGACAGGAAAGGGTGTTCAGGGTGTTGTAGGCAGGAAAGTCCTAGAAAAGTTCATTTGAGGACAGCAGACACTGTGGGATCTTCCTGCCCTTCCTCCCCTTACACCGGTTTATCTTGTTTATATAGTCAGGTGAGCATGCCGATACTCCCATGGATGGTGAGTTTGTCAGCTTCTGCTGACTGGGCTGCAGCATGGAGTGGGACATGCTTCCCTATCCTCCACTACAGGATCTGGCACCCGCCTCAGTGAAAGAAAAACAGCAGAGACAGCCTGGGGGGAAGGAGGAGGAAGTAGGGGTTGTTATAGGGAAGGGGGAGGACCGCCGACAGCGTCTTCCTTGCCGAGATGTGGGCTTGACCACCACTCTATACTTTTCAAGGGACATTGGTTTGGGATTTTTCACACACACATGTATATATCACATCCTTGAGGAGACCCCCATACACCGCCATGTATATATCACATCCTGGATATCCCTGAGGAGACCTCCATACACCACTGGTGTATGGAGGTCTCCTCAGGGATATCAGGGATGTGATATATATTATATACATGGCATTGGATGGGGGTCTCCTCAGGGATATCCAGGGTTGGAGAATCTCCGGTGCTGTGACCATGCCGGATAGTCTGGCTCCCCCTCTCCCTCAGTGTGCTCCCCCTGTCCGCCCCCTCACCTGGCTCTGCTGCTCTCCCGGTTCTCCTCAGGCTTGGACGAAGCCTCGTCATCCTCCACCGTCACATCTCCGGCTGGGAAGGCCACGGCCGCCCCGAACCCTCCCGGGGCCAGAGTATTTATAGCTCCACTCTCCTCCTCACCTCTCCCATGAGGAGCTTCGTGTTCCACAAGCCTGGCCACCGCCACTCTCATCAGTAACAATACCAGTACGGACAGGCCGAGCTGCCCCAAGCCCCGGCCTCCCATATCCCCGCCAACATGCGCACACAGCGTGGCTCCTCACCGATTCGTGCCAGTGCCGCCATGACACTTCTGTACTGACAGACAACTCCCCCCATCCCCGGAGTACTGACATTATTAGCTAATCGATTTTGAAGTCACCCCGAATTGATGCAGAATCGCGAAGGGTCGCATTGCGATGCATCGATTCGGCGATTATATTCCGCAGGCCTGATAGATAGATAGATAGATAGATAGATAGATAGATAGATAGATAGATAGATAGATAGATAGATAGATAGATAGATAGATAGATAGATAGATAGATAGATAGATAGATAGATAGATAGATAGATAGATAGATAGATAGATAGATAGATAGATAGATAGATAGATGGTAATAGAGTAAGGGGGGAGGGGTTAGAGAAATCGATATCATGAGAATAGGAGAGAGGGAAAGAGAGATCAAGAGAACGGGAGAGGTAGATAAAGAGAGTAGAAGAGAAAAATTGAGAATGAGGATTGGGGAAGAGAAAGAGTAACAGACTGAAAATTTAGCATTTTTGGTGCATTTGCAGGCAACCCAAAAATGCACCAAAGATGCACAGCAAATGCTCCTGAAATATAGCAGAATCTTTGCTACAAAGCAGTTTGAAAGTACCCTAAAGCCTGATACATGCTATGAGTTTTTTTTTTTCAACCCACTGTCAGCACCAGTAGGATCCACTCTACTAACGATCCAACATTAGTACAGCGATCTCCCCTGCTGAGCTGTTGTGTTCTGACAGGGGGATGACCCCACCACCCCACCACCCCCCACACACTGCTGCCAGAACACTCCAACCAATGGCTGAGAGCACTGATTGGGAGTCGGTCAGATGCTGGCCATTTTTTGTTGAACCAGCTTATGTCTCCCGACATTCGCCCCGTGTGTACTAGGCTTAAGATGAGGTTTTGGAAGACAGTTTGATGTCACAGATCATACACCATGGCAGGACTGAGCACAGCAACAAGACACAAGGTAGTTATACTGCATCAGCAAGGTCTCTCCCAGGAGAAGATTTCAAAGCAAACTGGGATGTGCTGTTCAAGCTCTTTTGAAGAAGCACAAAGAAACGGGCAAAGTTGAGGAACATAGACACAGTGGTCAACCAAGGAAACATAATGCAGCAGATGAAAGACACATCATGCTTACTTCCCTTTGACATTAGAAGATGTCCAGTGGTGCCATCAGCACACAACTGGCAAAAACCAGTGGGACCCAGATATACCCTTCTACCATCTAGAGAAGTCTAGCCAGAAGTGGACTTCATGGAAGAATAGCACCCAAAAAGCCATACCCCCGACATGGAAACAAGGCAAAGTGACTCAACTATTAATGAAAACATAAGAACTGGGGTGCAGAAAAATGGAAGCAGGTGCACTGGACTGACGAGTAAAAAAAATTGAAATAATCTATTAACACTTCTATTTCCGAAATGCTGTACATTTCTTAATTTACAGCATTTTTTCACACCTACCTAAAACATTTGCACAGTGGCTGAGATATATAGACGTTCTGCCAAGCGATTTAGTAATAATTACGTACTGTAAATTATACAAGTACCATTCTGTCTTTAAAATAGAATTTTGTTATTTTATGTAAGACTGGGTAAGGCCTTCTGGCAAATTAAAGTTCAATCTATTTCTAAAGCTATTTACAGTTCTTGATGGATACCAGAAAAAAAAACTGAAGTGTGTGAAAGCTATGACAAAATGCAGTTCTATGTGCTAGTATGAGAAATTATAATCCTGTTAAAAATAGTGGGCGATATAATGAAGCCTTAGATAGCAGCAGTAAAGGAAAGTACACTTAAAAAAGTAAGACAAGTTCAATCTGATACTTATACAGACAAACTAGACATTTTAACTGAAATGTCTACACTTTCTATGACATCCAAGCTGATTGCAGTTGGCCTTACTCTACAACAGGGGGCTCCAAACTTTCTAATCAAAGGACCAGTTTACTGCCTTTCAGGCTTTAAGGAAGGACAGTGGTCAGTGAAAGTCGAAAAGGTCCTGAAATCAGTGGGAAATAATAATTTCCTGTCCAGTGGGAGTAATTGTGCCCCATCATTGGGCCCCATTGTTGGTGTCATTGAGAGAAATCGAACCTCATGGTTGGTGTCATTGTGACCAACTGTCCCCCATTGTTAGAGTCATGAGGAGGAATAGTGCACCATCACTGGTATCATTGGAAGAAATTGTGCCCCCTCATTGGTGCCATCCTAGTAAGATACATGCCCTCCCTCTTCAAATAATGATAGCTTTCCCCTAACCTCCAATGAATAATAGGTTCCCTCCTCCTTGTATATACACATGTCCCTCATCCCACCTTCATCCTAGTAATGACATGCTCCCTCCCCCCACCATACCGGTAATTACATGTACCCCTCCCCCTCCCCCTACCATTCTTGTTAGTGACATGCCCCTCTCCCCCCACCATCCTGGTAATGACATGACGCCCTTTCCCCACCTTCCTGGTAATGACATGCCCCCTCCCCCCACTGTCCTGGTAAGGACATGCACCCCCCCCCCCCCCGATGCTGCTAAAATTGACCAAATTAAATCTGGGGCCCTCCTTGGGCCCCTCAGGAGGTGTTAAGAGATTTTTAACATAACTTTACTGTAAGTGTTGGCAGGCCAAGTGCTGTGGGGGGGGGGGGGGGGGGGAGAGACGACGACAACCCCTTTAAGTCAAATGGCGTACTAGGTAAGTGATTTGGCGGCAAGTGGGTATGTATTAATTTATTTTGTATTAACTCTATATTAAAATATACACATTTACATAAACATAATTAGACCAGTTGTTTTTGCTTTGCCCATCCTTTTGATGGCATATTAATATTCCCTTTAGATCACTTCTTTCTATTTTGTTTTAAATTAAATCATGTTCATTTCTAAAGGTCTATTCAGATGTCGTATTATGTTGTCACATCTGTTTTTCAGGGTAGAATTATAAAACCTACACTTTTAATAAATATAATATTTATATAACAATGATTTCTAAGAAATTTTAGAAAAAAAGAAGGAATTAATCTGGAGAAACTGTCCCTGATCTGGTTTCCACCAGGGACGCTGCCTGAAATTCCCAGGGTGGAGGAACCAATTCTGTCATCTTTGCAGAGCTCAAAGACTTTCTTAAACCCTTGCTTTAATACCGTTTCATCCCAGGTAGCTTCCAATGAAGACTGTATCTTTTCTGCTTTCACTGGTGGATTTGCAAAACATTAACCTATTTCAAAAGCTTTCAAGTCCTCATAAAATGCTAAAAGGAACTTGGTAGGGAAATAAAATATTTCTGCCTACATGTTTTGAACTCAATGCCTTTAAAGTCGTCTTGGCTGAGGAGCGTACTTTTTTTTTTTTTTTTGGCTCAAGGGAAAATTGAACCAGCGGTATCAGAATGAAGAATCTTTTTAAAATTGAATAACTAGTTGAAATTAGAATACTATATATTTTTAATATTCTTTATATGTTTTTCTGTGACTTTGTGACTGCAGTGTGACTTGACTACAACAATTACTTAGCGGAATAATTTAAGGAACAACTCCAAGAAAAAGTGAACACAATTTAACTAATAATGCTGTTAAGGAACACACAGACGTTTTTTTACTGTGGTTCTGTATAGGTCTGTAAATGATTCTTACATCATTTACATCATTTTGAGCATGTAAATGGTGTTAATCTAATAGATTTGTGTATCCACACCAAACAGCATGAATGGACGAATCTCCCACTCAGGCGTTTGCATTCTAACAGCTCATGCCACTAGCTACAAGAACGCTTTAACAGTGTCTACAGCTGATTGGATGACAACTTTCCACCAAACGCCTTTAATTTTTCAACCGGAGGATGCCAGGCACAGTTTTTGTCACGGTTCTTGCCATGGCCTACAGACAGCCAGGCGTGGTCGCCGTTAAGTACCTGACATGGGATTTGAACCTGAGTACTTTAACATTCTGTCCTGTTATCCTACCTCTGAGCCACACTTCAGCTTGTATGAACCCAGTCCTGTTAATCTGGTATTGCCTGCAGCACTAGTGGGCTTTACTTCACCTGAGTATACTCCTGTCTCTTATTGTCCACCTGAAGCTAATTGCTCATTAAGCAAGCTATAAAACACTGCCTCTCGCTTAGAGAAGTGTCAGTTCATTGTTGATCTTTGTTCCTATTTGACAGGCTTTGTTCCTGTGTTCCTGATCATTGTTCCTGTTTGACAGACTTTGTTCCTGTGTTCCTATTTCCTGAGCGTGTGTTCCAGACTGACTCGGGCTTCCATCCTTACCTTCGTTCCTTGTTGTTCCTGCGATCCTTATCCGGACGCGTGTCATCCAGTGACTACAGTTATTCCTGGACTTCCCTTCCCATTGTATTCCTGCCAGTCCTGCTTATTGGAGCACCTTCCCTGCCAAGCCCCCGTGCACAGATTCATAGCTAAGGTGGCTTTTTTACCTGGTCACCTTGGACTGTGGATATCTGCAAGGGTGAGCGTACATCTCTGCGTTACAGACTCCAACAAAGGTAAGCCCCGTGACAGTTTTTGTGTATGGTCATCTTAAGGGGGGGGGGATTTAACTAAATTTGTAGATATTCCCTATTACTCTCTTTTGTTTCCACAGGACAGGAAGTAAAGACAAATTGGAAACCAAGAAGTCAGAAGCAAAAAAAGAAAACAGAGCTCTTAATCATTCCCTACTCAGGCCAAAAAGTTTTTTATCAGAGGGTTACACACCTCTAAATCTGCGGCTTGACATATTTCGCATATGCTGCTTCCTCAGGAGCAAAGGGTGATAACAGAGAAATGCTATAAAAGAGACCAGTCAAGGACACTATCCCAACTGTGTCAACCACGCCAAAATATCTGATAAAGCCAACAATGTATCTGGATACACAAATGAGCAAAGTTATATCAAATAGATGATAGATCAGCAGGTAGAAAAGTTGCGTAGACCAAGGGGGAGATATATATCACTCAACTCTAAGCTGTCTTACACACCCAACGATGAGGTGTGTCCTAAAGTGGTTGTAAAGGCAGAAGGTTTTTTATCTTAATGCATTCCATGCATTAAGATAACATGCCTTCTTTGTGTAGCAGCCCCCCCCCCCTTCAGCCCCCCTAATACTTGCCTGAGCCCATCTCTATCCAGCGATGTTGTACAAGTGCCTCGGCCATCCGGGACTCTCCCTTCTGATTAGCTGAGACATAGCAGCTGTCAATAAATAAAAGTCAGTTAGCCAATCAGGAGAGAGTGAGGGGTCGGAACCAAACCAGGGCTCTGTGTCTAAATGGACAGCTATGGGGGCACTTGACAGTAGGGAGGGGCCAGGAGTGCCAGCAAGGGACCTGAGAGGAGGAGGATTCAGGCTGCTCTGTGCAAAACCACTGCACAGAGCAGGTAAGTATAACATGTTTATTATTTTTAAAGAAAAATAAACAAGACTTTAGTAACACTTTTATAATCAGTAACCCAGGTGAAGGTATAAAGCAGATAGTTCTTTAAACCAACATGGGGGGGACCCCTCATGGATCCTCTAAGGATACAGCAGCAATCAAGCCAGCGAAGATAGTCTGGATCACAAAAAACTTCTAAAAATTGGTCTCAATGCTTGGGATCTCCCACTGAAGGCTTTATCTGATATTTTGACATGGTTGGCACAGTTGAGATAGTGTCCACTCCTTGACCGATCTCTATAGTAGCATTTCTATGGTAGCACCCTTTTCTAATCAGGAAGCAGCATACGCAAAACATGACATAACTATATATATTTCAATGCATGGTGGACCAACACCCCTAATTTTAAATGGTGCTGAATGCTACTTTTGTTTTTAAACTTAGATGTTTTTTAACGCATATTTTAGATCATGTATCAATAAAGTTTGTATTTTTTTTTTTTACCTATTGGAGTTGTGCCCTAAAAGTCCATACACTGCGGTTCAAACATATTTTTGTAATAATAGATGATTTTGGGATGGATCATTGCTATATCTGAAGAGGTAATGGTCATCCATTGTGCCTCTCAATGGTCCCTCATTCGGTCTGACTTTAATGTGAAAGGTTTTAGATAGACTTGGCAAAGTATATTCTTACGCCAAGTTTTATTGTTGTCTATGACCCCATTGGAGAGATTTCTCACAATTTCCTGTGTCTATGACAGCAGGACAAAAAATAAGGGTATCAGTTGTCATTTGAACAGGAAAACACAGAGAGTACTAATAACCTCAGAGTTAGGGTGGTGGAGCTCTTAACTTCAAGTAGAATGGAGGCTTTGAAATGATGGATGAATCATTATTTCTGGCAGCTTTCTAATTCCCAGTCAGAATCAACAGAGTTCCTCAGAGAGTTAATGTGAATGAAAGTGGTTGTAAAGGTTTTTAAAAATAACAAATGTGTCATACCTACCTGCTTTCTGCATTGCTTTTGCACAGAGCAGCTCCATTCTTCCTCTCTGGGTCCCTTGCTGGTGCTTCTGGCCCGTCCCCTCTGCCAAGTGCCACCATAGCAAGCCACCTGCTATGGGGGGGATTTGTGCATTCACTCCTGTGCCATCTCTGTGTATCCATTGGTCCATTCTCACTGGCTGTGATTGCAAGCAGAGGGAGCCTTCGTCCTCCTATAAACCAATGAGGAAAGAGAGAGCGGAGAGAGCCTTTGCTCTTGTGGACATTGCTGATGATCACTCGAGATCGGGCTCAATGAGCTGGGGGAGGAGCTGCATGCAGAAGTTTTTCGAAGGTTTTAAACCTTATGCCTTTAGAATCAATTTAAAGTGGTTGTAATCCTAAAAAAAAAAAAAAAAGGTCCTGTCCCCATGATTATTATCATATTGTTTCTGTAGTGTAATTTATCCCATTCTATGTTATTCAGTAATTGGCTGATTGTCCTGCCTGTTCCTGTCTTCTCCTTTTTAAAATGACCATGTTTATCATGGCTGTTGATCCATGATACCGTGGTCAGTTTATCCAGCTCTCCGCAACATCTCTGCATATCCCCCTACCCCTCCCTCTCTCCCTATCAATTCTCTAGTCTGTGTGCGAGCCAATCTCTTCTTTGCCCCTTTCCTCTATTTCCTGTGTAATGACATTCCCTGCAGCTGCTTTAGTGCTTGTAAAGTAAAGTCCCCTGTAATATTACTTTGATTCTCTCCGTTTTAGATCCCTGCTCAGTACAGTGTGTGTGTGTTCACCTAAAATTATAATGCTAAATATCTTCTTTGCAGAGCCCTGCCATGCAGACGTGACCTCCCTCTGCTAGCTTGCATTCATTGGAGGGATATCTCAGCCCCTCCCACTGTACTCACTTGCATAGGGAAGGGAAGCAGATGGAGGCCACATGACAGCACAGCACTGTACTGAACAGGGACCTACAACAGAGAGAATAAAGTCATTAATACATGTGACTTTACTTTACAAGCACTGAAGCAGCTACGGGGAATATAATTTCACGGAGAGGGTAGGGAGGAGAGGGAGGGAAGGGGTGGGTAGGAGATTGACTTACGCACAGACTACGTAACTAACAGGGATGGAGGGGGAGAGAGGAAAATGCAGAGACACTGATGAGAGAGCTGGATGACAGAGGCACATAAACTGTATCATGGTACCATCCACAGCAGCCATGATAAACGTGGTCAGTTTAAACAGGGGAAGACAGGAAGAGGCAGGATTAACCAAGTATTGTACAACATAGAATGGGACAACTATTTAATTCCAGACATAATTTGTGTTTTACACAGTAATGGAGTTTATCAAGAGTTGACAGCAAATATGTTTCTGGGTTGTACACCCATGATCAGGGTTTAGATTTATTGTGCAGACAACCTGGCTGAACGAGTCTTTAAGCACAGCATACAAAATATAAAACTGAAGATTAACCAATCAGCCAGACTCCTTCTGCCCAATAAACCTAAGCTGCTATGAAGGAGTACTTGTCTAAAACCCCCGAAATGTGTTTGATGGTAACTCTTTATAAACTCATTTATTATGACAAAAAAATATTTGAACCTCCACGGATCCTGTTCCAATTGGATGTGAGGAGGAATCTCCCCAATGAGAACAATGAAAGCCTAAAAATGTTCCCCACTCTAACACTAAAACAAAAAAAGTTTGGCTTTATAGAGTCTTTTTGGTCTTCAGTTTGTAGGGAACCTTGGTACTGTATGTCACAGAGGTACAAAAAAGTGGGTACTGTACTGTCCTCACCTGTAACTGGTCACTGCAGCAAGAAGCACTGAAAAGGCAACGCATATGAAAAAAAAATTCTAAGCTCCAGTTACCGACCAGCCTGCGACCAACCGAATTGACCCATCCAACAGTATGCATTAAAAACTGGGGTTTAGTTGCACACATTTGCAAATACATGCGTAAGCCACAGAGCCCCAGCAAGGCACCCCATAATCTGTGGACCTAACTCTAATTTCTGTGAGTCTCCAACAATGGAAGCACATGCATTTAAATGGACAGGTGTAGGGCAGATATACCTGAAGGGAGCCCACACCAGAACAATAATAGAGGGGAAATCTTCCAATAGGGACACTAGTTCTGGTGACACACCGGGATTCTCTTACTTTAGAGGGATAGCCTCTCACTTTCTGTTTTGGCTATGAGACAGGAAGTGAAGGGAAATCTTCCCATTGGGACCCTGTCTTACTCTATCCAAAATGAAAAAAAAAGCATAAAGGAAAAAAAAGCATAAAGAAAGGGCAGGAGACAATGGACTGTATTTTTTGCCCCTGCTTTTGATGGAACATTTCATCTAACTCTCACCCTGGCTTGCATTGTATGGCTTTACTTGCTTGAAGGTTACTTTTGTGTGCCCCGTGTTTGCCCGGGGGGGGGGGAGGGAGTGTTCTCTGTGGCGGGCTCTCTTACTGCAGTGGACACCTAAATTATCCTCAATGAGTGACTGCAACAACTATCCTCCTGAAGAAGCAGATTATTATCTGCGAAACATGTTGGGGACTGTATATACTCTATCCTGGAAGGTTCTATGTTGCTATGCCTTTCAAATGTATACATAATTTTATTGTCTGTAATTAGATATTTAGCCATGTTTGGCCATATCTATTTGTCTCTGTTCTGGACACTATTTGTAGAATATGCATTTCAATTGCTACTCTTAACTCATTGAGGTGTTATATAAAAATGTATTGCGATGGTACTCACCGTCACTGGGAGTGAAAGACAGACACTAAGTGACAGATACCTAATAGACACTGAGAATATGGTTTGGATAACTTCAAATGGGAGAGTAATATTTATCAACAATATCTCTCAAGAAATATGACACTGTAAGACCTATAGCCTGTTGCCATGAAGTCTGTGACTCCTAAATAATCAAAGCAATGCTTAGATGTGTATTGAGATAATGTGTATTGTATTCCAGGAGCTCGAGGACGTTAATTGGCTCAGGTTGATTGAATCATTGTCATCTTTTAGTTGCTGAGTGGAAATAGTATACAGTTTGTGTTGGTTGTTCTTTAGATATGTTAATTATATTTCTTTCGCGGGGGGTTCTTTACTGTTAGGGCAACAAGATTGTGGAATTCTCTACCACAAGAGGTGGTTTCTGCGGGAAGTATGGTGGCTTTCAAAAGACTCTTAGACTTACATCTCAAGGATCAGAACATTCAGGGGTATGTGAGATGATTACAGCCACACACACCTACACAGGTTGAACTGGATGGACTGTTGTCTTTATTCAACCTCACCTACTATGTAACTATGTAACTATGTATGTATACAATTTAATCTGCATATGATAATGTAATCAGGCAACCCCTGACCTGATGGAGTAATTTAATCAGGAGGGGGGTGTGCTCATGTGTGTATAAATTGAGTGTGAGAGATTCCAGTACAAGCTATTTTGTCGGCTAGCTTTGTATGGGGTGGCAGGGGAAATCTGATATCTATGTTCACGACTGGGAGGAAGCCGTACACTGACAGAAGTCCACAAGTACAGTGTGGGTTGAGGTTCCTTTACATGTATATAGTTTTATATTTGTCGAGTATGTTCATATGTCCCAAGATGTCTAGAAAGTCCCGCTTCATTTCATGTCTTTGGAGACTTACTAGTTGGGGAACTAGTCCCCCGTCCTTTCTTTATGCAAAACATTTAGCCCCCGTTCACACTGGGGCGACCTGTCAGGCGACCTGGTCACCTGACAGGTCGCCGTAGGTCGCCTTCCATAAAGAAGCTGCGGACCCGTTCTAATAGGAGCGACACAAGTCGCTCCGACTTAGAAAAAGGGTCCGGAGCTTCTTTGGGGCGACCCGGAGCGACCTGCATAGACTTCAATGTTATGAAGTCCGTGCCGGCCGCTCCGAGGTCACGGGGCGAGCAGCGCGCCGTGACCTATGAGGTCGCCCGGCAAAGTAGCGTTGCCCCAGTGTGAACGGGGCCTCATGGGATGCTGGTTCCAGTATTTGTGTTTCTTACCCAAATGGCTCTTCATACTACAAAATGAAAAAAAAAAAAAAAGTTTTGCCTTTAGTTACACTTTAAGTTCTTTTTATATCCCAACACAACTCTGCCTAGTCTAGAGTTCTCTTTCATAAATAAACAGATTAGTACATTTTATAAACTTTACAAAAACAATAATTTATTCCCAGCTACGGCGGTGTATAGGGAGCACACATCCCTTAGTGAAACCTGAATTTCACAGTCTGTTTTTTTGTTTTTTTCCGTTCTCTCCTGGAGAACAGTTTGAACATGTTTACTGATTAGTCAATTCTTCTTTATCAAACTAATTACGCACTATATTAGGCAGAGAGAGAAAAAAGTTACCACAATAAATCCTTGCACCTGGCAGCCGTCTTCCTCCCAATCTACAGCCTTGTTGATTAGACTTCAGTTAATAAGTATGTATTTCTGACACAATTTTAAATTGTATCAGCAAGGAAACATTGAAAAATCTACTGTTAAAAAGCCGTAAAACTGAAAGACAAGTAAACATGTTGTTGGGCAGCTATTTAGGGATCCATCCACCCAAAACTAATAATTCAGTTTTGGGCAGCTTGGAGTGGATTAAACCATCTAGCTGGAATAAGAAATGATCAATTTATTTTATGATTTTTCTTTTAATGTCATTTTATAAAACTAAGCAGAAAGAATGTCAGAGAAGGGTGACCAGGAAATCCATCAGGAAGGCTTTGGATGGGAAGGGAGTGGGTAATTCGACTTGCCCATGTCCACCTATAACTGAAACATTTTTAGAACTACCTCTGGGACGTTGATTTAATATATAGTATTTAAAGTTACATAGTAGATGAGGTTGAATAAAGACAATAGTCCATCCAGTTCAACCTGTGTAGGTGTAATCATCTCACATAGCCCTGAATGTTCTGATCCTTGAGATGTACGTCTAAGAGTCTTTTGAAAGCCACCATACTTCCCGCAGAAACCACCTCTTGTGGTAGAGAATTCCACAATCTTGTAGCCCTAACAGTAAAGAACCCCCCACGTTGCCTGAGGTTAAAACTCTTCTCTAATAAAGTGAACCCCTGGGTAATCCTCTGCACTGTGTAAAAAGGCTGTTTGATCCTGTCTTCTCTAATCTGCCCCTTCTTCCACTGCCCCCAATCTATCTCCTGATAGTACAGAGCCTTTGGAGTCACTCTGCAAATGCTCAGTTTGGTGCGTATTGCTAGAGAGTTTTTTTTTTCTTTTCTTGGGAGGGTGCATGTGGTCAGCACATGCCCAATCAAATGGCCAATCAGCACTGTCCAGAGGGTCAGGGGTCCTGTAGCCTCATAGGCGAGTCCGAGTAGAATGAAAACTCCTCCAACAAGCTTTAATCAGGCATTGAAAGAAGTCACAAGACTGATATATAGTGTTGATGAGAAAATGTATTTAGCAGTAGTGTTGGGTGAACTGTTCAGGCTGAGAAAAAGTTTGACCCAAACATTGCCAGTTCAGGCGTTCGCCAAACCCCCAAATTTCCTGTACATGGCATGTCCGCCCATTGAGCGCACAGTCAATATATTATTAAGGAGCGGGGCTGGGAAGCCTGACCACTTGCCGACCGCCTCCTGTATATTTACTGCGGCAGGCTGGCTCGTACAGGCAAAACAACGTAGATCTGTGTCGCTCGCCTGGGAGTAGCAGGTAGATCTGCGGGGAAGCTGCCAATTGCCGCCTGACACCCGCGATCGCTCCCCGCTGAGAGAAAAGGACGGTCGGCTGTTGTAAACACAGCTGACTGTTCTTCTCTCTGAAATGATCACAGAGCTCATGTGATCCTTCTATATAGGATCACATATCTCTGTGGTCATCTCAGAAGCCATGCCCCCCCCACATTAGAATCACTCCCCTAGGGTCACATTTAACCCCTTGATCACCTATACTGTTAACCCCTTCCCTGCCAGTGTCATTATTACAGTAACAGTGCATATTTTTAGCACTGATTACTGTAGTAATGTCACTGGTACCCCCAAAAGTGTCAAAAATGTCAGTTAGGGGTCCGATCTGTCCACCACAATGCCGCAGTCCTGCAAAAAAATCGCAGATCGCCACCATTACTAGTAAAAAAAAAAACATGAAAAATTACATAAATCTTTCCCGTAGTTAGTAGACGCGATAACTTTTGCGCAAACCAATCAAAATACGATTATTGCGATTTTTTTTTTTACCAAAAATATGTAGCAGAAAACAAATTGGCCTAAAATGTTAAAAAATTTTGATTTACATTTACAATTTACATTTTTTTTTTTGAGAATGTCATATAGCAGAATGTGAAAAATATTGTTTTCTTTTAAATTTGTTGCTCATTTTTTTGTTTATAGCGCAAAAAATTTAAAATTGCACAGGTGATCACATACCAACAAAAGAAAGCTCTATTTGTGGGAAAAAAAGTATGTAAATTTTGTTTGGCTACAGCGTTGCACGACCGCGCAATTGTCCGTTAAAGTAGCGCAGTGCCGAATCGCAAAATAGGGCCTGGTCATTAAGGGGGCAAATCCTTCCGTTCTTAAAGTCGTTTAGAACGAATAAATCATCATTATTGCCGGCAATACAAAAAAAAAAAGGGGGGTCCCTCCAAAATCCATACCAGACCCTTAACCGTGCACCCAGCCTGGCAGGCAAGGAAAGGGGGGGGGGGGCGAGCTAATGCCCCTCCTTCTGAACCATACCAGACCACATGTCCTCAACATGGGGCAGTGGGTGCTTTTGGTTAGGGGGGCTCTGCCCCAAAGCACCCACCGCCCATCCTAAAGCACCTTGTCCCCATGTTGATGGGGACAAGGCCCTCTTCTCCACAACCCTGGCCAGTGGTTATGGGGGTCTGCATGCAGGGGGCTTATCGGAATCTGGAAGCCCCCTTTAACAAAGGTTGGTGATGTCATGAGGGGGGCGGGGCTGTCAGGTGACATTGCCAGGTGGCCCCACCTCTTACCTATTTAAGAACTATCAGACGTTGGAGAAGGCATTTGGCGGTCTGCCTTTGACGAGTTTGGAGCATTTTTTTTCCTTTTTTTTTTTCTCTTTTCGGGTCCGGTGGTGTGGCACGCATCGTGATTGATGATAGATCTACATCGGGGGACTTTAAAAATATATATATATATTTTTTTTTTTAATAAAGGATTTGTCAAAAACCCTTATGTTTTTTTTTTTTATATATTTTTGACAGTTTCTTTGGTGAATGAGTAGGGGTACAATGTACTATGTTCTAAATACACATGGGGGCAAGATCTGGGACCCCCCTTGTTAAAGGGGGCTTCCAGATTCCGATAAGCCCCCTGCCCACAGACCCCCACAACCACCATCCAGGATTGTCGGGAAGAGGCTCTTGTCCCCAAGGTTTTTTGGGGTGCCATCCCCCATGTTGAGGGCATGTGGCCTAGTATGGTTCAGGAGGGGGGTGCTCGTTTGTCCCCCCCCTCCCTGGCCTGACGGGCTGCATGCTCGGATAATGGTTTTGATATGGATTTTGAGGGGGACCTGACAATGTTTTTTGTTTTTCTTTATTTATTTTTTTATAGCCGGTTGCCAGTAATTGCAACCAGGAGTTAATTTAAATGTTATTTGACTCTTTTTTTTTCTTTATAAATGCCATTTTTGCTGCAGCCTGTACTATATATGCTACAGATGCGCCACTTTACAGGCAGACTAAGGGGGCCCTCCCAGGCACTATAGTTAAAGGAATTTTTATTGTCTCGCTTTAAAGGAGTTGCATCAAAGCATAAAAGAAAAGGGGGGGGGGGGAAAGGGAAAAAGGGGGACTTTAAATGAGGTCAATGCTGCATGTAATAAATGAAGAAGATGGTATGTAAAAAATTAATTTATTAATGCTACATGATAATAAACAATCACGCAGCATATATAAGATAAATTTAGATATAAATAAATAATGAATGACAATAAGTATGGACATTGATCAGAAAAGCAAATATAACATATCATATCATATATGTACACAATTCACAAATATAAATATATTAAAATATATTGAAGCATATCATAAAATGGCACAATTATACATGTCATATACATGTTGCATGATTCCTGATCTGTGTCCAGATCCACATAGGTATTGCATATAAAAGTGAATATTTCTGCGCTAATATAATTATATAAAAAATTAGTATTGTAGGGTGAGCTGCTGCACAAAGGAATCACAGAAAAAACCCATAGTGGAAATTAAACAAAAATGTGCTGCGCTAGAAAATAGTGAATAATGAAATCACCAAAAAATACAAAAATTATATAATACAGAAAATATATATATCACTCTGTATGTGTGTCGGGATAAGGTAACCTGAAATTAATCAGTATTCCTTAAAAATGTGAATTTCACCAATGTATATCAATAATCACATAAATCATAAATCATCCAGTGTAAAATATAATAGAGTGAAAAAATTAGGGTAATAATTAAATTAAATCCCAATAAAGTCCATGCAAAAATTAGGAGAAAATCCAAGAAGGTGTGCCACAAGATCCCAGAGAGTGCATCCACGCAATTCCTTGTAAGAATATAATAGACACCAACGTGTAAATCACCCAGGGAAAATCAGATGGCTGCTTACCAGAACGGGTAGGTCTCTCAAGCTAATGAGTAGACCACAGAAAGCTTAAGTGTAATGCCAAGGATGGCCACAGGATGTCTCCTTTAAATTCTCAATGGTGATGTCCACATAGTGGGAAACAAATTATGACAGGGACATAGTGTAACTCCGTATACAAGGCATTTATTAAAAAGTAAAAAGCAGATAAAACCACTCACATTTGCGATGTGAATTCAAGGCATCTAAAGGTTACAGGTACGCTGGAAACGAACGAACATCTCCCTCGCTGTTAGTATCTAGGTAGCCGGCTTGTTGGGGGCGTGGTCTCGTCATGTCTGGGTCACCCGACCGGTTTCGCTATAGGTTAGCGTCATCAGGGGTGTACACCCCTGATGACGCTAACCTATAGCGAAACCGGTCGGGTGACCCAGACATGACGAGACCACGCCCCCAACAAGCCGGCTACCTAGATACTAACAGCGAGGGAGATGTTCGTTCGTTTCCAGCGTACCTGTAACCTTTAGATGCCTTGAATTCACATCGCAAATGTGAGTGGTTTTATCTGCTTTTTACTTTTTAATAAATGCCTTGTATACGGAGTTACACTATGTCCCTGTCATAATTTGTTTCCCACTATGTGGACATCGCCATTGAGAATTTAAAGGAGACATCCTGTGGCCATCCTTGGCATTACACTTAAGCTTTCTGTGGTCTACTCATTAGCTTGAGAGACCTACCCGTTCTGGTAAGCAGCCATCTGATTTTCCCTGGGTGATTTACACGTTGGTGTCTATTATATTCTTACAAGGAATTGCGTGGATGCACTCTCTGGGATCTTGTGGCACACCTTCTTGGATTTTCTCCTAATTTTTGCATGGACTTTATTGGGATTTAATTTAATTATTACCCTAATTTTTTCACTCTATTATATTTTACACTGGATGATTTATGATTTATGTGATTATTGATATACATTGGTGAAATTCACATTTTTAAGGAATACTGATTAATTTCAGGTTACCTTATCCCGACACACATACAGAGTGATATATATATTTTCTGTATTATATAATTTTTGTATTTTTTGGTGATTTCATTATTCACTATTTTCTAGCGCAGCACATTTTTGTTTAATTTCCACTATAGGTATTGCATAGCTCTACGCGTTTCATGGAAATGGCATCCACTCTTCAGGAGCTTTATAACATAAACTAAAATAAAAAATGAATTAATCAATTAATCCAAAAACTAGAAATGACAATTGCACTGATGATGTGAATGATTTGTATCGACATATACGAAAGTCGAATACTTACATCTCAAGTGGAAGAAAAAATATATAATTTTGTCAACTATCAACCAGTAAATTACTGGGACGACTCTAGGGTCCAATATAAGGCATGAGGAATTAGTCCGTTGCAGGGATGCACACAGAGGGTATATGTCTGATCCGGGACTGAGGCGGGTAATACGCCACATGGTCCAAGGGGAGAAAAGAGGACGAGCTGACCAAAAGAAAAGGGGGGTGATTAGTGAAAAGGTGATTAAATCCCGTACTTAAGACATGTGTTCTATGCACAACAATATATTTATAATTAATAGGGATAATTATATTATAAAATATTTAATTATTAATAATGAAGATTTATTTATAAACAATAAAGTAATGAACACGTGTAAGGACGTTAATGGGGGGAGGGAAACAGAATGACTGTGATAATTATACACACAAGTGTGTGTGAATCATGTGATACATCATGAACTGGCCATAATCAAATTGATAGGAAAAGGGGGGTAACAAGAAAGTGTCAACACTATATGAAAGAATGAATAACAAGAAAATTAGTGAAGGTGGCAAAAAACACAAAGTGTGTGAAAAAAAAGGAGTTGTAAAGTCAGAAGGCTTTTTATTTTAATGCATTCTATGTATTAAGATAAAAAGCCTTCTGTGTGCAGCAGCCGCCCTCAGCCCCCCTAATATGTACCTGAGCCCCTTCTCTCTCCAGCGATGTCCACGAGCCCCTTGGCCGGGACTCTCTCTCTACAGATTGGCTGAGAAACAGCCGCGGAGCCATTGGCTTCTGCGGCTGTCAATCTAAGTCAGTTAGTCAATCAGGAGAGAGAACGGGCGGGGCCAAACACCAGCTCCATGTCTGAATAGACACACAGAGCTGCAGCTCAGGTCGGGTGCCCCCATAGCAAGCTGCTTGCTGTGGGGGCACTCAATGGGAGGGAGGGGCCAGGAGCAGCAACAAGGGACCCAAGAAGAGGAGGATCCAGGCTGCTCTGTTACAAAACCAACTGCTCAGAGGAGGTAAGTATGACATGTATGTTATTTGAAAAAAAATAAAAAAAACTAGACTTTACAATCACTTTAAGCATCATTAAAATCACTGCTCCTTTCAAAACAATAATTTAAAAGAAAATGCATTGCTGCATGTCCTTCAAGGCAGTACCCAGACCCCACATACCTTTTTTATGGCTTATTACTTGCATACAGGCTTTGAAAATGGGGGATTTGATTTCTCATGTTTGGCTAGTATAGACTTCAATGGAGTTCTCTGTGTTTGGCCCATCTCTATTTAGCAGTTTATATTTACTAAATGAATTGCATTTCCATGTTCTGTGTACTGTGGGAGACCAGATATTGTGAACACAGGCTCCTGGGTTTAGTAACCCTTTCAGAACATCCCAAAGCAGAGCAAAGCCTGTATGTTTAAAGAATGGAAAGGTTTCTATTAAAAAAAAAAAAATCCAAAGCAGAGCTGCCCCCTCACTCCCTTCACTTCAAGATATGCTCTTATTTTGGGTGTAATGATATCCGGGGTCATTTAACCCTCTTCCTGTAAGCCCAGAGAGTTAAAGACATGCAAACTCCCACTCCCTTGGGGTGCATCATCAAGCTTCCCAGGGTTCATAGAAGAATGCTGCAAAGAACAGTGCCTGCATCATTAAGGGACCATGCACCGCCATCACAGGAAGAAGAGGAAATGGAATAGGAAATGGCATGTGACCAGACTAACGGCAGTTCCAAAATGTTTTTTTTTTTTTTTTAAAGTGTAAAAAAATAAAAATAAAATTTGTATAAAAAAAATAAAGAAAGAAAAATGTAATTATTTAATGTGCCCCTCGTCCTACCATGCCTATGTGCAAATGTGAACGCATACGTTACTCCCGCACGCATATGTAAACTGTGATCGCACCACACATGTGAGGTATTGTCGTGAAAGTCAGAGCAAGAGCAAAAATTCTAGCACCAGGCCTCCTGTGCCACTGTAAACTGGTAACCTGTAAAGGCGTTTAAACTGTCACCTATGGAGAATTTTAAGCACCGTAGCTTGCCTCCATTCAACAGGCATACGCAATTTTAAAGCGTGACATGTTAGGTATCTATTCCCTTGGTGTAACATCATCTTTCACATTATACAAAAAAAGTAGGCTAACTTTACTGTTTTTTTTTTCCAAAATATTTTTATTTGGTGAAATCGGGTATAACAGAAGGAACGTATGCGAACATTCGTTAACAATGAAATTCAGTCGTCAGAACAAAATCTTCTAATACAGAACTCAACTACGGTATAACAGTACGTAAGCTTCAGAGAACTACCAGTTTTACATACAACTGTTGTGAAGCAAGCAGATAAATCAAGCAGATGCAATCAAGATATTATTCCGACTAAAAGTATTTTGGTCATATAGAGGGATTAAAGTAAGGTGGAGAATGACCTGGAGTTCTCTAAGGTCTCTTGCGAGTCTGGGTGTTTAGAAAGATTGGGAAGTTACTCAAAACCTCTGAAGTTGCTGTTGGGTTCTGGCTGAGAGACCATGGTAGATGCTAATTCTAACACGTTCTTATGTGGAGCTGGGGTGGAACATTGGGCACCCATAGGGGCATCCGACACCCCCCCCCCCCCCAACCCCATCTTTAATGTGTTTGTCTTAAGTGGGTTAAAGGTTTTTATTATTATTAAACGCAAAAAATTGCGTTTGAAAAACCTCTGCGCAAATACCGTATGACATAAAAAATTGCAACATACACTATTTTATTCTATAGGGTCTCTGTTAAAAAAAAAAGATATGTTTGGGGTCCTAAGTAACTTTCTAGCAAAAAAAGTAGATTTTTACCAACAATATGTAGCAGAATACAAATTGGCATAAACTGATTAAAAAAAAAATCGATTTTTTACATTTTTTATCGGGAATGTTTTATAGCAGAAAGTAAAAAATATTGTGATTTTTTTTTTCAAAATTTTCGCTCTTTTTTTGTTTATAGCGCAAAATCTAAAAACCGCAGAGGTGATCAAATACCACCAAAAGAAAGCTCTGTTTGTGGGAAAAAAAGGACATCAATTGTATTTGGGTACAGCGTCGCCCAACCGCGCAATTGTTAGTTAAAATAATGCAGTGCTGAATTGCAAAAAATGGGGTAAACCCTGCCAGAGCTAAAGTGGTCAAGGGACCATGCACCGCCATGACAGGAAGTAGAGTAAACGTAGTAGGTAATGGCATGTGACCAGACTAACGGCAGTTCCAAAAATATATATTTATACTGAAAAAGAAACATGCAGGGCTGTTCCAACTGAATGGGGGTCTGCCAAACCTCAATTAAATTTGAAGTAGAATAAAATTAAAGAACACTTGGAGGGTCTAGGCATGAATTGAGCAATGCATTGAAGAAACAAAGAAAAGCAATTGCATTTTTTGCAAATCCTTGACTTGCAATGTACAAGACAAGTAAATAAAGCAATCAGAAATGGACCTTATTGATTACGCAAACACTGTATACGAACATACCCAGGGTAAAGAATCTTAGCACATGTATCCACATGGGTATATACAACGTGCACCTGGATACATCATTTTCCTTGCCTGTCTGTATTAACACAGAAAAGTCTAAGCAGACGTGTGCATATACGAAAACCAGTTCTACTTTATGGAAAGCTGAAAACCAAAACCCTATCCAGAGAGCTTAAGTTAACTACAATTTAAAATGCTGGCTAATAATTCTTTGCAGCTGTAGTAATAATTTTTACATCCATAATTAAATCCAAGTCTATGTTCTGTGAAACAAGAAACCTTCCAACTCTGCATTTCAATTTGACAAGCCACCTATCTTGGATAATAAATCAGTTTATGGCGAATGATGACGGCAAAGCCGCGATGCTAATTTGACTTCCAGCATAAATAAATAAAGAGGCGGCACACAGCTATTAGAACTCAAACTAATGGCACGAACAAGTATTACTTTTGTTTATACCATAAGTTTGTCAGTGATGTAAGGTATAATTCTTCTGCAAGTCGTTTCTCGGAGGCTTGAAAGGAGATGGATATTCTCAAGGGAAGACTTGTCATAAAGAAAAGAGAATCAAACTAGCAGAATAATACAATAAGTTTATGTATCACGCCAGTTCAACCAAGCAGTGATAAACTGTGGCAGCCTTTGAGGAGATGGCTGACAGATTTCATTTGTAGCAGTTCAAATCTTGCCCCGATGTCACATGTCATCTCATTCCACCAGCCCTTTGGTTTTTACGGGCACCCCTCTGGCTGCTGTCAAGGGATTAGAAGAGAACTCTGCCTTTTAAAAGTACCAGCATCCCCCTTACTACAACAACCATAGTTGACTTTAAAGGCACAGTACTCTTAAAACTAAAATCCAGGCAAACATCTCAAAAAAACAATGAAATACATATATGAGGGAGCTGTTTTACCTGCCAAAGGATTTGTATTTCTGTCTATCCAGTTTTGGGATTTATACCATTCTAGATCAATGTTAAACCTTGGTGCTAAACAAAGAATAAGTAATCACACTTCTAAAGTACAATCTATCATACTATGTATTATAGATATTTGGAGCTGGCTCTTTAAAGTGTAATGTGTCACACTAATGGCACTTTTCCACTGCAAGTACCGGCTCGGCTCTACTCGGCCCTGCTTGGCCCGGTTTGCTTTTCCACTGCTGGTACCGCATGGTACGGTGTTGGAATGGTTCGGTACGGTACAGTACGATATGGTTTGCTTTTCCACTAAAGTAGTACTAAAGTTAAGTGGGTGGGATAACAACGGGGTGGGTGGGATTCTCTGACCAATCAGTGGTTAGTAGTGACTGCATGCAAAGGATTGTGGGATATGGTACCGGGTATGCTACCTCTTGGAACCACAATTGAGGTGGTACTGTTTTTGAGAGCCGTACCATTCGGTTCCATGCAGTGGAAAAGCGCCGCTGTACCGTACCGTACCAAACCGTTCCTACACCATACCATGCGGTACCAGCAGTGGAAAAGCACAAAAGCGAGCCGAACCATTCGGTTCCATGCAGTGGAAAAGCGCCATATACTTGCTTGGGACCTCTCGTACCCCTCCACTCTGTGGAATCTCACCCCATGACCAAAGTGCTCAATCAAGAGAACATTTTGACCTCTTTAAATAAAAAAAGGTCAACTTGTGCTTTTTGGATTATAGGTTCTCCACTCCTTTTCTGCAGCTAAAAGCATCAGTTCAAAATAACATTGGGTCTAATTAAAGTACACCTTTCAAAAATCAAAACTCTCGGACTTGGATACAAGGTTTACATACAGACACTTAGTGGGGTATATATGTACCTAAAGTACAAAAAGGTCTTCTTGCATGCCCTGGAAGTTCTGAAACCTGAAGTGCTTTAATTTACAAGTATGGGCACTTGTGGCAGTGGAAAGCTACAAACATTCTTGCCTCTGGTACCTTCCTATTTGAAGGTGCAAGAGAGGAAGTTCAAGCTTTTAACCTTAATGGCAATAGTCAAAATGTTGGATTTATAGCTCCTCTTCTGTGTTTGTAGGTTCTGTACCTACAGGTATTAAAAAAGTGTGTTCTGTTCCTTTAAACGATGGTTTAATATTGTGTTAATTACTGAATAAATAACTAATTATCACTACAAAATAGTGTATATACAAAGATAAAGTGCAAATGCATGAAAATTATGAATTATATTATCATATACATCAATAAATGGTCATACCAAAAGTCCATAAGGTCACTTATGTGTTATATATGTAAACACAGTTCACTATATATCATATCTCACAAAAGTGAGTACACCCCTCACATTTTTGTAAATATTTTATTCTATCTTTTCATGTGACAACACTGAAGAAATTACACTTTGCTGCAATGTAAAGTAGTGAGTGTACAGCTTGTATAACAGTGCAAATTTGCTGTCCCCTCAAAATACCTCAACACACCGCTGGCAACAAAAGTGAGTACACCCCTAAGTGAAAATGTCCAAAATGGGCCCACAGTGTCAATATTTTGTGTGGCCACCGTTATTTTCCAGCACTGCCTTAACTCTCTTGGGCATGGAGTTCACCAGAGCTTGCCACTGGAGTCCTCTTTCACCCCTCCATGATGACATCACGGAGCTGTTGAATGTTAGAGACCTTGCGCTCCTCCACCTTCCGTTTGAGGATGCCACACAGATGCTCAATAGGGTTTAGGTCTGGAGACATACTTGGCCAGTGCATCACCTTTACCCTCAGCTTCTTTAGCAAGTCAGTGGTCATCTTGGAGGTGGTTTGGTGGTCGTTATCATGTTGAAATACTGCCCTGCGGCCCATGCTCTGCTTCAGTATGTCATTGTTGTTTGCTCCAATAAACTACTTTATTTTACCTGCATTCCTGTGTGGTCTGGTTTCCTGGCACCCTGACATATAGTAGCTCGCAGGACCACCTAAATTTTATATTTTATAATCCTGCATATACTATCCACAATGGAAGCTTCATCTGATGGGGGTAATGCTGCCATGGCACTCTCGCTTTTGGGAGTGAGTTCAAGTGTCCCTTGTAAAGAGCCGCTCACCATGCACGCGTATATAAAATATAAACAAGGAGAAGTCTCATAGCGTAAAACAGTACAGTAGCTATATTGAAGTTGAATAATTGCACTTACAATAAGGCTGAAATTCACACAAGTGGTGTATGAAAAACAGGCCGGCCGCAGTGTCACCCATGGGTCTGGCCGTGATGACGTCATACATACAGGAACTGCTACATGTTGGTCTTCTAGAAGGTTTTCATTACCACTGCAGACTTTAACAATTAAAAGAAAAAGGTACACCCCTTGATTGACTGCATCTACTAGGCCTCACCACTTTTTAATTAAAATAAGTGTTCATAAGAGCTCAGATGGCTCAGATAGTGACAATAAGAGCTCAGATATCTTGGGAAAAAGGTGGTGTGATCACTTTCTAATTGGTCCAATGGCTTCAATAGACCCTTGGTAGCTACAGAAAATGGTTTGTGTTAATGATGACATGTTCCAAGAAACTCAAAGTGCTAGCATAAAAATAATGTGTACACTACTTATCCTTCAGTATTTCTACACACATACATTTCTAAAATAGAGACAGAAACAAAAAAATATAGGGCCTTTTAAAGATAAACTGGTATGAAAAACTACAAAGATTAAAGCTGTATTCTGGGCTACACAAATTAATGTCTAAATCTAAAAGGCATGGGTGTTCTTTTTGTTTTATGTTCCAAATACATGCAGTAATCAGCATTAAACAACTTTTGCACAGTGATTATGTAATAAATAAAAAAAACATTGTATCTGCCCCCCTATGGTTTTCTGTAGGCAGCTTGTAGCCCATGCATCTTATGGGTGCCACTCATAGCTCCACTCTTTGCACAGGCTAAGTGCATCACAGTGATAATGTCACCTCCACGTGAACAAGGAATTATTTGGTTTATATAGGCATTTGGTGCACACAAAGTGGAATTACATCCTTTGTGGCTATTGAGGAATATATTCAGATTGAAGTTTTTGGAGTCTAGAGTTAAGCTTTAAAATAAAAATTACCAGCATCTCATGTCTGCAACACCTTTTTCCCCAGCAATACTGTTACAGAAAGCATGTCATTCTGTATTGTACATGGACATTCCCTGTAGACTAGACATGTGCCAGACCAAAAGATTTGTTTTGTTTTGTTTAGATTAGTTAATCTAGTTATTTTGTTGCATGAAATTCGGCTGATTTGTTCAATTTGTGCTCTGGATGGGTATTCGGAATTTTAATCTTTGTATTGACACCGCCGCTACCTGCATACTGAATTCCGCGCTGGTCTGGACACGACTTTTCACAACAGGCACACAGTTGCAGCACCGAGTTGTCCTTTCGGCTGACCATTTAGTGTGGTCCAGGAGGCTTCCCTATCCCACACCTCCCTGTGATTTGACCACTGCGTGAACCACAAGCAAGTACATAGGCGGTTCCTGATATCCACTCTGTTCTGTTGGCTACATGCAGGTTTCAACCTCTGCTTCAACTCCCTGCTTAGTTAACCACTTGCCGACTGCCGCACGACTATTTACGTCGGCAGTCAGCCCCTCACAGGCAGAGCGACGTAGGGCTACGTCGCTAGCCTGTAAGGGTTTTGGGAGCGAGCCCGCGCCGCCAGACGTGCGCTCCCGCTCCCGCTCGGTCATGGACCGCCCCGTGCATGTGCCTTGCGGACGCACTCGCGATCGTCCGTGACAGCGGGAGAAAGGCAGGCGGCTAGTGTAAACAAAGCCGCCTGTCAGTTCTCCCTGTGTAAGAATGGTGATCAAACGGTTCTACTATGTAGGACCGTTGATCGTTGTTCTTACACATCAAGCCACAGCCAATCACAGTTAGAAACACGCCCCTAGGACACACTTAACCCCTCCCTCTCCAATACAGTTAACTCCTTCACTGCCAGTGTCATTTTTACAGTAACAGTGCATATGTATAGCACTGATTACTGCAGTAATGTCAATGGTAACCCCAAAAGTGTCAAAAATGTCAGTCAAGGGTCCGATCTGTCCACCCCAATGTCGCAGTCCCGCAAAAAAAATCACAGATCGCCACCATTAGGCGTTAAAAAAAAACAACAAAAACGACAAAAATCCTTCCCTTTGTTAGTAAACGCAATAACTTTTTGCGCAAACCAATCAAAATACGCTTTTTGCGATTTTTTTTTTTTACCAAACATATTGTTATTTTTGCAAAATTGACGCTCTTTTTTTGTTTATAGCGCATGATCAAAAAATCGCACAGGTGATCAAATACCACCAAAAGAAAGCTCTGTTTGTGGGAAAAAAAGAACGCCAAATTTGTTTAGGTACAGCGTCGCATGACCGCGCAATTGTCCGTTAAAGTCATGCAGTGCCGAATCACAAAATAGGCCCTGGTCAGGAAGGGAGTAAAATCTTCCGGGGCTTAAGTAGTTAATAAAGCACTGTTTTTACATCCCCAAGAGGAGTATTTTATTATGCACAGTATGGTTCACTATCAATCCTTTTTGTTCACCATCAGATAGTCTTAACCCCAAGCACTCCTCTTCCCCTCTGCTGACGGGCAGTGCATTATGGCTGCTAAGAATGTTATTATGTGAATTTCCACATAAATTTGCCAGAACTACAGACGTCAAACCTGTAGGATTCACCATGAAGCCATGGTGGTGACCAACCCAAACTGGAATAAATGGCAATCTTTTATATCTGTCTAAACATACTTAAATAAATACCCTTACAAAACCTGAAGTATAAATATGGATTTCAAAAAATGAAAAAAAACAAATGGAAAAAAACTTAACGTGTTTTTGAAGGCAACCAGAAAGTGCAACAATCCTGAATACAGAAACAGCTCATAGCAGATTGACTGACAGATAAAATAGTTGAGAAGCAGCATGAAATAGCTCACAATCCTCGCACATATTGTACTAACTATAAATGCTGCTCTTCCTGCACCACAATGATTTAGGCATTTATGTAGCTGTGATATATTTAATGTACCTGTTGAAAATCTGAGAACAGATGTTGAAAAATAGACTATAATGTATTTCAAATGAGTTTTTGTTGCAGTGTTTACCTTAAAGAGACCATGTCAGGTTAAAAAAAGTCCAGATAAAGGTTCCTTGCAAAAAAGAGCTTTAAAACCAACCTCTCTGAAAGCTCTTGTCTCCTACCTTTGAACCTCCGGTAAGCTGACCTAAGCTTTTAAGTTAAGCTTGAAAGTGGTATCAATCTAAATGTGTAATCTTTATCCAGTATCCTTAAGGCCTACCAAAACTATTTGTAGAAGCCCTATCTAAATAATCCACTGAATTTGTACCTACACAGGTAGGGTCTGGTAAAACATAGTTATTAGTTGATCTAAAGAAGATGAGATTGCAAAGTGTATGGCCAGCTAAAGACTCTTTGATATTCAACAGTAGGGATTGGAAGATGGAACACACTGAGCACCAGGGGCCACAGGCACCCCACAATCCCATAAGTGTCAAATACCTTTGAAGTTTACAGAGGCTACAGTGCTGGAAAGGAGAAAAGGTAGAGTACAGACCACATAGATAAGTATAAATGCTCTTCTTTGCAGGCTCCTTTCATATTGTTTTAGGTTGCCTAAAATGTATTTTCCAGGCTTCTTCCATATTTATTTTATTGTATTAAAGATAGAGATTTATACATTTTTGAATTGGATTAACCCGTGCCCTAATAACAGATAACAGATCCTCATCCCTGAATCATTATTGAAAAAAGAGAGGGATTCCACTGGTCTTAGAACCCAATGAAATGAAGTGAGGGTATGGGATTGTGCTGGGTCTGTTATTGACAGTATATAGGTAAGCAACAATGTGGTAAAAACCAAATAAACATTTTATTTATTTGGATAAAATTTATAAATACAAAAAGCAAAAGACATACAGCATAATCAATATAGCAGCATATAGACATTTAGTGGTTTGTAGGATGGGGTGATTGCTTGTTCAATGCATTTCGCAGGATAATCCTTGCTTCATCAGGAACTTTTAGCAATTTTTGTTCACCCAATATAAGGCCATGATTTCAGACAAGCCTTGAAACATCATTTATAAAAAGCAATACAACAACCACAAAGACAAAAAGAGAGAAAAAAAAAGTTCAGTTATAAACGACTTAATATGAAAAGTTTTCTTACATATCACACATTTTCCATGATACTACAAATATTCAATGCTTACCAAACTTCACAAATATTTTCATCTTTCAAAGTTTGATTTGACCACAAATGCCGTCCTCTACCATCGCTCCACATATCTCTAAGCCAGATGACTTTGTGGGGGGCCTTCCACGGTCCTCCCCAGAAGGTGGCCTATGTGTGCAGGCTGGACCAGTTTCACATGGACCCCACTATGGCAGGTAATCAGTGGATATCGGTTTCTGGAAAGAGTTCCATATTTTTGTAATTAACACCCCTACAGTGGGACAAGAATAGTCCACATAGACAGTTATTCCAATCCCATTTCATTTCCTATATTATTTTCCCAGACTTTCTAAGTTAGAATTCAGTGGCGCTTTCATTTTAATATTTTTTTTTTTTTAAACTGTCCCTTTATTTTATATTTTTTTTATCACTTTTATTGCTGTCACAAAATATGTAAACATCCCTTGTGACAGCAAAGGTCATATGTCAGGTATTTTTTTTAAGGGATCTTTGCACTAAAAAGCATTCAAAACGCCAGGTTTGGCTGTTTTGAATTCTGGCATTTTTTAAAAAATCTGGTGCATTTCGGGCTCCAGTTAAACTGAAGCGATGCTCCAGTTAAACATTGCTGCCGGGTTACTAGATCCCAGACCTGATCAAAAGCCAATTCCGGCCAATTGTCAGCTAGTTGCTTGGGTCTCCCGGGGCCTCCTGGTCCCAAAGGCAGCATATGTCCCCTCCTGCCAAGTGGCCATTTAGAGCCAACCATCAGCTATATAAAATGGTACTGGGGTGATTCCTGGTACAACCCCTTGAAGCAGAAGGCCACATATTTAACAAGATAATGAAAATAACATTATTTTAACACCAATTCTTCAAAACATACAAAAATTCAAATACAACTATTAAAGCCAGGTCCTTGACAGCGCCACCCAATGTCATGTTCCGTTGGAAACCTGTACTGGCCACCAATCATTCACAACCAGCTCAGTGGGTACACATCAGTAATTTTGCACCATTATTCACCTGGAATAAACCTTAGAAAGTACTTCCTTCATGAACACCACATGATCATACACATGTGTGACCATTAAGGTTAAACCAGCCATTCAAACATTTCCAATGATTTTACTTTTTGGCATCATCAAGGACCCGCGGATGCTGTGAGAAAAGTACCACATGCCCCACAAGACCCCTATTCACTTTCCATATCTTAGTTCCCCAAATTTATGCATGGCTAATCATATCCATTGTCACACATATACCAAGAGGGTGGGCCAAATTGCTCAACATGCTGTCTGTTCCTCCTCAAGGTTTCCACCACCTCCCTGCTCCTTACGTCATATCCTTAAATCATTCCCTACCCATTTTTAACTCTTCTGATGCCTTCCAGCTCACTATGCCATGTGCTCTTTGCTCCTATGTGCTCAGGGCAGCCCAAGCAGTAGTAGATGGGTCTACAGAAGAAGTGACGGAAAGTCTCCCTATTGAGAAACAAAAAAAGAGACACTGGTTTAGAACAAACTCTCTTCAAAATAAATAAATTGAGTTTTAGTTTTAGGTATATTTTACCAAAGCTGTTAAAAGTTTTTGCAAATGTTTTATAAAAAAAATTAAACAAGCTGACAAGTGGCATTAATATTTAACAGTGCTAAGATTTTGGTGATAATAACACATAGTTTGCTGTAGCCTGTATTTCCCGTTTTCTTCCCCATGTCTATATATGTCTGATTACGTATCTATCTTTCTAGAGAAAAACAGACAATAAGTTAAAGTTGCTCTGCGGTTATACAGTATGACCTTCTTTCATTTTGTTCACATTATTACCTTTCTCCTTTGTGCATAGATTGTCATTGCCATGATTAGGTCATCTTCTTAATCCATGATGTTATTTCCCAACTAGGGCACACATGAATGAACACATTGGAGCCTATATGAGTACAAATACAGGTCAAACTGGAAGGCAACACTAATGGCTGTTGCTGGCAGTACCTAGAGTTACTGACCTCTAACACTTCTTCAGCAAATAATGGTTCTAATGAACAATTTATTAATAAATTGTTTGCCCCTAGTTTCATAGCTGAACTCGAACGAATGATGCTTATATGTAAGTTGTTATTTTAATTATGTGTTTAATTAATATGTTTATTATACTTTGTCATATTATATAAAATAGTTGCCATTTTTACCCTGTGTGGGTTTTCAGTAGAGTAACGTAAATGAGGTCTTACTTTATAAAGCTGAATACTTTCTTAGTATTATAAAAAAAGAAATGCTTTCCTATACATGAAAATAAGGCAAATTCAGGCTATGAAAATGTTTCTGCAAGTCTGACAGAATAAGTTTTGACGGGAGCCTGGATGGAATGGAATACTACTGGATATAAAGAGGAGCTTCTTGCAATACACAATGCTCACTCATTGATATTTAAAGTGAATAACTAATTACCAATTTTGACTTAAAACTGAATCAGGAATGTTTTTCCCCCAAGTCTCATTTTTTTGGATTCCAGAAAAAAACTGTTGCATCGCCCCCTTATTCTAAAAAGGTTTTTATATACCCCAGTGGTCCAGATGGCTGACATTTCACACTAAGGTTTGATCCTTGACTTGTTGTGTGGTTTGGAGAATTGGACATCACTTTTTAAAAGGTTTACAAAGTTCATTTAATCTGAAAAACCCTGGGAGAGAGAGGTTAGGACATAGGATACCCAAGAGACAGTTGAATCCTACTTACATTCATTACAGAAAAGACATTGAAGTCCAACTGGCACTTGTTAGTTACTGGGATCCCTGATCCCAATGATAGTCCCGGACCATCATTAACTTCTTTTGCTCGCTTTGTGTCTGACAGGCCTGGGAGAGTGGTTTCTGGAAATAACACAGACGGAGACAGATGTATAGTGAAACCAAGCTCTCAGTTTATTATAGGCTCGTTGCGGCTTATATAGTAAAGAAAAAGGCATATAATCATAGGTATAGGGCACTTGTTACGTTCTTATTGGTTAAACAGCTTCAGGAGACAAAAGGTCACCTTGGGGAGTAATACCATATAAGACATATCTCGCGTGTGACTAGAATCACCTGACACAGCCTTATCGCGAACTGCAGAAACTTTCCATGGTACGTAGGCACTTTTCATATCTTGTGTAACTAAGGTCACATACACACACAAACACACAGCTTATAAGACATTAATGCATACAAAATGGGGTAGGGACATACAAAATGGAGGACACATAGAATTTGATATCTCCCCATCTCCCACAATCCCCTCTTAAAATCATTAACCCCTTAATTGATTTTCCCTTGTCACCCTGTATATCATTGGAATATATAATTCTTAGGGATATTATCAGGAGTCCTAAACCTCCTAGGAATATAGTACCACGATTGGCAGATTAATTTTCTATATCCCTGCTGCTTGAAAGACCAGATCATATATCATCCTTTAAACAATAAGGTTCTTTTTTTCTTTCTGTTTATACCTCTTAATGTACTCAGTATATTCTTTAGGGTTATTAGTCGAGGAGGTCTGGTAGCCTGGGACTTGGTGGGATAGCATAGAGACATTTTTCACCTTTGGTCGGGAAACTCTAGCAATAATACACATTACGAGTTTGAAGCATGCATATAGGAATAATAAAAAAAGCAAAACCATTACAACAGTCATAGCGATATTTTTCAACCATGAGAATATTCCTCCAAATTCAAAATTCCCACTACCAAAAGGACTCCATGTCTTAGCAATATTCCTAGCTTCCTGTTGCAACTTGTCTACTTCTTTCCGGTGCTGTGCAATAATATCATAATAATCGGGTATCTCAACAGATGTATTGTGTATCCATGTGCAACATTCATAATCCTCCGTAACTTCACATAACCCAGTAAGAGCAGCACTCATGCTTTCTATGGCTAGGTCATGGAGCTCAAGTTGTTTCTTAATTGCCCTCACTTCTATATTTAATTTGGTAATGTCCCCTGAGTTCTTATCTAGGATGTCATCGAGAATTTTAGAGTAATTATTCAACCTTTTCATCATGTCTATTCCCCATCCGGTCCATGAGGGGAACCAGGCCCATACCATATCCTTTTCAAGGAATAATTCCCTTTTATTGCGGTGTTTGAGGGGGTACCTAGGATACATACTAGCTTCGAGGAGATGTCCTCCTTCGTTGTCTCCCACTACACCCATGATGGGAACTAGGTATGCGAGGTAACACCACCCTTGGGGTTCAATGGGGATCCAAGGGTGACAAATCTTTCCACAACAAATATAAGTACTGTTTCCCAAAACCAGGGGACGTTTGTGAAGTAGTGCCATTAATTGATCATCATAACTGGACCAAGCTAAATTTGACAACAACTGTCCTACTGGGGAAGAGGAAGTGGAACTGGAGTTAAGAAAGTTCATTAGAGTGGCGTTTAGGGCTGGTTCTGAGGTGTGCCAGAAGGAGCTGTCCATCGAGGTCATTGAGAAATTAATCTTAGTTTGCTGGCACACTTCAGCTCCCTTGGTGGAGTTTCCCAACCTAAAACACCAGTCTGGGGAATGACTCCTACCAATAATTTGGAAAGTGAGGGTATCATTTGAGAGTGTTCTCGTGACATTGGTGAGGACAACAGGAGGTGTACCATTTAGGAAAGGGGTGAAGTTTAAAGGTATCGCTATTAGGGGGATTCTAGCGGTGCTAGGATGGAGTTTACTACATATCCAACATTTTTCATATCCGGACTTCTGGGCATATGCATATTTAAATTGCAACAATGACATTTTATCTGTAAGACTTTTTGAGCTTTCATCTCTCTTTTGTCTGTTATGTGCATTACTCTGTGTTGGGGTGTTGGAAGCTCTGCAAATGGCCTGTAGCCCTACCAGGTCTTCTGGATAATAAATACAGCTAGTGGTAACCCATACTACAGAGAAGACTGAAAATGATACGAGTCCCATAAGTAGCCAAAGTTTTCCAGAATCTGGTGCTATTAGGAATGTCATTCTTCTACAGGGTCAGGGCCGCCTGCCTCTGAATCCCCCTTTTCTTGACTATCCTGTTCGAGGTCAGGGCCGTCCGCCCCCGTTAGTACCTCTCTTGGGTCTGGATCTGGACTTGCTTCTGGGGGTGGAGCCTCCTTCACCAATTTCACTCGAGTAGCATGGATCCAGGCTTGTTGGTTCTCCACAAGGACAGCGATTCTGGTCACTGCGACTACCTTTGTCTTTTGGTCCAAAACGAAATCCAGCCTTGGTCTTGTGATGCTACTTCATCTCCTTCCCTCAAGTGATGGGTTGATACCTGTGAAAAGAAAAGAAAGGTGCGAGCAACTTTTTCGTTCCACTTGATTCAAAATTCCAATTTACTTTTTCTCAACTCGTCTTTGATTGTCCTATTTATCCTTTCCACTGTACCTGAATTCTGGGCAATGCAAATAGGAGCACTATTACGGGGTATACACGGTTTCCCCTCTTTGCAAATCAATCCTGTTTCAGGATTCCTTTGCAAAACAGGATAACACCAGTCCTCCAATTCTAGATGTTCATGTTTGGCCTTATGTGTTTGTTTGTGTTGTTCCTAATACAGGTGATGCACCTAGCAACATATGCTTTCACTAATTTAGGCCTGTAAATGCAAAAAAAACTTCAGTAATACTTCATATGTTCTTTCCCACCCCCTGTGTCCTATTCCATCATACTAGGCAATAGACAGTGGGGCGCTAGCTGCGGGGATACAAGATCTCCCCTCTTTTAGAAAAAGGCCACTCTCAACTTTTTCTAAACCATCACCTAATTCCTTAAACCTGTTCTGTAGCATGCGTTTGTAGCTCTAATAATGTGTGATCTTTCGGCCTGACTTTCAGCTCTACAACCAGGAACCATCTACAAAAACATCCTCTGCTCCCTCTATGGCTGTCTAGATATATTATGTCTATACAATCATGTTGTTGTGTAACACACCCTTTAATCCCAGTACCCATTTAAAACTGGGGCCTACCTAGGGCAAAAGATGTGGCCATCCCTATTACCATCTCACAAGATGCTATGTTTGGAGTCACCTCAGGCATGCCTTAGACCTGGACTGTGACCATCTTTGGACAAAAACTATAGGGCAAAGTCCACCACCATACTCTGGGCAAGTACACCTGTCATGGTCTTACAATTGTCCCTTGCATTAACACAAAACATTTTTCCATAATTTGGGAGGCCCAGTGCAGGCGCTACAACCATAGCATTTTTCAGATACATAAACGCATTCAACATTACTTGTGACATTTCTGGACCTGTGGCTTGTCTCAAAATTTTGTCATAAAATAGGAGCAGTCGGATCCATTGTAATCAATGATCCTGGTTTTGTGGGCGGGCAAGACCCACTGTGGGCTGGCAAGACCCACGTGACTGACTCTCCTTTTCCCCCTCTGTGAGAACAAAACCAAGGTAAACAACACTTTCCTGACACCATTGTCATTATTCCTGTGACACTTTGTGTCCACATACATGTACATTTCTCAATGAACTCACTCGCTCTGACTGGCCTCCACAGAGTGACTACATATGTTATCCACATATTGTAGCGGGACTGACTCATGAGCAGGTGTCCATCCCCTCTTGCGTGGTCTGGAGAACTATAGAGCAGACAACTAAAACTGTCTATTTAGCCCTGAGGCACTTCTACACCAGGTCAGTTACCTGGACTGATTAACAAAACAAGAAACAAAGATGGCTGTGTCTCCTCGTCCACTAGGACGGTAAAAAAAACGCATTACTTCAACCAATCACTGTAAAGTGGGTAGCATCGGATGGTATGGCTATCGGTAGAGATGGCACATCAGATACCACTTGCATACTACATACTACAGTCAGATAAAACTAACATTTTTTGGCTCTGTGCCAATCTTACTAAAAAAACTTTTTGGCCTTCTGCCAATTTAACAAAAACCTGTCCAGAGGTTCCCCTCCCTCAACAGAGGACTCCCCTAAAATATCACCCAAAAACTGAAATCAGATAAAAAGTTAATCTGATTTGAAACTTTTGGCTCGGTGCCAATAGGGTCCAATGGTCACACTGATTGCGGTAACCCTTTCTGTCCCAAAATAAATTCCATAACTTATAACAGGAATGAAAATATTTAAATTTGAACCCTTTCTTGGCAAGTAGCCAATTCTCAAAATTTTGCACCAGAGCTCCCTTTTACATTTAGGGACACAAGGGACCCATTTGTAAAATGTAATTTCTCATTATCTATAATTCTATAAAAAATAACCTCAAAATATCTTGCCGACTACGGCGAACTATGTTTTGCCTGATAAAAACTGTATTTGTTCACTATTATTACTCTTCCCAGAGGTTCCTATGCTTTATGCACAAATGTATAAATGGCAAAACTCCAAAAATCCCATAAAAAGATAATTGCATATGTTTGGCAAGCTGAGACCCATAGTCCCACGAGCTGGAACACGTAGTCCTATCAGGCTCCGCACAAGAATTGACCCCCTCCCTAGGAATGTGGGAACCGCCTCTCCCTAGAAATGTACCAACGTCAGGGTCAACGTCGTAGCTTCAAACAATTATGTATATCTAACTTGGAAAATGAATATTCAGAACAACAAAAACAGGGGCGCCATGTTATCTCGTGAGGTAACACTATTTTAAATGTACCTTCGGCCAAGAGTCTGTCTAATGTATGCCTGACTTCATACTCCCTAACAAACTAAGTGGACACCTAGGTATTATTCTGAAACAGTGCCAAATGATTGAGTACTCTCCTGACTCTTCTATAATTGGTAAAAGGGGGGGGGTTTCTAAATGTCTTGGTGGGGATCCCATTGAAGGTTCGGCTTCTAATGTCTCTCCATTCCAGAATTCTTGTGATATGGAACTGCTAATCAATCCACGAGAACTAGAAGATTCATGCCATCTACACAAAGTGAAATCATAGGCAGTTGTTGGTAATTGAGAGACACACGGGGAAATGCCGAGTCCCCGCCTTCTGGGCACCATCATTGTTGGTTATTAAAAGGGGGCCTATTCTGAGAATGCTCTGCTCTGCCCCTGAATCCCCCCTTGCCTCTTCCACTTTGATAGCGTCCCTGATAGGGTGTCTAAAAATATGTAGCAACGGGCTGTTTCTCTCTGGGGAGATCAAAACATCCCGCCGCATCCTTTTCTGTTGAGGCTTTCTGGAAACCATCCATGTCTTTGTTTGTCCAGTCTGAAACTTGCTGTTTCACAATCACCATGTATTGGGACTTTAAATTATTGATAAATGTCTGAATCATGAGGCTGTGCCGTTCCTTGGTGACACTTAAACCGGCCTCCTGATTCCATACATTTTTAAACCTTGTCCAAAATTCCAGGACGGTTTCACTTGACTTCTGCTTACAGGTGATTGCTGTGGCAAGTGAAGGATATAGACTAGCAATGGGGGCACCAGGGGCATACGAGGGTGGACATCCCGAATGACCCAGATGGGATTTTTCTGTATTTGAGCAGAATCTCTGTTTCTCCACGGCGTGGAGACCTGGAGCTTCTTTGCCTTTCAGGTTACTTTTCGGCCTTTTTGTCCTCTTGTCTGTTTTATTAATCTCTGTCCAGATTGCTAAATTATCGACCCACGGGTCTGTATATGTATATCCACCCGATACCCGGGTGACACACGCTTTGCATGTCTCCCCCCGGTTCAGGTGGGGGGATGTTCTTAGACTGACTTTTCCCCATTCCCAAGGATATCACAAATATCTCTCCCTGACAGAGAATACGTACAGATTATAAAGCTTTCTTTTCTGTGATATACCTGATTCTTAATATCTTCTAGGCTAAAACCTTTAATACATTTCACATAACAATGTATATTAATTCTTAATACTCTAACTTAAGGTAGACCGTTCTTCTACCTTAATTTACTTCCAGGAATATTACTCACCAAATATTCCTGGCCATTTACATAACAAGACAATAAACAAATACCAATATTCTCTCACTCAATAAGACATGTCTCTATGATTTACACATTCACATAATTACTTGTTACCATGGTAACCCTTTATGGTTTCAAAACCCTCCTTCAAGCCACTGATGTATATAAATTAAACCCATATACTTTTGGACTCGGGTGTCCCTTTTAGGACAAAAAGAAAAAAAACCCTTTCCGAGTCTTGACCAATACCTCCCGGGTACAGTGGCTATCAAGAAAGTTTTCCTACCATTATAGACAAACAATACAAATTATCTTATACTTCTATGCGACAGAGAAGGAAAGCTTAAAGATTTTTCAGACACAAAACGAGCAATTTCTCTAACACTTCTTAAGTCTCCCTGAGACTAAAAATATTTCCCTGAAATATTTCAATTATGGGTCTGTTGCGTGTGTTCCCGGAACACACCAACCCCCTTGGTTCACTTTGATATGATTTTAGTCAGTGTCCCGCCCGGAGCCACACTACAATCGGCTGTATAGAAAAGGATTTTTCTACTTACCGAATGAGCGTGGTTGTCCGCGAGGGATGACTTTCATATCCCGGCATACGAGCCCCCAGCTGTTAGTTACTGGGATCCCTGATCCCAATGATAGTCCCGGACCATCATTAACTTCTTTTGCTCGCTTTGTGTCTGACAGGCCTGGGAGAGTGGTTTCTGGAAATAACACAGACGGAGACAGATGTATAGTGAAACCAAGCTCTCAGTTTATTATAGGCTCGTTGCGGCTTATATAGTAAAGAAAAAGGCATATAATCATAGGTATAGGGCACTTGTTACGTTCTTATTGGTTAAACAGCTTCAGGAGACAAAAGGTCACCTTGGGGAGTAATACCATATAAGACATATCTCGCGTGTGACTAGAATCACCTGACACAGCCTTATCGCGAACTGCAGAAACTTTCCATGGTACGTAGGCACTTTTCATATCTTGTGTAACTAAGGTCACATACACACACAAACACACAGCTTATAAGACATTAATGCATACAAAATGGGGTAGGGACATACAAAATGGAGGACACATAGAATTTGATATCTCCCCATCTCCCACAGCACTCTGTATTCTTCTAACTGTAAAGCAGGTACAGCCAGAGTTGTATAAAGTACTCGAAACCCATACTTGAGTAAAAGTACAAGTGCTCGATCAAAAAGTGACTTGAGTAGAAGTGGAAGTGCTCGATCAAAAAGTGACTTGAGTAGAAGTACTAAAGTATTCAACATTTTTTGTACTTAATTATTGCAAGTAGTTTTTTTTTTTAAAACTTTGCTACTCAAGTACTGAAAGTAAAAGTACCAGTAGTTTTGAAAAAAAATTGCTGCTCAAGTACTGAAAGTAAAAGTACAAGTACTGTGTTATGTAGTTATTAAAGAAATAAGTCAAAAGTTTGAACATCATATTGTTTTTTATTATTTCAAATGCAGCTTTTATTTATACATACAGTAGCATTTGTTTTCGTGTGCACTGATAATACACATGTTTTGAGCTTCATGAAACCTGCCATCTACTGTTCTGGCAGTGGTAATTTTTATAATAGTAACGAGTAACTATGCAGCACAAAAAAAAAATATCAGAGTAGAAGTATTGAAATCATCGAAAAAATGTAATGAAGTAAAAGTGGAAGTAGGAGAAAAAAATTCTACTCTAGGAAAGTACAGATACCGCCTTTCGGTACTTAAGTACAGTAGTGAAGTAGTTCTACTTAGTTACTATACATCTCTGGGTACAGCACACAAACTCCTTGAATGGGCCACAAACTTCCCGCCATGTCTAAGTACTTCCATGTACTTAGCTTCTCGGGGCACCCTTACGGCAGACAAAGATCCTCCCTTGAGCTCTCATCTATGATCAAGCTTCCCTCCTCCTTGGAACTCCCTCTATCAAAGCAGTGCTAGCTTATAGGCCCCAGACTCAGGCCTTCCTTCTTCAAGCAGATGCGTCCTCTCCAGGCAGCAGGCCCAGGAGGCCAAAAAACAGCTCCACACATATCTTCCCCACACAAAGCCTGGGAGGCAAGAGAGCTTCCAGAAAGCACCTTGAATTATTACAACCTCCCCCAGCATTTCCACTGGCAACAAAACTCTTAGTGGTTGGCCAGAAAGTTATAAAATATATATATGAGAATATTTTTGGATGTTCTTGAACTAGCATCAGGTACACTTCCCTAACAGCAGCCAGAAGCAGAAAAAAAAAAAAAAAACTGAACTTACAGAAAAACCTACAGAAAGCAGAACTATTAATTCAGGCCTAGGCTGACTGCAGTCCCCAACACTGAATTTAAAAGAGTAACACCCCTGCTTGTAGCCCTTAGAATGGGGACGAAAGCAGTTGGAGGTCACGTGACCGAACAGAAACTATCTGAATTATTTTTTTCTAAACATTTACACTGTGTAGTATAGCTTGGTAAAACAGAGGGGCTGGCAGTAATCCTTCTCTTTACTGCCAGCTACCAATACCGGCAGGAGGGGAGGGGCAGGGAAGAGATCACTCACACACAGGAGATGACAGGCAGGGAGGGAGGGGAAGAGCTGAAACTGCGAGATGGCGGAGACACGAGAACTTACCACAGTATTATGGAACAGCAGCCATGATTGCCGTGGTCAGTTTACAAAGGGGGACACAGGAATAAGCAGGATTAACAAAGTTTTTTTACAACATAGAAAGGGACAGATTTGACAGCACAGGCACTATGCTGTTTAACCTGCTATAAGGGAATTCCGACAGGCAGGGAGGGAGGGGGAGAGTTGAGACTGCAGGATGACAGAGGCATGTAAATTTACTACAGTGTTATGGATCAGCAGCCATGATTGCCATTGTCAGTTTACATAGGGATACACAGGCACAGGCAGGATCAACAGATTAGACAGAGTAAGCACTATTTTGTTTAATCTGCTATAATATATATATATATATATATATTTTTTTTTAGGGATACAACATTTTTAAGGTAAAAAACCTTTTAGTTGCAGACCCCCCCCCCTAAATACATACCTGAGCACATCTTGGTCCAGTGCTGTGCTGCTCTCTCTCTCCCTTTTTACTGGCCATTGGCTCCAGCTTCTGTCAAATAAATCCAGTGAAGAGGGAGTAGGGGGTGGGGCGGGGCTGAGCTGCATTGTGTGTGTCAATAGACGCACACAATGTGGCTCGGTAGCGAGCCTGCACAAATGGCTTGCTAGAGAGTATTTGAAGACAGGGGGAGCCAGGAGAAGATGAGGATCGGGGCTGTTCTGCTAATCTCAGGAAATTTGGAGTGAGAATTGGTGATGTCACTACTGTACTGCTCACTGTTCTCCCTGCTGGAAAATTTGTCATAAGTAAGCAAAGCCCTGCCTCTACCAAGATGGCTGCCCCCACACAGAGACACAGTGTAGAACAAGACATGTTGTAGTAGGCCAGTAATGAGGGAAAAATCAGCTGGGAGAGACTACAGACAATACTGGAGACTAATCCTTTGCCCTCTACCTTCTTTTTTCTTGGCACAGCTTCCAGAGATGTGTTCTTTAACCACTTAAGGTCCACCCTATAGCAGTTTTCCTGCTAAAGGGTGGCACCTCTGCATCGGATCATGTGTATATACTGTATATACAATATCTCACGAAAGTGAGTACACCCCTCACATTTTTGTAAATATTTTATTATATCTTTTCATGTGACAACACTAAAGAGATGACACTTTGCCACAATGTAAAGTAGTGAGTGTACAGCTTGTATAACAGTGTAAATTTTCTGTCCCGTCAAAATAACTCACACAGCCATTAATGTGTAAACCGTTGGCAACACAAGTGAGTAAAGGCCTTACTGATAATGTCCAAATTGGGCTCAATTAGCCATTTTCCCTCCCCAGTGTCATGGGAATCATTAGTGTTACAAGGTCTCACGTGTGTTAAATTTGGTGTTATCGCTCCCACTCTCTCATACTGGTCAGTGGAAGTGCCATGGCACCTCATGGCAAAGAACTCTCTGAAGATCTGGAAAAAAAAAAGAATTGCTGCTCTATATAAAGATGGCCTAGGCTATAAGATTGCCAAGGCCCTGAAACTGAGATGCAGCATGGTGACCAAGACCATACAGCAGTTTAACAGGACGAGTTCCCATCAGAACAGGATTTGCCATGGTAGACCAAAGAAGTTGAGTGCACGTGCTCAGCGTCATATCCAGAGGTTGTCTTTGGGAAATAGACATATGAGTGCTGCCAGCATAGCTACAGAGGTTGAAGGGGTGGGGGTCAGTCCTCAGACCATACACCGCACACTGCATCAAATTGGTCTGCATGGCTGTCGTCCCAGAAGGAAGCCTCTTCTAAAGAAGATGCACAAGAAAGCTTGCAAACAGTTTGCTGAAGACAAGCAGACTAAAGACATGGAATACTTGAACAAGGTCCTGTGGTCTGATTTGACCAAGATAAACATATTTGATTCAGATGGTGTCAAGCGTGTGTGGTGGCAATCAGGTCAGGAGTACAAAGACAAGTGTGTCTTGCCTACAGTCACACATGGTAGTGGGAGTGCCATTGTCTGGGGCTGCATGGTTGCCACACAAAATATTGACACTTTGGGCCCTATTTGGACATTTTCACTTAGGGGTGTACTCACTTTTGTTGCCAACGGTTTAGACATTAATGGCTGTGTGTTGAGTTATTTTGAGGGGACAGCTAATTTACACTGTTATAAAAGCTGTACACTCACTAGATTGTAGCAAAGTGTTATTTCTTCAGTGTTGTCACATAAAAATGTATAATAAAATATTTACAAAAATGTGAGGGGTGTACTTACTTTTGTGAGATACTGTATGATCTGACTCTCCTGGGTAGGGGGCATGAATTCACACCACCAGTGGCTCGCTTTCACTGTGATTACACACAGCAGAAGCCAATCGGCTGGTTCACAGTACCTGATGTCTGCTGGCACCCGCTGATCATTAGGCAGAGAGACAGAACGGTGATCTGCCTATGTAAACAAGGCAGATCCCCATTCTGAAAGGAGGGAAAGAATGGAATTTGATTTGAGATAGAATTAAATTCCATCTCTTCCCCTAGTAAAAGCACCTCCTACAGTTCACATAAACACTGGCTAGGAACACAGTCAACCCTTTGATCGCCCTGATGTTAACCCCTTCCCAGCCAGTGTCATTAGTACAATGACAGTGCATATTTTTTTAGCACTGATTACTAAATAAGTGTCACTGGTCCTCAAAAAGTGTCGAAAGTGTCAGTTGGTGTCAGAATGTTCACCGCAATATCGTAGTCCCACTATAGGTCGCTGATCGCCACCATTACTTGTAAAAAAAAATAAACATTCTGAGGTGGGTTTGATTACCTGTTTGGTTTGGGATTATCCTAAATTTTGGAGAAGAGGTGAACCGATTGCTGGCGTTCTGATGTTACAATGCAAATCTGGTCCAGTGACAGATCAAGTTTATTGGCTTTCTACACATTTGTTTTGACCCCTCTATAACTTGAGGGGTCATTTCTTTCTGGTAAGCAGGTTTTTCTCCTGACGCAATGTTGACGTGTGCTATCAAGATTCACGGCCTTTGGTGTGGGGATCGTTTTTCCTGTTATATTCACCTATGGACATTCCTTAATTAAACTGTACATCATTTTCAGTGGCACTGCACTCTGTTATTTATAGTAAAAAAAAAAAAAAATGAATAAATAAAAAATATATCTCATAGTTTGTATACGCTATAACTTTGGTGCAAACCAATGAATTTACGCTTGTGTGTTGTGATTAACCACTTCTGGACCGGAAGGATTTGCCCCCTAATGATCAGGCTGTATTTTGCGATACGGCACTGCGTTATTTAACAGACAATTGCGCGGTCGTGCGATGCTGAACCTAAAACAAATTGATGTCCTTTTTTTCCCCCACAAATAGAGCTTTCTTTTGGTGGTATTTGATCACCTGTGTGATTTTTATTTTTTGCGCTATAAACAAAAAAGAGCTACAATTCTGTAAAAAAAAAAAAAAACAATATTTTTCACATTCTGCTATATAACACCCCCCCCCCCCCAAAATTTAAAAATCACAATTTTTTTAACATTTTAGGCCAATTTGTTTTCTGCTACATATTCCATACATATACATACATGGATATGTGGATACATATTCCACCTTACGCGCGTTTCGTCATTCCGTTGACGTCTTCAGAGGTCCTTTCACTAAAGCAATCCTGAACTGTGACAAAAGTCACTATATGATTTCTGATGGACTCTATATATGAACTTTTTGAGCACTTATTGGGACATTAAGCACATAGTACTTTATTAATTGTATTCACGTTATATTGAATCTTATTTATGAAGATATTCATTTATTTACTTATTTATTTATGCATCTATGTAATTATTTATTAATCTTTTCTAATGTGTACTGATTATTGTTTGCACTTTGGTAGTATATGTTTACACAATTAATCAGCAAGCGCTATAGGTAGCCACTACTTTGAGGCTATACATCTTCACTGTTACTGTAATAATGACACTGGCAGGGAAGGGGTTAATCGTGTGGGTTATCAAGGGGTTAAATGTGTACCTAGGGGTGTGTTTCTAACTGTTGGGAGGGGCTTGTGAAATGATCATAAAGACCTGTGATCCTATATAGAAGGATCACAGGGGCACTGTGATCATTCCGGGGAGAAGAACGGTCAGCTGTGTTTACAATGGCTGCCCGTCCTTCTCTCTCAGCGGGGAAAATTAGTGGGTTTCAGGCGGCAATTGGAGCCACCTGCCCCGTGCATTGGCTTCCCCGCTAGCACGCTGGCGGTGGCACGCGCTCGACCCCTAGCTGCCTGTGTGCGACCGACGTATACCTACGGCAGTTTGTGCAGGGGCGGCTGCCTGCCGCAGTATAACTGCGGCGGGCGGTCGTAAAGTGGTTAAGGCTCATCGCCGAAATGCATTAGCCACCTTGTTTTTACTCACTGAGGGGTGACAAAAAAAGAATTGGAAGATTAAGGCCCCTTTCACACAGGCGGACCGTTCAGATCCGCCTGTCAGTTTTTTTGGCAGATCTGAACGGTCCCCCCATGCATTCTTATGGGGCATCGGATGTCAGCGGAGACATGTCCGCTGACAACCGATCCGATCCGTCAAATCTGGACGGATGGAAACCCTATTTTCCATTCGTCCAGCGAATTGGATCAGATGAGATCGGATGAGAATGGACCGACGGTCTGTTCCCATCCGATTCCCCCATAGCGATGTATGGGGAACTGACAGCTGTATCTCCGCACACACTGCGGAGAACAGCTGTCATTCTCCTGCTCAGCGGGGGATCGGTGGATCCCCCACTGAGATAAACGGAGTCCGTCCTACGGAGCGGAGTGTGTGGTAATGATTAAGCACAAGATGTATGTGTGAAACGCGTCTACGAGACTTCATGCTGGTGTCTTTGGTGTCATCACTTCTTGCAACTTTTTGGAAATAAAGGTATTTGAAACCTATTGGAATCCCTGGATGTGCGGCTATTTCTTTTCCTACAGGAGTGTGTGAAAGAGCCCTTAACAGAGTTGCTGGCTGTCTTTTGCTTGGTATTGTATCCTATGGTGTTTGGAGAGATCACCGCAGCCTGTGCACCTGATGGATGTTTCCATTTACCTGATGTTTCCACTGTTCTGAGCGATGTGGTTTTTGTCTAATGAAGAGACGCTTATCGGGATTTTTTTTTACCAAAAACATGTAGCGGAATACATATTGGCCGAAATTTATGAAGGAATTCATTTTTTTCTATTTTCTTTTATTAGTAATGTTTTATAGCAGAAAGTAAAAAATATTGTTTGTTTTTAAAATTGTTGCTCTTTTTTCGCGCAATTGTCAGTTAAAGAAAGGCAGTGCCGTATTTGTGGGGAAAAAAAGACAGAAATTGTATTTGGGTACAGAGTTGCATGATCGCGCAATAGTCAGTTAAAGTAAGGCAGTGCCGTATTGCAAAAAATGGCCTGGCCATGAAGTTAGGAAAATCTTCCGGAGTTCAAATGCTGAATAAGCCTATACAACTGCAGTGGAGATCAGGGAACAGGCTACGCTGTCTGGCAGGGATGCTTGGATCACAAAACTGGCTAAACAGAACGACAAATTTTCCGGCAGATGAAACAGTTCCCATATGTGTATTTAAACTGCATATTCAGTTGCTTTCCTGGTGTTGAGCTTTAAGCATTAAGTATCTAGCATCCCTTCAAAAGTGTTTCTGCTCAATAAACCGGTACATTGCCGTTGCATTATAATTATGTTTATTAGTATACCGAGCAGCAACTGTGGATAATAATGTTATTATCACTTCTAATAGCACAGATCAACAAGAGCAAGATTTGCAACTAGCAAATGTGTAGCGGGAATATTGGATTAGGGGCTGTTTTGGGATGCTATTGAAAATCTGCCAAATCCAAGTGAGATACGCAGAACCCTGCTAAGGTTTGATGGATGAAATAAACAATGTATTGTAACAAGCTTGCGCTTACAATAAATATTATTTGGTTAAGACACATAGAGCAGCAAAATGACATTATGGTTGATCCTAAGAAACTGAAGGCCCATTCATTAAATTGTTCATCCAAGCTTAGAAAATACAGTGCCATACTTAAGATTAAAAGGCATCGGGGCTAGCCAAACTCAATTTAATTACACCTGCGTCTGTTGCTGCTTGTGGTTTGTAGCCAGTATATAACTTTTTATGGGGCTGTTTGACAATAATATATTTGTCTGCCCTAAACTTCTGAGATCAATATTGTCATCAACATTCAGAATAGCATCATCTATAAACAATAACTCTGCTGAGATTTTTACCTCCCCGTGTTTTATCGTCTCAGGATCCGAAGAGCTCATTTTTTATTATTTTTCAAGTACATCATGTTTGGGAAATGGAGACCACCACCTGGTTATATAATTCAACAAAATAACTGTTTTGCCATTAAAATGAATATAAAGCTGCCTGTTTTGGAAAAAAAAATCCTAGTTTCTTGTGTTTTACAACAGTTGAGATGGTTTACATTGGAAGTTTGACAGTAATACTAAAGGCAAGAGCTTGTTTTTAACCATTTTGCTGGTGAAGCTGTTTTTTTGCATATTTGTAATGTTAAAATAATCTTTTTAGGTATGAAGATTAGTCAAAACCCCCAAAACATGATATATCTTCTGAAAGAAGCAACCTTGGTTGTAGTTTCACTTTTTTGGGTCACGCAATATTAGCAAAATTATGAAAAAACCTGAGTATCGGTAATGCTTTGTAAATTATACACTGCGCAATATCAAACGCTTGAATCCAATAGAATATAAAGTGCTTTGTGCAATCAAAAAGTGACCGTGTGCAACAAAAAATCCATATACATGAGAAATGTCCCCAGATTATAAATTCATCAAGTGCTGCTGTGGTATTCCAAAAAGTGCTGAAGTGCTTCAATAAATAGTGCTCAAAATGTGCTTGCTTGCTGTGTATTCCGTGCTCCCCCAATGTGTCCCCACTCACCAGAACAATTTAGGGTAAAGGCTTTATCCTGGGGATCACCCTCCAGTACCAATCTGAGCAGGAACCAACAGACAGCTGTAACAAATGGTTTATGCCTCTAAGCCTCCTTTACTCTCCTCCACAGTGGCACATAGAAGGGAAAGACTCTCCATAGTGAAGTATATAAAACGCTTTTATTAACCACTTGCCGACCGCCCACAGTATATTTACAGTCAGCCCCTCACAGGCAAAGCGACATAGTACTATGTCGCTCGCCTGTGAGGCTCTAGGGGGCTAAAGCGCGCCGCTGGAGGCACGCTCCCGCCCCCGCTTGTTCACGGACCCCCCCCGCGCATGTGCTCGGCGGACCCGATGTCCGCCGGTCACTCGCGATTGTCCGTTACAGCGGGAGAAAGGCAGGCGGCTAATGTAAACAAAGCCGCCTGTCATTCTCCCCTGTGTAAGAATAGAGATCATACGGTTCTGCTATGCAGAATCGTATATCTCTGTTCTTACACCACAAGCCACATTCAATCACAGTTAGAAGCACGCCCCTAGGGACACACTTAACCCCTCCTTCTCGAATAAAGTTAACCCTTTCCCTGCCAGTGTAATTTTTACAGTAACAGTGCATATGTATAGCACTGATTACTGTAGTAATGTCACTGGTAACCCCAAAAGTGTCAAAAATGTCAGTCAAGGGTCCGATCTGTCCGCCACAATGTCGCAGTCCCGCAAAAAGAAATCGCAGATCGCCGCCATTACTCGTTAAAAAAAAAAACAACAAAAATTACAAAAATCTTTCCCTTAGTTAGTAAACGCAATAACTTTTGCGCAAACCAATCAAAATACGCTTTTTGCGTTTTTTTTTTTACCAAACATATGTAGCAGAAAACAAATTGGTCTAAAATGTTAAAAAATTTAGATTTTTACATTTTTTTGGGGGAATTTCATATAAAAAACTTAAAAAATATTGTTATTTTTGCAAAATTGTCACTCTTTTTTTGTTTATAGCGCATGATCAAAAAATCGCACAGGTGATCAAATACCACCAAAAGAAAGCTCTGTTTGTGGGAAAAAAAGGACGTCAAATTTGTTTAGGTACACGATTGCGCAATTGTCCGTTAAATTCACGCAGTGCCGAATCGCAAAATAGGCCCTGGTCTGGAAGGGGGTAAAATCTTCCGGGGCTTAAGTGGTTAAAGATAAGTATCAACTTACATATAAAATCACAGTATTCCTATGATGCGCGGTGGTTAATGCAAAGTACAAAAAAAAAACAAAAAGAAAAGCACCCTAAGTGCAGACAAATTTATTGTAAAATAGGAACAATAGCTGTAGCAACTCACAAGATGCCACGGTATTCAGGCTTTTTTGCATCAAATATTATATGAAGCTCCTCTAGGTGGTTCCATCTATCCACATTACAGGCAGTATAGGCTGAATCACCATCCATCACATAGGAGGAAGAGAGCCGGCTATCTCTAAGCAGCGTCGCATGTCTGATCGGGACCCTGCGCATGCTCAGAAACGCGCGTCGTGCATGGTGATCATACCAAGCATTATAGCTCCCTGGTGACGTGGCCGCATTCTTCTCTCCTTCATCTCCACATCGCAGTTGCCTCCCCGGACGCTGCAAAGAGATAGCTGGCTCTCTTCCTCTTATGTGACGGACGGTGTTTCAGTCTATACTGCCTGTAATGTGGATAGATGGCACCACCTAGAGGAGCTTCATATAATATTTGATGCAAAAAAGCCTGAATACCGTGGCATCTTGTGAGTTGCTACAGCTATTGTTCTTATTTTACAATAAATTTGTCTGCACTTAAAGCGCTTTTCTTTTTGTTTTTTCTGCTTCAGAGTCTTCCTCACTTCTGAGAAGAGCTGCTCAGTGCCATTGGACATCCAGATTTGGGACTTTTATTCATTATCTACTGGTATTTATTTTATATAGAAGTCCCTTTTCTTTAAAATGTCCCATCACCCTTCATATGCCTGTGGTTTTTTCGCGTTTTACATTTGTGTGTTAATGCAAAGTACGGCATGCGTTCCACCGGCTGGAAATGGCGTAGTACGCTCGTACCTCGCTAGACGCGTTTCGCCCTCCCACTAGGCATCATCTGACTGAGTTCACATATGTGCAAATTGGATGCATCCAATTCGCATGACATGTGAGTTTGACCGGCTCAATGGAGCCGGTTCACACAGGTCCGGGACGGCTGTGGTCTGCATTCCTACAAGGTCCTGTGAGACATTGGGTCTGGTTAAGGTGCGAATTCAGGAAAAAATTCAGACCTGATTTGCACCTGAACCGGTAAAAAGGGACGCACCGGACCCTATGCTGTGAACCGCAGCCAGACATATGTGAACTCGGCCTAAGTGCAAATTTTCAGTAAAAAAATACAATAACTGTAGCGCTACTCCTGCAGAAGTCACTGGTTTTATTGGGTCCTCTGTTCTTACCTTGACCTCTGCAAATACCTTTGAACCTCTGACACCTTGGGTATACATGTCAATAGAAAAAGACTGATAACTTTTAGTTAATACTTTAGGGTCACCCTGAAATGTGGCTCAAGACCTTGGAGTAGAATAGTAAAGTATTTTGAGAATATGAATGGTACAGACAGGGCCAATCACAGACCATCTGTACCATGAGATTAGCTTTGGCTAATCACCATTAATCACAACAAATGACACTGAATGAATCAGTTTCATTCAGTAAAAATGGTTGCTTATACCAATGAAATTCATTGCTATAAACTATCATAATGTGTAAAAAAAACCCTGATCACTTCCCCAGAGTAGTACAGTGTTACTATGGTAACACTGTATTGCTCTGGACACAGTGTGTTAAAAAATATCATAAAAAAAAAAGTTTTTTTTTTTTTCTGTACATACTGTCACCAGTCAGTGTCCCTGATCATCATCACACCAGGTATATGATAACATTGTGATGCACTGGTGACAGTAAGTAAAAAAAAAAAAAAATTGCGATAAACATTTTTTTTTTAATTTCTTAATTTTTCAAACAATTGTGACAAAAAATTACAACTTCAAAAACTCACCACGCCTCTTACTAAATACATTCCAAAAAGGGGCCATCTGGGAGATATTTGTACTGTCCTAGCATTTTCAAGCTTTAGGAAATGAGATCAGAACATCAGGATTCATCATTTTTCAGACTCTATAACCTTCCTATAGACTAAATAATATACACTAACTTGGGCTATTTTCATCAAGAAAATATATTTTGGCTGAAATGTATGAAGAAAGGTTATTTATTTGCAAAATTTTAAAACAGAAACTACGAAAAACACATTTATTTTTTCAAAGTTTTCAGTCTTTTTTTGTTGATTTAGCAAAAAAAAAAAAATCAGTGGTGATTAAATACCACAGAAAGAAAGCTCTATTTGTATGAAAAAAATAATAAAAATGTATTTTGGGTGCAGTGTTGCATGACCGCACAATTGTCATTCAAAGTGCTGAAAATTAGCCTGGGCAGGAAGTGGGTAAAAGTGGCCAGTATTGAAGTGGTTAAAAAATGTGAATTTATTTATTTTTCAATTGAAGCATGTAGAGCATTGCAACTGGGATCAATAAGTGCAATGCACACGCTCCTACAGACTATTTCTCTAGCTGCGGAGATACAAATCTTCAGTTTTTTGAGCTGGAGGAAGCTATCAATGGACTAAAAGTGCATTAGTCCCAACTGTCCCTGATTTCGAGGGACTGTCCCTGATTTGGAACAAAGTCCCTCTGTCCCTCTTTCCTCCTTATTTGTTCCTCATTTTAGTCTGATCTATATAGTTGTATATAAAATGCACTTTTTATCTTTAAAGAAGTGTTTTCCAGTGCTAAACCTTTCATCCAATTTCTAAATTGCTGTATTTGTCAATTTCAAAAGCCAGTACAAAGGAATAGTGGTGGTACAGAATAGCACCCATGGTGTTTAATATTTTTTTTTTTTTTTTTTTTGTTTAATGCTCCTTTAAAGGGGCGTGGCAGGGGGTTTGTCCTATGCCTACATACATTTGCAAATAGGTGTCCCGGCTCGCTCCCATCTCAAAAAGTTGGGAGGTATGCAAGTTTAAAGACGTCACCGCACTACATTGAGACCCACAATTTCTATTGCATGTTGGCAGATGGGAGTTGTAGTCTTTTCACTTTTCATTTATAGAAAATAGGTGTAGTGGTGGAAGGATTGGGAAAAAGGTGGCTGGAGATCTGCTTTAAAAAATAATGTCATTTTAAAAGTATTCTTTCATGACAAATTATAACATAGCGATTGAATTTACATACTGAATGCTTTCATTTGCTCATTTCTCTGGGTAACTTTAAGCCTATTCTATAGCATAGAAGGTAATTTTAAAACAGATCTTGTTCAATCAAAATCCATTCACCTACTGAATGCAAAATACAGAACATCCCGTCATATAACTACTACAGCTGCTGCATGTGCACAGAATGTGGTCTTCGCTTCCTTCCAGAATATAGTTAGGTTATATCTGGAAAAACAAATTAAACAAAAAAAAAGAGCTACAATCATCCAGTAGAGGGAGCACTTGTGACACAAGCTAAAGCACTGTGCAGACATGAAAGCTTCCTGAAATCGTATTAAACCAACATAATTTCAGGCAGAAAACATTAAAAATATCATGAAAAGAGTAAAATACCAACCGAAGAACTGAAAAATATATTTCACAATGACGTTAGTATCAAAAATGTACAAATGTGGAAATAAGACCTTGAGTTTCCATAAGAAAAGGGTTGCACACACTTTTTGAACCCTATATCATGTAGTGAATTGCCAACATCACAGAAAAACCATAATTCAGTATGGCGCGGTTGATAGCAAGATGAATTGCATTCTGCATTATCGCATCTCTTGGGACCAACAGGGGCATTACATCTCCGCTGGATTTTCCAGTTCCGCCCGCTGATGCAGTCTGTTGGTGTCATGCTTCATCGGTATATTAAGAATCTAGCAGGTAGTTGGGGATGGGGAGGAAAGGGAATGCATAGAAGGGGGGGGTCACAAGCACAAGAGTGGGAGATATACGATTTTTGTAATGTATTTATATTTTTGGTGTTTTGTATATGAAAAATAATAAATAAATAAAAAAAAAATAAATAATCTAGCAGGGAGAGGGTGACACCTTTGTGGGAGAAGAGATAAGCCAATTCCATTGTATTGAAGTCTATGTGAGAAACATAACATTACCAGGTACTGGTTAATTATTCAAAACTGAAATATCCAAAGTTGACTATGAATGTAAAAAGATGGAGTACATCAAAGTTAAATTTTATCAGGAGCATTACTTGTTGGGCACGGATACGGGATGGGATTGGGGAAAGGCATTTAAAGTAGAATGATTAGTAGCTCTAAGAATATAATTCCTTACATTTTGCAATAGACTGTAACAATATTAGCACTAACCCCTCCGGAGTCGCTGGATAGATAGGTCCTTCTCTCTTCCCTCCGCTTGAACTGACTCAGAACTCACTGACTCACAGTGGCTGGATTACCAAATAGGCAAAGTAGGCATTGCCTTATGGGACTCATGTTGTTTAAGGGCCCCCTCGACAACGGATCCAAACAATATTGATGTGATCATGAAAGAAAATAACAATAAGGTTGTCTTTAACTTGTTTACAAAGGATAGAAAAAAGTTAAAACTTTACATTAAAAGCTCTAAAGAGAAAATACTTTCATTTAAAGTACCTAATAACAACTTAAAGTATGTAAACCATAGACATCAGGTTCTCATTTGTTGGAATATAGAATTGTATTTTGTGCAAAACTACTGTACATCAGTATTTAGTAGAGATATACCTGTATTCTTCAACCAGTGGATGGCAGTGTTTAAAAGTTTGTAGCTGCATCTATGGTATGATCTATGCCTTTTCCCGGAATAAAGTTTCCCATTTCCTGTCTGCAATTAAGCAGCAAAGCCCATGTTGACTATGCATTGTCTGTTCTGTAGGGTTATATACAGTATACAGAATTTCTAACATTACAGTTTCTCTCCTTAAGGGGCATCTTATTTCAGTTGTCAATTTGTAACATTTTTTGATGCAACCTACATACGTGTGATGTACTGTAGGGATGGTCATCTACATCTAGCAGCTGAAGTGCACACTACATAATTCGATATTATCCCACTACAGCGCACGCATGAGAAAACCTCCAGAAACCTGTGAGGGGGGCCCAGAGTTTAAACTGCCTAGGGCAGTGATGGCGAACTTTGGTACCCCAGATGTTTTGAAACTACATTTCACATGATGTTCATGTACACTGCAGTGTAGTTGAACATCATGGGAAATGTAGTTCCAAAACATCTGGGGTGAAAAGGTTCGCCATTACTGGCCTAGGGGGATCCACAGAGTGTAATCTGGCCCCAAAAAAACATATCCCTAACTAAACTTCTCTAGTAAATTTTTCAGCTATGTGACATTTTAGGGATTAGATCAGGAGGCAACAGCCTTTAACTTCTTGGGGTCTGTGGCCACTCCCTCAGGTTGAGATGACATGTTTGATAAATGATAAGTGGCTGGCAGAACTGACACTTCACTATGGAAAGCTTAAGCCTCTCTGCAGAAAGCCCCTTTAAAACTTTTTCTGGCCTTTGCTCATGCTTTAAGTTCTAGCATACCTCTGAAGAAAGTCTATACATATTAGGTTCAATTCCCATTGTATGTTCCATCAGTCTCTGAAAGATCACAGGGGCCCTAGCCATATGAAGGTGGTCTTCTCTCTGTCCTCTGGAATCATGGGCGGTGTATGCTCCTCAAATCCAGCATAGTGAACCCTTTGACCCTTGATAGGATGGGGGTGAGTTCTGTTCAAAGGGTGGTATATTGTGGCCATATTAGATCACTGATGTCACAAGCATCCTTTATTAGGTGCAGGAAATGCCCTGGCCATGGCAGATTAAATATTGATTTGGCAACGGTGAGAGTTTTTTGTTTTTGGGTTCAGTCTGAACCCATACTCATCTTTACTTGGGATCCTACCTATACAATCTGTTATCCAATCAATAGTTATCCAATCAGGCATGTAGGCAGGTGTAGGTTGACCTAACTTACACAAGTGGCGCTGTTGCAACCACCATGCAGGGCGAGTGGGGGTCAAGGGGAATGCCCATTCCTCTAGTCTCCATACGTGTCATCGGTTGAGCTGCTGTCCGATTGGACACTCACTGCAGTTAGCATGCATTTTTCATGTGGCTAGGTCAGAGAAAGGAACCCACTAGAGAAAGTTTGCCTAGCGTAGTGAGAGGTTCCATAGGGGGAAAAGGACAGCATAGGGAGCACTCGCAGTGCTGCTTCTAGAAACCCTTTCCACTACTAGTCCTTTGCTGCTTACTGCCTACAAGCCGCCTCCTGTGCGAAGTGGTGTCGGTCTCTGAGCATCGCTCCCTTCAAGTGCTGTATAATCTTCTTTGGGTCTTGCTACCAGTTCTAAGTGCTGCATAGACTTTGTTGTTGCCTGTTGGAATGCTCTTAACAATACATTTTCTGCAGCTCCAACCACTGCGTGCCATTTCTTCCCCAGAAGGTGCCTACCACCTGGCCTCCCCCCAGCTTACAGGCAGACCTATGTAGTATATAGATGTGCTTAGCCTTAAAAGAGATTCCACAATCCAAATCTAACCTTATATTGTCACCATTAGTTTATATCTACTGTGGGAAAAATATAATTAATTCTGCACACGATTGGATGTCCTAAATAAATACAGGCTAACTGCACCAATTTATGCACTGCTTCATCCTTGTCCCAGGCACTGGCCAACAATTTTGTGATAATAAACATTGCCAAGTCGAAGGGAGCTATCACTGATACTCGTACTTCTGCTAAAAAAATTAAAATAAAGTCTTATTCAGCAACTCCAACAAGCTGAATTTTCTAAGGCGAAAGGAACAGCTGGCTTATATATGGTAAAATGAACCTGACACTAATTCTTTGTAGTAACAACTTTCCTCTATTTAGGTGTATTTCTAAAGCTCTTGTTATAAGCGGTAATGATGTGGAAGCCTTGTTAGCAAGTCACTTCCAGATGACTGCTCAAAGACACTTACAATGTGAATGCTTAGTTTAGCAAGGTGTTTTGTTATCTGTAACAGGGCACCTTGTAATTTTCACCTGTGGCTTGACTTGATCTCATGCTAACAGATGTTGTGGATCCTCCCAGGCTTTTTTCAGCCCACCAACGCTTCATTTTCATACTGAGTAACCAGATGCTCATCTGTGGAGGCATCAAAATCTGGCAAAAGAGGACATTTATGCCTCGAAACATGGAATACCAATGAGACCTGCAAGAACAAAGCAATAATTTAGTGTACAGAAGCTGTGTGTGTTGAAATAAGATCTAGGAGAGCGTACTTAGACTAGAGCTATTTTAAAAGTTGACGTCACCCAAACAGCTAAATACAAATATAATTGTCTAGTTACATTGTTAAAGCTGTACTTAATTTCCCTTCAATGTGTTATAATGTTTTTTCCTCTTACCCCCGATGCTGGGTTATCTTTAAAATACATACTCATGCCACTGTGAATCCAACATTGTCCTGCTTGGATCCGCTGTTCGAGTGACATAGTCCAAGTTCTGTGCTGCCATTATGGTATTCTTCAGCTGGCTGCCTCTTCCAGGTTTACATAGCCCGTGGTCTATGATGTGTGGGGTCGGCCCTCTGGCCACTTAGTATGCCTGATTCTTTTGCCTCCTGGGAGATGTGGCATGAGTATCTCAGGCTGTAGGATCAGGGATACATAATGCTGACGTAAGCCAGAATGATCGCAGGGGCATGGATAGAATTATAAAAAAAAAATATTGCAATTGTGGAGGGGAAGGGAAGCTTGAAAGTAAACAACCCTATTTTTGGAGTTAAAGTGGTTCTTAAGGCTGAAGGTTTTTACCTGCATGCATTCCATGCAGGTAAAAAAACCTTCTGTGTGCAACAGCCCCCCCCCCCAATCCTTACCCAAGCTCCCTCCAATCCAGTGATGTTCACAATAGCCTTGGCTGTCCGAGGCTCTTGCCCCTCATACCCTGAGACAGTAGCGGGAGCCCATTAGCTGTCAATCACAGCCAGTGAGATAATGAGGAGACAGCGGGGGGGGCTGTGTCTCTATGTGTCTTATGGACGCATAGAGCAATGGCTCAGGAGCGGGCATGCAGCAGTGCCCCCAGGGGAAGGGGCTTTCTCTGGGGACAGAGCTCGGGGTGGAAGAGCGAGGAGCACTGAGGGGGGACTTAGAAAGAAGAGGATCAGAGCTGCTCCATGCAAAACCACTGCACAGAGCAGGTAAGTATACCATGTTTGTTTTAACCACTTGCCGACCGCACGCCGCATATGTGTGGCGGCAGTCTGGCACTCCCAGGCAAAGTCCCATACATGTACGGCGCTTGCCTGGGAGGAGCTAGGGAGTGATCGTGTGCCGCCGGAGGCACGCTCCCACCCCCGCTCGTCAGTGGGAAAGCTAGTGCGTGTGACAGGTGGCTCTGATGGCCACGGCCACTCGCGTTCTCGCGCCGCTGACAGAAAAGGACGGACGGCTGATGTAGACCGTCCATACTTCTCCCTGAAGTGATCACAGATGTCATTGATCCTGCTATATAGGATCACATGTCTCTGTGATGACTTCACAAGCCACGCCTAGGGTCGAAGGTGGTTGTATTATCCTGACACGCCCTCATATGATGGCATGCAGGACAATGCGCTCTGCACGCTCTTTACCATGCGACCAGCTGTATCCAATCACAGCTGGTCACATAGTAAATAGGAAGTGCAGTTGATCGGCTTTCCTCAGCTCGTGCCTGACAATTTCAAACTTTTTTTTTTTATTTGTGTAGCAAAAAAGAAAAAACCTTAAATTAAATACCACCAAAAGAAAGCTCTATTTGTGGGGAAAAAAATGACATAAATTTGGTTTAGGTACAGTGTTGTATGACCGTGCAATTGTCATTCAAAATGCATCAGCGCTAAAAGCTGAAAATTGGCCTGGGCGATAAGGGGGAAAAGTGCCCTGTATTGAAGTGGTTAAAATGTATAGATATGTTATAATCCTGGGTCCCCTCTCGGTGCTCCCCAAGTTTTATGTCCCTGTCACTTATAGTTTGTGAGCAGTGCCATGCCAAGCTGACCAAGATTTCCCATAGATGCCAAAGAGCACTGAAAGCTGAAAATTGGTCTGAGCAGGAAGGGGGTGAAAGTGCCCTGTATTTAGGTGGTTAAGGGAAACCCTATGACAGAATTTTTTTTTTCAATTTTAAGGGGAACTCCATGCCAAAATAACAAAATAAAAAAACGGCCTGGGGTTCTTCCCCCCCCCCCCCCAAAATCCATACCAGGCCCTTTGGGTCTGGTACAGTTTTAAAGGGGAATGCCACGCCAAAATTAAGATTGAGGGTCCTCCCCTCCTCCTGAACCATACCAGGCCGCTTGCCCTCACAGCACCTTGTCCTCATGTTGATGGGGACAGGGGCCTCTTTCCGACAACCCTGGGCTGTGCTTGTGGGGGTCTGTGGGTGGGGGGGCTTATCAGAATCTGGAAGCCCCCTTTAACAAGGGGGTCCCCAGATTCCGGCCCCATTTGTAACATATAGTCCTTTGAAAGGACCAAGAACTTATGTACCTCAGTAGTAATGGTCAGGATGAGGTATACAAGCCACCTTGCCTTCAAGATTTAAGATGCTGATGGCCCAAGCTTGGCCTTTCCTGTCTGGATGGTTGACTTCCACTCAATCAATATATATTGACCGCACCAGATTCCAATTTTTTTTGATAGAGAGGAAGGTTTCCCACAGCTGAGGCCTGGACGGGTTCCGATGCAGCTTGGGGACATAGAGAAAGTCCCAGACAGCTCCATCACATAAAACCTCCCTATTGCTTTCAATTTTCTCCATTATTTTCCATGGAGCATATGGATAATCGTATCCCTATTCCACGGCCACCTTCCTCTGGATGAACCTGTTAAAATGAGAGAACCTAGGAAGTTTCTTCCTATCTCCTCCCCCAGGTGGGGCATACGGAGTCTCCACTTTAGAGATCAGCTTGGAATAGGAGTCATTCTGTGCTCGGACCCGAGCATAGATGCAGGGTGGGGATAAGTCTGGGACCCTTGTGGCGTAGGCCTCACAGAACCCGAGATTCCTCACACACCTCATGCGAATGACCGCTGCCTCTGTCTCTTCACTGAGTGAACTGGAACTTGGAGGACTTCTTTCCTCAGTTCCCCAGTCCCACTCAGTCTCCACATCTGATTCCCATTCACCGATTCCCTCTTCCAGGGATCCGAATCGGCACTCAAAGCTGGGTGACCCCACATCAATGAACCCTGCCTCCTCCTCTCTGGACAAACAGAAGAACCTCTGTTTCTGGATCAACTGAAGCCTCTGGACTTCCTGTATCTGCGACTGGAAGGAATGCATCCTGTGGCCGCTACCTGGCCTTCATGTCTTGTGTGCATTGCTTCTTTGAAATGTGGGTCTACCTGGTATGGCATATGGTTTTGCGGGTCTGCCCCAGCGGTGTTCTCAACACTCCCCATCCTCTTCCAAAATGGATAGCCACTAAAGGGGTTAGCAGTTCAGAAGTGGTCCCTGCCTCCCAGTTTACATATAATATTCTGGGCTGACAATCACTCTGCTGCAAACTCAGCAACGTGTTACTTGCAGTGCCCACCCTGGCCCCATGCTCGGGGCCACACAGATACATTCAGGCATCTGCCACATACCAGTCCAAGATGCACCGTATTCCCTTCTTCTGCACAACACCAGATTTCCTTTGGTCATCAATCGCACTCCTGTTTCCAACAGGGTCGGATTCTGCATCTCAGTCAGCTCTGCAGGTTCTCCACCAACACGTGTGATCGCCTTCGGCTCACCCGGGGATCCGCCATCTTTTTACTCCACACAGGTCTCCTTCCCAGCTACACCTGGCCCACCGATAGGCGACTCTGCCCATGTCCCCAGATTAGCTGACTCTCTGGAGGTGGCTCCTCCTGCTTGGCATATCTATCTCTTTGGTGAGCGCTCTCCCACACGGTACAGTAATCACTTCGCTGCTGCCATAACACTGCTCAGCCAGCATAAATGGTACTGCAATGCAGATTATGTTCCCTGCCACTGACATACATACATCTGCCTCTTGTGTCTTTACTTGAGCTCTGGTTGCACTTTTTCGTTCACATGTTCACATGTTACCATCTGCACGGCAGACATTTTCTTCCACAGCACATGTACTGACACAACCCCTGACTATAACTTGAAAGCACACTTGAACTGATCACTGTGAAGCAGACATTACTTTCTTCTACAGTACAACTCATCCTTTCTTTATTGACACTTTGCATAAAAAGACATGGCGTTTCCTGGGTATCTATCTGGCCATTTCCAGGAGCAACCACTGTCATAACTCCTGGGAAAATCCTGGACGACGCCCCTAAATGTAGCATTTGTCCCCGTAGGGTTTGCTGTGTGTTGACTTCTTAGGCCTCCCTCTGATTACCTGCAGACAGTTGCTAGGGTGTTTTTCACATATCCCTCCTTACTCCCGTTTTCTTATTATTTAATAAACAGCCCAGGGTATTTGGTTTTGTATTCTATCAATAAATCCTGCTCCCTGGAAGGCAGAGAGCACTCTAAATGTACCTGGCAATATTCCTGGTAAGCATAAAGACCCAAAAACTATACTCTCTTCTAGCACCTACCTAGGAGGGTGCTACACTCAGCAATAGCATGCAATGTCAAGCTGCAGTAAGCAAACCCAGCAGAATATTAGCATGCATTAAAAAAAAGGTGTTTACTCAAGAGATAAAACTATAACTCTATCACTTTACAAAACTCTGGTTCGGCCGCATTTTGAGTATGCCATCCAGTTCTGGTCACCAGTTGTCAAGAAGGATGTGCTAGAACTGAAGAGAGTCCAGAGAAGGGCAACAAAGCTAAAAGGAGGGCTGGAGGATCTCAGTTATTAGGAAAGACTACAAGCATTAAACTTATTCTCCCTAGATATGATATTGATATACAAATATCTTAATTGTGATTCCAACATTGAGAGGAAACTATTCAGTCTCCGGTCACTCATGAAGATACAGACGAGAAAAGGTTCAACCTCAAACTGCGTAAGGGTTTTTTTTACTGATAGAGCGGTAAGGATGTAAAACTCCCTTCCACAATTAGTGGTTGCAGTGGGTAATGCTGCTAATTTCAAAAATCTTATAAAACTCAATATTCAGGGATATGGACAATGGTGGGGACATAATACTTACACCCAAACACACAGGTTGAACTGGGTGGACTGATGTCTTTATTCAACCTTAACAACTATGCAACTATACAACATTTACTGTATCGTTCTTCTTATCATTCTCAAACTTCTTATTTGCCATTTTTTGGATTTTTAAATATACAAATTAAATTGTTATGCTACATAATGTAGATAAGTGCAAAAAGATCCCATTTGATCCTGCCAGAAATCTAGTAAACTCCCAACCTCATATAGCTTTCAGGCAGATCTTTTCTTTATTCACCACTTTGGGGGTGGGCCTAGCTACATGGTACCCAATGCAAAGAAACAGCACATGCAGAGTCCAAGGCAGTTTGACAGTATTTGGTTAACTGTAGTTCCAAAAATAACATTTGCACTAGCAGCTTTGTCTTGCACAGGTGCAGTATATCTAATGGTAACAGGCCTAGTAAGACTCAGTGGCAGGTTCAGTAATACCCAGTAATAGGTTAAATAATACTCACCAACAGGCTCAATAACTTTCTTTTTCTTATTAGCTTTTATTTTTATATTTCAATCCAACGTTAGTCATTAAACACTAACTATAGTTAAACAAGGGGTAACAGATACCAGATACAGAGAGACTGTGAGGCAACAGAGCACAGGAGAATATCAAAAGGTCAATTCAGACAAATTAAGCATAGGTCGGTACACATAAACTGTTGGGGATACAACAACTTTAAAGCTTAGCCTATTACAGATTAACTGCAGTTCACAAATAGGTCAGTAGATGTCACTAATGCTAAGAGATATGCATAGCATATCACTTAGCATTAGCGACATCTACTGACCTATTTGTGAACTGCAGTTAATCTGTAATAGGCTAAGCTTTAAAGTTGTTGTATCTCCAACACCCCTTCTCAACAGCTAAGGCTTAGTCTATTAAACCCATCTTCTTTGTAAGCCTCTGACCGCTGAAAGACACTCAAGGCTTACAAAGAAGATGGGTTTAATAGACTAAGCCTTAGCTGTTGAGAAGGGGTGTTGGAGATACAACAACTTTAAAGCTTAGCCTATTACAGATTAACTGCAGTTCACAAATAGGTCAGTAGATGTCGCTAATGCTAAGTGATATGCTATGCATTTTCTATGATGTGTTGTATTTCCTGTACACTGTACTGTACTTGTTGGTTATCTTTTCATATCTGTGTTCTTATTACAATGAGGTGACATCTTTGATATCTGTGTTATGTTCCAATAAAGAAGCCAGTTCCTGTTACTCCACAATGTCTGATATGAATGGACTCCACTGCACCCAGTAATCGCACTCTGCAACATAAACATCTTGTACATTCGTTTAAACATTAAGAGCCCTTTCACACTGAGGCGCTTTTCAAGCACTTTGGCACAAAAAAAAGCCTGAAAAGCTCACGAAAACCTATTCTCATTGTAATCAATGAATGCTTTCACACTGGGGCGGTGCGCTGGCAGGGTGGTGAAAAAAATCCTGCAAGCATCATCTTTGGAGCATGTTTGGAGCACTAAAAAAAGTGCCTCAAAAACTCCTGTCTCCATTGAGAGCTTTAAAAGTTCCTCAAAATGGTTCTTGAAGCAGTTTTTGAGTCATGTGTCTATTTAAAAAAAAAAAAAAAATGCACCGCTAATGCCTCAAAAGCACAGTAAAAGTGCTCAGAGTTTTATGGGCAGTTTTCAAGCGCCTCAGTGTGAAAGGGCTCTTAAGGAAACAATTACTGTTACAACCGACTCCCAAAAGTATCAATTGCATGTATTATATACTGCCTTAGTCACGTATTATGAGTCTAGGCCATCCCCTGTCTCAAGCCATCAGCCACAAATTAGCTAATTTTTTTTTTTTTAGAAACCTCCTTTGTTTTTGTTTGCAGTACTTTGTTGACCACCCTGGTCTTAGAGGGCAGGAAGGCCTAACCATTGGGGATGCCAAGTATGAGTCCCGTGATAGGAGTGGTCTGGGAGCCTTGTTTCTGAACGCAGGAGAAAGGTGCTAGGCATCGCAAATTTCTTTTGGAGCAGTATAGCTGTCCATCTGCTCCCAGGAGGTTGCAGGCTAGTGCAGTTGCACAGTGGAGTATCCTCAGGCACTGTAGACACAGTGGCTCTGAGTAAGAGGCGTAGGCCTCGAAACGTGTCAGCCGTCATCCTAAAAGGACAATGGACTTTCGTATGGACTGCTTCTGACACTCAAGTTTCTGAGTCCGATATGATTGATTTCATCTGCGTTTGTAAGTAGCCATTTTTATGTTACAACAATAAAACCATTATTGAGGATAATGCGCTAGGTCGGTGCGCCCTTTTTGTGTTTTTTTGTTTGCAGTACTGTTGGACTGCCCAAGTCCTTTAGGGCAGCAAGACCTTAGCCATCTGAGACGCCTTTTGTAAAGTCCTGTGGGAAGAGCGGTCGGGGAGCCTCGTTTTCTGAGCGAAAGGTGTGTCTTTCACCTTATTTTGTTTGGACCTGTAGACACAGTACAGACTGAGTGGGTCTTAGCAGGGCAGTATTTTCTTAAGAGGTGGTTAGGTGGCAGGTTGTTGACACAGTGGTGGCCCAAAAAAGGCCTGGAGCAGGTGGTGGCAGTGTTACTTGAGATTGGTGCTACTCACACTGCAACCTTCCCCCTGGCACTAATACTCTGTCCCTGCCAGATGGGGTTCCTCTTCCTACATTATCCACATGCAAAATGGGTGCAAAACCTGATAGGACACTGCTATTATCACTTCCTTCAACCAAGATGGTCACCAAAGGTCACTGGAAGTGCAGCATTCAATCCGACAGTGGCCTCTCCTGTGACACCTACAGGCTGCAGGGGAACATTTTCCTCATAGGTCTCCATCCCGTCCCTGGAGTGGAGACCTATGCTAGATGGAGGAGAACTGCACCTGCCAACAATTTACCATTTATAAAATAATAATTGTCTTCCTTTTTTTTTTTCTTTAAACAGTTTTTATTGAAGGCAAAATAAACATGGTACAGTAACATGCAGTGAAAATAATAGGCACATGCCTTGACAAAATAAGGCGCATTGAAATACAAAACTGCTACATATAACATTCAAACAACATGTAACAATGCAATACGTATAAGGGATCGACCCGGCATCCCGTCTGAGATGCAATGAGGGTACGCTCAAACTGTAGGTGTGGCCGAGGCCACACTGCGTGGATGGACCCCCACACAGAAGGGGTCTCAACCAAAACCAAGGTATAGCACTTAAGTGGGTACTCCGGGGGCCGAGTAGGGGGGGGGCTGGGTTGGCAGGGTTGGAAGGAAAGCTGGGTAAGTAGGAGAGGGTCGTGGGGGGGAGGTAACAGCAGGTGCCCGGAGGGAGCCTCGAACCCCCTTAGGGGCCCAGGTGGGAAAAGAGAGCCGGTAATGAGGACGCCCAATCAGGTGAGTACAAGGCTGTCAATTGTCTTCCTTTTACCCACATCTACCAAAGAGGAGATCATGCAAACTATCTTTTGGTTGTCACATGACCTATGTTGCCCTACGTTCTTACTGGATCAGGCAATTGGACATTCATTATTTCTTTCTAATTTTTATACGTTTATGTATTACTACTTCAGGGTATAATGAGAAAAGATTACCTAGCAATGTATTTTATTTCTCTTTTATTTACTGCTAACATGTTCCACAAGTGCATAATAAAGCACAGTGTGAATGCTATTATGCCTAAAGCCTACTTAGAGTCTAGCAAAGACTCTGAGACTGTAAAGCAGAACTACTAACAGGAGCAAAGAGATCAATAAACAGCTGGAATACATACTGAATGTGGGAGCTGATTAAGCTGCCAAAAGTTTTGTGTATATGTCCATCCAGTTCTCAGATTTACACAGTTCTACAGGCAGGTTTATGACCTGACTTTTCTCCACTGCAGTTAAGTAACACAATATGAGACACCTGTATGGCTCTTTATGCTGCTAACCAGTCAGAGTGCTGTCATATGTCAGACTTTAGGGAGCTGGTACCAAGTCAAATTTACCCTACCTGCAGTAATACATAACTGCATTAATCTGTGTTTTTATATCTTCCCCATATTCAGCTGTAAATGAGCTTATGACAGAATTACCAAAGAAAAATAATTCATCAGGCAAAGAAAGGGCTAGGAATGTCGGCTAAATTTGTAAGACATATTGAAAACAATTTATAAGGTTAAGATTATCAAACAGTTTTGAAGTCAGTGAAGGATTGAGAGGAGAGCTTACTATTTATTGTCACTATAGCAGAGTTGTATAAAGTACTCGAAACCCATACTTGAGTAAAAGTACAAGTGCTCGTTTAAAAAGTGACTTGAGTAGAAGTGGAAGTGCTCGATCAAAAAGTGACTTGAGTAGAAGTACTAAAGTATTCAACATTTTTTGTACTTAAGTATTGCAAGTAGTTTTTTTTTTTTATAATTTTGCTACTCAAGTACTGAAAGTAAAAGTACCAGTAGTTTTGAAAAAAAATTGCTACTCAAGTACTGAAAGTAAAAGTACAAGTACTGTTTTATGTAGTTATTAAAGAAAGAAGTCAAATTTTTGAACATCATATTGTTTTTTATTATTTCAAATGCAGCTTTTATTTATACATACAGTAGCTTTTATTTTCGTATGCGCTGATAATACACATGTTTTGAGCTTCATGAAACCTGCCATCTACTGTTCTGGCAGTGGTCATTTTTATAATTGTAACGAGTAACTATGCAGCACAAAAAAAAATATCGGAGTAGAAGTATTGAAATCATTGAAAAAATGTAGTGAAGTAAAAGTGGAAGTAGGAGAAAAGAATTCTACTCTAGGAAAGTACAGATACCGCCTTTCGGTACTTAAGTACAGTAGTGAAGTAGTTCTACTTAGTTACTATACATCTCTGCACTATAGAAAAATTAATTATTAAAACATCCCTGTATTCATTAAAGCTAAACTCCAGTGATGATCATAAAATACTGTATTTTGCACACTTGGACCAGCTTGGCACAAGATAAGAATGCATGTGATACCTGACAGGCCTCTGTGGAAGCTAAAAATACATGTGGTAGTCTGAGCCATTACAGTGAATGACGTGACCTCCTGACTGCTGTGACATCACCACCCCTCCTCCTCAACTTGTCCAATCAGAGAACGGAAAATGAAAGGCCTTATCTGAATGGTCAACAAATAAGGAAAATAATGACACAACAGAGGGAGACCTCTTAGGGATTGATTTTAGTCCATGGAAAGTAAAAAGTCCATATACAATGACTCCATAGAGTTAAAAAAATGGCCTGAAAAAGGAGCATGCATACTCTGAAACGCATAGCCATGCCTATACCATGTCACAGCCGGGATGACTTCACATCTGCTTTACCTGTGCATTCCAGTCTGAACCAGGAAGCTTTTGGTCCCTCTTGTCGAGCGGACCCAGTGGGACTACGGTGTGATTCCATCCAGTAGAACCCTGAGACTGGATGACATAGGATGGTGATCTTTGTTGAGATGTGCACTTTTATTTATTTCAGGTACTTGTATAGCGCTGTCAATTTACGCAGCGCTTTACATATACATTGCACATTCACATCAGTCCCTGCCCTCAAGGAGCTTACAATCTAAGGTCCCTAACTCACATTCATACATACATAGTAGGGCCAATTTTTTATATAGGATCCAATTAACCTACCAGCATGTCTTTGGAGTGTGGGAGGGAACCAGAGTACCTGGAGGAAACCCACACAGGCACAGGGAGAACATGCAAACTCCAGGCAGGTTGTGGTTGGGATTTGAATCAGTGACCCTCTTGCTGCTAGGTGAAAGTGCTAACCACTACACCACTATGCCGCCCATTTTTTTTCATGTGAGTTGCCTACTTTGTGCCATTAAATGTTTTAACATTGCTAAACTTAGATGGTGGTGGTTAGCTATGGTAATTTAGAGCTTCCACAGAGGCCGAGCAGGTATCATGTATGCATACTTACATTGGGCCAAGCTTGTCCAATGTAGGTAAGCAAAATATAGTATATACAGTACATTGTAATCTCTGCAGTTCATCTTTAAGACCCTATTACATATATTTTCAAATGTAAGCAGTGTAAGTATCAGATCCTGAACCGCTCTTGCAGTACATGTACAGCAAAGCTCAGGCTGGAGGAATGAGAAGCAGCACAAGGAACTAGTCAGTTGTATTGCAGCGCTCATGTACTATCAAGGAACATGCTGAATGGGGTAGGAGAAAATGCTGAGTGAGAATTGAGCTCATCACTGTGTTGTGCCTGATTTCACTATCAAGTCACTGGCTGAGGGAGGGACAAGACCTGTAAGTGTTACTTAGGCCGGCCATACATAGTGCAATTTTTTTTCCTGCAACCCCAGCAACCCAGAAGACAGTGATTATCGTTAACGGCTATAGCAGTCCCTAGCGATAATTGTAAGAGAATCGGGCAAGGTGGTTGTACCCAAGTTAATTGACAAATCTACTTAGTACATTTAGCCTACCCATTAATGGTTCCAGCTGAACAGGCCGAGATTCAAGCGGTATATGGCCGGCCTTATCTACAACAGAGAAAAATCAGGTCTCCTCTCTTGCCATGTTAGACAAGGCTGTGTTGTGTGAAGGCTCTGTGTATATCTCAGAACGCATCCTCTCTTCTCCTATGCTCCAGTGTTCGCAGGACCTCTGACGTCATTGAGTCCAAAGTAGAGCCTAATGCCCTGGGATGTGAGGACAGTGATGGACAGTCCAATGCTAGAGCATAGGGTGGTAGAGGAGAGTGCCAGTTGCTGGATTGGGTAAGTAAAACTGCCCCCTAGACCTAATTGAGCATTTAACCCTTGAAACATAGGGGCAGCCCCACTACAAGTGAGGACTTTCTATTTTTCTAGAGATGATCTTTAAACAGCTCCCAAACATGTATTACCTCTGTGTAATAACCTGTTTTCTAGAGTTCAGCTCTAGGCATCTTGGATCAGTGATTAGAGAACACAAAACGATGAGAGAAGAGAATGACAACAGAATAGCAGCAGGTAATAGAGGCTCTCTTGCAAAAAGGTTTGAAGACACACAGATTTAGCAAAAAACTAAAATTGATCATTTTTCATACTGTGATTAGACAAGTGGTGACCTAAATTTCAGAAACCTGGTTACTGGCAGCATTAGGTGAGGAGCTCCTAAGATGACAGAATACAGAGATACCTAGCATTTGATTAAGGGAAGATGCAGAAGAATTAGGCCCCTTTCACACATACGGACCATTCATCCGTTTTTCATCCATCCATTGACGGATGAAAAGGGTACATCAATGCATCCCTATAGAAAAATGATCATCCATTTACATCCATTTTCATCTGCTTCCGTGAACATCTGTTTTTTTGAACGGATGAAAGTCCTATTTTCCATCTGTTAAAAAAATGGATCCAACAAAAAACGGAGGTAAACGGACGAACGGTCCATTTTTGCATGAAAAAATGGCTCCGGGACTCAAGTGGTTAAGGACTCTAGCTGGCAGATGTAAAAAAAAGGGTTAAAAAAACAGATAAAATACGGATGACAAAAAGATGAAAAACTGATGTAACTTCATCTGTTTTTTCTTTGAAAAAAAAGCAACTGAACTGATCAAACGAATGGTCTGCCTGTGTGAAAGGGGCCTTAGAAGGAATTATTAGATTGGGACAAATTTAGCTTCAGAAGTAAAAAGTAAAATACTGTCAACATATCAGTCCATTAATTTCCCTGGCGGTATGATTCTTTTGGATTTTAGGTGCTGAAAGCGGTACCATTATTTTGGATGTGATTCATGTGAATGAGCAGCCCAAACCAACTGTATACATTTATTATATATATTATATATATATATATATATATATATATACGTATGTATACATATATTATGTATACATATATTATACAGTTTGGGCTGCTCATCCACAAGAATTACGTATATATATATATATATATATATAATGTATATATATATATATATATAATGTATATATATATATATAATGTATATATATATATATATATATATATATATATATATATATATACACACATATATTTACATAAAAAGTACAGTAAAACTGCAGGAGAGAGGGCACTGGGGGGCAATGTAATGTGATTTTTTTTTATTTTGAATGGTATCAGTGTGTTTGGTGTGTTTTACATTTGAATTTGCCGCCGGTTCCACCCCCTGGCGGACGTCACGTCGCCGGAGACGGAAGCCGGGGCTCGCAGACGATCGGGAGGAAGCTCCGCCGCCGCATACCGCCCGTATTCTTCCCTGGATCCCGGAGAAAAGGTAAGTAAAACCTCTTCCAGGATCCAGCGATCTTCCTAGCGGTACCCCGAGTGTGGCTCGGGGTTACCGCTTTTGGCTCTAAAATCTAACCCCGAGTCACGCTCGGGAATACCGCTAGGAAGGTTAAGTCACTGGGAAGAAGGAAAATACCCCATACTTATAGGTTTAGAGTAACATGTGACTCAAGCCTCACTGTGACCTGTGATTGTGCTGGTGCTTGGTGATTGGCCCAGTGCTGTCACATGATATAGCTTGGCCAATGTAAGTATGTATGTTCCATACATACGTGGGAATCCCCATGGAAGAAAGAGAGTCCTCAGCCTTATGGTAGCTTCTTTCCTTATTCCAAGCTGATGTTGGTGGGTCGGGAGCTGTTAAAACTGACATTTTTGTAAGTATGATTGTGCTGTACCTGTGGGATTTCCCTTTGAAGCTGGAACTATATTGATGTTGTTTGCTTGGCATGGGCACCATACAGAAAACCCTTTGCAATTTCTCAATTAATGTCATCACCACCATGCTTCTTCACCTCGTCCAATCAGAGAATGCCTTGCATTCATTGAGAAAATGCAAAATGTTCCTGAACAGTGCCCGTACTGCGCAAGCCAACCTCCTGTGTTCACAATGCAGCATGGCAGCCGCTCAGCGCAGGAAGCAAGTAAAGATTGCAATACTAATGTCGCCTACTATATTGATTTCCAGGTTCCAGAGGGAATATACTTACTGTACATTGGCCAAGGTGGACCAATGTAGCAGTTGCTCTACCTAAACCTCAGCTTTAAGCAAACCACATAAGGCAAAGCGAAAATGTTTCCTTTAGAAAGGTTACCTGTAAATTTGGTTGTAAAGAAGCTATTCAGCAGTACTGGGAGCCTGCCAGCAGTATAGGACCAGGGGTAAGGTGGATGTGGAAGACTTAACCACTTCTGCCTCAGCAACGTAACCAATTTTACAGGTGGCAAAAAAGGGTCCCCCCCCCACTTCTTCTGCCTTCCTGAGGAGCCCGGTACTGAAGCCGACAGTTTGTCTGGCTGACCATAGAGATGAGCAAGTGATGACCGAATGTCCCTGATCAACTCTATGATCTAGGAAACCAGAAGCGCCAAGTATTTTGTCTGGTTTCAGCTAATTTAAACAGGCCAGTACCAGCCTGTGAAAGCATTGAATTAAATGGATCTTGGTTTAATCAGATGATTTTAAGGGCAGAAGAGAGATCTGGGGTCTAATAGGCCCCAGATCTCTCACTAAAGAGTGCCTCACTCACTGCACATCCTGTCAAAAGGGATGTTGTTCATCCATTGGGTTAGCAATAAATTTGACAAAAAAATAAAGAAAGAAACAGTGTAAAATAAATAATAATTAAAAAAAAAAACAATTGAAAGTGCCCCCCCTCCCCTGTGCTCACGCGCAAAGGTGAATGCATATGTAGGTTGTGAATGTATATGTAAACGATGTCCACACTGCATATGTGAGGTATCGCCATGAACTTTATAGTGAGGCCAATGATTCTAGCACTAGATTTCCCGTGTAACTCTAAACTAGTAACCTGTAAAGGCTTATAAAGCGTAATCTATGGAGATTTCTAAGCGCTGTAGTTTGGTGCCAATCCACAAGCATGCACAGTTTTAAAGCATGACATGTTAAGTATCCCTTTACTCGGTGTAACATCATCTTTTTACCAAACAATTGAGTAATATAGTGTGTTTTTGTGCATTAAAGCAGAGTTCCACCCGAAAATGAAAGTTCGTTCCATCTTCTTGGTCCGGGTCACCTGAAAAACAAATGGATAATCACAATTTTTTTTTTTTTACTTACCTTGTTTAGAAGATAATATACTTACCTTACTTCCTCTTCCTCCGCTCGGCGGCCACGGCAAGTTGTCACTTCCTGGCTTGCAATGATTCCTGGGAGCTGAACCTCATCGCTCCCAGGAATCAATGCGCCGGCACCGGCCCTGACATCAGTTCCGGTGCAGGCGCCGTCATACCTTGCTAAACAGCTTCTCGGCATGCCCAGAAGCTGTTCAGGGATGACGCTGCAGACCCGGAAGTGACGGCGGGGCCGGCGCAGTGCATCGTGGGACCGAAGAGGACGGAAGAGGATGCAGAAGAGGATCGCGCTGGCTTCAAGCTGCCAACACCTGAGACGGCAGCAGCGCTGGAGAAGACATTTTCAAGGTAAGTATTTCTACTTGCAGGTAAGTGCAACCCGGGACAGTTCAGAGGCTAGCCATTGTGGAATGCACTAGCCCTGACTGTACCGGGGGTATTTTTATGTATTTTTTTGTTTTTTAGGTGGAACTCCGCTTTAAAATTCACTAAAGTGAATCTTTTCCAAAAACATAGATTTTGAAAAACCATCGTGCCAATACCATGTGACATAAAAAATTGCATTAACCACTACTTTATTCTCTAGGGCCTCTGCTTAAAAAATATATAATGTTTGGGGGTTCTAAGAAATTTTCTGGCAAAAAATGCTGATTTTTACATATGTCTGGGAAGTGTCAGAACAGGCCCGGAGCTGAAGTGATTAAAAAAATCTGTCATTAAAGTAAAAAAATATATAATAAAATAATTTTCTGTAAAAAAAAGAAGTAAATACTCATCTCTCCCTCGAACTGAGGAACCAAAGTCAATTTTGAAACCGACACTTCCTGGAATGTCAGATTCCTGATTCCCCTTCTGATCTCTGTATAACTGTTGGAGTTACATGCCATCATTACGGAGTTCTCTGACCATGTAGGGGTTACAATGGTAGTGGAGTTACATCATCCCAGAACCAAGCTCCATTATCATTATGTTACAGAAAGAGTAGGCTCAGAGCATAGAGTGCACTGCTAGGAGAAAGGGAATACTGCTTGAACAAAGGAAAATTCGATTTGGGCAGAATAGACATGCAAAGTCTATCTCCCAGCATTTGTTTTAGGGTTTAGTTCCACTTTACCCTTCAACCTAGTTTCTTCTGAAGCTCAAGTAATCATAAGTAATTATGTGAAGTCACTAGAATGGAATTATAAGCCTATTATCATCATTTTTTTTTTTTTTTCAAACTGAATTTTTTAAACTTCTTACATATATTTTTCAGATTTGCATTCATAAAGAAAACTGAGAGCAAAAGTGTTGCGTTAACAATGATTAAGCTTAGACTGCTAAAAAAAAAAAAAAAAAAAAAAAAAAAAGCAAAGACACACAAGCACAACAAACTGTAGACAGCAATGGATGGGAATCTAGCATCTGGGGAAATCTATCAACAAACTATTGATCATCATCACAAACCACTCGTTAATATTTCTCATTAAGCTTCCTATCTACGATTCAGTTAAATACCTCCGGAGAGAAATTATATGCAAATGCAGAAATTAAAAAATGAATATTATATGATCCTATTGAGAGATTTTGGTGATGCAGTTATGCTGCTAGATATAGGAAATTGGATATATATATTTCATCTGTCAATGAAAAATTGGAAATTCACAGCAGGGTGCCACCATCACTTGCTACACGAAGGAGTTTTTGAATGTGCACCCTCAGACATTAGAGGGGTCAGTACTTTATGAATATTTTTATGATTTTTTTTTTAGTACTGCAAAGCGCAAGCATAAAGCCCATTAAGCTGTGGGGATGGTAGTTTTCAAAGAAAAGATAGTAATAAATATTACAAACTAGGTGATTGAAAGTTGAAGATTTGTTTTGTGCAAAGTATTATGCAGTTTCATTTTCTGTGCAGAAAACCATAAAAACAGACAAATATTAGCATTGTTTTAATGTATAGAAATGTCATTGGTGCTCCACCTGTAATGCACAGCCTGATGTCTAGGTCAGGTACTATAGCTAAAGTACAAAATTCAGCCTAGCGCTCACTCCGAAGGGGAAGACTGGCGTGCTGCTCTCCTTTAGGCAGGGAACTCCAACATGGGTACATTGAAAAAGAGAGAAAGGAGGCGCAAACACCTAGTGCATTACCCGTGGTCACTGTTTGCAAAATTTTTAATAAAATGCCAAATGCATACTCACAGACATAAAGATGATAAAATCGTGTTACAAGCATCCACCATGTGTGAACTGGAACAAGTCCTTCAGTCAGGACCGCTAACGCGTTTCTGGGGTCAGGCCCCCTTCTTCAGAGCTGGTCTTACCACAAGCCTTGTGGTAAGAGGCTTGTATGTGGTAAGTATGCATTTGGCATTTTATTAAAAATTTTGCAAACAGTGACCACGGGTAATGCACTAGGTGTTTGCGCCTCCTTTCTCTCTTTTTCCAGGAACTATAGCTGTCTCGTGTTTCATTTGCCTACAGCAGCCCCTGTTCCCGTAAGGCAAGCTGGCCTGCTGGAACTTGGTTGCCCTCAGACCTTAGAACACAACGCTATAGATCCTGGTTAGATGGCACCCGGAATGAGCGACTAAGACAAGGAAGAGTACCTGTAGTCCTGAGGCTGGTCAGGCAGTAGACAGAGGCTATTAGAGGAATCCTGGGACCATTTAAGGTCCGGGCAGGTATCGGGAAAAAGTAGTCCAAACACAGATCCATGGTCTAGGCTGGTAGCATGGTAGCAAGCAAGAATAGTCCAGTTCACACTCTGAGGTTTAGTTCAGGTGGCAGCCAAAGAATATCCGGGTACAAGGCAAAGGTCTGCAACAAAGAAATCCAAGAATATAGAAATGGGTCAGGCTGCAAAACACAAAGGGTGCCAGTAAGCTAATGCGGTCACAAACACAGAGACAGGCTGATGAGGTTTGAATGGGATGACTTCTGGAGGAACAATCCAGCTAAGGGGTGTGTGGCCAGACTAGGTACCCCATAGCTAATGGGAGCAGCTAGGAAACTGAGAAGACTCATAGTTATGAATAATTATCCAACAATATGAATAATTACCTTACCCCAACTTCTCTAGCATTTCAAGGGTGTTTCCTCTTTGTTGGCTTGACAAAGAGGAAACACCCTCTAAAAGCCGTTACCACACGCTTGATGTACATAGAGGGGTTGATTTACTGAACGCAAATAGACTGTGCACTCTGCAAGTGCACAAGTGCACACAAAGGGTGCCAGGAAGCTAATGCGGTCACAAACACAGAGACAGGCTGATGAGGTTTGAATAAGATGACTTCTAAAGGAACAATCCAGCTAAGGGGCGTGTGGCCAGACTAGGTACCCTAGCTAATGGGAGAAGCTAGAAAACTGAGAAGACTCATAGTTACGAAAAATTATCCAACAATATGAATAATTACCTTACCCCAACTTCTCTATCATTTCAAGGGTGTTTCCTCTTTGTTGGTTTGACAAAGAGGGAACACCCTCTAAAGCGGGTTACCGCATGCTTGATGTACATAGAGGGGTTCATTTACTAAACGCAAATAGACTGTGCACTCTGCAAGTGCAGTTTTTCCAGAGATTCATAAATGTGCACAAGCTCTGCTGACTTTTATCATCCAATCATGTGCAAGCAAAACTGCAGTTTTGTTTTTTAAATTTTCCTTGCATGTGATTGGGTATTCTTTGTAAAGTGAAGTTTATCAGGCGTCCCAATACTTTTGGTAATATAGTGTAAGTCTTCCTTCGCCAGGGCAACAAAACAAGCATAAAACCATGATTTAGCCCGGATGAAAGGTGATTTTTTTGCCCCCAAATATGTTGGCCGTTTTTTTTTGATCAAATTCTAAATAATTACAGGCATTTTTGGACTTAGTTTGACACCCATTATTTCAAAACTTTGAGTGACCTTTGGGTAACCTTGGAGGGTGGCCTGTTTGTTTGAGAGTTTTCCTCCTTGGAGCCAATGACCTTACTTGAAAAATGTCTTACGTTTGAACTGTTTAAACAAGCATTGAGCCCATGTTCACATTTATCCGATTTGACATGCGATTTGACATGTCAAAACGGAGCCAATTGCCGGCACTGCACTGATTCCCAAAATAAGTTTTTGTACTACTTTTGGCGATTTGGGGGGTGATTTCCATAGCCCAGATATCTGTGAAATTGCTCCTGAAGTCAAACTGAAATGACAGCTTGAAATCGTGTGAGTTCAGCTGAACTCGCACAATTTCAAAACGGCTTCAGTGTGAACCTGGGCAAAAATCCCAAAGCCTAAATGTCTTTATCTGGAGCGAGGAGAAAGTTAGTGGGGGGCATCACAGGACTAATCTCTTTGCAATTCCCAGAGTTGGGCCTTAAGTTCAGAATTTTCAGTAATTAAATAAGATTCTGTGAAAACTAAGCACATTCACTAACCCCTACTCCAGGGGTGTTCAACCTGTGGCCCTCGGAGTCCTCTGATGTGACCCTCGATCTCAAACCAGGGAAACGCTTACCCAGGTCGGCAACCCATTATTCTGGGCTTGCCAACCCGCCATTCCAGAGAATCAAAATGCATCAAGTCTCCTGTGCCATTTGGAGTGATACCAAGTGCACTTCACCTGGGTTCTTTCTAGCAACCTGGAGAGCAATGCCAGCAGAAGCTGGAAAATAAAACAATAAGGTCAGTGTATTACAAAAACACATACACTTCGATTTTACAAAGGGAATATTTTAGGGGGGCCCTAAAACCCCATAGTTGAGATGTTTTTACACCCCCCCCCACCACAACCACTAGTGAAGTGTCAGGGGTCACAATGATGACCCCACCCCATTCTCCAGGGGGCCCGTGCAGGTTCCGTGTCCTATTCTGTTTTACACTTGGACAGGAGGGGCATCATTTTCCTCCTACAACTGCTAAAATCCAACTTTTTCTCCTCTCCTTCCTGCTGGCAATCAGCGGCTGCAGGATGAAAACGTTAATTATGCTATTCCAAATAGAAAATTTAAAATCCTGAACCATTTCATTTAATTGTGACCGGTGATTGGTTACCAAATCACTTTCAAAAGGTTGAGCACCCCTGCCCTACATACAAAAAGATCATACTGTGCCCTCAATGTTCTTATTTAGTTTCAAATAAAACTCTGATTGCACTCCATATATACAGTACATATATATATAGACACCAATAGATATTATCACTTCTTTTATAATTTGACAAGTTCCCTTGTAATTCTGAAAGGTGGCGATTCTCAGTTTTTGGCAGTGAGGTTCTCATTTTTGCTTCTGTAATGAATCAGGGCTTTAGCCAAGGACATCAAAGTATCATATATTCAAAATGGTTGAATACTACCACAAGCCCCATGGTGCTGCATGAAAGTGAGACATTTCCTTTTAAAGTTTGTATTAATGTCTTTCTTTGTTACAAGTTATAAAAGCATACGGACAAATGCAGCTTAGCAATCCACTGTAATGTGTCTTTAGAGAAGATGTTCATGTGATTAATGGAGTGCTGTGGATGAATCACGAAGGTCCTAAAAATCAGATGTAAATACTAACCTTGCTGGTATAGTGCTTGTTGTGTATTGATTACAGATCTGTAAAGAAAGCTTCACAAATTAGTGATCACTGTGGTGCAGAAAACACACTTCTGCTGGTTATCAGGGACATGAAATGATTCTGCCCTCCGCCACCAGGACCATCTGGATATATACATTTCATTATTCTGGTAACTTAACCTTGTGTCCTGTATCACTGCCGTCTCATGTGTGTGTAGTGGGTGGGTAGAAAAGAATGGACAAAAATGGGGCAGCAGGATTTTATTGGTACCATCATAGGACAATACAATGAAGATTTTCTTTTAAAAAAACAGTAATTTTTTATTGAACACAAATAGTTTTATAATACAGTGTAAAAGATCATGTGAATGCAAGAGAAAAGCAGAAGAAGTGGGTTGACCATGAAGCATGTCGAGTTAGATGGTCTACACCAGGCATGTCCAACCTGTGGCCCGGGGGGCCGCATGCGGCCCGGAACCGCAGGCAATGCGGCCCACTGCCCCCTGACAATTTTTTTTTTTTTTTTTGCTGGGGAGGAAGGAAGTCGAGTCGGGGGCACAGCCACAGCGGCTTCCAACTAACTGTAGGCAGAGGCTGCCTCGGAGGGGATCATCCACTAGTTGTGTTAAATTAGTGCTGGTGGGGGGGCGCAGCAGCGCGGGAAGGGCGCGGCGGCGTTTTATTACTTATATACCTTACCTATAGTATATATTTTATAAGCGGCCCGAGAAAATTTCTCTACACTCAATGTGGCCCAAAGAAGCCAAAAGGTTGGACACCCATGGTCTACACACTAATAGCTTTTCTGGAGTAGCTTTCCAGGTAGAAATAACCCCAATATTGTGGGGGGGGGGGGGGGAATGTAGTAACTGTCAACAGGGAGAGAATTTGTATACTGTGTCACATAATCTTTTACATTGCATTGTGAAACTATTTGCGTACAATAAAATATATATATATATATATATATATATATATATATATATATATATATATATTTTGTTTTTTCTTCATTGGGATATCCTATGACAGTACCGATAAAATCCTGCTGCCCCGTTTTTGTTCATTTTTTTGTTATAATAAGTTATTATTATTATTATACAGGATTTATATAGCGCCAACAGTTTATGCAGCGCTTTACAACATGTGGGCAGACAGTAAAATTACAAAAAAATTCAATACAGCAGGAATCATAGGGCCCTGCTCTTTAGAACTTACAATCTAGTAGGGAGGATCAAGTGATACAAAAAGTAATAGCTGTGGGGGATGGTCTTAAGATTTTAGGTATTACCTTGGGGAGATGCAGACTATAAGTCTCGATTCACACTAGCGCGACTTGTCAGGCGACTTGTCAGCCTGACAAGTCGCGCTCCCTCGCGGTCCATTGACCGCTACAGGACCCGTTCTAATAGGAGCGACACAAGTCGCTCCGACTTAGAAAAAGGGTCCTGTACTACTTCGGGGCAACCTCTGAGTGACTTGCATAGACTTCCATTATGTGAAGTCCCTGCAAGTCGCTCCGAAGTCGTGGTGCATGGGAATGCACAAGTCGCCCCCGAAGTAGTACAGAGTCGTGTCGCCCCAGTGTGAACCGACTCTAATACTGCAATCACTGAGCAGGAAATTATATCACCTGTGATGTATTTCAGTTTTCTTGCAAACCTGGCCTGTTAGTGGGTCCTGAGGACCGGAGCTGAGAAACACTGGTCTAAAGGAGAAAATAAAAGTACAGTTATTAGGTGTGGGCAGAATAGGCTTCTCTGAAGAGAAGTGTTTTCAGGGATTGTCTAAAAGCAAACAGAGTAGGAGATAATCAGACACATTGGGGTAGGAAGTTCCATATGGAGTGGCTCGGGAAAAGTCCTAGAGGCGAGCATGGGAGGAGGTGACGAGGGAGCTGAAGAGCAGGAGGTCTTGGGAGGAAAGATAGGAATGATTTATTTGGTATTTTGAAACTAGGCTAGTGATGTAGCTGGGGGGCGAAGATGGCTTTGTAAGTTGTTGTTAGTATTTTGAGTTTAATTCATTGGGTGAACGGAAGCCAGTGGAGGGATTGACAGAGAGGAGACACTAAATGGTTGGTAAGGTGGATGAGCCTGGCAGCACCATGCATGATGGACTGAATGGGGAAGGTAAAGGTGTAAAGGTAATCCAATAAGAAGGGAGTTGCTGTAGTTGAGGTGAGAGATGACCAGGGAGGGATTTAGGAGCTTTGTGGTGCCATTGGTTAGAAAGGGGCGTATTTTGCAGAGGTTGAGGCAGCAAGATCATTATATGCAGAAGTACTAACAATTAGGTCATAACATAAAATATTGCTATGTTTCTACTAGACCACCTCTTTTAGCATTTTCTTGCTGCAGCTGTGGTGGGGGTATAGGGACTTAAGATCTGAGATGCTGAAAAGACTGGTGAGCTACCGAGGACAGAGTAGTCAGCTGGAAAATTAAAGGGTAAAAAATCAGCAAATAAAGAAAATACAAAATAGTGTATACAATTGCCACACAAATCATATTGTAATTGAATGTTATTAAAAATGACCTTTCCTTTTCAATCTGCAGCTGTTGTAATTTTCTGAAAATGCATGCAATATGGCTACCTGGAGCTGTTCTGTACACAGAATGTATACTGACCACACCCCAGAAACATAATTTCCTGCTTGTGTGATTGGCTCACCAATTTTCCCAGAAGTCTGCCTAAGAAACAAGTCGGATTTCTGGCATCCCCTGCAACAAAAATGTCAGTTTTGGCGAGATACTCCTAATAGGAACACATCTAAAGGGATGCAGGCCCAGCAGATTTCCTCATTAGAGCCCTGCAGCTGCCACAGCTGATAGATAATTATGAAACCACTCCCATTTGACTCACTCAGCGCAGAGGCACAGAGGAACAAACAATGATTTCTTCAGAATAACAAAAGGTAGGAATCTGCAACAAAGTTTGTTAAAATCCCTGCAATGTACAGAGATCACCCAGAGGGGAATGTTTTTTTCTCAACAAAAGTTGTTACACTTTAAAGGTAAAATGTAATTCCATGCAATGATAATCCACTCTTCCCTGACAACTTCTGTCCATTGAGAGAGCTGTGACTCCTGTGTGCATGCAGGGGAGTGATGTCATCGGGGCTAGGCCATTCAAACAGCCAAATGAAGACTGGGTGAAGATGAAATCCCTGTCAGCATTTATAATGTGCCACTGGCAGGCTTTGTTTTAAGATGTCGAAACTTTACTATGGGGCTCCACGTTCCATAGTTACTCCCTGGATAAGATCCAAATTTTTAATGAAAGGTAAAATGTTCAGCCAACAAAATTTGGTGGGATTTAACCACTTAAGCCCCGGAAGATTTTACCCCCTTCCTGACCAGGGCTTATTTTGTGATTCGGCACTGCGTGACTTTAACGAACAATTGCGCGGTCGTGCGACGCTGTACCTAAACTAATTTGCCGTCCTTTTTTTCACACAAACAGAGCTTTCTTTTTGTGGTATTTGATCACCTGTGCGATTTTTTGATTATGCGCTGTAAACAAAAAAAGAACGTCAATTTTGCAAAAATAACAATATTTTTCACATTTTTTATATGAAATTCCCCCAAAAAAATGTAAAAATCTAAATTTTTTAACATTTTAGGCCAATTTGTTTTATGCTACATATGTTTGGTAAAAAAAAAATCGCAAAAAGCGTATTTTGATTGGTTTGTGCAAAAGTTATTGCGTTTACTAACAAAGGGAAAGATTTTTGTCATTTTTGTTGTTTTTTTTTTTTAACGAGTAATGGCGGCCATCTGCGATTTTTTTGCGGGACTGCAACATTGCAGCGGACAGATTGGACCCTTGACTGACATTTTTGACACTTTTGGGGTTACCAGTGACATTACTACAGTAATCAGTGCTATACATATGCACTGTTACTGTAAAAATGACACTGGCAGGGAAGGAGTTAACTTTATTTGAGAGGGAGGGGTTAAGTGTGTCCCTAGGGGCGCGCTTCTAACTGTGATTGGATGTGGCTTGTGGTGTAAGAACAGAGATCAACGGTCCTACATAGCAGAACCGTATGATCTCCATTCTTACACAGGGAAGAATGACAGGCGGCTGTGTTTACATTAGCCGCCTGCCTTTCTCCCGCTCTAATGGACAATCGCAAGTGACCGGCGGACATCGGGTCTGCCGGGCACACGCGCGGGGGGTTCCGTGAATTAGCGGGAGAGGGAGCGCGCATCCGGCTGCGCTCGCTCGCCCCCTAGAGCCTCACAGGCTAGAGACGTAGTACTCTCCCCGCTGCTACAGTGAAATAGAAGTGCTTAGGCACTTCTCTTATGGCAGAGCAGGTCAGAGGGAGATCTTTCCCATCTCCTCACTGGCAAACAGAGCGATAATGCTAATGTGCCCTAGGTGATTAGGGTGTGCCCAGGCACATCCGGCACACCCTGTGTGCATGCCTATGGGTTAGAATCATTGTCAGGTTTTAAAGGATGACTGTATCCTCACTGAAAAAAAACAAAAAAACAACCTCATTCATCTCCATGTGACACCCTGTCAACTGGATAGGGAAAAAAAAGGGAATGGGGATTCAATGGGGATACAGACAGTGTTGAAAATCCAAGGTTTTGTTTAGGGTCCCATCATACAGGAAGTAAGTGAGAAAGAATTTCCCAACTGGAGATAAAGATATTTGAACATTTACATATTTGAAAGTGGTGCTAACCCTTCTTCACTCTAAACCAGGCATGTCCAACCTGCGGCCCGGAACCGCAGGCAATGCGGCCCACTGCCCCCTGACATTTTTTTTTTTTTTTGCTGGGGAGGAAGGAAGTTGAGTCGGGGGCACAGCCACAGAGGCAGCCTTGGAGGGGATCATCCACTAGTTGTGTTAAATTAGTGCTGGGGGGGGGGGGGGAGGGCGGCAGCATGGGAAGGGGGCACGGTGGCGTTTTATTACTTATATACCTTAACTAATAGTATATATTTTATATGCGGCCCGAGAAAATTTCTCTACACTCAATGTGGCCCAGAGAAGCCAAAAGGTTGGACACCCATGCTCTAAACCATTAAAAAAAAAATATTTGGGCTTGATTTGGGCTTTAAAGGAAAAGTGAACACGATTTAAAATTTATATGAATTGTACAATAGTTACATCAGCATTTTTGTATTTTTTAATATAATTTGCAATTACATCTCTAATTCAATCTACAGCCAGTTATGATTTCATAAAACTAAAAAAAAAAAAAAACAATTGCTGCTGCCTTGTTAATACTCCATTATTTAAAAACGTGGGCACAAATAGTATTAAAATATAATAATAATATTAATAATAAGAAATAAAATAATAATTATTATTAATATTACATGATATTAATAATGATAATAATACATAGTTTAGGGGTAAATAATTATAACATAGATATTTTAACAGTACTTATGATTCTTTATGCGCTAATAATTGTCATTGTAGTAGTGGACATACTTTAGCTATGATCATGTTGTTATCACATAAGTAAAAACATTTTTTAACCTCTTCCGGACCGCCCGCCGCCTTTTTGCTGCGGCAGTGCAGCCCTCCTGCACAAACCGACATAGGTCGCGCGCCTGCAGCTAGGGGGCGAGCGCGCGCCAGCGGCGGCGCTCTCCTGCCCCCACCCGGCAGTGGGGAAGCCAATGCACGGGGCAGGTGGCTCCAATTGACACCTGACACCTGCAATCGCTCCCCGCTGAGAGAGAAGAACGGTGGGCTGTTGTAAACACAGCCGACCGTTCTTCTCCCTGGAATGATCATAGAGCCCATGTGATCCTTCTATATAGGATCACAGGTCTCTATGATCATTTCACAAGCCACGACCCTCACAGTTAGAATCACTCCCCTAGGCTCACATTTAACCCCTTGATCACCCATAATGTTAACCCTTTCCCTGCCAGTGTCATTATTACAGTAACAGTGCATATTTTTAGCACTGATTACTGTAGTAATGTCACTGGTCCCCCCAAAAATGTAAAAAATGTCAGTTAGGGGTCCGATCTGTCCGCCGCAATGTCGCAGTCCCACTAAAAATCGCAGATCGCTGCCATTACTAGTAAAAAAAAAAAAAACAATAAAAATTACATAAATCTTTCCCGTAGTTAGTAGACGCGATAACTTTTGCGCAAACCAATCAAAATACGCTTATTGCAATTTTTTTCACCAAAAATATGTAGCAGAAAACAAATTGGCCTAAAATGTTAAAAAATTTTGATTTTTAATTTTTTTTTTTTTTCCCAAACAAGTGATTTTTTATTTTTTTGGGGAAAGTTATATAGCAGAATATGAAAAATATTGTTTTTTTTTTTTTTTTTTTGAATTGTCGCTCTTTTTTTGTTTATAGCGCAAAAAAAAAATCACACAGGTGATCAAATACCCCCAAAAGAAAGCTTTATTTGTGGAAAAAAAGGACATCAATTTTATTTGGGTACAGCGTTGCACGACCACGCAATTGTCCCTTAAGGCCCGTACACACGTACCGATTGTCGGCCGAAAATGTTCGGCCGCCGAACGATCGGCCGATTTTCGGCTTGTTAGTATGATGCTTCCGACAGCCGACAGCGCACTTTCGGCCGAACAGAATCTGTGGTGCAAGCGTTAAAATTTTTGTATGCCGACACCAGAACAGCCGATTGTTCGCCAGTCAGTACAGATTTCGGCCGACAGACAGCAGATTTGCAAGACTGGGCATGCTCAGAAAAGAAAAAAGACAAGGAAAGTTAACCATCACATGACATCACTTCTGCAGTCGGCTGTTGTTGGCCGACAAAATTCGTGTGCAGTCTTTTGCACTTTTCAACAGACAAGACAGCACTGGACAAAAGACGGCCGATCGTTCGGCCGACGATTGGTACGTGTGTACGGGGCTTTAAAGTAACGCAATGGAAAAATCGCAAAATATGGCCTGGTGATTAACAGGGAAAATCTTCCGGTCCAGAAGTGGTTAAGGAAACTTTGGGTCATTTTTATACTTTATTGTTTTCATACACTGTTAAACTGTTGTTAGAAATATACTGTATATAACATTGATATGCAATATTTCATCTTTACTTCGCAAAAAAAAAAAAAAACTTTAAATCCATGACCATAACAGATTAAAATATTGTATACAAAGCACTGTAAAAAAAAAAAAAAAATGTATGCCCTTAAATGGACTTCATATTAATTTGGCAAACATATGGTAATATAAAATACTGACAGATCCCACAATGGACAAATCAAGAAGCACTACCAGCTTTCAAGTAGCTAAACAAAAATGAAACTGTGAAGGATCAAGGATCAGTAGAAAAGAAAGTGTGTTCCATAAACTACAGTACAGTTGAGAAAGTCTTGTGAACTTATTCCAACTGATGCTCCTGTCTACCTCTATTTGCATGTTAATGAAGTTGAAGGCCAGATGCCACTAATTACAACCTCTCTACTCTGTCCAATATACCAAGAGGAAACGCGCATGAATAGACCTTTTAATTCCATTATGCAAATGTGATTTAAGACGCCGAAGAATAAATCCAAACCCATGGCATCTAGCGTGGCATCTTGGCAGCGAGTAAATTAATTAATATATATGAGAGATGAAGAGGAAAATACAAATACTTATTATTGTGCAAAAAGTTAATGATATTTTGATTGAGAACGGCTATTTGGTTTAGGAAAGCAGCAGGGATTTCTAAAAATTCCTTATCACAGATGCATTAAACTGAATTGCCAGTATTAATGGACTCGGCAGTGTCTGCCAAGCGACCAAAGGAACCTTCAGTTGACCCCTTCAGTGTGCTTGGTTCAAGATTGTACCAGTGAAATACCAGAAGCATTTATCTTTGGACTGATTCTGTAATCACGCCAGGGTAATAAAAGCTGGATGAAGGTGCAACATTATTTGTTGAGCACATTAGCCAATCAGGTTTCAAGCACTATTTTTGAAAGTGCATCTGTCAGGTGATAAAAGCTCACTTACATAGTTACGTAGTAGTTGAGGTTGAATAAAAACAATAGTCCATCCAGTTCAACCTGTGTAGGTGTGATCATTTCCCATACCCATGAATGTTTTTATCCTTAAGATGTATGTCCAAGAGTCTTTTAAAAGTAGCCATACTCCCCGCAGTTACTATCATTTGTGGTAGAGAATTCCTCAATCTTGTAACCCTTACCGTAAAGAACCCCCTGCGTAGCCTGAGGTTAAAACGCTTCTCCTCTAATCGCCTTGTATGGCCTCGTGTCCTCATACATTCCTTGTGACTGAATAGTTTGTTTTCTATGCTCTGATCACCCTTGAGGTATTTGTAAATTGCTATCATGTCCCCTCTCAGGCGTCTCTTCTCCAGGGAGAATAAATCAAGCACTCCTAAACGTTCTTCGTAATTAAGGTCCTCTAATCCCCTAATAAGTTTTGTTGCCCTTCTCTGTACTCTCTCCAGCTCCAACACATCCTTTCTGAGGACTGACTCACAGCTTTTTCTTTCTCTTTATGGTCCTGTTTCACTGTATGCTGTAATTTATCTGCATTTCTCTTTCATATATCTTAAAATATTGTTATTCTCTTAGTGGAAGTTATCTTCCTGACCTCCCACTCCAGTGCTCTATTCTGGCATATATGAGTGAAGTCACATCCCTCAACATAAGCCTTTTCTTGCAGACTTGTAGTGCTGGTAAAAGGAAGGATGTGTCTGACCTGGTCTCTAAGGCTTGGTACACAATATTCGTTTTAGTTTTTTTCGTTTAAGCCAACAGGGCTGAACGAAAATAAACCAGACAGCTCCGGAGGATCAGCTGTACTAACAATTTAATGATGTAAAGAAAGAAACGGCCGCACATCCAGGAATTCCAATAGCCTTTATTTTCAAGGTGATGACACCAAAGACACCAACGTGACCTCATGTTGGTGTCTTTGGTGTCATCACCTTGAAAATAAAGGCTATTGGAATTCCTGGATGTGCGGCCGTTTCTTTCTATGAGATATTCCACCTCAATTCATCATCACATACCTGGAGCAGCGTTTTCTTCTCTTAGTATATTAACAATCCGATGTTAGTACAGCGATCTCCCCTGCTGTGCTATTGTGTTCTGACAGGGGGGTGGTCCCCCCACTAGAACACACCAGTCTGAGCTCTCAGCCATTGGCTAAGAGCGCTGACCGGGAGCCGATTGCCCCTCCGCCCCCGCCAGAACACACAGGTCAGAGCTATCAGCCATAGGCTAAAAGCGCTGATCGGGAGCCGATGGCCCCCCACTTCCACCAGAACACACCGGTCAGGGCTCTCAACCATTGGCTGAGAGCACTGATCTGGAGCCGACTGGCTGCAGTACACATGAGCTGAATGTCGGCTGGTTTCTATTGAACTGGCCAATGCCATCCAACATTTGGCCCGAGTGTACGGGGCTTAAGATTACAACGTGCACTGGGGAGCATGGTCAAGGCTTGGTACTTATTGGACAGCATGGTCAGACTGCAGAACTACTGTAACAGAAAAGTGGTGGTAAGACAATGAAGATGGAGGCTCTTAATATTAACATCTATCTAACTGAATATGTATTTCTGTGACATTCATTGGACTCTAAAGTCTTTGAACTAACTCATAAAATGTACATTGTGGTGCCTGAAATGTCTTGACTTTTACTTAAAGTTACTCTATCACATAAATCTTAAAAGCACATGTACCTGTAAGGAAGAAACAATCCTTACCTTCCCTGTAACACGCCCTTTTGAACAAAGAATCATTCCCTGAAGTCTGCTGGGAAACCAACTTCTTTAAGAGCGTCAGTCCACTGTGTTTCCTGCTTCTTTGCCCTAGGTTCACACCTGTGCATTTTTTTTGTGTGTTTTGCAGTTTGCAGACATGTTTTCCTATGGTACACGTTCACATATATGCGTTTTGCAACCAGTGCATTTTTGGAAAGGGTCAGAGACTTTTTTCAGTGTTTTGCGTCTAATAGACTTCAATGGAATCACACCAGAAACGCAAGTGTTGTTTTGCGATTTTTGATGTGTTGTGTTTTGCATTTTATATTTTTCCGTTTAAACACTTTTTATAGCTGGTTGCTAAGGAGCAGTCGGGAAGCTGGCCATCACATCCTTAACAACCGATAAGTCATCAGCTGTCAGCGCTCACAGCTTAATAAAAAAAAAAAATTGCCTGCAAAAAAAAATTGTGGAAAAAACAGTGTGGGGACCCCCCCCCCCCAAAATCCATACCAGACCCTCATCCGAGACCGCACATGGGCAGGTCAGGAAAGGGAGGGGACGAGCGAGCACCTTTCTGAAACATACCAGGTCACAACATTGGGGGATAAGTGCTTTCGGCGGAAGGGGGCTCTGCCGCCGCCCAAAAGCACCTTGCCCCTATGTTGATAGGGACAAGGGCCTCTTCCTGACAACCCTGGGCGGTGGTTGTGGGGGTCTGCAGGCAGAAGGCTTATCAGAATCTGGGAGCCCCCTTCAAGAAAGGGGGCCCCCTGATCCCAGCCCCCTCCTATTTAAATGAGTAGGGGGTACATTGTAACCCTATCCATTCACCCCAAAAAGAAGTGAAGTGTTAAAAAAAAAACAAGAAACGGTTTTTGGACAATTACTTTATTAAAAATGTCTCCCATCATAGCTCCAATGTGTCTTCTTCCTCCGGTGCTGTCTTCTCTTCCTTGTGCTGTCTTCTCCTTGTGCTATTGTCTCCTTGTGCTGTCCAAGATCCGATGACGTCACCCGGAGAACCGCCCCTTGTGACAGAATATGACATCACAAGGGGCGGTTCTTTGGGTGACATCATTGGATGGCCACGCCACATGGCTATATAAGAAATGGCAGACAACATGAGACAACAGAGGAAGATGGCAGTAAAAGAAGATCGGCTTTTTTTTGTTTTTAGCGGGTAAGCGGTGGCGAGGAAGAAGACAGCACAAAAAGAAGACAGCACAAGGAGAAGACAGCACAAGGAGAAGACAGCTCAAGGAGAAGACTGCACCAGAAGGAGAAGAAACTACCAGAGAGGAAGAAGACATCGGTACTGGAGAAAGAAGAGAAAGGAGCTACGACGGGAACCGGAAAGCCGGCCGATGCGTCCTTAACAACCGAGTCATCAATTGTCAGTGGGGTTCCTCACTGACAACTGAATGTAAAAAAAAGGTTTGCTGGCTTAAACAATTCAAGAAAAAAAAAACGGCGTGGGGTCCCCCCACCAAAACCATATTAGACCCTTAGGTCTGATATGGATTTTGAGGGGAAACTCCACGCGGTTCACCCCAAAAATAAGTGAAGTGTTCATTCCTATCATAGCTCCAACGTGTCTTCTCTCCCTTGTGCTGTCTACTCATTGAGCTGTCTTCTCCTTGTGCTATCGTCTCCTTGTAATGTCCAAGATCCAATGACGTCACCCGGAGAACCCGCCCCTTGTGACGTCACAAGGGGCGGTTCTCTGGGTGACATCATTGGATGGCCACAATCATTGGCTATATAAGAAATGGCAGACTGCAGGAGACAACACAACAGTGGAAGATCTGCCAGAGGAAAACGAAAGAAGATCTGCCATTTTTTTGTTTTTAGCTGGTAAGCGGTGGTGAGGAAGAAGACAGCACAGTGGGGTTCCTCACTGACAGCTGAATGTAAAAAAAAAGGTTTACAGGCTTAAACAATTCAAGAAAAATATGGCGTGGGTTCCCCCCACCAAAACCATACCAGACCCTTAGGTCTGGTATGGCGTTTGAGGGGAAACTCCACGCCAAAATCCATGCTGATAGCTGATGACTCATCGGTTATTAAGGATGCAGCGGCCGGCTTCCCAGCCCACTCCTTAGCAACCGGCTATATACAATGAATGAAAAGCAAAAAAAAAACGCAAATCGCAAATCACGGTAAAAACGCAGTACTTGTGTTTTGGATGTGGGTCCATTGAAGTCTATTACATGCAAAAAGCTGCATGCTGCAGGAAAATGACCCTTTCCAAAAACGCAGAGGAACAAAAATGCATTGTTGTGAACATGTTCCATAGGAACCTATGTTAAAAAAATCACCTGCGTTTCTGCAAAAAGCTGAAAAAAAATGCATTGGTGTGAATGGAGCCTTGGGATCCAAGTCAGTGCAGAAGTTAGGGCCCATGTATATTGTATGGTTAGGACAGAAGACACTGGACTGGACAGAAGACACTGGACTGGATAGGACTGGAAACACAGAAGAAAATTAAAGAAATAGCAAAAGCACAGTCATGTACCACAGTGTGTCTTTCTATTGACTGTTGTGGTTCCCAAATTGTATTGTGGGATGCAGTAAGAGAATGTTAGAGATTTAAATCAGCGTCTTCTCCAGGATTTCAGGAGGTGAGTGTCTGGATTAGGGACTATTCCATACTTATACACAACACGAAGACATGGACAGGTTTATAAATACCAGCAGACAGTTTGCAGTGCTTGCTGTTAGTTTAATACTGTTGTCCAGCTTACTATGTAGTAAATGAAGATTCTTAATTATTAATAACTAATTAAATACAAACATTAACCCCCCAGGTCTACTGTGCACTCTAGATGACATTTATGTGGATTGTCGTTGAGTGGCTTTTTATGGAAGCCTAATGAAAACAGCCCATCACACCAATTCTCATCTGCACAAACAACTTATTTTAAACTCAGTGCAATGATAACCATTTACTTTACTCCATGCATATTCATTGTGATTGATTTAACACTGAAAATAAATAAGAAAAAAACAAATCTGAAGGGTAAAGATGGACTTTGAGTTCATGTATTTTGTGCAATCACATTTGCAGTTACTGTATTTGGTGTCCTTGTTCTCCGGAGACTTTCACAATTATTTTTGGGAGTATATATCTATATTTGCACTAATTGTGTGAAAGTAGTGGTAAGATTTTATTGGAAATGTATGTTTTTCTATATTAGAACTTTTAAACTGGGTTTACACTGTTGCGAATTGGATTCGGGTTTCACCGCATCCAATTCCCATTACAGGAGACAGTCCCTGGCTCTCAATGGAGACGGATCACACAGCTCTGTGTCGGCTGCGGAGCGGCTTGCAGAAGGGTCCTGTGCATCTTCTGTTCCTTTTCACGTCCAAATTCAGTCAAAAATTCAGACCTAATTCGGACCTGAAGGGGACGCACTGGACCCCCTGCTGCAAGCTGCTCTGAATTCAGTGTGAACCCAGCCTTAAATTAGGGATGCACCGATACCAGTCTTGGTGCCGATATTAAAGCGGTAGTATACTCCGCTATTTGACTTTTACCTACAGGTAAGCCTATAATAAGGCTTTCCTGTAGGTACAATTAATATCTCCTAAACCTGCACGGTTTAGGAGATATTCGCCCTGCATGCAGCCGCTGACTTCAGCGGCGCATGCGCTCTGAAGGTCCGGCGGACCTTCAGAGCTCCTTGCCGGTCCTTTCCGGAAAGTGAAACTCCCGCGCATGACGTTATCGTGGCTCACAGCACCGGAGCCGCAGAATCAGGATGAGTTGCCGAGGCAACATGACAGTGCCCTTAGCGTTGTCCAGGCGACCGTGTCGGGGCTTCGTTTTAAGGTAAGTATTTCATAATGAGCTAGTATGTGATGCATACTAGCTCATTATGCCTTTGTCCTGCAGGTTTTTTTTTTTTTACTGAGTATACAACTGCTTTAAGCATTGCACAAGTATTGGTACTTGTGCAAATCCTGTTAATCCTTGCAGGGTCTGCCACGGCCGTTGCTGACATTTTTCTAAGTTTGCTGCTCTCTGACTCACTGAGACCATCCCTTTTTTACCCCCAATGCAATAGCTCGGGCGTCGGCGCGGCCGCTTGGCTCCAGTCCCTTCTGTGTACTGTGTAGAGAGAGATTTAGATCCAGCAGGTGCCACCCACTCAAGTGGAGTGGTGGTGGAGTCCTGCCTGCGTGTGGAGTGTTCTGTGGGACTGTCTGGGAGAGGGACTGTGCTGTGCAACAGCCGCCCAGCATAGGAGAGAGACCTGGAGAACAGTCAGGAAGCCTGAGCCGAGGAGGAGACAAGGAGGATTCTTAAGTGTAAAATATATATTGATTCTGCATTATGGTGAGTTGAACTATTTCATTTTGCATTACAATGTAATAATCAAAATAATGCGCTTCAATCATCCTGACACCTTAACAACCATGGTGCCGTGATGACTGAAGCGCTAACACCAGTTGTTGCCCCGACAAATTGCCCATGAATAAACTCATACCCCTAGGCCTTGGCACAGTTTTCTTTCACACAGCCGGTCCCCAGTGCCAAAAAGGTTGGGGTAGACCACTGTATTAGCAGATTTTATTATACTAACAAATTGAAGCCAAACTCCAGCTCTCACTTTATAAGCAATTACAGCAAACTTTTTTTTTTTTCCTTGTGGTATAAATGTTTTGCATAAATAAATAAAAGCTAACCATTTTATTCACCCCTGCCAGTCTTAAGTGGTTGGTCTAATCCATGTAAACTGATACATTCTGCTGGAGAGCTTGAGCTGTGAAAAACAACAAACTTGCTGGCTGGATCACCAGATGAAAATAGAAGAAAGCTTAAAAAAGAAAATGAATGCAGCCATCACAAGAATTGCTAAGCTGCAATAAAATAAATGTTTGCTTTTGAGATTATTACTGCTCTAGGCACCGACAGTACCTAAATACTGTATGCGGCCTCTTGGCGGGTGGGCCTTGGCACAGAGCAGCCGCATATTTGCATACCAATTAGCACAGTTAATAGCGGCTAACGAAAAGCTGTGACAGCCAATCACGGTAGTCACATGATCATAAACCCCCCCACCTCCCGACATCTGAAACCTTTTAAAGGGCAGGCGCAAAGCGGTTAAAGGAATTCTGGGGCTAGATGTGAAGGCGTTAAAGTGTTACTAAACCCAGGACCCTGCATTAACTATATCTGGTCTCCCACAGTACATAGAACATGGAAATGTAATTATTTTAGTAAATATAAATTGCTAAATACTTTTTCGGCTCAACGCCGAATAATTGATGCTATTGAACTATGGTGTTGGAGAAGACTCTTGAAAGTCCCTTGGATGGCAAGAAGATCAAACCGGTCAATCTTGAAGGAAATCAACCCTAAATATTAACTGATAGGACAGATCCTGAAGCTGGAACTGGAATACTTTGGCCACCTAATGAGAAGAGAGAAAAAGACCCAGATGCTGGGAAACATGGAAGGAAAAGAGGTCAACAGAAAACAAGATGGATAGATAGCATCATCGAAAATATGAATATAAAATTAAGCAAGCTCCGGGAGCAAGTGAAGGACAGAAAAGGAGAGCTATGGTCTATGACAGTGATGGCAAACTTTTTCACCCCAGATGTTTTGGAACTACATTTCCTATGATGCTCATGCACTCAGCAGTGTAGTTGAGCATCATGGGAAATGTACTTCCAAAACATCTGGGGTGCCAAGGTTCACCGTCACTGTTCTATGAGATCACGAAGAGTTGGACACGACTAAATGACTGAACAAATACTTTTTCTCATCAGCAGTATATAGCAGTCTTGTGACTTCTATCAGTGTCATCTTAAAGTTTGAAGGAGGAGTTTTCATACTGTACGGGCTGTCCTATCAGGATGCAGGACCCCTGACCCTCTTTCTCGACATTGCTGATTGGCCCTGTGATCGCATGTACCCTTCCAAGAAAAAAAAAAACTCTTTAGCAATACACACCAAACTGAGCATGTGCAGCCTGACTCCAATAACTCTGTCCTATCCGGACATGTTTTGGAGACAATGCAAGAAGAGGAGGATCTCTGCATACAGGATCAAACAAGCCTTTTACATAATGCAGAGGATTAACCCCTTAGGTTCCACTGTGAGTATAACAAGCATGCTTTACTGCATGCACAGACTGATTTTACTGTTGTAGGTTTAGTAACACTTTAACCACTGGCCGACCGCTTACTATATATACGGCGGCAGAGTGGCTCCTACAGGCAAAAGCGCGTATTGGTACATTGCTCGCCTGGTGGCAGCTAGGGAGCGAGCGTGTGCCGCCAGCGAAGCGCTCCCACCCCCAATCGTCAGCGGGGAAGCTGATGCGTGTGTCAGGCGGCTCCGATTGCCACCTGACACCCGCAATCGCTCCCCACTGAGAGAGAAGGACCGTCGGCTGTTGTACACACAGCTGACCATCCTTCTCCCTGAAATGATCACAGAGCTCATGTGATCCTTCTATATAGGATCACAGGTCTCTATGATCATTTCACAAGCCACGCCCCCCCCACAGTTAGTATCACTCCCGTATGCTCACATTTAACCCCTTGATCACCTATACGGTTAACCACTTCCCTACCAGTGTCATTATTACAGTAACAGTGCATATTTTTAGCACTGATTACTGTAGTAATGTCTCTGGTCCCCCCCAGAAGTGTCAAAAATGTCAGTTAGGGGTCCGATCTGTCCGCCGCAATGTCGCAGTCCCGCAAAAAAACACAGATTGCTGCCATTACTAGTAAAAAAAATAAAATAAAATAAAAATGACATAAATCTTTCCCATAGTTAGTAGACGCGATAACTTTTGCGCAAACCCATCAAAATACGCTTATTGCGATTTTTTTTTTTTTTTTTTACTAGAAATATGTAGCAGAAAACAAATTGGCCTAAAATATTAAATAATTTGGATTTTTAATTTTTTTTTTTTTGAGAATACAATATAGCAGAATGTGAAAAATATTGTTTTTTTTTTCAAAATTGTCGCTCTTTTTTTGTTTATAGCGCAAAAAATAGAAATTGCACAGGTGATCGAATACCACCGAAAGAAAGCTCTATTTGTGGGAAAAAAAAGACGTCAATTTTATTTAGGTACATCATTGCACGGCCGTGCAATTGTCCATTAAAGTAACGCAGTGCCGAATCACAAAATAGGACCTGGTCATTAAGGGGGCAAATCCTTCCGGTCTTAAAGTGGTTAAGTAGATAGCCATAAGAACATTGGAAAGAAAAGGATTGGCCCTTAGCTGGTATATTATGAGCTCCGGGTGAAATGTCCCTTTAAGGGACTGCAATAAGAAACAGAAACTGTAAATGAATAAGAATGAAGATGAATAAACATCAGGCAGTGAGATAGACCGCATTTAATGTAAAAGAACCAAGGTCTTCAGCGAGCAGCAGACTAGTAATAATATGTGAAAGGACACTGAACGACGGGCTAATAATCCTGATACATTCTTAACACAACTCACACATTGTAAAAAGAGACTGCTTTATGAAAATTCACACCGGGGAAAAGCCAAGGGATTAGACCGTTAGAGGAGTTGTAGACACTGTCTTATTATTAGATTTTATAAAGCCCCAAAGGCACACACTAAGTAAAGAAAGATATTTATCTTATAAAAGTTCTGCATTTCCTTCATTGCTTAGAATTTACCTTTTATTGCCTTGTCTTGGCAAGACAAGTTGCTAACTGTGCACAAGTTTGGGTCACGTCAACGAAACAATACATAAAGAATGCAATAAAAGAATAAGTTCAATAGATAGTGAAGGCTCCAGGAAGAAAGCAAAGGCGGTGAATTAAAGCCACAGAGGAACAAACCAGCTTGGAAGCATGCTGGTACCATTGAATACAAGTCTACTATTGCTGTGTTTACAGCTGTGGGTCATACACATCAGAACAGAAATTATCATTTTCTTATTGGAAGAAAATTTCAAAAATAAGCAGTTTACCCAAAAAATAGTTGATGCTTGGAATAGACTTCCAGTGTATGTATATATATATATATATATATATATATATATATATATATATATATATATATAAAACAGTATATATATATATATATATATATATATATATAGTGCCTTGTGAAAGTATTCGGCCCCCTTGAACTTTGCGAACTTTTGCCACATTTCAGGCTTCAAACATAAAGATATAAAACTGTAATTTTTTGTGAAGAATCAACAACAAGTGGGACACAATCATGAAGTGGAACGAAATTTATTGGATGTTTCAAACTTTGTTAACAAATAAAAAACTGAAAATGTGGGCGTGCTAAATTATTCAGCCCCTTTAATTTCAGTCCAGCAAACCCTCTCCAGAAGTTCAGTGAGGATCTCTGAATGATTCAATGTTGACCTAAATGACTAATGATGATAAATAGAATCCACCTGTGTGTTATCAAGTCTCTGTATAAATGCACCTGCACTGTGATAGTCTCAGAGGTCCGTTTAACGCGCAGAGAGCATCATGAAGAACAAGGAACACACCAGGCAGGTCCGAGATACTGTTGTGGAGAAGTTTAAAGCTGGATTTGGATTCAAAAAGATTTCCCAAGCTTTAAACATCCCAAGGAGCACTGTGCAAGCGATAATATTGAAATGGAAGGAGTATCAGACCACTGCAAATCTACGAAGACCTGGCCGTCCCTCTAAACTTTCAGCTCATACAAGGAGAAGACTGATCAGAGATGCAGCCAAGAGGCCCATGATCACTCTGGATGAACTGCAGAGATCTACAGCTGAGGTGGGAGACTCTGTCCATAGGACAACAATCAGTCATATACTGCACAAATCTGGCCTTTATGGAAGAGTGGCAAGAAGAAAGACATTTCTTAAAGATATCCATAAAAAGTGTTGTTTAAAGTTTGCCACAAGCCACCTGGGAGACACCAAACATGTGGAAGAAGGTGCTCTGGTCAGATGAAACCAAAATCAAACTTTTTGGCAACAATGCAAAACGTTATGTTTGGCAAAAAAGCAACACAGCTCATCACCCTGAACACACCACCCCCACTGTCAAACATGGTGGTGGCAGCATCATGGTTTGGGCCTGCTTTTCTTCAGCAGGGACAGGGAAGATGGTTAAAATTGATGGGAAGATGGATGGAGCCAAATACAGGACCATTCTGGAAGAAAACCTGATGGAGTCTGCAAAAGACCTGAGACTGGGACGGAGATTTGTCTTCCAACAAGACAATGATCCAAAACATAAAGCAAAATCTACAATGGAATGGTTCACAAATAAACATATCCAGGTGTTAGAATGGCCAAGTCAAAGTCCAGACCTGAATCCAATCAAGAATCTGTGGAAAGAACTGAAAACTGCTGTTCACAAACGCTCTCCATCCAACCTCACTGAGCTCGAGCTGTTTTGCAACTAGGAATGGGCAAAAATTTCAGTCTCTCGATGTGCAAAACTGATACAGACATACCCCAAGTGACTTACAGCTGTAATCGCAGCAAAAGGTGGCGCTACAAAGTATTAACTTAAGGGGGCTGAATAATTTTTCAGTTTTTTATTTGTTAAAAAAGTTTGAAATATCCAAAGAATTTCGTTCCAATTCATGATTGTGTCCCACATGTTGTTGATTCTTCACAAAAAATTACAGTTTTATATCTTTATGTTTGAAGCCTGAAATGGGGCAAAAAGTCGAAAAGTTCAAGGGGGCCGAATACTTTCGCAAGGCATTGTGTGTATATATATATATATACTATTTTTTATTTATATATATATATATATATATATATATATATATATCTACTATTTTAAAGGTGTGTGTATATATATATATATATATATATATATATATATATACTGTGCAAGGCACTGTATATACATACTATTTTTTATTTATATATATATATATATTCTATTTTAAAGGTATATATATATATATATATATATATATGTGTGTGTGTATATATACATATATACTGTGCATATATATATATATATATATATATATATATATATATATATATATATACTGTGCATATGCATATATTACCAAAAGTATTGGGACACCTGCCTTTACACGCACATGATTTTTAATGGCATCCCAGTCTTAGTCCATAGGGTTCAATATTGAGTTGATCCACCCTTTGCAGCTATAACAGCTTCAACTCTTCTGGGAAGGCTGTCCCCAAAGTTTAGGAGTGTGTCTATGGGAATGTTTAACCATTCTTCCAGAAGTGCGTTTGTGAGGTCAGGCACTGATGTGAATGAGAAGGCCTGGCTCGCAGTCTGCACTCTAATTCATCCCAAAGCTGTTCCATCGGGCTGAGGTCAGGACTTTGTGCAGGCCAGTCAAGTTCCTCCACCCCAAACTCACTCTTCTATGTTTTTATGGACCTTGCTTTGTGCACTGGTCCAAATCATTTGGTGGAGGGGCAGTGGCGGAGCCAGAGGGTTAGCTGGGGTGTCAATTGACACCCCAGAAAAAGTCCCTGCCACCCCTGTTGCCACCCCGATCCTGGCTGGCAGCGGAGAATCACAGGCAGTGGTGGGATGGGATCAGCCGGTTCGCAGAACCGGCTGATCCCTCTAAGCTGGCGGCCAGGGTCAGGGAGCAGCAAAGCAGTGCGTCCCGACTCCCGAAGCCGAGCCCGCCCATTCTGTGACAATAGCGAATGAAAATTCGCTATTGTCACATGGATCCTCCTCCGGCCAATCAGGGAGCGGGTCCTCCCGCTTCCTGATTGGCCGAATGGCAAACGCTGTGCCATTGGTCGAGGAGGCGCCGGCGGGAGGACTGAGAAGATGCAGGGAGCCGCGGACCGTCCGTGAGGTAAGTAAGCTGGTCTCACGGGGGGGACGCTGGCACTCTGCAATGATTGCGGGCAAATGCTGTGGCTGTCGCACTCTGCAATAATAATTGGGGGCAAGGCTGTCGCACTCTGCAATAATAATTGGGGGCATTGCTGTCGCACTCTGCAATAATAATTGGGGGCAAGGCTGTCGCACTCTGCAATAATCATTGGGGGCATTTCTGTCGCACTCTGCAATAATAATTGGGGGCAAGGCTGTCGCACTCTGCAATAATAATTGGGGGCATTGCTGTCTCACTGCAATAATCATTGGGGGCATTTCTGTCGCACTCTGCAATAATCATTGGGGGCAAGGCTGTCGCACTCTGCAATAATAATTGGGGGCATTACTGTCGCACTCTGCAATAATAATTGGGGGCAAGGCTGTCGCACTCTGCAATAATCATTGGGGGCATTTCTGTCGCACTCTGCAATAATAATTGGGGGCAAGGCTGTCGCACTCTGCAATAATAATTGGGGGCATTGCTGTCTCACTGCAATAATCATTGGGGGCATTTCTGTCGCACTCTGCAATAATCATTGGGGGCAAGGCTGTCGCACTCTGCAATAATAATTGGGGGCAAGGCTGTCGCACTCTGCAATAATAATTGGGGGCAAGGCTGTCGCACTCTGCAATAATAATTGGGGGCATTGCTGTCGCACTCTGCAATAATAATTGGGGGCAAGGCTGTCGCACTCTGCAATAATCATTGGGGGCATTGCTGTCTCACTGCAATAATCATTGGGGGCATTGCTGTCGCACTCTGCAATAATCATTGGGGGCAAACCTGTATCCTCTGATCACCACCACCTGTATCCTGTCTTTACTAGTAATGGCAGCGATCATTAGAGGGACTGCGACATTGCGGTGGACGAATCTGACACTAAATTACACTTTGTATATTGACCCCCCAAAATAATACCTAGCCACCCCTTTGCCACCCCTGTTTTAAAAGTCTAGCTCCGCCACTGTGGAGGGGGGATTATGGTGTGGGGTTGTTTTTCAGGGTTTGGGCTTGACCCCTTAGTTCCAGTGAAGGGAAGTCTCAAAGCTTCAGCATAACAAGACCTTTTAGACAATTTCATGCTTCCAACATTGTGGGAACAGTTTGGGGATGGCCCCTTCCTGTTCCACCATGACTGCGCACAAGTGCACAAAGCAAGGTCCATAAAGACATGGATGAACTATGAATCCCGACCTCAACCCGATAGAACACCTTTGGGGTAAATTAGAGCAAAGACTGTGAGCCAAGATATATATATATATATATATATATATATATATATATATATATATATATATATATATATATATATATATATATATGTATATATCATCATAGGGCATTATATTGGGCCATCCTCAATATAATGCCTCCTCACTGCCTATCAAATGCCCTCTGAAAAGTGATCTGATTGCAGATTACTCTTCAGAGGGCACTGCATGCATTCCACTGCAAGTGTGAAAGAGCCCTTACACAGATATAGTGGCTTTAGATTTTTTCCTTTAGATTTACCAAAACCATATAATATGAGGTCAAATCTAAACCCTTTTAGTTTGTATTATTATACAGGATTTATATAGCGCCAACAGTTTGCGCAGCGCTTTACAATGTGAGGGAAGACAATACAGTTACAATACAGTTCAAAACAGGAGGAACTAGAGGGCCCTGCTCGTTAGAGCTTACAATCTAGAAGGGAGGGTCAAGTTAAACAAAAGGCAATAACCGTGGGGGATGGATTGATGGAGAAAACAGAGGTACATTTGTTAGGTGTGGGTAGGATAGGCTTCTCTGAAAAGGAGGGTTTTCAGAGATCGCCTAAAAGCTAATAGAGTAGGAGATAATCGGACAGATAAGGGTAAGGAGTTCCATAGGATTGGAGAGACTCTGGAAAAGTCCTGGAAGCGAGCATGGGAGAAGGTGACGAGGGGGCTAGAGAGCAGGAGGTTTTGGGAGGAACGAAGAAGGTAAATAGTTGAAGGTAAATCTAAAGGAAATCTAACCAGAAAAGTTGTATAGTGTGTATCCAGCTTAAGAAATACTGTAAAAATCCTGCTGGATCTGGTTGCAGTGGCTCATTTGGACTCCCATTAGGGAACGTGCACACTGAACACGGGTTTGAAATCATGCAAGTTCAGCTGAACTAGGTGCAGGAACTACTTTTGGAAATTGCTGCGGCGCCACAAACAGGCCGCGATTTTGACAGGCGATTTGACATAAAAGACAAATAGAATGGTCCCTTTGACTTAAGCAGAAGTGCAATGTATACTGAATACGTTTAGCATTAGATTGGTTGCACTTGTTGCCTGCAGTTGCTCTTGAAGCAGGACGAGGATATGAGGTTCCCATCAGCCCAGGCGATGTGGCTTTAATTTGCTCTGTTACAAATAATAAGTCAGAGAGGAGAAGCCGTAATTGACTAATACAGTGTTGATGAACTGCCGGTAGCTAAAGCAAACCACCGTAACTGTTTTATGAAGTCGTTTTGCCAAACTGAACGGTGAAGAAGACGCATTCTTAAAAGTCAATTTTCTTCTTCTCGCCTTTCGTGATCCTTCCTCGGGACAGCCCTATCTAGCCTGTGATTTAATGTGAGCCGGATAATTAGATTCACAATTCAGATAAGTGCAAACAAATGGGGTTTACCGCTCCTGTCTGGTCCTGTTGGTGTATCCTGAGGAAGCGATAAATACAGGGAGATACAATTACACAATAGTTTGTTAGACCTTTCCGTTGTTGGAAATGTGATTGTTTTTTTTTGAAGTGCCAACACTGATTCTTTGCAACGTGCATTATTTTTATGCCGAGGTATAAAGTAAACACATTTCTTACGGAGCCGGGCTGGCAGCAGATACGTTCAAGCAAAAACATAAAAATACGGCATTTTTACTGACTCTGGAGACTACCTGCTTAGGGGTTCACATCTTAAAGGGTATTTCTGCTTTTAAGGATAACAGTACTCAATCTTCTGCGCTCAAGTGTGGTAATCTAATCGCAAAAAGATATTCTTTATTCCAAAAATCCTGAGTCCATCCACGCAGCTTCAAATCCCAGGTGTTCACTCACCTTCCTCCTCAGACAGACATGCCTGGAGCTTGAAGGAAATGATAAGCATAGGGAATACCTTATAGAGTGGAAGGAAAACTAGGCAGTAAGGGGTTAAATTAGTTGTTGGGATATGAGAGGTCAGGACTAGAGTTGAGCGAACACCTGGATGTTCGGGTTCGGCGGGTTGGACCGAACTTGAAAAAAAAAAAGTCCGGGTTCGTGACCCGGACTTAACCCGAAGTTGTCCAGATCCCGAACCCAATTGAAGTCAATGGAGACCAGAACTTTTGAGCACTAAAATGCCTCTAAAACAAACATGGAAAGGGCTAGAGGGCTGCAAAGTGCAGCAAAATCATCTTAAAGCGGAGTTCCGGGCACAAAATCGATCTTTTTTTTGTGCCCGTCCGCTTGTTCACCTTCACCTGAAACAGAATTGGATAGTTAGGTTTTTTTTTTTTTTTGTACTCACCTTGTAATTGAAGATCGAAGATACTCACCTAGTCTTCACTTCCTCCCTCTGTGCCGCGGCTCCGCCGTCACTTCCGGGCTTGCAATGATTCCTGGGAGCTGAACGTCATCGCTCCCAGGAATCAATGCGACGGCACCGGCCCTGCTCGTCACTTCCGGGGCGACGCCGCATTCCCTGCTTAACAGCTTCTGGGCATGCCCAGAAGCTGTGTAGGAATGCAGCACCGCACCGGAAGTGACGAGAGGGGCCGGTGCAGGCGCATTCTGGGAGAAGAGGACGCGGAAGAAGCCGCGGAAGAGGATCGCGCCGGCTTCAGCTGCCCACAAGAGAGATGGAAACGCTGTGGAAGAAATTTTATAAGTAAGTATTTCTTCTTGCAGGTAAGTGCGAACCAGGACAGATCAGAGGCTAGCCATTGTGGAATGTGCTAGCCCTGACTGTCCCGGGGGTATGTTTATTGAAAAATGGTTTCTGTGCCCGGAACTCCGCTTTAAGAGCATGGCAAGTGCTCTGCAAACAAATATAGATAGGGAAATAACAAGTGCAGACCATGACGTCACCACAAAACCCCACCCTGCTTATCCACCTTGTCCCAGAATGGCGCCTCTGCTGAGTAAGCAACCGCCTGCTCTCAGAATGCAGCAGAGCCGCCAATTGACATGGGACCTGATTGGTTCCATGTCTTGCTTTTTATCTCACTATGCAGCCTTGCTGTACAGAGAATGCAGAAGGCTGAAAGAGTAACTCCAATTTTGTTGAAAAAAAAAAAAAAAACCTTCCCCTCTGGGGGATCTCTATACATGACAAGGATTTTAACAAACTTTGTTGCAGATTCCTACCTTTTGTAATTCTGAAGAAATCACTGTTTGTTCCTCTGTGCCTCTGTGCTGAGTGGGTCTAATGGGAGTGCTTTCATAATTATCAACTGACTGCTGAACTTGCAGGGGACTAATGAGGAAAGTGTCTGCATCCTTTTTAGACGTGATTTCCTATTGGGAGTATCTCACCAAAAATGACATTTTTGTTGCAGGGGATGCCTGAAATCTGACTTGTATCTTAGGCAGACTTCTGGGAAAATCAGTGAGCCAATCACACAAGCAGGAAATGTTTCTGGGGGGCGTTCTGTGCACATTCTGTGTATCAAATGATTCCAGGTATTCATTGCATTTTACAAAAAATTACAGTGGCTGCAAATTGAAAGGGAAAGGTAATTTTTAAAAAAAACATTAAATTACAATATGATTTGTGTCGCATTTGTATACGCTATATTATTTTTATTTGCTATTTTTTTTTTCCATGAATGTGGAGTTACCCTTTGATTTAGGTAAAACTCAGCTGCTTGCACTTCAAAAATACATTAATGCATGTATTATTGATTATAGAGCTGTATTAGTTTGTTTCAGCTTTCAGCTTTAGAGTGTTACTAATCCCAACACAGTAAAATCAGTCTGTACATGCAGTAAAGCATTCTTGTTTTACTCACTGTGGAACCTAAGGGGTTAATCCTCTGCATTATGTAAAAAGGCTGTTTGATCCTGTATGCACAGATCCCCCTCTTCTTGCATTGTCCCCAAAACATGTCCTGATAAGACAGAGTTAGTGGAGTCAGTCTGCACATGCTCAGTTTGGTGTGTAGTGCTAAAGAATTTTTTTTTTTTTTTCTTGGGAGGGTGCATGTGATCAGCACAGGGCCAATCAGCACTGTCCAGACAGAGGGTCAGGGCTCATGCAGCCTCAAAGGACAGCCAGTGCAGTATAAAAACTCCTCCTGCGAGCTGTAACCAGACACTGATAGAAGTCACAAGACTGCTATATACTTCTGATGAGAAAAGGTATTTAGCAGTTTATATTTACTATAATAATTGCATGTCCGTGTTCTGTGTACTGTGGGAGACCAGATATGGTGAATGCAGGCTCCTGGGTTTAGTAACAGAACAGGTTAGTGTCAGAATCAAGGGTTAGAATCAGAGTTGTATAAAGTACTCGAAACCCATACTTGAGTTATTAAAAGTACAAGTGCTCGAACAAAAAGTGACTTGAGTAGAAGTATTAAGCATTCAACATTTTTTGTACTTAAGTATTGTAAGTAGTTTTTTTAAACATTTTGCTACTCAAGTACTGAAAGTAAAAGTACCAGTAGTTTTGAAAAAAAAATTGCTACTCAAGTACTGAAAGTAAAAGTACAAGTACTGTGTTATGTAGTTATTAAAGAAAGAAGTCAAAAGTTTGAACATCATATCGTTTTTTATTATTTCAAATGCAGCTTTTATTTATACATACAGTAGCATTTATTTTCGTATGCGCTGATAATGCACATGTTTTGAGCTTCATGAAACCTGCCATCTACTGTTCTGGCAGTGGTAATTTTTATAATAGTAACGAGTAACTATGCAGCACAAAAAAAAAATATCGGAGTAGAAGTATTGAAATCATAGAAAAAATGTAGTGAAGTAAAAGTGGAAGTAGGAGAAAAAAATTCTACTCTAGGAAAGTACAGATACCGCCTTTCGGTACTTAAGTACAGTAGTGAAGTAGTTCTACTTAGTTACCATACATCTCTGGTTAGAATATAGGGAGGTCAGTGATTGGTTTTGATTTTTGGATTCAAGGAATGGGTTGAAGTTAATTTTAGGACCCCTAACACCTATGCTCTATACTGCACTTAGCATAATGCATATTAAATCACTGGGGTTAATTTACTAAAGGCTAGAGACTTTAGTAGACTGTTCACTTTGCAAGGGAGTTTTCACTTTGCTTAGTGAATGGGATAAAAGTTTACTTTGCAAAGAATATCGAGCAAGGAAAATAAAAATAGTATTTTTGCTTGCACATGATGGATGATAGAAGTCACCCCATTCACTAAGGTAAAGAAATGCCCTTGCAAAGTGAACAGCCTGTTGACCTTTAGTAAATCAACCCCATTGCAAAGTACAGAATGGTGCTAGTTTAGATATCCTGTACATGAGGTGTCAATTCAACTAAAATCAATAGCATTTGAAAATGCAAGTACAAAGTGTACAAAATAAGTATCACTGCATGGTAATTAAATGCACGTCATTGTGCTTTCCAACCAGGGCTGCTGATAAAGCAGTACAGCCAGCGCTCCTGTACTGGGCCCATCATCAGTTCAAAAGGGGGGCCCAGACACCTGCCCAGCAGGAGGGCCTGCAGTACTGCCTTATTGATGACAATTGTACAGTCCTGCTGGCTTCTACTTTTCTTTTCTCCCCCCAGCTTCACTGCAGGAGGATCAGTTCTAGTATCTGCGCTCCAAGCTGTCCGGGACCCCTGTGTGCCCCTTTCCCCTCAGTGCTGCCGGTTTCACTTCACTTCCTTCTCTCTTTTGTTGTCAGTCCAAACAGGAAGTTAGGAGCACATTGGATTTCTGGCAGATCCTTGGCTATTTTTCTCTACTTTCATAAAACATGGGAAAAAGTCCATGTATTATGGAGATGTACTGAATATTTATTTTTTATATTGCCTTTCAAACTGCAGCTCGGGGGCCGGAGCCAACCCTTTGCTTGCCTTTGTCTCGCCCAGAACAATGTGGCATAATGCCTGCTACTAACACCAACAACCCACTGACACCAACAAGGGGCACTTTTCCTCTCACTGGCACTAATGTTTGATAACAATTCCTTCCATTGACACCAACACTGGGACACTATTCCTCCCAAGGACAACATTATTCCACAGAGACCAATGATAGGGCACTATTCCTCCCACTGACACCAACAATGGGGCACTATTCCTCCCACTGACACCAATGGTGAGGCGCTATTACTCCCACTGGTACCAAGGATGGAGAAAAAATCCTCTCACTGATCACCAATGATGGAGCACTATTCCTCCAAGTGACACCAAGGATGGGGCCTTATTTCTCCCACTGACACCAAGGATGGGGCACTTATAATTTTATTATACAGGTTTATTATAGTGCCAACAGTTTATGAAGCCCTTTACAATAAAAAGAGTCAAAGCACAATTACAATACAGGTCAATAGAGGAGGAAAAGGAGGGCTCCGCTCATGGAGCTTACAATCTAAAGGAAGGGGGAGGTGTTACAAAAGGTAATGGCTGCAGGGGATGATCTGATGGAGGGAACTCAAGTACAGTTCTTACTGACACTAATGTTTGTTTACAATTCCTTCCATTGACACCAACAATGGGACATTATTTCTTCCACAGACACCAAAGATGGGACACTATTATTCCCACAGACACCAAAGATGGGACACTATTATTCCCACAGACATCAATGATAGGGCGCTATTCCTCCCACTAACACCAACAATGGGGCACTATTTATTCAACTGACACCAACAATGGGACATTATTCCTCCCACAGACACCAAGAATGGGACAATATTATTCCCACAGACACGAATGATGGGGCACTATTCCTCCCACTGACACCAATGATGGGGCACTATTACTCCAACTGACACCAACAATGAGACACTATTCCTTCCACAGACACCAAAGATGGGTCACTATTATTCCCACAGACACCAATGATGGGGCACTATTCCCCCCACTGGCATCAATGATGGGGCACTATTCCTCCCACTGACACCAATGATGGGGCACTATTCCTCCCACAGACACCAAGGATGGGACACTATTATTCCCACAGACACCAATGATCGGGCACTATTCCTCCCACTGACACCAATGATGGGGCACTATTCCTCCCACTGTCACCAATGATGAGGCACTATTCCTCCCACTGACACCAGCGATGGGGCCCTATTCCTCCAAATTACCCCAATGATAGGGCACAATTCCTTTGACTGGTACCAATGATGGGGCATAATTCCTCCCACTGATCACCAATGATGGGACACTGTTCCTCCAAATGACACCAATGTTGGGGCACTATTCCTACCACTGACGCCAATAATGTGGCACTTTTCCTCCAAGTGACACCAAGGATGGGGCACTATTTCTCCCACTGACACCAATGATGGGGCACTATTCTTATTATTATACAGGATTGATAAAGCGCTAACAGTTTACTCATAAAGTTACATAATAGGTAAGTTTGAATAAAGACAATAGTCCATCCAGTTCAACCTACTCAGCACTTTACAATAAAAAGGAAGACGGTACAATTACAATACAGTTCAATACAGAAGGAAAACGAGAGCCCTGCTCATGGAGCTTACAATCTAAAGGGAGGGGGAGATGGTAAAAAAAGTGATGGCTGCAGGGGATGATCTGACGGAGGGGACTCAAGTACAGTTCTTAGATGGAGGTGGGATACGCCTCCCACTGACACCAAATGACACCAAAGATGGGGCGCAGTTGGTCCCACTGACACCAAGAACGTGAAATTATTCCTCACCAACATTGGGGCACTATTCCTCTGACTGACAATAATGAGGGGACACTATTGCCTTTTGCTTAGTAAGTTTGAATACCTCTTCTTTAAAGGATCAGTATGGGATAAGCGATGCTTTAAATCTGGCAATATACACTGCACAACAGAGCGATAAACAGCTATCAAAGCTATGTAATGTTCCAGTCGAATAGATTACATCCCAGACAATCTGATATACTAATAACATTACTAGGGCTCCTACACGGCTTCGTTTCACAAATTATATTTGCTTGCTTCCACCAACAGCAAGCACACGGACCAAATTAAAATCTTCAATTATTTAACACAAATCTGTTTGCAAGTTTAAGAGTGCGTCTTGTGTACTTCTAAAGGACATTTTCCCAGCATGACAAATATTGATTAGAGAAATAGGATTTCAAAATATTTATAACCAGCCTTCCCAGAATGACAGTGACCTTTAAATCTGATTATCCTGCAAGCTATGCTGATCTGGTGACTCTGTGCAAGCAGAAAATGTCAAAAGTTTCAAGCGTTTGTGTTATGAAAAATTAACTCATCTTAAGTATATAAATAGGAACTTGATAAGGGTACTTGCTGCCATCTGAGGATCGAAGGCGGACGGCTATTGTGTAAAAGCAATTTGGCTCGAGTACAAACAAAGCGTGAACTTATCAAAACAGGCCGTGTGGGTTTGACCAGTTCTATATAACATTCAGCTGATCCTTCTTTTCATAGCGTGATTGAAACACAGCGTTTACATTTTTAAATAAAGTTTTAATGATTTTTATATACGGTTTAAAGAAAATGCCCAACAAAACCCCCCTCTCAGTAAAAAGTAAATATAAACCACACTTATTTCTATGTTTAATTTGCCAAAAGATGAAAACCCACGGCTCAGCCACAGACTTGCTCCATTTAATCCACAAGGATGACCCAGGTCCTGGATACCACAGCCCGTCTCTACTCTCGGTCAAAAGTAACTATAACTCATACTTCAAAACTTAGCTATTCTTTCTATATTTGAAAAAGGTGAAATATCCTCGCACTTATGGTATAAATAAATATATGTGTTTGAAATATAATTAAAACTAAGAGTATACAGAGCTGCTGCTAGAATATAAAGTGCTAGTGCTTTTAACGTGAACAAATCCCAAGTAGTCCAGCGCTGCTACTAAACTAGTCATTAAAGCGGAGTTCCGGGCACAAAAACAATATTTTTTTTTTGTGCCCCTCCGCTAGGTAGACCTCACCTGAAAAGGAATTGGATAGTTTTTTTTTTTTTGTTTACTTACCTTGTAATTGGAGATCGAAGATACTCACCTCAGAGTACTTCCTCCCTCGGAGCCGCGGCTCACCCCGTCACTTCCTGTCTCGCTATGATTCCTGGGAGCTGAACGTCATCACTCCCAGGAATCAATGCGACGGCACCGGCCCCGCTCGTCATTTCTGGGCGACGCCGCATTCCCCTGCTAAACAGCTTCTGGGCATGCCCAGAAGCTGTGGAGGAATGCAGCATCGCACCGGAAGTGACGAGAGGGGCCGGTGCAGCGCATTCTGGGACAAGAAGACGCGGAAGAAGACACAGAAGAGGACCGCCCCGGCTTCAGCTGCCCACAAGAAAGATGGAAACGCTGTGGAAGAAATTTTATAAGTAAGTATTTCTTCTAAAAGGTAAGTGCGAACCGGGACAGATCAGAGGCTAGCCATTGTGGAATGTACTAGCCCTGACTGTCCCGGGGGTATGTTTAGTAAAAAATTACTTCTGTGCCCGGAACTCCGCTTTAAGTGTAAAAGTGCATTTGTGCAAAAGTGCCAAAATGAACAAACAAATTGAATTAAATCCAAATAAATATACATCAAATCAATTAATCAAATGCTTGTAATAAAATCAGTCCAATGTATCACAAGTATCCATAAATGTGGATAAGGAAAGTGATTCAGTGCTTCACTTGTGCAGTAAAGTGCCAGTGCTCCCCCTGGGGTTCCCCACTTACCACAAGTTCCTGGACAACTAGCGGAGAGTGTAAATCCTTTGATGTGGTCACGACTTCTTGGGGACACAGCTTGGAATATATCACTCAGTTGGAGAGATCCTTTGTGATAGCCATCCTTATGTCCAGAGTTCCCTCATGAAAATAGAATGCAATCCATGGTGAAGTATGTACAAATAAGTTTATTGAAAGTAAAGAAACCTACTTACAATGAGTAAAATCAAGATAAACAGGACACGGCGCAGTGGTTCACTGCTCTTGCAGCGTGCGTTCCACCGGCCGGAAGTGACGTTGTTTTAGTTGAGTACGCTCAGCCAATCGCTAGACGCGTTTCGCCATCCTATCGGGGCGTCATCTGTAGCTCTTTTCTTTCCTTATCCACATTTATGGACACTTGTGATACATTGGACTGATTTTATTACAAGCATTTGATTAATTGATTTGATGTATATTTATTTGGATTTAATTCAATTTGTTTGTTAATTTTGGCACTTTTGCACAAATGCACTTTTACACTTAATCACTAGTTTAGTAGCAGCGCTGGACTACTTGGGATTTCTTCTTTCTATATTGAATGCTCCAAAAGATGGAGACATTAATGTATCCAGTTTTCATCTTTTGGAGAAATAAATATAGAAAGAAGAGCTAAGTTTTGAAATATGAGTTAGATATAATTTTGAATGAGAGTGGAGACGGGCTGTGGTAGCCAGGACCTGGGTCAACCTTGTGGGTTGAATAGAGCATGTCTGGAGCAGAGCCATGGGTTTGGGTATGTTATTAAAAAAAGTCTCCATTGCTCACTACTGCCCACACTTTAAAAATTCCCCACGTACCTACCTTAACCAGTTCTGGACCGGAAGGATTTGCCCCCTTAATGACCAGGCCTTTTTTTGCGATTCGGCACTGCGCTAATTTAACATAAAATTGCGCGGTCATGCGATGCTGTACCAAAAAAAAAATTGATGTTCTTTTTTTCCCACAAATAGAGCTTTCTTATGGTGGTTTTTAATCACCTGTGCAATTTTTTATTTTTTGCTCTATAAATAAAAAAAGAGCGACATTTGAAAAAAAAAAAACAATATTTTTCACATTCTGCTATGTAACAAGAAAAAAATAAAATCTAAATTTTTCATCCTTTTAGCCCATTTGTATTCTGCTACATATTTTTGGTATAAAAAAATCACAATAAGCGTATTTTGATTGGTTTGTGCAAAAGTTATCGCGACTACAAACTAGAGGAAAGATTTATGTAATTTAAATTTTTTTTTATTTTTTACTAGTAATGGTGGCGATCAGTGATTTTTAGCGGGACTGCGACATTGCGGCAGACAGATCGGACCCCTAACTGACATTTTTGACACTTTTGGGGGGTACCAGTGACATTACTACAGTAATCATTGCTAAAAAGATGCACCGTTACTGTAATAATGACATTGGCAGGGAAGGGGTTAACCTAGGGGTGATCAAAGGATTAAGTGTGAGCCTAGGGGAGTGTTTTATAACTGTGGGGGGGGGGGGGGCTTATGAAATTACCAAAGAGACCTGTGATCCTATATAGAAGGATCACAGGGGCTCTGTGATCTTTTCAGAGACAAGAAAGGTCAGCTGTGTTTGCAACAGCTGACCGTCCTTCTCTCTCAGCGGAGAGCGATTGCGGGTGCCCACCGTCGACCCTGTGCATCGGCATCCTTGCTGCCTAGTGGGGGTGGGAGCACGCCGCCAGGGGTGCGCGCTTACCCCCCAGGACCCCGCACGCGACCGACGTAGGGCAGCCTGCCGCAATAAATCTGCGGTGGATGGTTTTAATGTGGTTAAAGGGTTAGTTCACTTTACTATAAATAACGGTATTGCTGCGCTAAAAACACATGAAATAAAAATGACATTAAAATATCTAGAAACGGAAAGCAGCCACACAAATCTGGAATGATATACAGATCCAAGGGAGATAATGATAATAATGCGGCGCTAATCCTATGTATAAAGTCCCAAGTTACAGCTGGACAAAGCAGTCCTTCAGTGTCCACTTCAAAAAGAAGAAAGTGTGGAAAACCGCAGGCCCGGAGAACCGCCACCAAGCACACTAATCACACCGCCTCTTACCGAATAATACTAACCCCCATTACAGAGATCCGATATGGCCGAATGTATACATAGGATTAGCGCCGCATTATTATCATTATCTCACTTTACTATAAAAACTGCCTATGCAGGTAAGGGGTGCCTGTAGATAAAACAAACTGTCCAGCTTTAACCAAGGTTAAATAATTTCCTTGCTATAGGTGTAGGCCATCCGTAAAATATTTACAGCTCTTCAACTTTTTCCACATTTTGTTATGTCACAGCCATATTCCAAAATGAATTAAATGTATTATTTTCCTCAAAATTCTACAAACAATACCCCTTAACCACTTGCCGACCGCCGCACGACTATCTATGTCGGCGGTCAGCCCCTCATAGGCAAACTGACGTAGGTCTACGTCGCTTGCTTGTGAGGGTCTAGGGAGCGAGCGCGCGCCCCCGGAGGCGCGCTCCCGCGTGGTCACGGACCCCCCAGCGCGTGTGACCGGCGGACTCGATGTCCGCCGGCCACTCTGCGATCGGCGGGGGAGAGGGAGAAAGTCAGGCAGCTTGTGTAAACAAGCTGCCTGTCATTCTCCTCGGTGTAAAGACACTGATCACACGGATCTACTATGTAGATCCGTTGATCAGTGTCCTTACAGCTCAAGCCACAGCCAATCACAGTAGAAAGCACGCCCCTAGGGACACACACAGCCCCTCCCTCCCAAATAAAGTTAACCCCTTCACTACCAGTGTATTTTTACAGTAACAGTGCATATGTATAGCACTGATTACTGTAGAAATGTCACTGGTAACCCCAAAAGTGTCAAAAATGTCAGTCAAGGGTCCGATCTGTCCGCCCCAATGTCGCAGTACCGCAAAAAAAAAAATCGCAGATCGCCGCCATTACGCGTTAAAAAAAAAAACAACAAAAATGACAAAAATCGTTCCCTTTGTTAGTAAACGCGAAAACTTTTGCGCAAACCAATCAAAATACGCTTTTTGCGATTTTTTTTTTACCAAACATAGGTAGCATAAAACAAATTGGCCGAAAATGTTAAAAAAATTAGATTTTTACATTTTTTTTGGGGGGAATTTCATATAAAAAAATGTGAAAAATATTGCTATTTTTGCAAAATTTACGCTCTTTTTTTGTTTATAGCGCATGATCAAAAAATTGCACAGGTGATCAAATACCACCAAAATAAAGCTCTGTTTGTGGGAAAAAAAGGACGCCAAATTCGTTTAGGTACAGCATCGCACGACCGCGCAATTGTCCGTTAAAGTCACGCAGTGCCGAATCGCAAAATACCCCCTGGTCGTTTAGCAGCCAAATCCTCCGGGGCTTAAGTGGTTAATGACAATGTGAAAGAAGTTTGAAATCTTTGCAATTTATAAAAAAATTAAAAAAAAAATCACAAAAGGGAGAAAGTAAACTGCTATATTTGGCACTGTGATGCCATCAGCAGCGGCCTTGTGCATCCCAGAAGTGACAGCTGTTTACCTGGGACGCCGGGGAGGATCAACTTTAAGGCGTCAGCTGTCGGCAATCACAATAATTTTCCACCCCCACATTTGCCAGTACAAATAGAGCAGCTTTACTTTCTCCCTTTAGCGGTCAGGGTCACTTGTTGTAATGGTCTCTCTTGAGGTAGGCATTATGGACTTATTATCCCCCTGCAATTTCTTTGAACTTACAATGTTGGAAAACATATGGATAAGATACTGCTTTCCGTCTCTGTCTCTCTATAGTTCCCTATGGGGCTAGTTCGTCCCTAAAATACAACGTACAGGCGGTCTCCGGCTTACAAATAAGATAGGGACACAGATACAGATAGATCGACGCTGGTTCGTGGGCAATGAAAAGTTAAAAAGTCCTTGGTGAACTTGCAGTGTCCAGAAATTTTGGGCCACCATTAAATAGGTCCACACGTTCTTAGGCAGCCATCAACAAAGGTGGAATGACAGAAGCGATTTTCCCAAGCATGAAAAAGAAACAAATACAGAGGCGCCTCTAAATGCAGACTGTAAAATGTATTTTAATAGTCAATGACAATTTACCTCCATTTTTAAAGGCTTTTTGCACACATGGGAAATGTGAGTTTTCAATCAGCTTGTCATTTACTATTAAAATACATTTTACAGTCTGCATTTAGAGGTGCTTCTGTATTTGTTTCTTTTACAAACAAGATAGGGTCTGTAGGTTTGTTCTTAAGTCAAATTTGTTTGTAAGTCGGAACAGGTACATTTTTTAAGTGTAGCTCCAGTCAAAATAATAATTTGTAAGTTTTTTTGATAGCATAGGTGGATAGCATAGGTGTTATAATACTAGTAGGAGTCTGTCGTGTAGAGGAAGGCCAGTGAGCTTGGATGGGAAACCCAGAGGTGAGTAGCACATGCTAACCTGAGGTGCGGAATCTAAAGCCCCGTACACACGCAGCGATTGTTGGCCGACCGATCGGCCGTCTTTTGTCCAGTGTTGTTGTGTCGGTTATAATGTGCTCTAGACTGCACACGAATTTTGTCGGCCAACAACAACCAACTGCAGAAGTGATGTCATGTTCTGGTCTACTTTTCGTGTGTTTTTTCTTCACTGAGCATGCCCAGTCTTGATCATCTGATTTTTGTCGGCCGAAATCTGTACTGACTGAGGAACAATCGGCCGTTCTGCTGACGGCCAACAAAAATTTTATAGCATGCACACCAGATTTTGTTCGGCCGAAAAGTCGCAGTCGGTTGTCTGAAACATCATACTAACAAGCCGATAATCGGCCGATCGGCGGCGGCCGAAAATTCACGGCCAATAATCGGTACCTGTGTATGGGCCTATAGTATCCACCGGTCTTCACCAGAGCCTCTGATGGTGAGGATGGATTTGGCTGCGGGTGAATACCAGGTCGCGGTCCCCAGGGTCGCCCCACCAGGGGAGGACTGGTCAAGGTCCGAAAGCAGATGAGCAGACAAGGAGGATCCAAGAGAATAGTCAAACGAGCCGGGGTCAGGACGGGCAGCAAGCAAACAAAGTCAGGGACGAGACAAAGGTCAACAGGAATCAGGCAGGGATCAACAGGACGCAGGTTCAGGAACATGGAGAAGCTGAAGACAAGACAGCAAAGGCACAGTGCTGCTGAGGTGTTTAAATAAGGCAGCCTGTTGCCAATTGCTGCAATTAGCCTGCACAAGGTTAACCCTTTGGATGACAGACAGCACATCAGTGTGCTCAGGGAGCGTTCCTAACAGTAGGGAAGGGTTAAAAACCCTGTACCGTTTGTTTTGCTGTCTGTACCCCTATTCAGAAGATTTCACCTCATTTTCTGTCATTATGACAATTGGATTTTGAAAATTTTGTGTTGTTGTAGAAACAAGGATTGGTGATACAGCTTCAGTGGAGACACCTTTTTCCCATGAGAACTCTTACAGGAGTGAATTTCCCTTCCTAGGGGGAGATTTCCTCTCACTTCCTGTTGTCTCGCTCCGTTCCTAAGTAGGAGTTGTTTGTAAGTCGGATGTTTGTAATCCAGGGATCGCCTGTATTCATCTCCACATGCTTACCCAGCTTGGACTAGGTATGATTTATACAATCTAGTTTTCTCTTTTTCCACTGAGTACCATCCAAGAACATCCCCTTATGTTACAGTGCAGTTGTTTACATTACATACCCTTGCTCTATATCAGCACATCCTTGCAAATGTTGATCTACTAACGACTGGGTATGTTCTGTTGGAAAATTGTATTTTTTTAACTTAAAGCGTTGTTCCAGCTGGGGAAGAAAAAATTAAAAGTCAGCAGCTACAAATACTGTAGCTACTGACTTTTAATATATAGAAACGTACTTGTCCAGGGAGCCCGCAATGTCGGCACCCAGCCAATTTTCAGGTTGGCCTTTACAGCCTTTACAGATTCCCTACTGCACATGTGAGGTGCACGCTGCACTTTCTTATTGGAAGGGGAAGAAGGAGGGGGGCTGAACTTCCGAAGGAGGGTGCCGTGGCGCCGTCTCCTGGAAGTGGGGATGGGAACCTGTCAAAAACAGAAAGGTGCCAAATGTGGCACCAGAGGGGAGGAGGAAGCAGATCAGTAGAAGTTCCACTTTTGGGTTAAACTCTGCTTTAATATATGACATATTAGTGACATACATTCCTTGCTCTTAGATTTACACATATTGGAGTTTGTTGTGATTACCTCCATCTGACTACCTTTGATCCTCTGTGGGTCGACCTCCATACTGGGACCCTTGAGATGCACTACAGCTATTTTCCTTGGTTTATTGGGTCTATTCATGTAAGTGAAGCTTGCTGACATACACAGTGTATGGATAATATTTCCTATTTGTAGCTTTGTGGAACCTATATATTTGCTGTCTTGCGGTCTGTTTCCACCCTATTTTCCCCTGAAGAAGACTTTATTTAGTCGAAACACGTTGGGAGAGTTTTGGTGGCTACACAATAGATTAGGTACATGTTATCTCTGCTTCTTGTATGAGACTTCACTGTACATCAGACTGTATAGACCAGAATATAAAGATGTTTACCCTTTTGTACAAATAAACCTTTTTTACTTTTATAAAAAACATGTTTGGTTTGAATCTTAATTGCTGCAACAGAATCCCACGGGAGATACCTTTTTGTGCTCAATTTATCAGTTAAACATTTACTTACTCGACATTAAAGGCCATCTCAAAACAGCAAATGCAAATTCAAGGGACAGCCCCCCCCCCTCTTCCCACAGCACAAAGGAAGAGAGCTGAGACTCTCAATCACAGGCTGTGTGCCGAAGCCCCTCCCCCACATCATCTTTTTTCTCTTGGTGTCAGGAAAACTTGTTAGAAGTGGCTTATTCTGATCGTAGAGAAACCAGACAGCAGGGAGAAATGACTCATGACAGAGACAAGTACACACTATAGAAATATGTGATTTGTTTAGATTTCATGTCTGAGGTTTACAACCACCTTAATTGTATGTAAGATTCTTCACAAATCAAATTGGGGTACAGTCCCAGTACATTGAGCACACCCTCATCTCAAGGTTTTATGTTCCTATTGGTATTTAGGTGTCCTAGGTTTTAGGCACCAGATATATTGTACCTGATTGTTGCCACTGCTAGAAAGATATTTAGCACCCTCCTAGGTAGGTGCTAGAGAGTGAGTATTGTTTTTGGCTATGTCTGCCTATCAGAGGAGCAGCAGGTAAATTCTATTTTGCTCTGTGCTTAACAGGGAGCATGATATGTGAGTTAGGTCTGCTCATGGTGCTCAGTGTGTGAATTATCTGGTCTAGGGGAGTGTTTCACACTGGTCCAATAGGGAGGCATGTTGGACAGTGGAGAAAACCTGACCAATGGGTACACAGGCTTTGATACAGCCCCAGTGACTGGCACAGACTGATGTCTCGGTACATTGTGGGGTGTGGTATAAAAGCCAGGAGCACATGTGCTTGGGGTCTTTGACTGGTGAGCAGAGTCCCAGAATGAGGGTGGTGGCTTCTTCCTCTTATGCAGTGGTTGGTGTATGGTCACAGGCAGTCAGCCTGGTGAGCCAGGAGGAAGGAGCTAAACCCAGAGGTCCAGGAGAGCTGACTAAAGGAGTTAAGACACTGGAGAGCCTGGAAAGCAGTATCGTGAGTACAGGGGATTGTGTCTAAGGGCCTGACCAGGAAGGGGGCCAATCCAGAGTAGACTAGTCAGAGGATGGGTGTCAGCTGGTGGAGTGTAAGGGGGTGCTAGACGAGTACCCTGAAGATATGTGCTAAGCAAGTGTTTATTCAGGAATGTTACCTCAAATTAATCTAGAGACAGGGTGAAAGTGCGGCCTCTGATAGAAGTCCTCAGCATTGTGAATAGTTCAAGTTCTGGTGTATCCTACTCATCCCTTCTCCTATCCTCGTCACCTCCTCCCATGCCCGCCTCCAGGACTTTTCCAGAGCCTCTCCAATCCTATGGAACTCCTTACCCTTATCTCTGCGATTATCTCCCACTCTATTAGCTTTTAGGCGATCTCTGAAAACCCTCCTTTTCAAAGAAGCCTATCCTACCAGCCCCTAATAAATGTACCTCCATTTTCTCCATCAACCCATCCCCACGGTAATTGCCTTTTGTTTCACTTTACCCTCCCTTCTAGATTGTAAGCTCTAACGAGCAGGGCCCTCTAGTTCCTCCTGTATTGAACTGTATTGTAACTGTATTGTCTTCCCTCAAATTGTAAAGCGCTGCGCAAACTGTTGGCGCTATATAAATCCTGTATAATAATAATAATAATATCCCCATATAAAATGAAGCAACAAAAAAAACAACCCCTGGACTGATAGTTGACTGAGCCAGAAAGTAAAATGTTAAGCGACTTGATGTGGGGGCACCCAAGCCGAGCCATTCAGACATGGAGCCACGACCTGGGCCAGCCCCCTCTCGCTCCTGATTGGCTGGGTGGCTGGCTGACTGACTTTGATTGACAGCAGTGGGAGCCAATTGCGCCATGCTGCTGTCCCAGCCAATGAGGAGGGGAATCCCAAGCAGCTGAGAAACTCCTGCAACATCGCTGGATAAAGATGGGCTCGGGTAAGTATTAGGGGGGCTTCTGCACATTGAAGGTTTTTTTATCTTAATGCATAAAATGCATTAAGATAAAAAAAAAAAAACCTTCTACCTTTACAATCCCTAAAATGCATTCCTTGCATTAAAGCGGATTTCCGGGCACAAAAACGATAATTTTTTTTTGTGCCCCTCCGCTAGTTCGACATTACCTGAAAAGGAATTGGATAGTTATTTTTTTTTTTTTTGTTTACTCACCTTTTAATTGAATATCGTAAATACTCACCTCAGAGTACTTCCTCCCTCGGCGCCGCGGCTCACCTTGTCACTTCCTGTCTCGCTATGATTCCTGGGAGCTGAACGTCATCGCTCCCAGGAATCAATGCGACGGCACCAGCCCCGCTCATCACTTCCGGGCGACGCCGCATTCCCCTGCTAAACAGCTTCTGGGCATGCCCAGAAGCTGTGGAGGAATGTGGCGCCGCACCGGAAGTGACCAGAGGGGCCGGTGCAGGTGCATTCTGGGACAAGAAGACGCGGAAGAAGACACAGAAGAGGACCGCGCCGGCTTCAGCTGCCCACAAGAGAGATGGAAACGCTGTGGAAGAAATTTTATAAGTGAGTATTTCTTCTAAAAGGTAAGTGCGAACCGGGACAGATCAGAGGCTAGCCATTGTGGAATGTGCTAGCCCTGACTGTCCCGGGGGTATGTTTATTAAAAAATGACTTCTGTGCCCGGAACTCCGCTTTAAGGTAAAAAAATGTTTAGGTGTCAGAATCCCCCCTCATCCCACCTTTTACTTACCTGAGCCCTCATTCGATCCAGCATTGTGCACATCGGCAGCTTCTGGGTCTTGCTGGCTTTGCTGGGTCACCGGGAGCCATTGGCTCCCAGTGCTGTCAATCAAAGACAGTGATGAGTGAGAAGGGGGCGGGTCCAAGTCCCACTGTCTGTGTCAATGAACACAGCAGTGGGGCTTGGGTGCGAGCACGCATGAATGCCCCCACTGGACAGAGGGGATGGGCCAGGAGTGCCAGAGGGGGACCCGAAAAGAGGACCTTTGCAAACACTTTAAGGGTATATTGATACATAGGGGAACTGGAATTAGAAAAAAGTAAAATATCCTTTAAAGCACAACTACAGGAGAGTTCAAAAAGTATCCCTTGCAGTGGGGCTACACCAATACTGCAAGGGTAATTACTTGTTTAGTCTAGGGAAGAGTTTTTCACTTTAGCTTACATGATCATCTGCTCCCCTTGGTAGATGGCCCTCCCCATGCTCCGGCAGTGGAATGTCCCTTGGTATCATCGTCCAGTGCAGGGCTTCTTGATGACATCTGGACCTTAGACTGCCTGAGAATGGGGAAGGCTGTAGGGACCTGGAGGAGAGGGTAAGTAAATCTACTTATCCTTGTTCCCTAAAGAAGCAATTAACCCTTGCAAAGCAGGTGCAGTCCCACTGCAAAGTAAAGTTCATTTTAAACATCCCAGAGTTAGGTTTTATTTTAATCCTGCAGGAAGGGACTAGGCAGGACATAGTTCAGAGTTCAGGGGTGTGCTACGTACATAGTACAGAGTTCAGGGGTGTGCTACGTACATAGTGCAGAGTTCGGGAGAGTGCTACGTACATAGTGCAGAGTTCAGGGGTGGGCTACACACAGAGTGCAGAGTTCAGCCTTCTTCCACAGCTGCTTAGTTCTGCTTCCCCCATCCACATCTCACTTTTACCCCTCTTCTTCTCCAGTACCTCCCCTCACATTGTAGATGGCGTCACCTCTCTCACTTGCAGGGAGATCATCCAGTGGGGGTGTCAGAATTCACACTGCACCCCAGGCACCGGCATCTCCTTTGTCCCCATACTGCACTTGGAAAACACAGGAAGCCACTCCTCTGTGTTTATGAGTGATAGTGGTGAGCAGGGAGCAGAGGGCCTGAGGCAAAGGTGGTGGAACTGAGTTCCACCAAGTTCCAGCTGAAAAAAAGCCCTGGGACAAGGAATGTATAGATGTGTGTTTACCTAATTGTTAGATCTGCTTGTGTGCAGGGCCAGCTAGTTGGTACCCAAGATGGAATAAAGGTACACAGAGACCAAGAAAAGTAGCATTGTTATTATTTGGTTAATTAGAAGTGATAAATAACTCGGAATACAGCGACAGGGTGCATACTCAACAGTCCCAAACAATATGGCAAAAACGCCTTAATACCGCAGCCAACTTGGGTACAATAGTTTTCAGCATCGTTGGTGGAGCTTTAACACATTCCCAGCACTTGAGAAGACACTCTAATGGCTCGTTTCCACTGAGGTTCGGTTCGGTACGGTGCGCTATTTATGTCCCTTCTCAACAGGAACAGGAACCTCTCCCTGGCACTATATCCACTGTTCTTAACCAGCGGGGATCCTGTCCCTACTCTATCTACTTCACAAATGTGGGGCAGCTGCAGTGGGGGAGTGCTATTTATTAGCATTACCCTCACCAAAGATTGCTGTGGAGGTCAACCAGTGTTGCAGCTGTCCCCCTAATTACACCTACGGAGACTTCAGAGGAACAAAGGTCCTCACAACCTTCATTCCCTCTGTATGGTGTCAGGCTAAAGAGTGCCACCTACAGAGGGGAGTATAAACTACATCTGCCTACATGCTGTCAATCAGAGTAGTCATAGAGATTTTGTCAAGTTAACGGACGCATACCAGCACTGCTAAAATCAATCTGAGCATCTAAGCTTCAAAAAAATTCTGGTCATGAAAGGATTAAAGTAAAACGAATGCCAAAAATGCAACAGTTAAGGTCGATGGCAGCTATGCCTACATGACACATGGATGCTGTAGGGTTAAGCTTCATTCTTCAGTATAAGTCACTGCTAAGAGACTTTATGTTTGGAGGATACAGAGAATGAATGCTGCTTTTGCATCACAATCTTTTTTTTTTCTTTCTGCTGCTCACTTGAGACCATTGCAGGAAAGCCTTGAGTTCATACGAAGCCTCTTGGGAAGCCAGCTTGTCAATCAGAATGCTGCTCCACAAAGTAACAGTGATTGGCAGGGTAGCTTCACAAAAGGTTCCATGGCCACTGATGGTTTTCTGTTTAATAGATTTCCATGGCCATAATGAGTCATTAAAAGACGAAACATCTCTGCATAGAGTGCTTCTTGAAATAGGACTTGCACGTTTTCCGATAATACCTGTAGGCAGCATTTCTTGCCAACTAACATACAAGATACTGCTTTTTAAAAAATAGGAGAAGGTAGGCACCTGCTTCCTATTGTCCTTACAATTAGATAAAAACAGAGCACATTGTTTTCACAGTACACTACTAAGAAGAATTCAAGAGTTTTTATACTTATATACAAGAAAATACGTGCATCTATTGTAATTAACCACTGATTTTAGCTAGCTTGGATTACGAGTGTTATGTTATCAAATTTTAGCATGGGATCACTCATTTATTTATTTCATTAGAAGGTATATATATATATATATATATATATATATATATATATATATATATATTTAGAGTACTTTAGTCTTTTTTATTTAGTGTTCTTCATATTTGTGTTTTTCTTTTTTGTTTACATAATTACTGTTAGTACTGCTGTTTTTTTTTTTAATTTTACTTTTTGATATGTAAAAAAAACATAAAATAGTGAGGCTAACGTGGGGCCATTTTTTTAGCCACAAGACAGAAGCAGAATAGACAAAAAGAAGCTTCTGCAAGCCATGTAAAGTTCATTGTAATAAACAAATAAACAACCATAATTTTCCCGTCCCTACTGGCCCCAAATTATTTTGCCAAAATTGCTTTATTTTGTTGAACATTCTTGACTTTAGTGAAAATTTGGGGAAAACAAAAATTTGATTTTGACCATCTCTAAATGCACCACGAAAATGTCTTGATAATCTCTGATCACCTGAATGCATAATCCATAACACCACTTGTAAAGGACCGTCCAGCACCCAGCTTGGGTGCCTCCGTCTCAGATACAGTTTCCTCCAGTTTGGAACCAGGAACCAGATATTATAACTAAGCACCCAAGATCTAGACAATACTAGCCTAGCTACAAACTGGAACTCACTTTATTGTAAACTCACACAGAATATACTGTATATACCACTCAAAAATAGATAAGAGTTTGATCACGTTATGCAAACAGTATAATAATTAACATAGAAAAGGAACAGCCAACATAAATGTAGCACTGTCCCCATAGGGCTTGCTGTGTGATGACTTTTTGGGTCTACCTCTGATTACTTGCAGGAAAAGAATTAGCCGCACATCCAGGGATTCCAATAGGTTTCAAATACCTTTATTTCCAAAAGTTGCAAATGATGACACCAAAGACACCAGCATGAAGTCTCGTAGACGCGTTTCACACATACATCTTGTGCTTAATCATTACTTTATTCACCGGGTTATGTGTGGAAGCAGACACACTGTTTTGACCATACTGCCACTTGTATGGAAGAATTTAAGTCCTCTTGCTCTCTCTAGCCTCAGACTTGATGCAACTACTTTACCTTCAGGACACTCTCTAGCATCCCCTTGACTGACACCCATCCACTGATTCTTCCTCTGAAGGGATAGCCCTCACATGACAGGCCCCGTGACACTTATCTGTACTTACTGTAGGCCGAATCAGATCCTTTCCAGTCATCTCTGCAGGACCTCTGGGTTCAGTTCCTATCTGACTTTCAGGCCCTTAGGCCAACCATCCAAGGCCACATGGCAGCTACAGAGAAGGGGGACCCCGCTCTCAGGCCGAAAATCTCAAGCACATGTGCCCTTGGCATCTATACAGTCTTCCAGCATGCACTGATGCACTTTCCTCTGCCAATTACCAGGGCTGTAACAATGCCCTGAAAAGTAAAACGTGTCCTCACTTGGCAGGTTTCCTCCCACTCTCCAATATGCCTCCCTATTGGACCAGTGTGACATTTTTCAGACAAGCCGAGCTGCACCAGAACACCATGAGCAGACCCGACCAATGGATCCTGCTCTCTGGTAGGCAGAGTGCAATATAAATTTACTTGGCAATCTCTCTGGTAAGCAGAAAGACCCAAAAACTATACTCTCTTCTAGCACCTACCTTGGAGGGTGCTACATAAACATAAATATAAACATAAATCTAATAAAACAGTAAGCCAACTAGTCACCTAGACAACCCTAGGTGACTCAGTGCCCACCTAGACCGCCTGTCACCGGTCCCCTAGTGAGAAGACCTAGGGCTGTACAAATCTCTAAAAGGATTAGCAGACAGACAGAAACAATAGGTGACTCAATCAACAATGGGAATTCACACCTAGGAGGCACACAATGGGGATATGATACCATAGGAGAAAGACACCTTAGTAAACAGATTATAGCAGGAGACCCCAGCATCAGGTTGTTTTGAGCTGATTATATTGACATCTGCTCTGAGTCTCACAGTCAATTGCTGATTTGGGCAAAAGGCCCCAAATCTTTATCTAGGTCCTAGATTCCCAGAGTTTGCGTGTTTCGGGGAGACATGGACCTGAACACACACCAAGATCACTCCAAGGGTCCCCCAGGTACACACACCCCCAAGAATAGAGCCCCCTCTATTAAAAGCCAGACCCATGTCAGTAGGAAATAAACTACCCTACATTCTCTCCAAAAGCCACTGTCCCAGTTGGATCTGTCACACAATTGTATACAAACGACAAGTAGCAGAAATCATCACTTTACAAAGGATATAAAGGCTGCCTGTATAAAGGAAGGGGTAAAAAACAGCAATGCTTAAGTACCTCAAACATTAAGTTTGTCACCAAATTGGTTAAAAGGCAGTCTTTACTGCTTTCTAGGGTAACAATTGTTCATCCCTGTTGGCTATATTCTAGACCAGGGTTTCTCAGCCAGGGTTCAATTGAATCCTAGAGTTCCCAGAGATTGCAAGGGGTTCTTTGAGCAATGAAGCAATGAGCAATTTCTGCCTTCCTAAAATGTTCCCACTGACACCATTGATCTTTTTGGCTATCTGTAAGGGATAATTCTTCCCAATGACCACAATTGTAAAGAGAATTCTTCCCAATGACCATCACACTAATGTATCATAAGTTGTAGATATGTTAACTTTTAGTAGCGGTTCCCTGAGACAGGAAAGTTATTTCTAAGGTTCCTCTGTGACAGGGGCGTAACTACAGGGGTTGTAGAGGTTGCAATTGCAACCGGGCCCCATGCTCAAGGGGGCCTGTGCGGCTCTCCTGTACACCTGGATAGGAGGGGCAGCAGGGGCAGCATGTAGAGAAATCACTGTCCTCCTTTTTAGTCCTGTAGCTGCAGGAGGAAAATGTAGGAGATTGGTTCTTCTGTATGTTGCCCCCACCACTCCTCCCAACCAGTTTACTTGTGTTCTGCTGTCTTTGCAGGACTTGTGAAAGGGTCCCGCTGTGGGACCGTAATAAAGGGCCCCGCAATGAGAGTAAAGGGTCCAAAGATCAGTGGGAAGAGCCCCAGGCTTGAAGGGAAGGGCCCCGGCCCGGGGTCCAGGGGGCCCTTCATGGTTTCTTGCACCGGGGTCCTGAAGGTTCTAGTTACGCCACTGCTCTGTGATGTAAAGGTTGAGAAAGGCTGTTCTAGACAGTCATAATTGCTTGAAAATGACAAGGTAAGCTCTCTGGGTATCTTTAGAATGCATGAACATGTGGATTTGGCATATACCTAATTATGGAAAACAGGATATTTACTAGGTTGATTGTTCCTACACAATCAACTGCCATCTTAAAGGATAAGTCCCTTAAAAGTGACATAATAACCATTAGAGCACTCTAGTACATTTTGCATTTACTGACTCCAGTATTAAAACCTCCCTTCTGGTGTTCTCATTTCTATTCTTACTAACCATACAATCTCAGGTCTTCTGCTGCAGCAGAGGAACATCGGACCTCCTGTTGCATTTTAAAAAGTGTAAAATCCAAACGGTTAGAATTCCAATCAGTGGTGGCAGCAGGTGGGGACATCTTAAAACTTTAAAAAATGGCTCCCAATAGCTCATCAATAATACAAAAAAAACAGAAACTTACATCCAGTTATTGTCATTTCTACAACTAGGAATTAAAATGTACCGACCACTAAACAAGGACTGAAATACAAATATTGAATGAATACCTCTAATTAGGTCCAAGTGTTTTGGCTGGTGGGAATAATCAAGTTCTCTATCCTTGCAGAATTGCATAAACTATGTATTTACAGTGTCAGTGCATTAATTAAACATGTGAAAATGATCTTGTAATAATCTGGCAGCAGTGTAATACAGTAAGAGCTTAGAGACTGAACAAGAACCTTCTATCATAACTTTTACTAAACAGCCAATACTAAACGCAAGGCTACAAGTCAATACCAGCCCAGCTGCACAGAACTAAAACACTTGCCATGGGCAAAGCTAATCTAAGAAAGTATTTTTTTACCAACATAGTAGTTGATGCTTTGAACAGGCTTTCAACAGAGTGAGTCAGTCAACAGTAAGTGGATTCAAAACATACCAGACCCTTATCTGAGAATGCAGCCTGGCAGGCCAGGAAAGAGGTGGGAGGAGTGATCGCCCCCTCCTGAACCATGCCAGGTCATATGCCCTAAACATGCCCAAAGCACCCTGCCCCCATGTGGATGGGGACAAGGCCCTCTTTCTCACAACCCTGGGCTGTGGTTGTGGGGGTCTGTGGGCAGGGGGCTTATAGAAATCCAGAAGGACATGGTATGGATTGGGGGGGATTACACACTGTTTTTTTTTCTTACTTTTCTATTGCCCGAATTCTTTTGTTTACATTTCAGGTCTCAGTGGGGAAGCCCCATGACAACTGATGTGTCATCAATTGTCAAGGAAATCGAGTACCCATAGCAGAAAGGGGGAGTATACCTCCTGGGACTGCCCATAGGGGAAGTCAAGTTCTTTTTCTGCCTAGTGTCCCACTCCTGTAAGGGGCAGTATAACCCAACGCTCAAGAATCCTAAGGACCTGTGTCCGTCAATGAACACAGAGAAATAGATTTTACGGTAAGTCAAAAATCCCATTTTCTCTCTCGTTCATTAAAGGACACAGCTCCTTAGGATTCTTAACTATTGGGACGTCCCAAAGCAGTCTCAAACATGAGGGGTGGGAACAGCAAAACATTCCCAAGACTAAACCTTAGCCATCCAGATAACAGGAGCTCAACAAAAAACAACTGGAGCCCACCTGAAGAATACTCCCCCAAAGAGGGAACAAACCCTCTAAAAAGCAGTCTGCCAAACCTTGCAGCCAAAGAAAGCATCCGCAGATGCCAACACATCCACTTTATAGAATTTTGTAAAAGAGTGCAATGATGACCAAGTGGTCGCCTTGCAAACCTGCGTCACTAACACCTGATGATGGAAGGCTCAAGAAGCACTAAGCGCCCGAGAAGAGTGCTCCTTTACAGGAAAAGGAAGAACCTGACTCTTGATAGAATAGGCCTGAGTTACCGTCTGTCTGATCCATCTTGAAATGGACGCAGAAGAAGTGGACAGTCCTTTTCGCGGCCCATCTATGAGCACAAATAGTGAGTCTGACTTCCGAAAAGACTCCGTAGCTGCCAGGTACACCCGAATTGCCAGAACCACATCCAGGGCATGCAACACAATTTCCTTAGGATGTTTAGGCCTGGGACACAGGGAAGGCAACACAATGTCTTCAATCAAATGGAAATCAGAGACTACTTTAGGAAGGAACGACAGACAGGGACGAAGAACCACCTTATCTTTGTGGACCACCAAGTAAGGGGTGTAACAAGATAACGCCACCAATTCCGACACCTTGCAAGCAGGGGTGATCACCACCAAAAAGGCCACCTTTTGGGACAGCGTAAGCAGGGGAATCTCCAGAATATTTTCAAAGGGAGACTTCTGGAGGACTGAAAGCACCAAGTTCAGATCCCAAGGTAGTAGAGGAGACCGCACCGGTGGAGTAAAATTTTGAACCCCCTATGTAAGGGTACGCGCCAGGGGTCAATGAAAGAAGGCTGCCAAGCTCGACACCTGGCCCTTGATGATACTCAAGGCCAACTTCTGCTGCTTGAAGGAAGGTCAAGACCTGAGACACCAAGAAAGAGCGAGAGTGTACACCAAGCGACTCACACCACGAAATGTACGCTTTCTATGTTCGATGTTAGATCTTCCTAGAGGTACACTTCCTAGCTTTCAGTAGTGTCGGAATCACTGACCTAGGCAAACTTCTATCCTTTAGCACCTGGCTCTAAACAGCCAAGCCGTCAAAGCCACCAACTGTAAAGCAGGATGGAAGATTGGGCCTTTAGACAACAGATCATCCCTGAGAGGCAGTCTCTAAGGGACGTCTGCGAGCAGCAGCACCAGGCTGGCATACCAAGACTAACGAGGCCAGTCTGGGCCTACTAGAATGAACGGAATCCCTTCTGCCTCGAATCTGCGCAAGAGCCTCGGCAGAAGCTTAAGTAGACAAAGTGTAGCTCAGACGATACTGGTCCCACGGGGCCACCAGCGCATCCATGGTGTCCACCAGAGGATCCTGTGACCGTGCCACAAACCTCTGAACTTTTCTGTTGAGCTGCAATGGCAACAGATCCACCTTGGGGGTGCCCCACCGAAGACATCTCTGATAAAACACGTCTGGGTGAAGGGACCACTTCCCTTGGTCCAATGCCTGCTGACTGAGATAATCCGTCTGCCGGTTTTCTACCCCTGGAACAAAGTGTTCTGCCCTCTGTAGAATGCCAGCTACTTCCAGAGCTGTCAACACATTTCTTGTTCCACCCTGGTGATTGACATAAGCCATAGTCGTGGGGTTGTCCGACTGAATCCACATTGGAAACCACTGAAGACAATCCGTCCAGTGGTCCAGGCACAGCCTAATCGCCTGGAGTTCAAGGACATTTATCGGTAGCACACCTTAATGAGTAGGCGTAAGAAAATGGCCAATAAAATGGTTGAAATTGGTACACAGAATATGCGAAAAGTTTCTACTGTAGGCTCTTAAAAGAGAACAAAGTAGGGACCCTTACTTTTTAACCTGTTAATATAGTTTGGGAATAAAAGTACCACTTCAGATTTGCAGGTGACTCCAAATACAAGCAGACCTTGAAGTATAACTAAAGGCAATTTTTCTTTTAAGTTTTGTGCAGAGTGGGGAGGCATTAGAAGACCTATTCATTTTTAATGCTGTCTGTGCTCCCATTAGGGAGATTCACACTCTCTATTTGTCCTACATATGGTTATCATCAAAAGAAAGAAAGAATTCCACATTTTTAGTTGACATTAGAAAGAGGGGAGATCCTCCAAAGGTGGTCCTGGTGATTCCCTCATAGAACACAAGAATCAGATCAGTGTGTATAGAGGTGCCGTCTACTTTCTCGAATGCAGGTGTCTCTCAAACGCAGCATCATAACAGGAGGAGAAGATGTTGAGGGCAACATGGTTCCTATAGAAGAACCATGATTTGGGTCACTGGGTCATTGGGGAAGCTATCCGATTGGATGCTGCCTTCCCATGTGACTCAAGCAGCCATCTTAGGTCAGGCAGAGCCTATTTAAGGCCCTGGCTTTCAGGCTTGGTGCACATTTCATGTGTGGGTAGTGTAGGGACAGGTCACCTGTCTGACAGGGACAGTGATGAGCGGCAGGGAGAGGTTCCAGATGAGTAGGGTAAGGATAGAGACATGCCATCCTACCTGGAGACCTCTGGACCGGTCAGGTCACATTCCACCCCTCAAGACAGATGCTGTCGGCACATCTAAGACCTGCTCTGATACATACTGCTGCTACTTGCCATAAATATTCCTGGTCGGGTGCCTTCCTGCCGGACTTGTTGTGGATTACCAGATTCTGCAGTAATACAGTTGAGTCTATGTGATTGCAGGTTGCTACCAACCATAGAGCTGCAATTTCATACGTGCTCTGATAGCTACTGCTGTCACACTGTGCTTCAACATACCTGTTCCCTAACCCATCTGCCCACAGCCGACACAAACGCACACTGTGCATGTGCTGCTACCTTCTAGCCACCAGAAAGCAAACTCTGTGCGGACCATAGACAGTTGGAGCAAGGGAGCAAAGAAAAGGAACAAGGTGTACACCAAGTCTACAGCATGCATAAGGAGGGGGACACAGTTCTGCATTCTTGCACAGGGCGCTACACAAACCTTCCCTGGTACTGCTTCTGCAATAAATACCCACTTTTTAGCAATTATAAAAAAAAATTGAAACACTATGGTTCTTATTCTAAGGATTTTGATTGGATGCTAAATAAGATTTTTTTTTTTCACTTTTACAAACTGCTCATACCCTTTTAGATCTTACTTTACATTGCTTAAGGTTTGCTGGCATTAGGGGTGCACTGTTTGCTAAAATGTAACACAATAATGATGATGGTCAAAGGTAAGGTGACAAAGGATGATCACGTGACATACAGTAAATACTGGGAGAAGAGGGATGAAATCAGGTGCTATTGTAAATCAGAAAAGTATACAATTTCAACAGTGAAACAAAGCAGAAACAGATTGAACACAATCCGTCACAGCTTCGTTTGGCAGGGTGTGATAAGTTACATATATATTTTTTCTTTAACAGCATGTAATATGTTTTTTTGGAACAAACTGTACATTAATTATGTCCTCATTATACTAAATGAAAAGTTTATTTAGGAAAATTAGTTTCTTTTAAAAAGTGCAACTCAAATTAACCATTGAGATAAAATATTAAAATAATCCTCTACGGGGAATTTGTATCTTGCATGGGTTTTAGTATGCTTCATTGTAGATTTTTACCTTCTTCTGTTCTCTAATTACTAAGTCTCTGGCTTCAACGTAGTTACTGACCCTGAAGTATGCAGATCAGGAAAGTCAGAGGGAAGTCATACATCCGTAAGCTAGGTCCATACTTGAGCTTGAGCATCTTCAAACATTTTTGGAGCATTTTTTATGCTCATTTGTTCATGCATTTTCAGGCTTTTTCAGGCATTTATAGGCTTCAGAATTTTTGATTTAGCCAATTGAAAGTTAGTTAGAAGGAGAGGCAAGAAATAGCGCGAAACATGTGCATTAAGCCCATTTTTAGGCATTTTTTGGTGCTCCCATTAAAGTCTATAGAGGCCAATAATGCACGACTAGACCCCAAAGAAGCTTGTTTTGTTTTTGAGCTTCGGGGGACAAAGGCACCATTGTTTATAATGGGAATTCTATTTTTGAGCATTGAAGCATTTTGAGAAAATTGAACTGTACCTTATCGACATTCTAGTTCCAGATCTGTGACTCAAAGCACAGAGATCAACATGACACCCAGGCAGCTAGCGTTTCAGACAAATTGGTCAGCAGTGGCAGATTCCATGTTTCTTGACAAACTTTTTGGACACTAAATGAAGGTTGAATTTGCACTTACAGTGCAGCAAAAGGGCAGAGAATGCACTCAACAGCATATGAAACCTTTGTAGTTTTGTCCAGCTGGTCCTAATGATGATGCTCTGCCAGACAACACAACCAGGTTGTTGACATAATTTTTCTCCAATATAGTTTAGCAGTAAAGAAGTCACCTCCCTGCCCTCAGTCTGTGAGTGGGAAATGAAGTAAAGCAGCAAAACAATGAGCTCATCCTTCTTCTCTGTCCATTTATTATCATGTTCTTTGTTGCATATGTGCAACAGAGTACTCACCCTTCTTCTCTCAGGGTGCTGTGCTAAACATTAAGCTACATACACTGGGTGATCCCTCCTAGCAAAGTACCTTCCCCATGTTTAGGGCATGTGGCCTGGTATGGTTCAGGAGGGGTGGCTGTACAAGTCCTACCCCCGTTTTGCTGGCCAAAAGAGAAAGGGTCTAGTATTGTTTTTCGGTGAGATCCCATCTCATTTCTTTTTTCTGCATTGGGTCCCACCTTAAAATGCCCTACCGGAACCCTATCTAGGGTAAGGGTCTGGTATGAAGCTTTGCAGAGCCTCACGTATTTTTTTTCAACTACAAGCACCAGTGTTCTAGCCACTAGAGACCTCTTTGGTTGCTAGGACCTTGGCGGCTATCCAGCACAGCATCCTCAGTTGCTAGGTGGCAGCAAACAAAGATGCTTGCAGCTTGCACAGCAGGAAGTTGTCATTTATTGGCTGTAGTAATATCACCTCTTAATGAATTCCAGTTACAGGAATTCACTTTGGCAGGCAGGCAAACACCCCTATTGATTCTCTTGTTTGCCGAGCTGTTAGCATTGAAAGTTTGCACAGTTACTGCAAATTTGAATCCCATCCCTAGTCAGAGAACCCAGAGAGTTTTTTTCTTACTGTGACTCACGAGATTACCCTTCACTTCCTTTCCTGGAGACACTGTAGAAGGTAAGCGTGTGCGTGTGCGGCGATCGCATGTAATATCGGAGCGCACCGCTCCTTCATTACATGCGATCGGATGTGCAGTGCGAATTCAGCCATACACTTTGTATGGCTAAATTCGCACTGCACCCGCACAAAAGTTGCACATGACCCTTTTTTTCAGCCGCATCAGGATCAGATGGCACAGTGGTTCACACTTGTGCGATCCGATCCTGTGCGAACTGTCAGATCGCACTGCGATATGCGATCAAACTGGGGGTGTCGTTAACATTTATTTGACACCCCCTGCGTATCGCATATGGCAGTGTGAACTGCCAGATGTGTGTTTGCGCCCGGGAACAGGCTGCAAATTCGCAGCCTTCCCGCATCGCACAAGTGTGACCCGGCACTAAAAGAAGCTCTCTCAAATTCAGGGATATCCCCTCTTAGGCAGAGGTCACCAAAACAGGTTTACTCAGTGGAAATATTACCTCCATCTCCTTTTGCTGTGGCAACTCAAAAATGCTGAATTTCATATCACCTTTTGTAGCAGAGTAATGGGCCATACACACTATAAGATTTTCTGAAGACTTTTTCCTTTAGACTTACCAAATCCATATAATATGAGGTCAAACCTAACCACTTTCAATTTCTATGCAATCTGGCAGGCCCTTGCACTACATAGAAAAGGTAAATCTGAAGGAAATCTAACCACAAAAGTTGGATAGTGTGTATCCAGCTTTAGTGGTCACTAGGACCAAAAGCGATGGCGAATCACCCCTGGGGGTCACTAACAGCATAAAAAAAGGCAGGGATTCTAGCTTTTCCAAAAGCTTTGATTTTATATACAAATTATTACCTATGGTGAATACTTCACTGTTACTTTTCCTTTAACCTTAGCAATTAAATGTATAGCGATAAAAGAGAGACATTTGTGGAAGAAAATGGGGGGGGGGGGGAATTTGGTTCTTAAAGTGGAGTTCCACCCTCATTTTATACTTACCTCCATCTTCTCGCTCCGGGTCACCTGAAAAACAAATGGCTAATCGCTTTTTTTTTTTTTTTTTTTACTTACCTCGTAGTGAAGAAAATATACTCACCTTACTTCCTTCTTCCTCCTTCCTCGGCCGCGGCCCGTCGTCACTTCCTGGCTCTGCAATGATTCCTGGGAGCTGAACGTCATCGCTCCCAGGAATCATTGCGCCTGCACCGGCCCCAACGTCAGTTCCTGGGCGCGCGTCATCCCCTTCTAAACAGCTTCTGGGCATGCCCAGAAGCTGTGGAGGGATGACGCGCGCGACCCAGAAGTGACGTCGGGGCCGGCGGAGGGCATTGTGGGACCGAAGAAGGCGGAAGAAGACGCAGAAGAGGACGCGCTGGCTTCAAGCTGCCCACATATGAGATGGCAGCGCTGGACAAGACTTTTGCAAGGTAAGTATTTGTCCTAACAGGTAAGTGCAACCCGGGACAGATCAGAGGCTAGCCATTGTGGAATGCAGTAGCCCTGACTGTCCAGGGGGTATGTAAAAAAAAAAAAAAATTCCAGGGTGGAACTCCGCTTTAATGATGGACAATCACCCCAGATGAGGGCAGAAGGGAGCTATCAGTGGTCATCCTTTAATAGGAAATGCTTAAACAAGCTCCTTCGAGGTGATCACAAGGTTTTATTTTATTAAAAGCTTCCGTTTTAAGTAAAGTAAAAAAAAAAAAAAAAACTTTTAGGCTATGCCATGCCTCTCAAATTCATATAAAGTTATTCTGTATTTCAGAAATGTTTTAGATGCAAAGGCATTCAGTGGCGTTGCAAAGAGATTTCTGAAGCCCCCGAAATACATGTGTTTTCTTTGAAGCGGGGAAGCATGACAAAGAGCTTTGCCCTAGCAAGCCACAAAAATGTGCCAAACACCCTTCTAAAATTTGGATGGAGGCATCTGGCAAGCTTTACAAGTTGTAATGCCTGCCAAAAGTTGCAGAGAAAATCAAAATTAATGTGAAATGGTGCAAGCTTGTTGTGTGTACTAGACCACTGACTAACTCATGCAAAGAACAAGCTTTTTTTATTTTTTTGCATTGCATTTGAAAGGATTTATTAATGCCTGTTCTTTATGCCCATGTAAATAAGCCGTAGGTTGCAATCACATCTCCTATCCTATGTTTTGCGTCAATGCCCATAACCTACCATGTGAAGTGTCACATAATAACATGCATTGTGTTAAGATAGCCCATTAATTTTTAATGGTCTGTCAATGTGCAGGAATGGAACAAAAAATGTACATGCAGCATTTTTTTGACTCTGAACACTGCAACCTAGTGCATTATTGTGTGTTGTAGTGAGTTGCAATGCAGGTGCATCAAAGCAGCATTGCCTTGTGGGTTGGGCACAACATGCTAATGTATATAAAATAAATAAAAAATTGTGCGCTGATTGGGTGATGAAAAGCTGCTACCTTAGAACTTATTGTAGTGAAGTGAATAGAGAATGTATGTATCAGGTGCGCTAACCAATTCAATATGTGAAATTTCAAATGAGATCATATATAATTCAAAACATGAAAGAGGGGTCTGGAATAAAACCAACCAAATATGCTTGTAACATATATAAAGGGAATGCTTGATACAAACTGGAATTAATCAATAATAATAACAGTGAATACACCAATGAGTGACCACACGAGTTAATATCGTGACGAAGACAGTCCAAAATAATGCACAAATAAAGTCCAAATCAAAAATTCTTGTGATGAAACCGCTGAGCTGGAAAGGTGGAAACCACGTAAATAAAGTTCAGTGTCCCGCCACCAGCATAGCTTCTTACCAGAAAGATGAAATAGTAAGGGCATATAAATATATAGCTCCGCTCCAGAGATAACACACCAAAGGGAAAACCAAGGAGTATAGCCACTAACACCTCCCAGGTGGGGTGGGAGAGGTGAGCCTCTTACCAGATAAATGTGTAAGTAGAGCTGTGAACAAACAGACACTCCTCTCCTTTGCAGGATGTGGTGATGGATGGATCTCTGGTGGGTTATCGCTGTCCTTGTCAGAGCCCACAATCTGGAATGAAGACTGGTTCTCCTTCCTCCTTCCTCCCAAATGTCATCAAGGGTCCGATCTGTCCGCCGCAATTTCGCAGTACCGCAAAAAAAATCGCAGATCGCCGCCATTACTCGTTAAAAAGAAAAACAACAAAAATGACAAAAATCTTTCCCTTTGTTAGTAAACGCGATAATGTTTGCGCAAACCAATCAAAATACGCTTTTTTGCGTTTTTTTTTACCAAACATATGTAGCATAAAACAAATCGGCCAAAAATGTTAAAAAATTTTGATTTTTACATTTTTTTGGGGGGGAATTTCATAGAAAAAATATGAAAAATATTGTTATTTTTGCAAAATTGACGCTCTTTTTTTGTTTATAGAGAAAGGAAAATCCCCCAATGGTATGGGATTTTTTATGCCACACATACACTGAACAAGAATACAAAAAGTATACATAAAAAATCAATTTATTAAGTAACACAAAAAAATGTACAAACATGTATGTCTAAAACAAAGTAGACACAGCGGTTTAAAACTTGCAAGTGTTGACAGACCAGTATCCGTACAGGAGACCCTTGGGTATCATTGGTAGGATGAACCGGACTCGGGTCGAGTCCGGTTCATCCTACCAATGATACCCAAGGGTCTCCTGTACGGATACTGGTCTGTCAACACTTGCAAGTTTTTAACCGCTGTGTCTACTTTGTTTTAGACATACATGTTTGTACATTTTTTTGTGTTATGTGTTACTTAATAAATTGATTTTTTATGTATACTTTTTGTATTCTTGTTCAGTGTATGTGTGGCATAAAAAATCCCATACCATTGGGGGATTTTCCTTTCTCTACTTATCGGGATGATGGCCACCTACACTGGGTATTGAGTGATAGGTCCTACCAATTCTTTTTTTGTTTATAGCGCATGATCAAAAAATCGCACAGGTGATCAAATGCCACCAAAAGAAAGCTCTGTTTGTGGGAAAAAAAGGACGTCAAATTTGTTTAGGTATAGCATCGCACGATCGCACAATTGTCTGTTAAAATCACGCAGTGCCGAATCGCAAAATACCCCCTGGTCAGGAAGGGGGTAAAATCTTCCGGGGCTTAAGTGGTTAAGGTAAAAAAACCTTCTGTGTACAGCAGCCCTTTTCAGCTCCCCTAATACTTAGAAATAGGGTTGAGCGGACACCTAGATGTCCGTGTTCGACGGGTTCGGCCGAACTTTAAAAAAAAGTCCGGGTCCGTGTCCCAGACTTTTACCGAACTTTTCCCGGACACCGAACCCCATTGAAGTCAATGGGGACCCGAACTTTAAGGCACTAAAATGGCTCTAAAACACCAAAGGAAAGGGCTAGAGTGCTGCAAATGGCAGCAAAACGTAATTAAGAGCATGGCAAGTGCTCTGCAAACAAATGTGGATAGGGAAATAACTTAAAACAACAAAAAAAAACAGAAAAATAAAACAATGTTCTTCTTCATCTCTGAAGGACGAGGCCCATATGGAGTAGGAGGGAGGTTGAGGTGGTGGTGGATGTGGCGGTGACATAGGCATGCGCACAGGGTGTGCCGGGTGTGCCTGGGCACACCCTAATCACCTAGGGCACATAGCATTGCCAGTGAGGAGATGGGAAAGATCTCCCTCGGACCTGCTCTGCTCTATTTCTCTTTGCCTACAGGTACATGGCCCCGATACATTACTCTCCCTGCTGGCAAACACATGCATGTGTATTTCAACTTTGGGGTGCACACCTTAATGCAATAGGCTGCGCACACCTATGGGTGGTGTAGGTGGAAGCGGCGGTGGAGGAGGACCAGGGCCAGATTAAGAGCATCATGGGCTTGGTGCTGAGGATTTTGAAGGGCCTTAAGGGCCGTGCCTTGCCATGCACCCAGAGGAGGAAGGGTGCAGCCATGCATGCCTAATTCAACATGGGATGCTGTCTCTGAAGCCCATAAACACATCCATGCATCGGCAACTGTCCCTCCTTGTCCGGCCTTCGCGCTGTGTGGGGAGGTTCTGAGGGTGCTGCCTGGGGAAGCGAGCATAGAAGCCAGACTTCTGTGTTTACAAGTGACAGAAGAGCGGTAACAGTGAATATGGCCAACCCGGGGCCTATATAAAAGGTAGGGGCCTGGAGCTGCAGCTCCAATAGCCCCTACGTTAATCTGGCCCTGAGGAGGAGGACGAGGTAGCCAACACTGCTTCTTTTCACAAATTTTAAATGAGGGTACACCCCAAAAGAGTGAGAAAGAGCAAAAATGGAACAATGGGTGGGTAAGGTCGGTATCCATTGCTATTCTGCACAAGGTACGGAAAAGTACCGTGGGATCCATGCCTGGTTCATTTTAATGAACGTGAGCTTGTCCACATTGTCTCTGGACAGGCGGCTGCGCTTGTCTGTTATAACGCCCCCAGCCGTGCTAAATACCCGTTCAGATAATACACTGGCTGCAGGGCACGCCAGCACCTCCAAGGCGTAAAGGGCAAGCTCAGGCCATGTGCCCAATTTGGAGACCCAGAAGTTGAAGGGGGCAGACCCCTCATTCACTACATGTAGGCGTGTGCACACATACTGCTCCACCATGTTGGTAAAATGCTGCCTCCTGCTAAGACGTTCCATCTGAGCTGCTGGTGCTGCTGTTTGTTGTGGCGTGCTGACAAAGCTTTTCCACATTTCGGCCATGCTAACCCTGCCTTCTGAGGTGCTGGCGGTGCCCTGGTTGCGTTGGCGACCTCCTCCTCCTCAGATGGGAATGCCAGCAGCATGGCGTCTACCAGCGTGCGCTTGTACTCGCGCATCTTGCGATCGCGCTCCAGTGAGTGAATTAAGGACGGTACGTTGTCCTTGTAACGGGGATCCAGCAGCGTGGCCACCCAGTAATCAGCACAAGTTAGAATGTGGGCAACTCGGCGGTCGTTGTGGAGACACTGCAGCATGTAATCTCTCATGTGTGCCAGGCTGCCCAGAGGCAACGAAAGGCTGTCCTCTGTGGGAGGTGTATCGTCCGTGTCCTCTGTATCCCCCCAGCCACGCACCAGTGATGGCCATGAGCTGGCCTGGGTGCCACCCTGCTGTGAACATGGTTTCATCTCCTCCTCCAGCTCCTCCTCATCCTCCTCATCCTCCAGAACTGTGCCCCTGCTGGACAATTGTGTCCCTGGCGTTTGTGTGTGCAGGAACCCACCCTCGGAGCCCCTTGCGAATGACTGCCCTGAAAGCCTTGGAAATGTTACCTCTTCATCCTCCTCCTCCTCCTCATCCTGTGCCACATCCTCTTCCATCATCGCCCAAATTGTTTTTTCAAGGAGGCATAGAAGTGGGATAGTTAAGCTGAGAACGGCGTCATTGCCACTGGCCATGTTGGTGGAGTACTCAAAACAGCGCAACAAGGCACACAGGTCTCGCATGGAGGCCCAGTTATTGGTGGTGAAGTGGTGCTGTTCCGCAGAGCGACTCACGCGTGCGTGCTGCAGCTGAAACTCCACTATGGCCTGCTGCTGCTCGCACAGTCTTTCCAGCATGTGCAAGGTGGAGTTCCACCTTGTGGGCACGTCACATATGAGGCGGTGAGCGGGAAGGCCGAAGTTACGCTGCAGCGCTGCCAGGCGAGCAGCAGCAGGGTGAGAACGCCGAAAGTGCGCACAAACGGCCCGCACTTTCTGCAGCAGCTCTGACATATCGGGGTAGTTTTTAAGGAACCTCTGCACCACCAAATTCAGCACATGCGCCAGGCAAGGGATGTGCGTCAAACCGGCTAGGCCCAGAGCTGCTATGAGATTTCTCCCGTTATCGCACACCACCAGGCCGGGCTTGAGGCTCGCTGGCAGCAACCACTCATTTGTCTGCTGTTCCATGCTCCTCCACAACTCCTGCGCGGTGTGTGGTTTGTCCCCCAAACAGGCAAGTTGTAAAACTGCCTGCTGTCGTTTACCCCTGGCCGTGCTGAAGTTGGTGGTGAAGGTGTTACGCTGTCCGGATGAGGAGGCGGTAGAGGATGAGGAAGCGGAGTAGGAGGAGTTAGGAACAGGAGGCAAACTGAAGCGCCCTGCAATCCTCGGTGGTGGAAGGACATGCGCCAAATTGCTATCCGCCTCAGGCCCATCCGCCACTGCATTTACCCAGTGTGCCATTAGGGAGATATAACGCCCCTGACCGTGCTTACTGGTCCACGTATGGGTAGTTAGGTGGACCTTGGCACAGATGGCGTTGCGCAGTGCACACCTGATTTTTTTCCCCCACTTGGTTGTGCAGGGAAGGGATGGCTTGCCAAGAAAAGTAGTGGCGGCTGGGCACGACGTACTGTGGGACAGCCACCGACATAAGGTTTTTAAAACTGTGCGTCTCCACCAGACGGAATGACAGCATTTCAAAGGCCAATAATTTTGAAATGCTGGCATTCTGGGCCAGGGATCGCGGGTGGGTAGGGGGGTACTTCCTCTTCCTCTCAAGTGTTTGGGAGATGGAAAGCTGAACGCTTCCACGGGACATTGTGGAGATGGTTGTTGGTGACCCAGGTGGTGGTGTTGCTGACAGATCGTCTGTTTGCGGGGTGGCAGGTGCCGGTATCACTACAGATGTGGCTGGAGCGGCGGAGACTGCAGCAGAAGAGGAAGCAGGATGAGCCAGAGACGTTTCTTGGTTTTGAAGGTGTGTACTCCACTGCAGCTCGTGCTTTGCACTTAGATGCCTGATCATGCAGGTTGTGCTCAGGTTGAGAAGGTTTATGCCTCGCTTCAAGCTCTGATTGCACAGGGTGCAAACCACTCGTGTCCTGTCATCAGCACATTTTCTAAAGAACTTCCACGCTAGAGAACTCCTTTGAGCTGACTTTGGTGTGCTCGTTCCCTTGCTGCGTTGGGCAGTAGCGGGCGTAGTGTCTAGGGCACGGCCGCTCCGCTTCTGCACCCTGCTCCCTCTTCTGCTGTGCTGGTGGCTCTGTGCGACCACCGCCTCTTCCTCCAAACTACTCAGGTCACCTGCATGACGTTCATTCCATGTGGGGTCGAGGACCTCATCGTCCTCCACATCATCTTCCACCCAGTCTTCACCCCTGCCCTCCTTGTCGGTCTCCACAATGCTGAACGCCGCAGCAGTTGGCACCTGCGTTCCGTCATCATCGGAGACGTGCTGCGATGATCCTTGCATGTACTCATCTTGAGAAATAAGTGGTTGGGCATCGCTGCACTCAATCTCTTCCACTTCTGGGGCAGGGCTAGGTGGATGGCCCTGGGAAACCCTGCTGACAGAGTCATCAAAAAGAAGAAGAGACTGCTGTATGGCTTGGGGCTCAGACTGCTTGCCTGATTTGCAAGGGGGTGAGGTGAAAGACGGTTGGACATCGGCTGCAGGTGCCAACTGTGACCTTTCTGCAGTAGACTGGGTGGGAGACAATGTGAAGGAACTGGAGGCACTGTCAGCAGCAAACCAATCTACTATCGCCTCCACTTGTTCTGGCCTCATCACTTCTAGGGGCGTATGATGCCCTACCAAATACTGATGCAGGTTCTGTCGCCTACTCACACTTGAGGAAGGTGTTTCACTTGTGCGTGTAGCTGGCACAGATCGACCACGTCCTCTCCTTGCAACAGGAGCTCTACCAGCAGCACCACGACCCAGGCCACGGCCCTTATTTGACGGTCTCCTCATATTTCTGTAATTTAAGATCTTGCCCTAGAAAGGTTTTTATTGAATAGCGGAATAGGAAATATGATCCAAAAAAGTGTATGTATCTCGCACGTACAAAACCACACTAGGCCCCAATTACTATTGTTTCTACCCCTAAAAGGATGGATGAGGAGTAGGAGGAGTATGGAACAGACAGCACCCTCAAATCTTCAGAAGTATGAGATGAACCTCAAAAAGTTGGAAAGGTGGATCTCACACGTACCGACACAGACTATCCCGCAATTCAATTGATCCTCAAAGGTTTTTATTGAATAGCGGAATAGGAAATATGATCAAAAAAAGTGTATGTATCTCGCACGTACACCACCACACTAGGCCCCAATTACTATTGTTTGTACCCCTAAAAGGATGGTTGAGCAGTAGGAGGAGGAGTATGGAACAGGCAGCACCCTCAAATCTTCAGAAGTATGAGATGAACCCCAAAAACTTGGAAAGGTGGATCTCACACGTACCGACACAGACTATCACGCAATTTAATTGATCCCCAAAGGTTTTAATTGAATAGCGGAATAGAAAATATGATCAAAAAGAAAGTGTATGTATCTCACACGTACACCACCACACTAGGCCCCAATTACTATTGTTTGTACCCCTAAAAGGATGGTTGAGCAGTAGGAGGAGGAGTATGGAACAGGCAGCACCCTCAAATCTTCAGAAGTATGAGATGAACCCTAAAAACTTGGAAAGGTTGATCTCACACGTACCGACACAGACTATCACGCAATTTAATTGATCCCCAAAGGTTTTAATTGAATAGCGGAATAGAAAATATGATCAAAAAGAAAGTGTATGTATCTCACACGTACACCACCACACTAGGCCCCAATTACTATTGTTTGTACCCTTAAAAGGATGGTTGAGGAGTAGGAGGAGGAGTATGGAACAGGCAGCACCCTCAAATCTTCAGAAGTATGAGATGAACCCCAAAAACTTGGAAAGGTGGATCTCACACGTACCGACACAGACTATCACGCAATTTAATTGATCCCCAAAGGTTTTAATTGAATAGCGGAATAGAAAATATGATCAAAAAGAAAGTGTATGTATCTCACACGTACACCACCACACTAGGCCCCAATTACTATTGTTTGTACCCCTAAAAGGATGGTTGAGGAGTAGGAGGAGGAGTATGGAACAGGCAGCACCCTCAAATCTTCAGAAGTATGAGATGAACCCCAAAAACTTGGAAAGGTGGATCTCACACGTACCGATACAGACTATCACGCAATTTAATTGATCCCCAAAGGTTTTAATTGAATAGCGGAATAGAAAATATGATCAAATAGAAAGTGTATGTATCTCACACGTACACCACCACAATAGGCCCCAATTACTATTGTTTGTACCCCTAAAAGGATGGTTGAGCAGTAGGAGGAGGAGTATGGAACAGGCAGCACCCTCAAATCTTCAGAAGTATGAGATGAACCCCAAAAACTTGGAAAGGTGGATCTCACACGTACCGACACAGACTATCACGCAATTTAATTGATCCCCAAAGGTTTTAATTGAATAGCGGAATAGAAAATATGATCAAAAAGAAAGTGTATGTATCTCACACGTACACCACCACACTAGGCCCCAATTACTATTGTTTGTACCCCTAAAAGGATGGTTGAGCAGTAGGAGGAGGAGTATGGAACAGGCAGCACCCTCAAATCTTCAGAAGTATGAGATTGTGTTCACTGTACCCCACAAAGATTGTGTTCACTGCACCCCACAATGATTGTGTTCACTGCACCTCAAAAAGGATTTTGTTCACTGCACCCCACAAAGATTGTGTTCACTGCACCCTAAAAGGATTTTGTTCACTGCACCCCAAAAAGATTGTGTTCACTGTACCCCCCAAAGATTGTGTTCACTGCACCCCACAAAGATTCTGTTCCCTGTACCCCACAAAGATTGTGTTCACTGCACCCCACAAAGGATTTTGTTCACTGCACCCCAAAAAGATTGTGTTCACTGCACTCCAAAAAGGATGTTGTTCACTGCACCCCAAAAAGGATTTTGTTCACTGCACCCCAAAAAGATTGTGTTCACTGCACCCCACAAAGATTGTGTTCACTGCACCCCACAAAGGATTTTGTTCACTGCACCCCAAAAAGATTGTGTTCACTGTACCCCCCAAAGATTGTGTTCACTGCACCCCACAAAGGATTTTGTTCACTGCACCCCAAAAAGATTGTGTTCACTGTACCCCCCAAAGATTGTGTTCACTGCACCCCACAAAGATTCTGTTCACTGTACCCCACAAAGATTGTGTTCACTGCACCCCACAAAGGATTTTGTTCACTGCACCCCAAAAAGATTGTGTTCACTGCACCCCAAAAAGGATGTTGTTCACTGCACCCCACAAAGGATTTTGTTCACTGCACCCCAAAAAGATTGTGTTCACTGTACCCCCAAAGATTGTGTTCACTGCACCCCACAAAGATTCTGTTCACTGCACCTCACAAAGATTGTGTTCACTGCACCCCACAAAGGATTTTGTTCACTGCACCCCAAAAAGATTGTGTTCACTGCACCCCAAAAAGGATTTTGTTCACTGCACCCCAAAAAGGATGTTGTTCACTGCACCCCAAAAAGGATTTTGTTCACTGCACCCCAAAAAGATTGTGTTCACTGCACCCCACAAAGATTGTGTTCACTGCACCCCACAAAGGATTTTGTTCACTGCACCCCAAAAAGATTGTGTTCACTGCACCCCAAAAAGGATTTTGTTCACTGCACCCCAAAAAGGATGTTGTTCACTGCACCCCAAAAAGGATTTTGTTCACTCCACCCCAAAAAGATTGTGTTCACTGCACCCCACAAAGATTGTGTTCACTGCACCCCAAAAAGGATTTTGTTCACTGCACCCCAAAAAGATTGTGTTCACTGTACCCCCCAAAGATTGTGTTCACTGCACCCCACAAAGATTCTGTTCACTGTACCCCACAAAGATTGTGTTCACTGCACCCCACAAAGGATTTTGTTCACTGCACCCAAAAAGATTGTGTTCACTGCACCCCAAAAAGGATTTTGTTCACTGCACCCCAAAAAGGATGTTGTTCACTGCACCCCAAAAAGGATTTTGTTCACTGCACCCCAAAAAGATTCTGTTCACTGCACCCCACAAAGATTGTGTTCACTGCACCCCACAAAGGATTTTGTTCACTGCACCCCAAAAAGATTGTGTTCACTGCACCCCAAAAAGGATTTTGTTCACTGCACCCCAAAAAGGATGTTGTTCACTGCACCCCAAAAAGGATTTTGTTCACTGCACCCCAAAAAGATTGTGTTCACTGCACTCCAAAAAGGATGTTGTTCACTGCACCCCAAAAAGGATTTTGTTCACTGCACCCCAAAAAGATTGTGTTCACTGCACCCCACAAAGATTGTGTTCACTGCACCCCACAAAGGATTTTGTTCACTGCACCCCAAAAAGATTGTGTTCACTGTACCCCCCAAAGATTGTGTTCACTGCACCCCACAAAGGATTTTGTTCACTGCACCCCAAAAAGATTGTGTTCACTGTACCCCCCAAAGATTGTGTTCACTGCACCCCACAAAGATTCTGTTCACTGTACCCCACAAAGATTGTGTTCACTGCACCCCACAAAGGATTTTGTTCACTGCACCCCAAAAAGATTGTGTTCACTGCACCCCAAAAAGGATGTTGTTCACTGCACCCCACAAAGGATTTTGTTCACTGCACCCCAAAAAGATTGTGTTCACTGTACCCCCAAAGATTGTGTTCACTGCACCCCACAAAGATTCTGTTCACTGCACCTCACAAAGATTGTGTTCACTGCACCCCACAAAGGATTTTGTTCACTGCACCCCAAAAAGATTGTGTTCACTGCACCCCAAAAAGGATTTTGTTCACTGCACCCCAAAAAGGATGTTGTTCACTGCACCCCAAACAGGATTTTGTTCACTGCACCCCAAAAAGATTGTGTTCACTGCACCCCACAAAGATTGTGTTCACTGCACCCCACAAAGGATTTTGTTCACTGCACCCCAAAAAGATTGTGTTCACTGCACCCCAAAAAGGATTTTGTTCACTGCACCCCAAAAAGGATGTTGTTCACTGCACCCCAAAAAGGATTTTGTTCACTCCACCCCAAAAAGATTGTGTTCACTGCACCCCACAAAGATTGTGTTCACTGCACCCCAAAAAGGATTTTGTTCACTGCACCCCAAAAAGATTGTGTTCACTGTACCCCCCAAAGATTGTGTTCACTGCACCCCACAAAGATTCTGTTCACTGTACCCCACAAAGATTGTGTTCACTGCACCCCACAAAGGATTTTGTTCACTGCACCCAAAAAGATTGTGTTCACTGCACCCCAAAAATGATTTTGTTCACTGCACCCCAAAAAGGATGTTGTTCACTGCACCCCAAAAAGGATTTTGTTCACTGCACCCCAAAAAGATTCTGTTCACTGCACCTCACAAAGATTGTGTTCACTGCACCCCACAAAGGATTTTGTTCACTGCACCCCAAAAAGATTGTGTTCACTGCACCCCAAAAAGGATTTTGTTCACTGCACCCCAAAAAGGATGTTGTTCACTGCACCCCAAAAAGGATTTTGTTCACTCCACCCCAAAAAGATTGTGTTCACTGCACCCCACAAAGATTGTGTTCACTGCACCCCAAAAAGGATTTTGTTCACTGCACCCCAAAAAGATTGTGTTCACTGCACCCCACAAAGATTGTGTTCACTGCACCCCAAAAAGGATGTTGTTCACTGCACCCCAAAAAGATTGTGTTCACTGCACCCCACAAAGATTGTGTTCACTGCACCCCACAAAGGATTTTGTTCACTGCACCCCAAAAATGATTTTGTTCACTGCACCCCAAAAAGATTTTGTTCACTGCACCCCAAAAAGGACGTTGTTCACTGCACCCCAAAAAGATTGTGTTCACTGCAGCCCAAAAAGATTGTGTTCACTGCAGCTCACACACAGAAAAATGGATGTGGATCACTGACACCTGCCTATCTCCTATCCCACACCACACAGCAATATCGATTGTAGTTTGTAGAACACAGTTTCCCTAAAATTCAGCAGCAGCCTCTCCCTAACAGGATTGAGAAGAGATCGTAGATCGGGACTAAGTGCAGACCCCACACAGCAATATCGATTGTAGTTTGTAGAACACTCTGACCCTAAAATTCAGCAGCAGCCTCTCCCTAACAGGATTGAGAAGAGATCGTAGATCAGGATTGAGTGCAGACCCCACCCCCCACACAGCAATATCGATTGTAGTTTGTAGAAGACACTGACCCTATAATTCAGCAGACTCTATCCCTAAAATGCCTACAACTCACCCTGCCTAAACACTCCAACCTGTCCCTCAATTCTATCCGGACACAAATGTTTTTTTCCTGCCTGTCTTTCCCTAATCAGCAGCCAGCACGTTGATGTGTGCTCTGTCCCTGATCTAAGCAGCAGAATGAAGACGCTGCGGCTGCCTGGAACTTATAAAGACTTGGTCACATGCTTCAGACGGCCAATCACAGCTACTGAGACATTTGCAGGCATGGCTGGGATGGCTTAAGGCACACCAGTTAAACGATTGTTGATTGGCTGTTGAAAGCCTGCCATGAAAAGAGCGCCAAAGCATGCAAAACCCGGAAATAAAACGACCGAACACGGATGTTTAGCCGAACATACAGTAAAGTGTCCGTGTCCGTGTTCGGGTACAAAAAATCAAATTATTCGGTACGAACACGAATAATACAGTCCGTGTTCGCTCAACACTACTTAGAAACAATGCAGGTAAGAGGAAAAAGCCGCTCAGGTGAGGCAAAGTGCTCCGGTGCAGGTCGGATCCGTCATCCAATAGTCAAACAATTCAAATAAAATGTGACCGGTCCCCTAATTGTTCCTCTAATACTTACCTGATCCCATCTTAATCCAGCTATGTTGCAGGAGTGTCTCAACTGCCCAGGATTTCCCTCCTCATTACGTGAGACAGGAGCGCGGCATAATTGGCTCCCGCTGCTGTCAATCAAAATAAGCCAGCCAATCAGAAGAGAGAGGGGCTGGGTCAGGTCACGACTCTGTCTAATTGGACTTAGGGAGCTGTGACTCAGCTCGGGTGCCCCCATGGCAAGCTGCTTGCTGTGGGGGCACTCAACAGGAGGGAGGGGCCACTCTGTGCAAAACCAACTGCACAGAGCAGGTGAGTATATCATGCTTGTTATTTAAAAAAAAAAAAAAAAAAAACAAGACTTTACGATCACTTTAAGTATTATTTTATCTTGGCTTTTCTATAAAACAAAGGCCATAAAAGGATTATATTGAATCTAAATTGTAGCAATACTTATCCATATTTCAACTAGTCTGTTTCCTCTTACATTTATTCTAAATCCTGTAAAACACACCAGATAGGCTTCCATGGCCAATAATTTATTTTTACTTTGTACGCTTATTCTCAGTGCATTATGCTATCAGAATTCCTGCCTGCATAACAAGACACATTCATAATTGACTGGATATTGCCAGTAATAAAAGTAGTGAGATTGCAAATGTATACAAAATGAAATATCTCCTTGATATTTAAATGGCAGATTTTAATATCTCAGTCAGTCAAATGTTGAGCAGCAAATCATTAACGTATCCAATATACTCAGTTTCACATGAAAGTACAATAGCCATATTTATTAATGGTGCACTATACTTATTGTAGATAATCTTCTATCATTTTCTACATAGGAATGTAACTGTGCACCAAATTAAATTTCCGCATTAATATACTGTACGTTTTTGACAAGAAGATTTAAAATATGATCTTTGAGAAAACTTTTTTCCTCCTTTTTCTAATAAAAAGTTAGATATTCAACTGATCATATAATCAATTGTAAATAATTATATATTATATTGTATTTGTGTGCACTAAAATTACATTGGTGTATTTTTTTTACATTCAGTATTTTTAAATAACTTTTTAACCGGTTGCCGACCGCCGCACGACTATTTACTGGTCAGCCCCGGCCAGGCAAAGTGACGTAGATCTACGTCGCTTGCCTGTCACTTCCTTGTGAGCCAATAGCGGGCGAGCGCGCGCCCGCCGCGGCTCGTTCACAGGGAAGTCAGTGCGTGTGACCGGCGGACCCGATGTCCGCCGGTCACTCGCCGATCGTCGGTGCAGAGGGAGAAAGTCAGGCGGCTGATGTAAACAAGCCTCCTGTCATTCTCCCCTGTGTAGAAACAGTGATTACACGGTTCTACTATGTAGGACCGTTGATCACTGTTCCTACACTATTAGCCACAGCCAATCACAGTTAGAATCACGCCCCTAGGGACACACTTAACCCCTCCCTCCCCAATAAAGTTAACCCCTTCCCTGCCAGTGTCATTTTGCAGTAACAGTGCATATGTATAGCACTGATTACTGTAGTAATCTCACTGGTAACCCCAAAAGTGTCAAAAATGTCAGTCAAGGGTCCGATCTGTCCGCCGCAATGTCGCTGTACCGCAAAAAGAATCGCAGATCGCCGCCATTACGCGTTAAAAAAAAAACACCAAAAATGACAAAAATCTTTCCCTTAGTTAGTAAACACAATAACTTTTGCGCAAACCAATCAAAATACGCTTTTTGCAATTTTTTTTACCAAACATATGTAGCAGAAAACAAATTGGCCAAAAATGTTAAAAAATTTAGATTTTTACATTTTTTTGGGGGGGAATTTCATATAAAAAAATGTGAAAAATATTGTTATTTTTGCAAAATTTACGCTCTTTTTTTGTTTATAGCGCAAAAAGTACCAATACCACCAAATACCACCAAAAGAAAGCTCTGTTTGTGGGAAAAAAAGGACGTTACATTCGTTTAGGTACAGCGTCACACGACCGCGCAATTGTCCGTTAAAGTCACGCAGTAAAAAATCGCAAAAAAAAACCCTGGTCAGGAAGGGGGTAAAATCTTCCGGGGCTTAAGTGGTTAAGCATACAGAAAAATATGTAAGTACAGTTGGGTCATCGTAGTCATAAACACTAGTCACAAATATAGTGATTAACCCCCACAAGGGATTTTGTCCTAGTTTTTTTTTCCCACTAGTGTAACAGCAGCCAGGCAAACAGCAACATTTACCCTTTTGGCCCAGTAAACAGTCTAGGGGTTGTCTTTTTTTAAAGTTTATTGCAGATTAACTTGGATGGGGGCTTATGGAAGCTGTGGGATACTCCAAACACTGAACAGTAATAGATAGACACTGTACTGTTTGCAGCTACTTCCTAGAACAGTTCCTGGGACACCATAAGTAATGTTCCAGGCTAGGCAAGCATTAGAATGCACCAGGGGTAGCAGCAGCAACAGACACTAGGATCTTTCACTCATGTCTATACTTACAGTGTCCCTAGGCACTTGGATACCTCCCTCCAGACTCAGGTAGATCATTTCCTTAGTGAACCTTCTAAACTAACAATAATCTTCTGAGCCTTATGCCTGCTATGAACCCCCCTCTTAGCCTCAAAATTTTCTAGCAAACTATCCCCCTAACTTTGCACAACTGGGATTCCAATGAGTACAAGTAGAATCTTCAGCTGGGCTGCCTAGAAGGGCAGCAGCTCTTTTGGCTGGGAACCTCTCCTCCTGAAAAATAACTCTGCTTTCTTAAGCTACAAACTATTTATGCACTCTCCCAGCCACCTTTTGGGTACCCTCCACTACTGTTTATATTGCAAACACAGCTTACACAAGCTGTACAAATGCTGGCCTTTCAATGACTTTAGAGAATAGAAGACTGCAGATAAACAGGTAGAATTTACTTTATGCAGGAGGATTTTTTTTATCTATGTGTATCATCTGACACCAGGTATATGATTGCGGATATAAGTAAAAGTTTACAATGACTGGTGAGCAGGGAGGGTGCTACCACTAGGCAAACTAGGCAGCCACCTAGGGTGCACTTCTGCCTATGGTACAGCCGCGGCTGTTAGTTTGTGGTGTTTGACCTTGACTCACAGTAGTCCCTATTGTTTTATGGGGGTTTTTTATGCCTGGGTCTTCTGGGTCATGTGGTCAATTTGTCCTGCTTTCCCTGTTAGCTCCAGTGCCTGAAGCTCGGTATGCTGGACCAGGCGAACGACGCATACCGGATGGGGGACTGATGTGGGTGGTGCATTCTCTCCCATGAAGGGATATATAGAGTGGCTTGGCAGGTCATTTGGTCTCTTGTGGAGGGGAGGCACTGGTTATACTAACCTTTGTTTCTTTCCCAGGATGGGGCAGTTGGACTGGTAAGCCTGTCACAGCCTTGTGTTCATTCAGCGGCTGCATTTTGCTGCACACTATCTCTGTTACTATGTTGGCAAATCCTTTTTATCACAGTGGGTTCAGTAGCGAGGGCAGTGGAAGAGGTAAAGTAAGAATTTACTTCTTTGCAAGGAAAGAAAATAAAACTTCTAACATCCCTAGTATTTCACTACCGAGCCAATTCTGACACTTTGCAAGAAAATTACTTAGAACCCCCAAACACTATAAATTATTGGAAATCAGAGATCCTGGAGTATAAAATGGTGTTTTTTGCAATTTTTTAATGTTGCATGCTATTTGTGCAACCGTTTTCCACACAGACCAGAGTCCTGATCTCAACCCGATAGAACACTTTTTGGATGAATTAGAATAGAGACTGCAAGCCAGGCTTTCTTGTCCAACATCAATGCCTGTCCTCACAAATTCGCTTCTGGAAAATGGTCAAATATTACCATAGACACACTCCTAAACCTTGTGGACAGCCTTCCAAGAAGAGTTGAAGCTGTTATAGTTGCAAAGGGTGGGCCAAATCAATATTGAACCCTACAAACTAAGACTGGGAAGCCATTAAAGTTTAAGTGCATGTAAAGGCAGGTGTCCCAATACTTTTAACAATATACAGTAGCGTATATTATTAGAATACAGAATACGGGGTTCTGTAGATGGTACCTTTATGACTGTCGGGTGTTGTGTTCCCTGTGTTCCACCTATGTCTGCCTGGAAGACTGCTTTGTAAATGCTACACCACTTGATCATGTGAGAGAACGTTTATAGTTTATAATTTATAATTTACGATGTATGTTTTTGATAATTGTTGTATTAATGATGTTATTCTCTGATTAGATTTAGTGAATTATACAACAATTGTTCCATCCTGAATAAACGGTGGTAACCATTAAAGGTATCAACAGTTGTAGGGGAAGAAAGCCCTACCATTTTTTTTTGTCCTATCCCTAAATTAGGAACATTAATACATGTTTGTATATTTTGTTATATATGATTTGAATTGAAGCATACATATCTTTTTGGACATTTTAAACATTTGTGAATAAAATTCATGCTTTTAAGGAAAATGTATTGGCCTCATGGTGTGCCTTTAACCATTTCAGCTCCAGAAGGTTTTCCCTCCTTCATAACTAGGCCATTTCTTGCGATATGGCACTGCGTTACCTAAATGGGTAATTCCGCGGTTGTGCTCTATTCCCTCCCCTCCCCCCAAATATATATATATATAAATATATATATATATATATTTTTGTGGTATTTGATCCCCTCTGTGCTTTTTATTTTTTTTGCGCTATAAACTAAAAAGTCAGACAATTTTGAAAAAAACAAAACAAAAAAAAAACAATATTTTTTACTTTCGGCAATAAAACATACCCAATAAAAAAATATAAAAAATTAAATTTCTTCATCATTTTAGGCCACTATGTATTCTGCTACATACACCCAAACCCCAATGTGCCTTACATATTACTTTAAACTGCTGAAAATTTCATTTTGATTAATGCAAAAATAAATAAATAAAACCTTCGCCTTGAAATCCATATGAGCGTAAATCTTTTATGTACCCATGTCAAATCACTTTGTATCCTTTAACTTCATGTATGCTATTTGGAGCTAATCTGGTTTCTGCAGTAGTTTGTAATGACATCTGTAATCTTATTCTCACATACTTAACTAGAAAATGTTTGAATGGATTTAGATAAAGCCCATCTCATCTGGCAGGTACGGTTTTAAATCACCTTTGACGTGGCATTATTTCCTGAAACATATAGAACAAGTAAAATGAATCGTACGTTAAACAATATGTCAGTTTTCAGTATTCAGAGGAGGAAAAAGATCTAATGGCAGCCATGGACAAGTCTCGGGTCCCACTTGTAAAAATTCATTATGTGTACAAGGTCACAAAGCATGCCACTATTTGGTCACAAATAAATGAGATACTTTTCCTTGGAATTACTAGTCAGTTTTGCTTTGTAACAGAAAATTACTAATTCCTAAGCTTGAGATAAACAGACATTGCATTTCCCTGTTGACTAGGAAGGCTATGATGTTACTGATTGGGTCGCCATCCATTTGATGTAATCTATATAGACAACATACAAATGGATGGTTCTTGTTGATCAACAACCCTAAAATAAAAGCTATCTTTGTCCCACTGGACAAATATATAAAATTCTACTTGTCCATATTTTAACCAAGATGGTTGTTCCCAAATTTAAGAATAAAGGAGAATGTCAAGAATATATGTTACAGTAAAGAAACCCGTGCTCCTTCCTTTCTTGGACAAACATTACCATGACCAATGCTTGGCTGGTGTGAAAGAAGGATTGGCATGTTGGTAGAAGAGGTCTTCATTCTTTCCACATTGCCTTATTTTTCTTGGGAATGCTGTTTGGTTATGAGAGGGTGATAGGTTCCCCTGATTAGTGATGGGCAAATCTCCCCAGGTTCAATTTACAAAGGGTTCAGCAAATCTTGTTTAGGTTCACAAATCCAAACCTACAGTCAATTTATAGAGCTAATAGACAAACTATTGTCAAAATAGGCATGGGAAGCTGGCCTGTGGGTATCATCATGAGGGACATGCATCAATGCAAAAAAAAATTTAAACCACCTCAGTACAGGACACTTCTTCCCCCTTTCCTGGCCAGGCCAACTTTTAGCTTTCAGCGCTGTTATATTTTAACCACTTGCCGACCGCCACACGACTATCTACGTCGGCGGTCAGCCCCTCACAGGCAAAGCGTCATAGGTCTACGTCGCTAGCCTGTGAGGGTCTAGGGAGCGAGCGCGCGCCGCCAGAGGCGCGCTCCCTCTCCCGCGTGGTCACGGACCCCCCCCCCCGCGCGTGTGACCGGCGGACCCGATGTCCGCCGGTCACTCTGCGATCGTCGGGGGAGAGGGAGAAAGTCAGGCGACTTGTGTAAACAAGCTGCCTGTCATTCTCCCCGGTATATGAAGGATGATCATACGGTTCTACTATGTAGAACCGTTGATCACTGTTCATACATCTGAAGCCACAGACAATCACAGTAGAAAGCACACCCCTAGGGACACACATAGCCCCTCCCTTTCAAAAAAAGTTAACCCCTTCACTGCCAGTGTATTTTTACAGTAACAGTGCATATGTATAGCACTGATCACTGTAGAAATGTCACTGGTACCCCCAAAAGTGTTAAAAATGTCAGTCAAGGGTCCGATCTGTCCGCCGCAATGTCACAGTACCGCAAAAAAAATCGCAGATCACCGCCATTACGCGTTAAAAAAAAACGACAAAAATCTTTCCCTTTGTTAGTAAACGCGATAACTTTTGCGCAAACCAATCAAAATACGCTTTTTGCGATTTTTTTTTACCAAACATATGTAGCATAAAACAAATTGGCCGAAAATGTTAAAAAATTTTGATTTTTACATTTTTTTGGGGGGTAATTTCATATAAAAAATGTGAAAAATATTGCTATTTTTGCAAAATAGACGCTCTTTTTTTGTTTATAGCGCATGATCAAAAAATCGCACAGGTGATCAAATACCAGCAAAAGAAAGCTCTGTTTGTGGGAAAAGTTTAGATACAGCGTCGCACGACCGCGCAATTGTCCATTAAAGTCACGCAGTGCCGAATCGCAAAATACCCCCTGGTCAGGAAGGGGGTAAAATCTTCCGGGGCTTAAGTGGTTAAATGACTGTCGTATTTTGAATGACAATTGTGTGGTCATGCAACACAAAATTTTTATCATTTTGTTCACACAACTATAGCTTTGTTTTGGTGGTATTTAATCACCACTGGGTTTTTATTTTTTGCTTTATGTGTGTTATAAAATTTTGCAAATAAATAATTGTTCTTCATACATTTAGGCCAAAATATATTCTGCTACATTTCTTTGGTGAAAATATCCCAAATCAATGTATATTATTTCGTCTGTATGAAATTTATAAAGTCCACAAATAATGGTATATATCTGAAAATTGGTCAATTCTGATGTACTCACGGCCTATCTCATTTCTTGAGACCCGAAAATGCCAGTAAAAAGCACCAATATCCCCCAAATTACCCCTTTTTGGAAAGTAGACAGTCCAAGGTATTTAGTATGAGGCATGGTGATTTTGTTTTAATTTTTAATTTTTTGTCAGACTTTTTTTGGAAAATGCCGAAATGTATAAAAAATTGTTCACTATTTTTTTCTTTTTTACATACTATCATCAGTACAGTACAGCATCATCATATAACTGGTGTGGTGGTGATCAGGGACTGGTGACTGGTGACAGTACAAAAAAAACATACATAAATATTTTTTCTAATTTTTTTTTTTTTAATACACTGTGACCAGAGCAATATAATGTTTATATAGTAACATTTTACTACCTTGTGGAAGTGTGTGATCAGGGTTTTTTTTTTACACATTATGATTGCTTATAGCAGTGTATTTCATTGCTATAAACAAGCATTTTACTGAATGAAACTGAATAATTCAGTTTGTTTTGATTAGCTGTGTTTGGCCAAAGTTATTCACATGGTAGAGATGGGCTGTGATTGGTCCTGTCTGAACCATATGATCACTGTGACCAATCACAGCTGGCAACACAATTGTACACAATGGATGGCATAAAAAGAAGCCATACATTGTCACCAACTGTCATGTGACCTGCTGTGATTGGTCACCGCAGTCACATGGTGCCAGTACACTGATCAGTCATCTGCTGTGTCATATGACGTGCCATATGATTACGAAAGGTCCACCCGGCCGTCATTTTGTTATAGGCTGGGGGGGGGGGGGGGACTGGTTAAATACTGTATATACAGCACTCCAATTTTTTTTATAAAAAGGCCCTATCACCATAATATAAAAATATAAAACACCACCAAACCTCCACTAAAACCCACAAATACCACCTCTAAGACAAGTGAAGCCAGAGCAGAAAAACTGTCTAACCTAAAATAAAGGCTATATCATTGTAAAATAAAACACCATCAAAATAAATGAAAATCCCAGAATATTATACCCTGAAAAATCCGGCAGCAAAAATAAAAGTTTACTATAAACAAGTCATCAGCTTTTGTCGAATCCAGTAACCTCAAATCAACAACAAAATAAAATGGAAAACAAACATGTCCCCAATAATAATAGGAACAATAAAAAGTATAGCAAAGGGATTGATTGCCCAAAAAGATAGAAAGTAGAATAAAGTACCATTTCCTAACTGCCCTAATCTCACCATATGCTGTTAGTCAGCTTTCCCTACAAAAACTTCAAATTCACTATGGCTGCTCTGAGCTCCCCTTCTCTTTTTAGAGTGAGGGGGCTGGCTTTAACCAAACACCCCCTATTTGGCTCTTCTAAGCCTGCTGGCCATAGTTCAAAGGCCATGCAGTGTATTATAGTTTACAAAAGATTAAACTGATGGTAGCAGGGAAACAGAACCTCACCGATTATTTTTGATAAACTGGTTTCAGTAGATATCAATATGCCACAGTTCAGGTTGGCCTTTATAACGGAAACTCATACTTTCACAGCTGTCTTTCAGCAAGCCTGAAGCTGGGGAGAGACATCTTGCGTTGGCAGCCATGTAAGTGGAAGAAGCTTTTGTTATTTGGAGTTGAACATAAGGTCCATTTCCTTGTTGGGATGAAAAAATCAAGGATTGTATCCAAAAGTAAAACAAGCTGCTCTCATTACAGGTAACAGGTGCAATCTTCCCTATGGCACTTGTCATGGGATTCATTTCGGAGAGACAGCATTGGTTACACGTTTATAGCTTTTTATTCTTTCCTTGCTGATATTATTCTCTTGGGTATCATTATAATTAAAATGTGACTAAACCTAATGTAAATTATAGATCCTTTTTAACCACGTTTGTATTTTTTACTGCACATAAAACTCCAGCCAAAACTTTGGCTTACCTTTAGTTCTGGACAGAATGGAGACAGATTAAAAGAACCAGTAGATTCAAAACTCTGCTTTAGTACAGAGTATTCCAGTGCTAGGAAGGTGAGTATGTGAACTAGGGATTATGTCAGAGAATGCCTATCAGGCTTGCACAAATGTGCATGTGCATGGAATTATTAGTTGAATAGTGACCAAGCACATGCATGGGCACAGGCATGCGTGAACGTGCACGGGCACCCACATAGTGCATTTTGGTGCCAGATGGGCCTTTTGGCAGGAATATGACGTCAGAGAAGGGGGTTCTCACTTTTGTTCGCAATTTTGATTGGTGGTTATTCATATATATTTTGTTTCTACTGTATTCCCTTTTTACATGCCTGACGAGGGGTTCTGCATGGCTCCAAAACATTGCACTGATTCTTCTTTGATCTTTCAGTAATAAAAGTTTTGGGCACAAACTGAAGACCCAAGGTGTGCTAGCAAATATGTGTACTGATCTGTGATATATCCAGTGTCCAGCTGGTTATCGCCACAGCACCAGCTACCAATGAGCCTGTAATCCAGGAACATGTGCAATGGGAATATAGGCAAGGACTATTTAAGGATGCTTCTGCTCATACTTAAGTGCTCACTGGTCTTTCAGCTGTTCCCTGCATCCTGCGTTCTTCCTGTGTGTTTCCCTCCTTGCTGACCCAGCCTGCCCCTGATCTGTTTTAGGATCGTGCTTCTGATTTGTTGCTTCTATACTGACCCCGTCCATGTTCCTGACTTCAGCTCTGATTAGGATTCGGTAACTTGCTACCCGCCTGTTGATAACCCTGGCTATTCCTGTGACTATGTTGCCACCTCTGATCCTGGTTGTCCCTCTTGCTTGAGTGCTTGCTTGGCAGTCAACTGCACCTGCTCTGCATTTCAGTGAGAGTTCTGACAAGCCATGTATCCCGAACCTGTAGCACAAGTGGAGTGCCCCTTTAATCTCAGTTGGCTCAGCTACCATTCCTATCCTGATGGTCCATCTGCTTCCCAGATCTCCTACTCCAGCTGCAAGTTCTCTTATCAAACCACTGTATGGTGTTGGCGACTGTGCTGCAGCATAGTTTTAGGGTCTTGGCAATATTCTTATAGCCTAGGCCATCTTTATGTAGAGCAACAATTCTTTTTTTCAGATCCTCTTTGCCATGAGGTGCCATGTTGAATTTCCAGTAACCAGTATGAGAGCGTGAGAGTGATAACACCAAATTTAATACACCTGCTCCCCATTCACACCTGAGACCTTGTAACACTAACGAGTCACATGACACCGGGGAGGGAAAATGGCTAACTGCGCCCAATTTAGACATTTTAACTTATGGGTGTACTCACTTGTTACCAGCGGTTTAGACATTAATGGCTGTGTGTTGAGTTATTTTGAGGGGACAGCAAATTTACACTGTTATACAAGCTGTACACTCACTACTTTACATTGTAGTAAAGTGTCATTTGTTCAGTGTTGTCACAAGAAAATATATAATAAAATATTTACAAAACTGTAAGGGGTGTACTCACTTTTGTGAGATAATGTATATATATATATATATATGCACCTAAATTGTATTTAGACCAAATTTCCTAGGAGTATACAACAAGCAGTTTCTGATCCCTGAAGACGTTCACAATTTACTAAGTTTTGTACCCTCTTTAGGATTCCATCATTCACTGTCTGCAAATAACATCCGATAACATTGTAATTCTTCTCTTTACTCTTTCAGTCTTTAAAGCAGTGATGGATCTCTTTTGTAAGTCTTTTTAAAGTGCTCCAGCCCGATTCTCCTTAGTATTCCATTAGCAGGCACAATACTTTGGGGAGTTGAATTCATTTTAAACTCTCTTGTTGACTTTTTCCCTTGGAACGTGGTAACAAAAGACCTGTAATTCTCTATTTTTCTTCTTTTAAAGTCTTTAGAAAGTGAAGGCAGGTCTACAGAATAAAGTGTTAAGATCTTTACATTTATCTTGACAGTTTGAAGTCACCTGATGGCATCATTGCGTTGGAGGTCTTGAAGATACGAGCTGGTCAAACATTAAAATTAGGAATTCAAAAGGACTCAGGGGAGGTAGCCTGTCTTCTGAATGACTCTAACTTTTATTCTTTAAAGGAAGACTTCCATCACCTTGCTACAAAGTATAGTAGTTTATTCTCACAGTGCAAACATTGTTTGTGTCCTTTATCAAGCATATAACCTACATGTTGTGTCACTGTATTTTTTATTCTGCCATTGTAAAGCTAAATCTCTAGAGCTGCCATTATCCTTATACTGGGATTGGTCAAGAAAACAAGCCTGTGAAAATGCCAACTGCTGTGTTCCCATATACCCCTGCACGTAATGGAGATTGAGTGGGAGGTTTCAGAGCACAGAATCATGTCAAAGAGGCTGCAGCCCATCCAAGCCATTTTCTAGTTTTAGTCCAGTTACAGTCAGTCCTCGACAATATTAGTTGTCCACTGACTGTGTAGTCTTGGGTTGCTTTTGAAACAGGGTAAACCATACATGAAGCAGATTTCGAAGGGTGTCAATAGAAAATATTATTTAAAAGTGCATCAATAGTTAAAGTGGTAGTATATTCAGACCTTTTTTTCTCAATTTCAATTTAAAGCCTGTAATAAGTCATTGTTAATAGCATAGCCTGTAAAGCAAATGATAAAAAAATCATCCTTACATCTCTTATTTATCCCGTTCTGCAGCGTTTTTGTTCATGTATAGCGCCGCCCTCCTTACTGTTGTTTCCCTGTTCTTCTCTGTCATGTATTTCCGCCCTCAGTGTTCGGTCTGTTCAGAAGTCCCGCACATGCGCACTAGCTGCAGTTTCTCCTCCTATCTTCGGCTCTCTCCACTATCACTCCCCTGTGACGTCACAAGTCACATGGGGTAGTGGAGGAATGCCTGAATGGGGACGGGCGGAGTCTCGCGAGAGCACAGGGCTAACATCTAGTAAAGGAAATGACGCAGCCCCGGTGTGAGACCCTGCTATTCCGGCAGCAGCAATAACTTGCCGGAAAATCTGGATGAACGGAGCATGCGCGGGTGACGTCATTAGAAATTACAAAGAAAAATTTCTAAGGAACGGAAAAAGTGAGTAGCAAAGGATAAAGGTAAAAATATTATATGCACACATACGATTTTAAATATGTAAAGTACAATAAATGAGTATACTACCTCTTTAAAAGCAGGCATCCTCCCATGCTTTCATAAACATTTCAAAGTCTTCCTGAGCTGCCAGGGAACTTCTTAGGCAGAGGAGGCCCCTCAAAATGTGAGGCACAGGAAGCAGGAGATGATGTGCTGGTCTTCAGATTTGTTTCCTAAAAATAAGAGTTACATACCAGAGCACCAGGGATCCTGGGGTGCTTAAGAAGTCATTGAAAGGTGCAGAAACCACCAATGAATCCAGTCTTACAGATATTATGATTATGTGTATTGCATGTTCTGGTCTGACACTATGTAGTATAGTAAACCCATATTATCTTAAAGTTCTTTACACCACAATGAATCAAAGATTCTAAGCAAATGCCAGAACTTTAGTTTAAAAATACCTCCGTTAATCCTTTCACTGCCAGGCCCTGTGCTCCACTTTTAGACTTAGCTGGCCAGGCCATTTTTGCAATTCTCTGCTTTTTTATTTTTCCCTTACAGCTTTCAGAGTACTTTTAAACATCCCCCAAACCATATATTTTCTGAAAGCACATGACCAGTAGAATACAAATAAGGTGCTATTGATTTTTAGGGCACAATGATATTTGGGCAAATGTTTATCAAAACAATATTCTTGCTAAAAATACACTAAAACCATTATTAGTAGATAAAAACACAGCACATTTTACAAAAATCATGCTAAATATAAAAGCTAACTTGTATTGAGTTAGTAAATAACCACTATTTGTAAATTTTAGATTGTGCCTGTTTGCGAAATGGTGAAACATCCGCAAAAATGGAAATATCTAAATTTCGCAAAAAATCTAGAGGTTTTCATTGTTCCTATACAGCTTTCAGAGTTTGTTTAGGACCCCCACCCAAACCATATATTTTCTGAAAGCACGTGACCTGTAGAAAAAAGGGTGCTACTGATTTTAACGCCCTGTGATATTTGTGCAAATGTTTATCAAAACGATATATTCGCTACAAATTCTCCAAATTCATTTTTAGCAGATATAAACAGAGCAACTTTCACAAAATGCCTGCTAAATTCCTACTAAATATAAAAGCTTAACCTGTATTGAGTTAATAAAAAACAAATATTTGTAATTTTTAAATCACGCCTTTTTGCAAAATGGTGAAGAATGAACATGCCCAAAAATTTCAAGAACCACATTTCTCTAAAAATCTAAAGGTTTTAATTGTTCCCTTACAGCTTTCAGAGTTTGTTAAAGACCTCCCTCCCCCCCGCAAACCATAGATTTCTGAAAGCATAGGACCAATAGAATAAAATGAAGGTGCTACTGATTTTTAAGGCCCCACGATATTTGCGCAAATGTTTACCAAATCAATATATTCGCTAAAAATACATTAAAATCATTTATAGCAGATACAAACACAGCCGATTTTCCAAAAATAAAAGCTTAACTTGTAGTGAGTTAATAAAAAAATAATATTTGTACATTTTCATTGCACCTTTTTGCAAAATGGTGAAAACTAAATGTACACAAATCTGTAAATAACCAAATTTCTCTAAAAATTTAGAGAATTTCATTTTTCGCTTTCAGAGTTTTTAAAAGATCCCCCAAACTATACATCTTCTGAAAGCAAAGGGCTCAGTAGAATAAATGTAAGGTGCTAATGATTTTTAATGCCCCCCGATATTTGCGCAAATGTTTTCCAAAACCATATATGTTTGCTAAAAATGCACTAAAATCATTATTAGCAGATACAAACACAGCAAATTGTACAAAATCCCTGCTAAGTTCCTTCTAAATATAAAAGCTAAACCTGTATTGAGGTAATAAATAACAAATATTTGTACATTTTAAATTGCACCTTTTTGAGAAATAGTAAAAATCGGACGTATGCAAAAATTTCTCGAAAAATCTGGAGGTTTTTCTTTTTCACTTACAGCTTTCAGAGTTTTTAAAAGACCACTCAAACCATATATTTTCTGAAAGAACATGGCCAGTAGAATAAAAAGAAGGTGCTACTGATTTTTAAGGCATAGAGATATTTGCGCAAATGTTTATCAAACTAATATTTTTGCTAAAAATACAGTAGAATAATTAACAGTGGATTCATACATGGCAAAATGTACAAAATTCCTACTAAATATGAAAAGTATAATTGTATTGAGTTAATAAATAACAAATATTTGTACATTTTAAATTGTACCTTTTTGTGAAATGGTGAAAACTGAATGTACACAAAACTGTAAATAAAAACAATTTACTTTAAATATCCAGAGGTTACCATTTTTCACTTACAGCTTTCAGAATTTGAAAAGTCCCCTCAGGCTTGGTTCACACTGGTGCGATGCAGAAAACCCTGCGAATCCAGTGCGGGTTCCTGCATCTCACCCGAATCGCTGGCAGTTCACACTGCCCTCTGCGAACTGCTGCAGGTGTCAATACAAAGTTAATGACACCCCCAGATCTGTTTGTAGATTGCAGTGTGTACTGTGATTTTGGACAGGAATCGAATTGCATAGGTGTGAACACCCATGCGATCTGACTCTAGTGCGGAAAAAAAAAAAGGGTCCTGCACGAGTTTGGTCTGAATGCGATGCAAATTCAGCTATACAGTTTGTGATTTGCACAGCAATGCGGTGCCAATATCATGTGATGTCTGGCATTGCACCAGTGTGAATTGGCCCTCAAACCAGACATTTTCTGAAAGCGCATGACCTGTGGATTAAAAAACGTGCTACTGATTTTTTTGGGCCACTGAATAATTGCGCAAATGTTCATCACATCGCTGTTTTTACTAACAATACACTAAAATCATTAATAGTGCACATAAACACAACATAACTTGCAAAATTCTGGCTAAATTACTAGAAAGGCATCGTTCACATGTGGCATACTAAAGTGTACGCCCATGGAGGGCCACAGGTGTTCTGTGCATCCCTGTACAGGCAGTCAGATTTATTTCCACTGGGATGCAACGGCTGCACAGGCATAACTGCTGTTCCCAATTTGACATCTGTGTGGGTGCACGACCCCGAATGCAGACAGTGTGAGCTTAGGGACATGCACACGGACCTACATGGATGTCAAATTGGGAGGGACAGCTCTGTTTGTGCAGTTGCTACATCCCAAATGACATCAATGGGACTGCCTGCACAAGGATGCACGGAACACCTGTGCATCCCTGTAAAGGTACACTGTGTATGCCCAGTGTGAAGAAGGTCTTAGGCCCCTTTTACACAAGCAGACCGATTGGGTCTGCCTGTCAGTTTTTCAAGTGGGCCCAATCAGGCCACCCATTGTTTTCTATGGAGAGGCTGATGTAAATAGACATGTGTCCGTTTACACCCGCCTGCGTCCGATCCGATCAAATCCAGTCCACTAAAATAAACGGATGGGGATCCCATTCCCCATCCATAAAGTAGATTAAATCGGATGGAAATGGACAGGTGGCCCATTTCCATCCGACCGCCCCATAGAGAACAGCGGGCTGTGTCCGTGTCCGTACTGTGGACCTGTCAGCCGCCTTCTCAGCGGATTGTAATACACTGATCAGAGTTATAGAATTGTTCAGCAGAGTCTGCTGAACAATTCTGTTATACCTTCATGGTCATTGAAGTGACCATGCACTTAAAGCAGGGGGAGAAATGAGGTCTGTACCTGGCTAGCTGCTAGCAGTGCTGTAGGTCCGTGCACCATACGGATCTGGCAGTGAAAGGGCTAATAGGGACATGGATAGTAAACTTTTTGTACATAAATACAGGGTGAGGAACAACAAACTGCTGACTTTTTTATTATTACATTTCTGATATACATATTTAGTATGGGTCAGTAAAACATTTTAACCCACTGGGTTAGACCATTAGAATTTTTAAAAGGAGGTGAGCAAATACAGCTTCAAATCTCTCTAATTTCGCTTATCAATTAACCCTATCCCTTAACCCATACTTTTCTGAAAAGTAATCACTAACCTAAGGGTAACTTGATCTCTAAAACACCGCAATAGTAAATACATATCAGCATTTAAGGTGTCCCATGATGCTCATTATTGGCAGCCCTGGGATCCCAAATGATTCACAAAATATATCAATGATGAAATAACCAGAATTGTAGATCATATATCACCAACACACCCACCCTAAAGGGTTCTCAGAGCATTTTCCATTATGTGCAATTATGTAGTGCCCCCCCCCCCCCCCCCTGCAGTTTTGCAAGGACCGTCATTTCTCTCATTTCTCTACCACTGCTGATATCTTTGTTTGTTCTTCTGGGATTTGACATCTTCAGCCATCTTGACTGGTTGGTCCATGATAACGTCCCTTCCATACATGTAAATGGGGGTTAGTTAAAACCAATCTACCAAGTGTAGCACTGCCCCCATGGGAGCTGCTGAGAATGGATTCCCCTGGGTTACCCATAACAACAGTCTGTTAAACTTATCACTTTAAGTCCTTGGCTCAGTCAATGAACAGTCCAGGGGATTTGGTTTTTGTGTTTTATTTGGAACTGAGATGGGAGAAGGGATGAGTGGGACATTCCAACTTAAGAACTATGCAAAAATCCTGAGGACATCTAGCTGTAGCGTGTGCAGCAAGGCCGTTGCTTCACCTTGCCACTGAAGTGAAGATATAAAAAGTGAACTATGCTTTAGGTTACTCTTCAGGGTCTAACTTGGCACCCCTTTCCTACTTGCTGTGTGTGTGCTAGCTCCTGTCCACTGACTCTCATCGGAGTGGTCCCCTTCCTGGGCAGACCCCTGGCAAGCTCCCTGGTACTCACGGACACTGTTTTTCCTCAGGTTGCTCTGCCACTTGCTCCACCTCCACTAGGCCGTCTGCCTGTGACCACTTTCCACACTGGCAGGGGGAGAGACAGCCATCACCCTCCTCCTGGGACCTGGCTTCCCACCCAAATACACCCTGTCACATGTGCCCTTGGCTTTTATGACCAATCCCAGTATGCACTCCAGTTGTGCCCTCCCACTGGGACAGCCACAAAAGCTTGTGTGTCACTGGCTGGGTTTTCTCCACTGTCCAACAGGCTCCCCTATTGGATACAGTGGGGACACTCCCTCAGACCAGGTGAATCACACGATCAGGCTCTCCTGATAAGCAGGCAGAGCAAAAACAATGCTTTTCCTAGCACCTATCTAGGAGGCTAATACACAAGGCATGTCAAGAATGTACACTAAGCCATGCATGTATGGCTCAGTGTCCATTCAAAATAAATATTTCTGGTAGGCCAAAGAGATTTTATTACAGGGGTTTATTTACTAAAACTGGAGAGTGCAATGTCTGGTGCAGCTGTGCATAGCTTCTTATTTCATCTTGGTCAATTAAGTTTTGACAAAAAACCTGGAAGCTGATTGGTTTTTATGCAGAACTGCGCCATTTTCACACTTTCCAGTTTGCGTAAATCAACTCCACAGAGTATCTTATGCAACAAATGCCTAGCTAGCAATATTTTGTAAATATACTTTAAGCTGCCCAAACTATTGCTGTGCAGCTAGGACTTCCATTAACAAAGGACTGGACCATGCATGCTTTTGAAACAGCAGTGGGCCACAAATAAGTTACAGCTGCCTTTCAGAAAATCTTAGTCTGACCATACATGTAATCTTAGCACAATTCAAAAAGCTCATTTTAAATTCATCCTCTTTCTCTCCTCTTAATGGGAAGACAAGAAAGACTGGACTACAGTACGTGAACCTTTTAATCTTTCTTTTATAAGTTCGGCTTAATTCCTTAACCAAGATCTTCTCCTTCTTCTCTCACCCACGATCAAGTTATTTTACTTTTCCTCAAGGGCTTTTCACAGTTACATAAGAACTTGTAATGTGACTAACTTTTCGTCTCTTATTAATTCCTCTTGTTATAACATTTCTTTCTTATATAATTCAAAGCTCATTTCCTTTGAGACATGAGAGACCCAGAGGAAAATATTAACTTTCATTTGCTAAGTATTTCCATCAAAACATCTACGCCAGACCCTATTACCTCCGAGGTTACACAAAATACCATATTTGTTTGTCTCTTAATGATGAGAAGGAGCTTTGTGAAATGGAAAAAATATATAATTAAAAATCCAACATTGTATATCTGAAGCTTTTAATTAACTTTCACTTGATGCCGTTTGCTTAAATTATTCTTAAAAAATATTAATTATTTACATCTTTTTTTTTTTTTTTGAGTCAGTAAATTGTGTTCTCATGATTAATGAAACAAATGACTGTTTAGAGATATTTTGTGTAATTTACATTATCTGCTAGGTTTATTAGGTACAAGTGTAACCTGTTTTTGAAAAGGAAATGATAATTAAAACAGAATGTTAGGATACTTTTCTTTTAAATATAGCTTAATAAATTTCTTTAATCCAATAAATATTGTTTATAAGAGTGTACAAACTTGTGAACAGGCTGCATTGCTTTTACATTTTTTTCTTTTGGAAATAATCATTCAGAATTAACGATACATTTAAAAAAAAAATAATAATATTATATTACAGCTTACTAGTCCTTAGAATTGGTAGTTGCACTAGTTTGCTTTTTCAGGCTTTTGCCCATTTATATTTACCTTGTGATCCTGCCAATAAAATAATTCCTGTCCTAGCAAAACAACACTTACTTATTGTACTGTATCTATCGAAGGGCAGTGTTACAGCTACAGAACCCCCCCACCTAGGAAATGTGTTCTGTAGTCCAAAAAGAGAGCTGGGAACAATGTAACTGATAATAGCACAGTACAGGAAGAAAGCACAGGAATTTTATCTTATTATCTTTATTTTTAGATGGAGCAAGGAGGGTTTTAACCCCTGTCAGATTTGTTTTCCCCACCTGTGTCCCATTGAAGAGATTTCCCTTCACTTCCTGTCCCATAGCCAAACAGGAAGTGAGAGAAAATCCTTGCAAATTAAGGGAATTTCTTGGGGACCCCCAGGTCACCAGAACTAGTGTCCCCATTGGAGAATTTCCCCTCTATTACTTTTCTGGGGACAACCCAGAGTTTGGGATTTTCTTTTACTTTCACTATTAATGATAATGGTAAACAGGACAAATAGAGAGGGGGAATCTCAATGGGGCACAGACCGAAATAAAAACCTGACAGGTGTTCTAATCCCTCTCTACTCTATTCAAAATAATAAAAAAATGTTTTGCCTTTAGTTATACTTTAACCAGTTCCCAACCGCTTATGTTATACTTACTGCGGCAGGCTGGCTCGTACAGGCAAAATGACGTAGGTCTACGTTGCTCGCCTGGGAGGAGCTAGGGGACGAGCGCGCGCCACCGGCAGCTCGCTCCTGCCCCCGATCGTCAGCGGGGAAGCCAAGGCTTGTGTCAGGCGGCTCCGATTGCTGCCTGACACCCTGACACCCGCGACCAGAGAGAAGGACGGTCGGCTGTTGTAAACACATCTGACCGTCCTTCTCCCTGAAATGATCACAGAGCTCATGTGATCCTTCTATATAGGATCACATGTCTCTGTGGTCATCTCAGAAGCCACGCCCCCCACTGTTAGAATCACTCCCCTAGGGTCATATTTAACCCCTTTATCACCTATACTGTTAATCCCTTCCCTGCCAGTGTCATTATTACAGTAACGGTGCATATTTTTAGCACTGATTACTGTAATAATGTCACTGGTACCCTCAAAAGTGTCAAAAATGTCAGTTAGGGGTCCAATCTGTCCGCCGCAATGTTGCAATCTCCCTAAAAATCGCAGATCGCCACCATTACTAGTAAAAAAAGTAAATAAATAAAAATGACATAAATCTTTTCTGTAGTTAGTGGACGCAATAACTTTTGCGCAAACCAATCAAATTATGCTTATTGCGATTTTTCTTTTACCAAAAATATGTAGCAGAAAACAAATTGGCTTAAATGTTAAAAAAATTTTGATTTTTAAATTTTTTTTTTGGGAATGTTATATAGCAGAATGTGAAAAATATTGTTTTTTTTTTTTTTTCAAAATTGTCGCTCTTTTTTTGTTTATAACGCAAAAAATAAAAATTGCACAGGTGATCAAATACCACCAAAAGAAAGCTCTATTTGTGGGAAAAAAAAGAACGTAAATTTTGTTTGGGTACAGCATCGCACGACTTCGCAATTGTCCATTAAATTAACGCAGTCCCGATTTGCAAAATAGGGCCTGGTCATTAAGGGGGCACATTCTTCAGGTCTTAAAGTGGTTAAAGTAGTTCTAAAGACAAGACATTTTTACTCTAATGCATTTCCCACATTAGGGTAAAAAATGTCTCAGTAAGTGCATTGCTCCCTCAACTTGCTATGTACTTACCTGAGTCTTATACTGATCCAGCGCTATGCCAATGCTGCTCTCTCTAGCACTTCACACAGGAAAAGTGGCAGCAACCATTGGCTCTTGCTGCTGTCAATCAAACCCTGCGAGGGGGAGAGGGCAAATGTGGGGGACCCCAGAAGAGGAGGATGGGGCCTCTCTGTGCATGCTATTGCACAGAGCAGGTAATTATTACATGTTTGTTATTCAAAGAAAATAGAAACCTGTAAAATCCCTTTAATTAAATATATTTTCCCAGTATTCTAAATCTTTAACAAATATGTGCATAAATACTATTTTTCATTGATTTATTAATATGCGGTTTTAAAGTAAATGTGAAAAAATGTTTTTTCTTTAAATGTTAAATAAAGTAGAGAAGGGGTAGGATCGCTGTCTGTGTCCCTACTGGGAATATTCATCCTCTTTATTTGTCCTGATGACCATTGTCTCTGATACAGTGAAATATGGAAAATCCAAAATTGTAGACTTAGTCACAGGAATAGGAAGTAAAGGGGATTCTACCAAAGAGACACCTGTTACGGTGTCTTCCTTTTGAGAGAGACCTCTTCTAATTATGATTCTCACCTCTTTGAAGACCCATATGTTCTATTTTGGGTCTATCTGACTTCTCAGCATTCAACACTTCTGGGAGTGTTTGATGCCTGTCTCCCCAGGTACATATTGTGGTCCTATTTTCTACATTACTACAGGACACAGAAAAAAAAAATGTAAGAAAGTGACCCACGAACAAAAACAGTTACACTTTGAAATCCAATACCAACTTTACTTGAAGAAACCTGAAGATTCTATTGCTTAGCAATGTGTAAAACAACAAAAACAGGTTTCTGTAATACTCAAATGATATCTGGTCTGTTCCCTGTGGTCCCCTTCATTCATCTCACATCCTGTAAACCCAGGACATCAAGGAACACATCCAGGATGTCCATATCCTGTAAGCCCAAGGCATCAAGAACACTTCCCCGGGGTTGCAATATCAAGTTGCCTTGGGCTAACATACCAATGCTAAAGAGAATGCATTCACATTACTATATGAGCCAGTTCTATGAAGAATTCAGGACCAACCACTGCTTAAGGAAGAAGAGAATGGAGATGATGAAGGGTATGTATAATGGAATTTTCTAATTGAAGGTTGGGGGGAAAATAATCTGGAAAATGGCCAGGGTGGCCCATAACAACCAATTCAAATATTTCAGCTACGGGTAGAAAATAAGAACTGGAAATGATAATTTATTATAATATTATTTAATTATAATCATAAATATAATGTAATTTAAATGTATTGCTATAGGCATCACAGATATTCATGTCTCACACTTTTTATGGCACTGAACTACGCAGTTTTACTTACAGTAGGACATTTGATCGGGTTCTGTTTACAGATTACAATGTGAAATATTTCACACAGCAAATAAGAAGAAACCAAGTCATAATGTGGTGTTCTATATTTACTGTAGCCTTTTCTTCTACTTTTACACAGAGGAATATAACAAATAGTAATACTTATTTTTTTGCTGTGCTATGCAAAAATCCAAAGAGCAAAAGAGCTTTGGGCTTCAACCAGTTCTTACTGTGTGTTCTCAAGGGGAAAGGTTTGTAGGCTGCACAAGAATATGAAATAAACAAAATGATACAAAGCCAAAGTTAATTCTAAGAGTTCTATCTCTTTCCCAATTTCTGTGTATCAGGTCAACCACTATTACTTGGGGATCTGACTTGAAGTTATTCAAGTTAAGGAAAACTACATTTTTTTGCAAATTCTTTACTTATATGTAAGAGAAGAATGATAGATTAGGAAAGCATGAAGAACATGGAGTACAGAAAATACCAGCTGTAAAACAATTACAATAGCAGTCCACAAGGCCATTATAGGGCCTGGGGATGGAAGGGGGGCCCACTAGGAAGCGCTTTATGTCCTCCTTACCTCTTCATCTACATCTTTTGGCACTTTTTTTGGGGGGGGTAGAGAAGCAGATACCTTTCTATGGCAGGTTCCCGTTCCCACTTTGCCTAGGTGATTCCACCAGAAGTTTCCTTCCTCCTCGCCCTCAACCTCCTGGGACGTCACAGGTCCTAGGAGGTTGTGGGACCATTCACAGAGCACATTGAGACTTGCACATGTGCAGTGGGAGGCTGGCTGTGAAGCCACAAGGCGTCACAGTTGGCTTTCCATGGTAAACATACCAGAGCTAGGGACCCGAATACAGGGGAAGGACCAGCCTGGGTGAGGACAGCGCTGGATCCCTGGACTGGTAAGTGTCTTTTTAATAAAAATCAGCAGCTACAGTATTTATTTTTGTTTCAGACTAAAGATCTGCTTTAAGCATGGAAATCTGTGTGCATGTGAAGCTAACACATATTGATCACCAAATTATTAAGAATTGCAGAGGTTGCTGTGGATCTTAACCCTGTACCCAATTATATCAGTTATCATCAACAGCTGACATCAAACTTACAGGAGGAGACTCCAGTATTGATGTATCACTGATCTTAGCCTTAGCAATTTATTTACCTGTCTTAGCTGCACAGATTTATTGCCCTCAGAGTTTCTGGTCATCCCGGCCAGCACCGAAATTAACTCTAAAGGCCCGTACACACGTAGCGATTGTCGGCCGTAAATATTCGGCCACTGTCCGATCGGCCGATTGTCGGCTTGTTAGTATGATGCTTCCGACAACCGACTGCGACTTTTCGACATACAGAATCTGATGTGCATGCTTTAAAATTTTTGTTGGCCAACACCAGAACGGCCGATTGTTCCTCAGTCAGTACAGAATTCGGCCGACAAACAGCAGATGAGCAAGACTGGGCATGCTCAGAGAAGAAAAAACACACGGAAAGTTAACCATCACATGGCATCACTTCTGCAGTCGGTTGTTGTTGGCCGACAAAATTAGTGTGCAGTCTTTAGCACTTTTCAACCTACATGACAGCACTGGACAAAAGACGGCCGATCGTTCGGCCGACAATCGGTGCGTGTGTACCGGCCTTAACACAGACTTTCTAAGGCTATAAAAAATGCCACTGTCTACTCTAGTGAAAACTGGCAAGATATCTGTTTGTAGTTGTACAAAAAAAATAAAAAAGGCACAGAACCAAGACATTTGTATTAGGGTCATGGAGTAATTGTGTGAAAAAGTACTAACAATTATGTGATATTATAAAATATTGTGAAGGTAATTTTTATTGCTACTACAACTCTTTTTTTTTTTTTTAATCTCTACTAGACCACCTCTTTTAGCATTTGCTTTATGTGGTGGTGATAGTAGGTGGAGGAGGGCTTAGAACTTACACTGAGACCTTGATATTGGAAAGGTTTAAAAAGACTGGTGAGCTAATGAGAATAGAGTAATTAGCTGGAAAATTGCATATTAAAGTTAATTCCCTGCAATGATGTCCCCCTTTTCCTTGACTTCTCCTGCCCACAGCTCTGGCCCTTAGTAATGTACTAACTCTTCTGTCAACTCTCCGGCTATCTCTCTCCAGTGTAGACATACATTATGTTAAAGGATAAGTCCACCCTAAAACTAAAATCCTTGCATCAGTATACATACCTTTTTTGAAGCTGATTTGACCCGATCTCCAGTAGCGGAAGCTCTGCAGAAGACACGGCCCACAACGGCTGTGAAATTAATGGGAAGTGATGTCACCCATAGACTTACTATGGGGCTTCCCACCTCCACAGTGAAGCCACGGCTGACATCTCCGTGTGGGATCGGGTCAGATCGGCTTAAAAAAAAGGTAAGTATTCTGATTTCTTCTTTATAGGGCTAGATAGGTTAGTGTTGGATAGTGGGGATCTTTAGATGCAGGTTTAGTGTTAGGGTGGACCTATCCTTTAAGATCAATGATGGTAGAGAAGTTGGTGGGAGGCCCATCAAAATTGTTCTAGGGGGCCCAATGATCTATAGTTACACCCCTGGTTTCAATGTATGCCAAAGTAAAATATGAACATTTCTAAGCTGGTCTCAAGGCACATACAAAGCTACTGTTGCATCCGTTATTTTTTCATAAAAATACACTTAATGTTTTTTCACATTTGGAGAAGGTACTTGAATCTCTTTTGGTATTACCTTCCAGTAATCCTCTGGGAAAGGATGGAACTTAGCTGGAAGCCAATCAGATTTAGTGCTGTGAATCTGGTACCAGAAGTTTTTTTTTTCAAAAAGACCGGAAGTAGTATCTCATCAGTATGATTCTGTTCCTTAATTGACCAACCACAGGTTTGTGCTTCTCAATTGCAATGTAGTCCACAGAGTGGTCTTAGGAGAGCAACATATCACTGTGCTGATTAAGGAGAATTAAGTAGACATATAGGCAACACTTTTTAATTTAATTTTGGATAGAGTAAGGCAGGGTTATTACCTCTCTCATTTTTTTTTTCATCTGTGTCCCATTGGAGAGATTTACCTTCACATCCTGTCCCATAGAAAAAACAGGAAGTGAGAAGAAATCCCTGCAAACTAAGGGAATCCCTAGCCCTCCAGGTCACCAGAACATGTGTCTTCATTCGGAGATTTAAACTCTATTTATTTTCTGAGGACAACACATAATTTGGGATTTTTTAAAATTTCACTTTCAATGATACTGGCAAACATTAAAAGTGGGGGATGGGGGATACAGTGCTTCTGGGAAGTGATATAGGTGATTAAAAACAAATACTTAAGTAAAACTCCAATAAAAGTGTATTAAATGTGGGACTAAAATACATTAAATTCATATATAAATCAATCCAACTAGTGTAAGTTGCATTAGTGTATTCAATAAATAAAGTGGATAATCCAAATTTCATCAAACAACATTGGGTGTAAAGTGCATTGGTGTAATCAATAGATAAATAATAAATTAAGATAATAGAAATAACACTCTTATGCCAATAAATATAGTGTAAAAATCATCAAGCGACAGATAAAGGTATTCAGTGCACTACATAGTGCATATATCCTAATAAATAAGGTATAGGAATAATTAAGTGACAGGTAAAGTGTACAGTGCATAAAATCATAAAGTCCTTTACAAATGCCCCAGGTGGCCCAAATAATTCAAAGGTGAGAACTCAGTGTTCCAATAATATATCCAAGCAAGGGTAATTCCTTATAGGGTACTTGCCCTCCACCATACACCGTGTGAAAAAATCGGGGTGCTTCTTCTCGCTTGTGTACCCCTCTGGGTGTGCTAATCGCTCACCTCCATATATTAAATCATGCGCCTTGTACACAATATCCAGGGCTCCTCTCCAGCGGCTTGGCTTTAATATCATAAATTATAATTTGTAAATAATAACAGTAATAAAAAGTTAAAAGGTCATAGCATAACCTGGAACACAGAATTGAGTGAAAAAGACCCTACCATCACAACCTACTTTATTATTATGAGCTGACTTTGGTTAATAAATCAAAACCTGTGTATTATTAAAAAAAAACATTTCCTGATAATCTTCCATATTTCAGTGCTCTTAACCCTTTAACCTGGGGCCTTAAAAATCAGTAGCACCTCTTTTTTATTCTATTAGTCATTTGCTTTCTGAAAATATATGGTTCAGTGGATGGTTTGGTGGATCTTTTACAAACTCTGAAAGCTGTAAGTGAAAATAAAAAAAAAAGCAATGGAAAAATTGCAAAAATGGCCCGGCCACCAGATGAGTTTAATAGTGGAGCGCAGGGCCTGGCAGTGAAAGGGTTACATTTTTCTAAACGATTGCTAGGTGGGATTTAATTTTGTTGTATGCCTGAGGACATGTCATTTTCCTTGTAACATGCTGCCTGATACAGTATATGCTCTGTGAAGATTTCTAGGAGAGGCAGTAAGCCAATTAAAGAAGCAGCAGGAAATGAGTTCAGGGGAATCCTGTCTGCAAACTAAACACCAATACTATGGTTGCAAGAAGAACCTTTCATGTTATATTTGCTAGTTATGGAAAATTTTTGCTAGCTGTAAATTGAAAAGTATTTTTTTTTTTAAATCTGAAAAGTGATCTGTATTGAAATAAAATATTTATTTTTAATTAAAGCGGAGTTTCGGCCATGAAAATGTTTTTTCAATAAAAATACCCCAGGACAGTCAGGGCTAGTACATTTCACAATGGATAGCCTCTGTACTATCCCGGGTCGCACTTACCTTTTAGAAGAAATACTTACCGTACCTTGAAAATTTCTTCTCCAGCGCTGCCATCTCGGATGTGGGCAGCTGAAGCCAGCGCGTCCTCTTCTGCGTCCTCTTCTGTGTCCTCTTCTCCCAGAATGCGCCTACACCGGCCCCGCTCGTCACTTCTGGTGCGGGCACGTCATCCCTCCACAGCTTCTGGGCATGCCCAGAAGCTGTTTAGCAGGGAATGAGCGCCCGTACCGGAAGTGACGAGCGGGGCCGGTGCAGGCGCATTGATTCCTGGGAGCAATGACGTTCAGCTCCCGGGACCCAATGCAAAGAGGAAGTGACGGCGCGGGCCGCAGCCGCAGAGGGAGGAAGTGGAAGAAAGGTGAGTATATTTTTCTTCAATAACAAGGTAAGTAAACCAAAAGCAAGCGGATGGCCCAAAATCGATTATGTCGATTTTGTGGCCGGAACTCTGCTTTAAACTAAAGTTTCCTTGAAAGGAACCCTTCAGTCAAAATGAACCCTTGGGATGCATATGAAGTGTAAAAACTCACCCAAGCTCTACCACAATGAAAGGATAATGGGCTGTGTGTCGGTGCTCTGGCTATCCCGTTCAATATAAATCCATAAAAATCAAAAGCCGGGACACAATTGCTCCTTCTTCTTTTTATTTGGGATGCATACAATTATTTGCTCGGACCATCACCATCCCATCCTATTTCCTAATGCAATAAACTGAGAACTCCTGCTTTTGCTTTAGGAGAGGAGTTCCCCCAGACACCCTCTGAAGGCTTCTTGCTGTCTCTCTCAACCCAAATGAAACCTGATGTAGAAATATTGCCCAGAATAAAATAACAAGTCTTCAGGAACTATTCTTCCAATGACTCTGCTTCTGGCTGGAGTAGCTAACAGCAATATGAGGAACTATGGACAACATAAAAAATAACATATAAGATGCAGTCTGTCAGTAGCATTAACACAGTAGTACCCCCAACAGGTGTCAATATTCTATAATCACATATAATATAAGCGAGACAGTATGGTTTACACATTAAGGTAGTAAGCTCATGGGACAACTAAAAATACAAACTAATACATCAAATGGTTTTGATGGTACCATCCTTTAAACCAGCCTTTTGACTTTCCCGGGTCACATTGGAAGATGAATTGTCTTGGGCCACACACAAAATACACCAAGATTAATGATAGCTGATGAGCCGCAATAAAATACAATACACTAACAATATGGATAGCTTAACCACTTCTGGACTGGAAGGATTTGCCCCCTTATTGACCAGGCCATTTTTTGCTATTTGGCACTGCGTTATTTTAATGGAAAATTGTGCAGTCGTGCGACACTGTACCAACATGAAATTGATGTCCTTTTTTTTCCCACAAATAGAGCTTTCTTTTGGTGGTATTTGGTTACCTGTGCAAATTTTATTTTTTGCGCTATAAACAAAAAAAGAGCGACAATTCTGAAAAAAAAAAACAATATTTTTCACATTCTGCTATATAACATCCCCCCCCCAAAAAAAATTAAAATCACATTTTTTCATCCTTTCAGGCCAATTTGTATTCTGCTACATACTTTTGGGGAAAAAAATCACAATAACTATATTTTAATTAGTTTTGCGCAAAAGTTGTCACGTCTTGGGTAAAGATTGATGTAATTTTCATTTATTTATTCATTTATAGTAATGGCGGTGATCTGCAATTTTTTGCAGGACTGCGACATTGTGGTGGACATATCAGACCCCTAACTGACCTTTTTGGGGGGACCAGTGACATTACTACAGTAACCAGTGCTAAAAATATGCACTGTTACTGTAATAATGACACTGGCAGGGAAGGGGTTAACCTAGGGGTGATCAAAAGGTTAACTGTGGGGGGAAGGGCTTTTTAAATGACCATAGAGACCTGTGATCCTATATAGAAGGATCACAGGTGCTCTGTGATCATTTCAGAGAGAAAAACGTTAGGTTGTGTTTACAACAGCTGACCGCTCTTCTCTCTCAGCGGGGAGCAATCGCAGGTGGCTGGCGGGAATCGCGGCCACTGGCCCCGTACATCAGCATCCCCGCTGTCTAGTGGTGGTGGGAGCGCACCGCCGGCAGTGCGCACTTGTCCCCCAGCACCACACGTGCGACCGTCGTCGGTTCACGCAGCGGAGCCAGCCTGCCTGGCGGGTGGTCGACAAGTGGTTAATAAATAAAATAAAATACACTAACAATGAATAAAATAATAAATAAAATATACTAACAATAAGGTTAGCTTAATAAATAAAATAAAATACACTAAGAGTCGGTTCACACTGGGGCGACATGACTCTGTACTACTTCGGGGGCTACTTGTGCATTCCCATGCACCACGACTTCGGAGCGACTTGCATGGACTTCACATAATGGAAGTCTATGCAAGTCGCTCCGAGGTCGCCCCGAAGTAGTACAGGACCCTTTTTCTAAGTCGGAACGACTTGTGTCGCTCCTATTAGAACGGGTCCTGTACCAGTCAATGGACTGCGAGGGAGCGCGACTTGTCAGGCTGACAAGTCGCGCTAGTGTGGACCGGGTCGTACAATAAATAAAATAATAAATAAATACGCTAACAATTAGGGTAGCTGATGAGCAGAAAAAAAATCAGGCAGATCACAAGTTAACGATCACTGATATAGATAATGTACCTATCTGAGCAATAGAACTTCATATTTTTTGTCATTTTTTAAATTATACAAGTAAAAGAGGACAACATAAAACAAATGTGATATTTGACACTGTTTTTGATAAACGAACACATCAATATCGGGTTTGATGGACATAGTAGCAATTCTCAAGGTGCTCATCAGATACACTATATTAGGATGCTTACCTTTTCACACACCTGAACTTTAATGGCATCCCAGTCTTAGTCTGTAGGGTTCAATATTGAGTTGGCCCACCCTTTGCAGCTATAACAGCTTCAACTCTTCTGGGAAGGCTGTCCACAAGGTTTAGGAGTGTGTCTATGGGAATGTTTGACTATTCTTCCATAAGCGTTCATGTGCGTGTAAAGGCAGGTGTCCCAATACTTTTGGTAATAATATTAAATATAATATAGTGTATTTTGGTTCTGATTTTGCACTATGTGTGCTTCATCCTTGAAAATATTTGTTCACAAATATAGGTGCTGATGACACGAATAAGGCGTGATTGGGAGTGGGATATTTTTCTTTGGGAAGATAAAAGGTATAAAAGTCCAGTAAAGAGCCACTGTCAAATTTTTCTTCGGCTGCATTTGTAAAAGTAATTTTTACAAAAAATTCCCCCAAAAAATCAACATTGTTAACCACTTCACCACCGGAGGATTTTGCTGTCTTCCGTTCAGGCCACTTTTTGCGATTCGGCGCTGTGCGACTTTAACTGACAATTGCGCGGTCGTGCGACGCCGTACCCAAACGAAATTTACGTCCTTTTTTTCCACAAACAGAGCTTTCTTTTGGTGGTATTTGATCACCTGTGCGATTTTTACTTTTTGCGCTATAAACAAAAAAAGAGCGTTTATTTTGAAAAAATAACCATATTTTTAACATTTTTTTATATGAAATTCCTCCCCAAAAAAATGGAAAAATCAAATTTTTTTTAAATTTTTGGCCAATTTGTTTTCTGCTACCTATGTTTGGTAAAAAAAATCGCAATAAGCATATTTTGATTGGTTTGCGCAAAAGTTATTGCGGTGACTGTGTGAGACAGGGACAGATCGGATGTCCAGCTATGCTGAACACTCCGATCTGTCAGTCCCTGTCACTTAGGAGATCCGCCCGCTCTGTTTACACCTCTCCTCACTCGATTCCCCGACGATCGGGGCAGAGCAGAGGCAATCGCCGCTGCTCCTCCCCTGGCCCGACTCCCGCTGTGAATGAAAACAGCGGGAGCGCGCCTCCGGCGGCGCGCGAGCGCCGCCTACAGGGGGAGGAGTCCAGCGACATAGGTCTACGTCGCTGGACAGGAACGAGCCACTTTGCCGCAGTACGCTACATATGAGCGGTGGGCAAGTGGTTAAGTACTATATGTTTATGGTTTTGTGTTGGGCCGCATTCATGGCCATCTTGGGACACATGCGGCCCTTGGGCCGCAGGCTGCACACCCTTGCTTTAAACCTTAAAACCTAATAACACTTAAACCACCTGTATTTTCTAAATTCCTGAACCTCAGTTTTTACCTTGAAAATTTGATTCCTGTAAACTTATAATAAAAACATATTCAACCAGTGAAAGCTAATGATCCCACGAATCTCTTATTGCCTCCTAAACAGTTTTAATAAATCCTTTCCTGAGTTGTTTTTCTTCTGCAGAAGTTTGATCCACAGAGTGTCTTGCAAGTTCCAAATCGCTTTATCTTCCCCCACTATTAAACACTAGTTTATTGCCTCTACAGAGTGATTCTGAAGTTGTAAACTTGGATAGATTGCCGTGTTTTCCTGTTTAACTGCCGCCCAATGGTTTATGCCATCTTGTGGCACGAGATAGTCGAAGTTGCAAGGTAAACATAAATAGTCGTTGAAGGAGCGACTACGACTACGGCAAATACTCTGTTGTTCTTATAGATCCTGAATGGTAACATGTGAGGTAGGAGAAGAGACGTTATTAACTTGCTGGCATGCACTGATAATTACCGTAACATCTGCTATGTTTTCTTGCAACACAATTCAAGTCCTGATGGTGGCTCTTGGCATCCCATGTTACCATTTCATTTGCATTTACTTTCCAGTCTTCCATCTTTAACTAAGAACATATTCAGCTTTTGAAAACATTAAAGTACGAATGTCTAGGCCCATCTTTTCAGCCCACATTATTCATTAGCTAAGCAGCCACATGGTTCACGTATTACACCATATGTGAAAGGTGTTCCTTTTCTTTTTTTTTTAACCTGTTATTCTTTTTTTTTTTCTTATGCAAGTCAAAGTTTGTTAAAGCAAGCAAAACTTTTTCTGGCTTTATTCATTAATAGGAAACCCAATGGGAAATATCCGCGCTAAAAATGGAAATTAATACACAAAATCCCTAACAAAAAGCAGCCAGCATCAATCTGTTGTTAACAAATAAATAGAATGAAAGTCCAAATGAAAGTTATAGATGAGGCACATATATGCCTAAAGTCCATACATAGAGATGAGATCCCATCACCAGCATTCATGTGAGATGATGGCACACAACACCAAAGTGTCCTACAGAGGCTGCTTACCAGACCTCCATAAGTATGGAGCATGTAGAGAAACCAAAGGGGGGAATCAGCTGTGGGAAAACGAACGTTCATCCAGCTCCTCTCATCCTCTCTCCACTCCCTGTCCAGGTCTAATCTGCTCAACGATCTTGAGGCCTCGAGGCTTGGTTACTGTACAGGACAAGATACTTACCAAGCAGATTTAACAGACCAAAAGGATCCAAATAATTTACTATAAGTTTGTTGTTGGGGTTTATTTACACTTTAATTATAAATTATTTACATTTAGGAGAAATTTAAAAGCCCAAAAAATGCTTGTGTCACATACGCTCACTGTTTTGTGTATGATAAATTTTAGTTTATTTAGTTTTCTAACAATTTTTTTTTTTTTTAGTGTTTTTTTTATTTTTAATGCTTTAGAACAGGGGTGTCAAACTCCATTTTATGGTAAGCCGCATTAGCAGTACGGTTGCCCCCAACAGGTCGGTTGTATCTGGGGTGCAATATGTAAAAAGTGCTGTGTTTAAGACTACATTACATACAGAGTGCAGCGCTCAGGATTGTGCTGTGTACAGAGTGCAGAATTTAGGAATGCGCTATACATAGAGTGCAGGGTTCAGGAGTGCGTTACGTACAGAGTGCAAAACTCCGGATTGTGCTATGTACAGAGTGCAGCGCTCAGGATTGTGCTGTGTACAGACTGCAGAATTTAGGAATGCGCTATACATAGAGTGCAGGGTTCAGGAGTGCGTTACGTACAGAGTGCAAAACTCCGGATTGTGCTATGTACAGAGTGCAGCGCTCAGGATTGTGCTGTGTACAGACTGCAGAATTTAGGAATGCGCTATACATAGAGTGCAGGGTTCAGGAGTGCGTTACGTACAGAGTGCAAAACTCCGGATTGTGCTATGTACAGAGTGCAGCGCTCAGGAGTGTGCTGTGTACAGAGTGCAGAATTTAGGAATGCGCTATACATAGAGTGCAGGGTTCAGGAGTGCGTTACGTACAGAGTGCAAAACTCCGGATTGTGCTATGTACAGAGTGCAGCGCTCAGGAGTGTGCTGTGTACAGAGTGCAGAATTTAGGAATGCGCTATACATAGAGTGCAGGGTTCAGGAGTGCGTTACGTACAGAGTGCAAATCTCAGGATTTTGCTATGTACAGAGTGCAGCGCTCAGGAGTGTGCTGTGTACAGAGTGCAGAATTTAGGAATGCGCTATACATAGAGTGCAGGGTTCAGGAGTGCGTTACGTACAGAGTGCAAAACTCTGGATTGTGCTATGTACAGAGTGCAGCGCTCAGGAGTGTGCTGTGTACAGAGTGCAGAATTTAGGAATGCGCTATACATAGAGTGCAGGGTTCAGGAGTGCGTTACGTACAGAGTGCAAAACTCCGGATTGTGCTATGTACAGAGGGCAGCGCTCAGGATTGTGCTGTGTGCAGACTGCAGAATTTAGGAGTGCACTATGCATAGAGTGCAGGATTCAGGAGTGCATTACGTATGGAGTTTAAAGGTGTGCTATATACAGAGTGCAGGGTTTAGGAGTGTGCTGTACTCAGTGTGCAGCCCCAACCCCCCTGCCTGAAGCTTCTTTGCATCTCTCTCCTACCTTGTCTGGCTCTAGTACCTCCCTGTGTGGGCAGCTTTGCCTCACCTTGTACTCTAGAAGATCAAATTATAAAAGATAGACTACACCACACATGCTACAACTATATTAAAATGATATCAATGTTGATAAAGAAAATTTTAAAATCACCATAAAAAGTCTGAACGCATTCTAGATATGAACAGAATCACGTTACTGGAAAAATGTAACTATTTCAACTCTCTCCTCATAGGCCTACCTCTACACAAGCTTTTCCCCTCTTCAGTCTATTATGAATGTTGCTGCAAAACCTATTTACCTTACCAATCACTCCACCATCCCTCTGATCCCTGCTGATCCCTCCACTGGATTCCGATTGTCCAATAAATTCAAAATTCCAATAGCGATAAGAATTATATCAACATTTGTTAATCCTTCCTTTGTTGCAAGCGGTTCTTACTATACCTGTTATTTCTACCACTAAGACCAATCTTGTTTGGGTATAATCTATGTTACTGAATTTTTGTAACAATGTTCATTAGAAAAAAATAAAAATGTATTGTTAAAAAATTCCAATAGCGAACCCTTGTCCACACCTCACCTATGCCCCGCATATACAGTTCACCTCTTCTTCCCTCCCATCCACAGCTTACCGATTCTTCCCCCCATCCGCAGCTTACCTCTTCTTTCCCCTGTCCACAGTTCACCATTTCTCCCCACTTTGCTCACTACTTCTTCCTCTGTTCACAGCTCACCACGTCTTCCCCCATCCGCAGCTCACCACTTCTCCCTATTGTCTGCAGCTCACCACTTCTTCCCCTGTCTGCAGCTCAGCAATTCTCCCCACTGTCCGCAGCTCACCACAAAAAAAAAAAAAAAAAATTCTAATAGCGATATACAAACCTTCCACAACTCTACCTCAAGCAGGCCCGCTGATAAACCAGGACAGCCAGCTCCCCTGTACCGGGCCTGAGCTCTGTCACTTCAGAAGAGGGGCCTGGGCACCTGCAGGAGAGGAGAGCTGGCTGTACTGCCTTGTGACTCCTGTGGATCCACTTGCAACACTGCCAGCTTTCTTCCACCAGCAGCTCGGCAGGGGGATCAGTTCTACATACTGGCAGTGTCCAGATTTGAAGTAGAAGGAGACAGCTGCAGAGTCTCTGTGTCTGCCGGGTCCTGAAACTCCCCTCCGTCTCTCCCTGGACAGTTGTCGGCAGTGTTATCTCCTGTCAGTGGGATGAATGAGCAGAAAGTCTGCTCCACCTCCCTCCAGATCATCCTCTCACTGCTCTGTTTCACTGTGACCTCCAAGGTTTGGATGCATCAATGCTTCTGCTGGAGGGGGTGAGTGTGGGGGGTTGGGGTGTTGGGGGGTTCCTGCTGGAGTGAAGGGACAGAAACTTCAGGATTTTTGAGAGGGGAGAACATGGAGCCAACCTAGAACTACAGATAGCTTTTACTGCAGTGCTGGAGCTGGGAGCCAGTGGACACATCTCTCTCTCCAGCTGACATCTCTGCCCAGCCTTTTCTATATACCACTCCTAAGGCCCACTTTATACATCCCATAGCAGGAACGCACGTTCCTGCTTGCATTTTTTTTTCTTTTTTGTCTTGCTTTTCGTACATAGGTAACCTAATCACTTGAATGGGCGGTCATATGTGTTACAAACACATCATAGAGACTCTAGTACCTATTAAGACATGCAGCTTTGCCACAGGACAAAACGCAGGTCTGATAATTGCATTTGGGGTGCCATTAACAATTAATGACACCACAAGCTCTTTGCGCATTTGCAGTACATTTTCAAAATGCACTGCAAAACGCCCGTTACCCGTGCACTTTTTTACACATTCAGAAAACATCACACAAGTGTGAATGCGGCCTAATGCCTGGTATATACTGCTAGTTTTTTTATCGTTCAACCCCGTGGGCTGAACAAAAAAAACCTTACACCTCAGGTCAGAGCCGCTGTACTAACAACCCAATGTCGGTACAGCAATCTCCCCTGCTGTTCAATTGTGTTCTGACAAGGGGACCTCCCACCCACCAGAAAACTCTGGTCAGCGCTCTCGTGCCTTTGGCTGAGAGGACTGATCAGGAGATGGTTGGCAGTCCTTTTTTGGTCATGGCCCTTTGACAGAAGCCAGCTATCATATAGTCAGACAGGACTGTGTACATCCCATGGCTGCGATGTTTCACTTCATAGCTGTGGCATTTTTAACACAGGCTACAGAGTTTGACAGGCAGTACCACCTGTCAAACTCCCCATTGAGTTCAATAGGGTTGCTCTGCACCTTGAAGTCAAATAATTGGCTCACAGTCACAATGCGGTCTCACAATGTAAAATTGCCATTCAGCAATTTAAAAAGTAAAAAAAACAAAAACAAAAACAGGTGTCAGTAGCGAGGCTCTAATTTCTGCCATGGCTGCAAAGCATACCATTGCAACCATGGCATTTTAGCGAATTGATATTTCCAGGGGGAGGGGGGCCCTGCCTGGTAGGTTGTAGGGGGCCCTGTGATTTCTAACAGCGGCCCTGACCTCAAGCTACATCACCAACCTTGTCTCAATATTTCACCCAAACTGTCCTTTAGACCAGTGGTCCTCAACCCTGGTCCTCAGGGCCCACTAACAGGCCAGGTTTGCAAGATAACTGAAATACAGTTCCCAGGAGATATAATTTGCTGCTCAGTGATTGCAGTACTCTAGTCTGCATCTCCCCAAGGTAATACTTAAAATCTGGCCTGTTAGTGGGCCCTGAGGACCTTAGTTGAGGACCACTGCTTTAGACAATCCCTAAAAACTCATCTTTTCTTGGAAGCCTATCCCAACTCCATCTAAAAACTGAACTTTTGCTTTCCTCATCATCTCATTCCAACAGCTATAACCTTTAGTACCACTTTCCCCATCTTTGCAGACCGTAAGCTCACGTGAGCAGGGCTCTTCTAACTCTCTTGTATTAAATTATATTGTAACTGTACAGTTTCCCTTTATATTGTAAAGCACAGCGCAAACTGTTGGCACTAAATAAATCCTGTGTAATAAAATAATAGTAATGCAAATGTGTGTACACCGATGCACAGGTTAAAAATACTGTAACTGTGCCCCAACCTGGTAGTAGGGTAAGCAAGCTTGGTTTGCAGAGATTTGGAGAACTTGAAAGCAGTACAAAAATCTGCAGCATCAGATGTTTTCCATCAGATGGCAGTCAAGAGTAACAAAAGATCTGGATTACAAATCCTTCAGCAGGCTAGTGCGGCATTATTGCTGGATAATCATACAAAGCTAAATGCCAGAATTGTGACCATTCGATTTTATAGTGTCATATGAAACACTGTGACAGACAGACCAACAGTGAATCAGTGTCTTGGAGAAAACAAGTGTTCTTGCTCAGTGGTCTCGGGAGATTTTTAACCTTTAAGTGTACAACCATGCCTAAGAGATGCGTTGATTAGACTTTTGATGTTTTTATAGAGTTTTGCACAATCTGAATTGCGTCTTCGTCTTCTTGCAGTGTACACAAAGACACATTTTGAACCAGAGGGATGCCATTTATATTTTTTATTGGGTGTTTATCAAAAATTGGCTATGATAAGGACTTAACTACACAGATGATTGTAAGGGCTCAATTATAAGAAATTACCTATTTGTTAATGGAATAAAAAAAAAAATGATTTTGTACATTGCTTCATAATGTCTGTTATCTTGGTGATATCTTTTCATGTGACAACACTGAAGAAATTACACTTTGCTACAATGTAAAGTAGTGAGTGTACAGCTTGTATAACAGTGTAAATTTGCTGTCCCCTCAAAATAACTCAACACACAGCCAATAATGTCTAAACCGCTGGCAACAAATGTGAGTACACCCCTAAGTGAAAATGTCCAAATTGGGCCAAATTAGCTATTTTCCCCTCCCCGGTGTCATGTAAATCGTTAGTGTTACAAGGTCTCAGATGTGAATTGGGAGCAGGTGTGTTAAATTTGGTGTTATCTCTCTCACTCTCTCATACTGGTCACTGAAAGTTCAACATGGCACGTCATGGCAAAGAACTCTCTGAGGATCTGAAAAAATAATTGTTGCTCTACATAAAGATGGCCTAGGCTATAAGAAGATTACCAATACCCTGAAACAGAGCTGCAGCTAGGTGGCCAAGACCATACATCTGTTTAACAGGACAGGTTCCACTCAGAACAAGCCTCGCCATGGTCGACCAAAGAAGTTGAGTTCATATGCTCAGCATCATATCCAGAGGTTGCCTTTGAGAAATAGACGTATGAGTGCTGCCAGCATTGCTGCAGAGGTTGAAGGGGTGGGGGGGTCGGCCTGTCAGTGCTCAGACCATATGCCGCACACTGCATCAAATTTGTCTGCAGGGCTGTTGTCTCAGAAGGAAGCCTCTTCTAAAGATGATGCACAAGAAAGCCCGCCAACAGTTTGCTGAAGACAAACATTATAAGGACATGAATAACTTGAACCTGATGAGACCAAGATAAACTTATTTGGTTCAGATGGTGTCAAGCGTGTGTGGCAGCAACCATGTGAGGAGTACAAAGATAAGTGTGTCTTGCCTACAGTCAAGCATGGTGGTGGGAGTGTCATGGTCTGGGGCTGCATGGTTGCTGCTGGCACTGGGGAGCTACAGTTCATTGAGGAAACCATGAATGCTAACATGTACTGTGACATACTGAAGCAGAGCATGATCCCCTCCCTACAGAGACTGGGCCGCAGGGCAGTACTCTAACATGATAACGATCCAAAACACACCTCCAAGACAACCACTGCCTTGCTAAAGAAGCTGAGGGTAAAGGTGATGGACTGGCCAAGCATGTCTCCAGACCTAAACCCTATTGAGCATCTGTGGGGCATCTTTAAATGGAAGGGGGAGGAGTTCCACCAACTCGGTGATGTCGTCATGGAGTAGTGGAAGAGGACTCCAGTGGCAACCTGTGAAGCTCTGCTGAACTTCATGCCCAAGAGGGTTAAGGTAGTGCTGGAAAATAATGGTGGCCACATAAAATATTGACACTTTGAGCCCAGTTTGGACATTGTCACTTAGGGGTGTACTCACTTTTGCTGCCAGCGGTTTAGACATTAATGGCTGTGTGTTGAGTTATTTTGAGGGGACAGCAAATTCACACTGTTATACAAACTGTACACTCACTATTTTATATTGTAGCAAAGTGTAATTTCTTCAGTGTTGTCACATGAAAAGATATAATAAAATATTTACAAAAATGTGAGGGGTGTACTTGCTTTTGTGAGATCAAAATTTGAAAAAAAAAAAAACGGCGTGGGGTTCCCCCTAAGCACATAGCCTGGCTAGCCAGGATGGGGGTGGGGGCGAGCGAACCATACCAGGCCTCATGCCCTCAACATGAGGGGGCTGGGTGCTATGCCCCCCCGCCCCAAAGCACCTTGCCCCCATGTTGATGGGGACATGGGTCTCTTCCTGACAACCCTGGGCTGTGGTTGTGGGGGTCTGCAGGGGGGTGGCTTATCGGAATCTGGAAGCCCCCTTTAACAAGGAGGCCCCCAGATCCCACCCCCCCCCTATGTGAATGGATATCGGGTACATCGTACCCCTACCCATTCATGAAAAAAGTGTACAAAAAAAAAAAATAAAGACAAAAGCCAGTTTTGGATAAGTCCTTTATTAAAAAATAAAAATATGAAAATAGTGTCCCACTAAGATCAGTTGCCCGCCCGAAAAATAGGAAAAAAAAAAAAAAAAAAAGAAGCTCCCGTTCCTTCAGACGCTTCCCGCACTATGAGCGGTTTTGAGTTTGACAGCTCTTTCATAGGGATCTGACGTTACGAGTCACCCCACAATGCACTGTTCAGGCGCAGTGAATAAATTACATGACATCAGTAATTTATTCACCTGAGCAGTGCATTGTGGGGCGGACGTCAGATCCCTATAAAAGAGCTGTCAAACTCAAAACAGCTTCTTTTTTTTTTTTTTTTTTCTATTTTTCCTGCGGGCGACGTGATCATCAGGGGACACTATTTTTTTATTTTTATTTTTAATACTGGACTTGTACAAAACTAGCTATCCCGATATCCATTCACATAGAGGGGGCGGCGGGATCTGGGGGCTTCCAGATTCCAATAAGTTCCCCCCCCACAGACCACCACAACCACAGCCCTGGGTTGTGGGGAAGAGACCCATGTCCCCATCACCATGGGGGCAAGGTGCTTCAGGTTAAGGGGGCAGAGCCATGTTGAGGGGATGTGGTCTGGTATGGTTCAGGAGGGGGCGGCTCTCTCGCCCCCACCCCCATCCTGGCCAGCGTAGCTGTGTGCTCAGATAAAAGTCTGGTGTAGATTTTAGGGGGAACCCCACGCCGTTTTTTTTTAAACTTGGCTTGGGGTTCCCCTTTAAATCCATACCAGACTCGAGGGGCCTGGTATGGATTTTGGGGGGGGCCCCATGCCGTTTTTTTTCATTTTTTTTATCTGTATTGCTGGGAGCCAACAATACATTACAGCCGTGAGCAAGTTTAAATGACATTTTTTCCTTTAGAAATGTCAGTATTGCTGAATAAGGCTACATACATCGCACAAATGTGCCACTTTACAGGCACATTAAGGGGGCCCCCAGGCACAGTATTTAAAGGAATTTTTCATTTTTATTATTTCACTTTAAGCATTATTAAAATCACTGTTGTTTTAAAAAAAAAAGATTCATGTCCCCCAGGGCAGTACCCAGGTCCCCATACACTTTTTTGGGAGTTCGCATGTTTGCTAGAACATTTCTCCTGTTTGAGATGTTCTGATGCAAACCGAATGGGGGGGGGGGGGTGTTCGGCTCATCACTAGTCACAATGTTTAATTTTTATTGAGAGCTGTTTTTTGATCTTTAGAATTGAATTCAAATTGCTCTTCTGAAACAGTTTTTTTTTTAGTCATGTGACCAGCACAGCACCAATCAGGGCTGGCCAGACACAGACTCACACTGCAGAGTAAGAAGCCCCTCCCAAGGATCTTTTCCTGCAGATGCCAAAGAACCGGGAGAGGTCATGTGACCACACAACAGCACTGCAGGAATAAGGTATGTAGAGAATTAAAAAAAAAACATTTCTCTGTTTAGTATCACTTTAAGGGACGTTTTACACACGAGGGCAGGAGGAATGCTTTTTCTAGAAGCTGTAGTTCTGTTTTAATTCATTATATTTTTAACAGCAGTACTTGATCATGGAGTTATTTGTGCATAAACTGATCTTAATAAATGCTTCATGCTTGTCTACACCTTCTGCATCTCACCTGGCCCTGCAATGAGATATACTGTTTATAATTGGCAATTACAATCAAGTTAGTGTGATTTCCAAAAGTCGTTTTGTTCTTGCATCCTTAGAATATAGATCACTCATGACAACCATGGCAGGATAAGTAATAGGAGGGGGGAGGAGACATTTAGGCATAGCTAGCGTTTCACTGGAATTTTACTTTAACTCAAAATATTATCTTCTATTGTTCTCTGCCTCCTCCAAATTTCCAAAATTACTTTTCCTTGGTGCATATCCAAGGCAGCATACTATTGACAGAGCTCTGCTCCTATTAACAACTATATGACCAGCTTAAAGCGGAGTTCCGGCCACGAAAAAATGTTTTCAATAAAAATACGATGAAAATACAATGGATAGCCTCTGTACTGTCCCGGGTCGCACTTACCTGCAAGAAGAAATACTTACCTTTAAAATTTCTTCTCCAGCGTTGCCATCTCAGATATGGGCAGCTGAAGCCAGCGCGATCCTCTTCTGCATCCTCTTCCGTGTCCTCTTCTCCCAGAATGCACCTGCACCGGCCCCGCTCGTCACTTCCGGTGCGGCGCCGCATTACTCCACAGCTTCTGGGCATGCCCAGAAGCTGTTTAGCAGGGAATGCGGCGCCGCACCAGAAGTGACAAGCGGGGCCGCTGCCGGTGCCTTGATTCCTGGGAGCGATGACGTTCAGCTCCCAGGAATCATTGCAAACCGGAAGTGACGGCGCGGGCCCGCCGAGGGAGGAAGTGGAAGAAAGGTGAGTATATTTTTCTACAATAACAAGGTAAGTAAAAAAAAATAAAAAATCGTAACTATCCATTTCAGGTGACAAATAGGAAGCGGATGGCCACAAAATCGATTATGTGGATTGTGTGGCCGGAACTCTGCTTTAAAGTCATTGTAAAAGGAAAAAGAGAAAAAGGCGCCTCTGAGTGTAGACTGTAAATTATTTTTTTTTAGGTACATTTGTAATCAAACTCACATGGGTATATCAAGTACAAGCTTTTTTGATGAGGAAGTCACCCTCAAGATATAGAGTAGGGCCGTTGATAGGGGGGGGGACCACTGGTCCTCTTCTAGGGGGCCCGAGCACACGGGAGGCCCACACAGGGAGGGGGATTTGTGACAGACAACAATTGTGTCTTCCTGCAGCATATGAAAGCTGCTCTCTTGTCACTCACTAATCCCTCTCTCAGCGCTGGTTCTAATGTTAGTTCTGCTCCTGAGTTTGTTATCTATGTAACTTTGTTTCTCTCCCTGCAGTTCTTCCTATACTCCTTGTCCCAGCCTGTATATTTTTTTCATCTCTCTCCCCCATTTCTCTGTCTTCCTGACACAGTCACAGCTGATCAGCTGAATTACCATAGGGTGAAGAATTTACTGTTTCAGCAGTTCTAAAGCTGCCTGTTATCTTGTCTCAGTGCAGTTTAATGTGCTCCTCTTCCCCATACTGCTTTCTGACCTATGCAACTTTGCTTCTTCTCCCCTATACTGTCAGTTCCCTCTGCATCAATGCATCAACTCCTTCTATTTAACCATTTACTAACTGATCTGGCAGTAGAAAACTCCATTCTTTATCTTGTATCTACAGGTATGCCTATAATAGGGCTTACCTGTAGATTCAGTGAATATCTTATAAAGGTAGCAGCCGGTGATAGCAACAGCACATGTGCACTGCTCTCTCAATGGATGACATGCCATCCATTGAGAGAGCTGTGCTGTGACCATGACACCCACGCACATGCATGTGGGTTACATCATCACAGTTTGGCCAAAAGACTGGAGCCCAAGAAACCAGAGAGAAGACCAGATGAAGATGGAATCCCTCTTAGTAGTGACAGCACACTGCTGGAGAAATCTGTTTTTAAGGTTAGAAAAATATAATTAAGGGCTCATTCCCACAGGTACTCTGGCTGTGTGAAGGAGGGGTTTAGGCTGGAGCCATCTATCATTCTTTGGGGATGCAGTGCCTGTATGAACACAGCCGCAGGTCCTAATTGGACAGGTGTGCAGGTGAGCAGCCCCTAAATGCCAGAGATGTATAGTAACGAAGTAGAACTACTTAAGTACTGTACTTAAGTACCGAAATGCGGTATCTGTACTTTCCTAGAGTAGAATTTTTTTCTCCTACTTCTACTTTTACTTCACTACATTTTTTCGATGATTTCGATACTTCTACTCCAATATTTTTTTTTTGTGCTGCATAGTTACTCGTTACTTTTAAAAAAATACCACTGCCAGAACAGTAGATGGCAGGTTGCATAAAGCTCAAAAAAATGTGTATAATGTCATTTGTAAATCCGTGCATACGAAAATAAAGGCTGTGTATAATAAAAGCTGCTATGCCAAATCTTTCCAATAAAAAGAAAATATGAAACAAACAAATAAATGGTGCTACAGCCCTTAAAGTGCATCAAGAAACTACTAACAGACACAGGTTAATCATTTGAATAAATCATTTGAAATAATAAAAAACAATATGATGTTCAAACTTTTGACTTCTTTCTTTAATAACTACATAACACAGTACTTGTACTTCTACTTTCAGTACTTGAGTAGAAATTTTTTTTCAAAACTACTGGTACTTTTTACTTTTAGTACTTAAGTAGCAAATTTTTTGAAAAAACTACTTGCAATACTTAAGTAAAAAAATGTTGAATACTTTAGTACTTCTACTTAAGTAACTTTTTCTGCGAGCACTTCCACTTCTACTCAAGTCACTTTTTGATCGAGCACTTGTACTTTTACTCAAGTAGAAATTTAGAGTACTTTATACAAGTCTGCTAAATGCACACTGTCAGTGTTCGGGCTGTACAGCTGCATCCCCATGCCTGTCAAATTAGGACCTGACGTTGTGTTTGTACAGATCCAGGTGGCTTAAGCCACATAAATGAACCACTGATTCACTCTGTACAAACCACAGTACCCATGTGCATGACCCCCCAAAACCTCCCCCACACACAGAGATTTATTTATCAACTCAGTTTTATCTTTTAGATTTAGCAGGAATTATGTGACTTATGTTGTATTTGTGTCTGCTAATAATGATTTTATTGTATTTATATCGAAAAATAGCTTTAATATTTTCTTGGGGGGGGGGGGGGCCTGTCAGGTAGTTTGTTTGGGGCCCCGCCATTTCTATCAGCAGCCCTGGTTCCGAGGTTTAGAGGGCTGAGGGCGTCTGCCCTGGAGCCTTGTCCGCTGGTTAAGAGCTTAATAAAGGAGCACGCATCGTGTCAGTATTTTTTGTTTATAGCGCAAAAAATAAAAACCGCAGAGGTGATCAAATACCAATTTTTTTTGGGTACAGCGTCGCACGACTGCGCAATTGTGCAAACCAATTAATATACGCTTTTTGGGATTTTTTTTAAACCAAAAAATATGTAGCAGAATACAAATTGGCCTAAATTGATAAAGAAATGATCAATTTAGTTAAAGCAACGCAGTGCCGAATCGCAAAATAATGGCCTGGTCGTTAAGGGGGTAAAACCTTCCGGGGCTGAAAGGGGTTAACGGAGAAAGAAATCAGCTGGAAGTGAAGACGGCTTACAGCGGGTAGTAGTGTTCTAGTTGTTTTATAGCAGTATTCCCTCTAGTACAGGACACCGATACAGTGTAATAAAATTATTAAACCGATCCGGTGTACAAAGCACTACAAAAATAAAACACACTCGGCAGAACAGGATGAAAGGTATTTTTATGCAACACAGATTCACAGCATGCTATGTCCTAGATTTATCAAGTGGGGGTAAAAAGCTCTCCATTGAGACTACAACTCCAAATCCTATTATATAACCGTGCATTAGCAAGCCGTGACATTTTTAGGTAGTTTGATAAATCAGAATCACATAGTTTAAGGTTACGGCAGAAACTGAATCCACAATAGGCCGGGCCATTAAAGGGGAAGAGCGATCTGAAAGGAACAAGGGCCGGCACACGCAGGTGAGCCTGTGACATTTTCTAGACAATGGAGGGATGACTCCCTGAAGCAGTGCTCTTTTTGTCTGCCAAATGGTGATAAATATGAGTTAAGAGCTTAATAACAAGTCCTTTTCCTTGCCGGAATTTCAAGAAAGGTGGATATTGCTTCAAGCTAAAGAGAAACTCCAAGCTGTAAGTACAATTAATGGTCTGCTAAAGTTTTCCAGGAAACTTAGCCACTCCACTGAAGCTGTAACACGTGCCATGCATGTGCAAGTTTTTTTGTTTTTTTTTGCTAGTAGTAACCAGTGTTGGGGGTAACGAGTTACAAAGTAACGGATTACAGTAACTACATTACTTTTTTTGGTAACGAAGTAACGTAACTAGTTACAATACTAATATTGGTAACTACACTACTTTACTAGGCTATAGGAGGTAACTACACTACTTTACTAGGCTATAGGAACGCGCTTTCCTGCGTTACCCAAGCCGTGCGATACAATCGTTATTTCGAAGAATAGAGAGAGATGAAGTTTATGACTTTTTGTTGCACTTTATGTTTTATTCTGTTTTTTTCAGGTTTTGTTCTCATGTTTCCCAAAGCCTGTGTTTATGCAATAAACTCTATGCAGAAAGAGTGTCATGTATCTTCTTCTACACGGTCAATCAAGAAAGAGGAATGTAAAGAAATAAGTAGTGAAGTTACTTTTCAAATGCAGTAACTAGTAAAGTAATCTCATTACAATTTACAGAAGTAACTAGTAACTAGTTACATTTTTGAGTAACTACCCCAACACTGGTAGTAACTACAGGCATAGAGCAGCCCAGTTTTTAATAGGCTGCTCTACATGGCAAAGAATCGCATGCACCTTTTTTGAGCTTCAAGCTTTGTGTGTTTTTTAACAGTGCTTTTTTTTCATTTTTGTTCTGTGAAAAACACAAAAAACGTGTCTGCTTGCCATGTTTGGAATGAATGGCACCCAGGGCCGGACTGGGAATAAAATTCAGCCCTGGAAAAAATGTCATACCAGCCCCATAGCAATATTATACCGGCCCAACAGCATAGCGCCATTATTTCCTTGTTCATAAAAGGGAAAACCATGCATTTTAAAGCAAATTTGAAGAGTGTATTATACATAGATAAGATAGATATGAAAGCATATAGTGCTTTATATATAAAAGAGCAAATTCTAGTTAAAAGTGGTAAAAGTGCGGACATGGTAAAGGAGATGGCAGAGGCTGTGCGGACATGGTAAAGGACATGTCAGGGGCTGTGTGGACATGGTACAGGACATGTCAGGGGCTGTGTGGACATGGTACAGGAGATGTCAGAGGATGTGTGGACATGGTACAGGAGATGTCAGAGGATGTGTGGACATGGTACAGGAGATGTCAGGGGCTGTGCGGACATGGTACAGGAGATGTCAGGGGCTGTGCGGACATGGTACAGGAGATGTCAGGGGCTGTGCGGACATGGTACAGGAGATGTCAGGGGCTGTGCGGACATGGTACAGGAGATGTCAGGGGCTGTGCGGACATGGTACAGGAGATGACAGGGGCTGTGCGGACATGGTACAGGAGATGTCAGGGGCTGTGCGGACATGGTACAGGAGATGTCAGGGGCTGTGCGGACATGGTAAAGGAGATGTCAGGGGCTGTGCGGACATGGTAAAGGACATGTCAGGGGCTGTGCGGACATGGTACAGGAGATGTCAGAGGATGTGAGGACATGGTACAGGACATGTCAGGGGCTGTGTGGACATGGTACAGGACATGTCAGGGGCTGTGTGGACATGGTACAGGACATGTCAGGGGCTGTGTGGACATGGTACAGGACATGTCAGGGGCTGTGCGGACATGGTACAGGAGATGTCAGGGGCTGTGCGGACATGGTACAGGAGATGTCAGAGGATGTGAGGACGTGGTACAGGACATGTCAGGGGCTGTGTGGACATGGTACAGGACATGTCAGGGGCTGTGTGGACATGGTACAGGACATGTCAGGGGCTGTGTGGACATGGTACAGGACATGTCAGGGGCTGTGTGGACATGGTACAGGACATGTCAGGGGCTGTGCGGACATGGTACAGGAGATGTCAGAGGTTGCAGAAATGATGAGGGGGGTGGGATGAGTGGCAGCAGGGGTGGTGGGATCGGTGGCAGCGGTGGTGGTGAGGGGGGTGGGATCAGTGGCATCAGGGGTGGTGGTGAGGGGGTTGGGATCGGTGGCAGCAGGGGTGGTGATGAGGGGGGTGGGATCGGTGGCAGTGGTGGTGAGGGGGGTGGGAATCGGTGGCAGTGGTGGTGGTGAGGGGGGTGGGAATCGGTGGCAGTGGTGGTGAGGGGGGTGGGAATCGGTGGCAGTGGTGGTGGTGGTGAGGGGGGTGGTAATCGGTGGCAGTGGTGGTGAGGGGGGTGGGAATCGGTGGCAGTGGTGGTGAGAGGGGTGGGAATTGGTGGCAGTGGTGGTGAGGGGGGTGGGAATCGGTGGCAGTGGTGGTGGTGGTGAGGGGGGTGGGAATCGGTGGCAGTGGTGGTGAGGGGGGTGGGAATCGGTGGCAGTGGTGGTGAGGGGGGTGGGAATCGGTGGCAGTGGTGGTGAGGGGGATGGGAATCGGTGGCAGTGGTGGTGGTGGTGAGGGGGGTGGGAATCGGTGGTAGTGGTGAGGGGGATGGGAATCGGTGGCAGTGGTGGTGAGGGGGGCGGGAATCGGTGGCAGTGGTGGTGAGGGGGGTGGGAATCGGTGGCAGTGGTGGTGAGGGGGGGTGGGAATCGGTGGCAGTGGTGGTGAGGGGGATGGGAATCATGGCAGTGGTGGTGGTGGTGAGGGGGGTGGGAATCGGTTGTAGTGGTGAGGGGGATGGGAATCGGTGGCAGTGGTGGTGAGGGGGGTGGGAATCAGTGGCAGTGGTGGTGAGGGGGGTGGGAATCGGTGGCAGTGGTGGTGAGGGGGATGGGAATCGGTGGCAGTGGTGTTGAGGGGGATGGGAATCGGTGGCAGTGGTGGTGAGGGGGGTGGGAATCGGTGGCAGTGGTGGTGGTGGTGAGGGGGGTGGGAATCGGTGGCAGTGGTGGTGAAGGGGGTGGAAATCGGTGGCAGTGGTGGTGGTGGTGAGGGGGGTGGGAATCGGTGGCAGTGGTGGTGAGGGGGGTGGGAATCGGTGGCAGTGGTGGTGAGGGGGGTGGGAATCGGTGGCAGTGGTGGTGAGAGGGGTGGGAATCGGTGGCAGTGGTGGTGAGAGGGGTGGGAATTGGTGGCAGTGGTGGTGAGGGGGGTGGGAATCGGTGGCAGTGGTGGTGGTGGTGAGGGGGATGGGAATCGGTGGCAGTGGTGGTGAGGGGGGTGGGAATCGGTGGCAGTGGTGGCGAGGGGGGTGGGAATCGGTGGCAGTGGTGGTGAGGGGGGGTGGGAATCGGTGGCAGTGGTGGTGAGGGGGATGGGAATCGGTGGCAGTGGTGGTGGTGGTGAGGGGGGTGGGAATCGGTGGTAGTGGTGAGGGGGATGGGAATCGGTGGCAGTGGTGGTGAGGGGGGTGGGAATCGGTGGCAGTGGTGGTGAGGGGGGTGGGAATTGGTGGCAGTGGTGGTGAGGGGGATGGGAATCGGTGGCAGTGGTGGTGGTGGTGAGGGGGGTGGGAATCGGTGGCAGTGGTGTTGAGGGGGATGGGAATCGGTGGCAGTGGTGAGGGGAGATTGGTGGCAGTGGTGATGGGGGGTGCCATCCTCCCCACCGCCACTGCTTCCCCCCCCATCCTATTAGGGATAAGATCTGTGGGGGTGGTGAGATCAGCAGGGGGCAGTGGTGGTCTGGTGGAGGTCGGAGGATGGGATCAATAATTGCACTGCAGTCTGCTGATTTTTATTACTAACTTGTCAGAAGACAGTCGGACTCGATTCCCCGGGCGGGTGCGATCATGCTGCTGGGCTGGCGTCCGTGTAGTGGGTCCCTCGGCGCCGTCACCGTGACCGTCCGTCTTGCTGACAGTCACATGATCCACCGCCAGATCTGACGTCATGCCGCTCATAGCGGCTGACGTACTATAGACTTCACCAGGGCTGCAGCGGCCATCACAGCGCGTCCGCGTCTTAAAGCGGCCACAATAGCGGCCGCATCTTAAAGCGGCCACAATAGCGGCTGCGTCTTAAAGCGGCCACAATAGCGGCCGCATCTTAAAGCGACCACAATAGCGGCCGCATCTTAAAGCGGCCTTAATAGCGGCCGCGTCTTAAAGCGGCCACAATGGCGGCCGCGTCTTAAAGTGGCCACAATAGCGGCCGCGTCTTAAAGCGGCCACAATAGCGGCCGCGTCTTAAAGCTGCCACAATCTCAAAGCGGCCCCAGGGCTGGCGGCCCACCGGGAAATTTCCCGGTATCCCGGTAGGCCAGTCCGGCCCTGATGGCACCACACACGTGACACACTTTTTTGCACATTTCATGAGCTGCTATAGTGTGAATGCAGCATTGTATCCATTAAAGCGTAACTCCACTTTTGTTGAGAAAAAAACATTCCCCTCTGGGTGATCTCTGTACATTACAAGGATTTTAACAAACTTTGTTGCAGATTCCTACCTCTTGGTATTCTGAATAAATCTTTGTTTGTTCCTCTGTGCCTCTGTGCTGAGTGGGTCAAATGGGAGTGGTTTTATAATTATCTATCAGCTGTGGCATTTGCAGGACTCTAATGAAGAAATCTGCTGGGCCTGCATCCCTTTAGACGTGTTCCTATTGGGAGTATCTCACCAAAATGAAATTTTTGTTGCAGGGGATGCCAGAAATCTGACTTGTATCTTAGTGAAGACTTCTGGGAAAATTGGTGAGCCAATCACACAAGTCGGAAATGATGTTTCTTGGGTGTGATCAGTACACATTCTGTGTACAGAACAGCTCCAGGTGGCCATATTGCATCGCATTTTCAGAAAATTACAACAGCTGCAGATTGAAAAGGAAAGGGAAATTTTAATAACATTCAATTACAATATGATCTATGTCGCATTTGTATACGCTTTATTGTTTTTTTCTTTCTTTGCTATTTTCTTTCCCCACGTAAGTGGAATTACCCTTTAGGTTTAGAGTTTTATATGACACATTTGAACGAAAATTTTCATTAGAGAAACATGGATTTGGCAAGGGAGCAAAGAAGCTCCAAAACATGTTACCTCCCACAAATTGACGTCACTTCCACCCTGACATTCCCCTGGCTCCAGCCTGACACCAGCTTGCATTCCAGCATGGTTTCATGCCGATTCCGCAGCGGCCCTTGCTTGTTCCATCCACCCCATGGAACCACCGATGGGAGCCTCTCTTTCTACTCCTCCAGCGGGACACCTGGACATCGTTATCATCTGCGAGAGCCACGGACTCTCCTCATTGGTTGCACTGGATCCCCACCATGTCTTGGGACATACATGATGTGTCTTCTTCTTCTTCTTCTTCTTCTTCTTCTTCTTCCCCAAGAACAGTCCCTGCCCCTCTGGCAAACCTAGTAAACAGTGTAAATGCAAGCACTGTAATAACAGGCACAGACCTTAGTGAACCAGGACGTTTCTTAAATGGGAGACTTTCCACAATCAACAAACAATAATTTGGTAACTCAGTAGTCAAGAATGGCAAAAACTTTGAATTGTGTCATTATAGCACAGGGCTTTGTGTGAATTTCAAATAGCACAGTTAAGCAACTTAAATCACTCTAGTATGGCCTATGTGTTAATGCATGAAGGGAAACAGGGCTGGTTTGGTAAAGGTCAGTCTGTTTCCCTAAAATCCTGAAATCACAGGCTCAGGTAGTAAACCGTTAATGGAACAGACAATAAATAATGTATGTAGCACCCTCCTAGGTAGGTGCTAGTGAGGAAGTATAGGTTTGAGCTCTGTCTGCATACCAGAAGAGCTGCAGGTAAATCTATATTGTTCTCTGCCACCAGAGAGCAGGATCTTTAAGTGAGGTCTTCATTGTGCTCAGCATGCAATGAATTCAATCTAGAGAGTGTTTCACACTGGTCCAATAGGGAGGCATATTGGACAGTGGGAGGGAACCTGACAAATGGGTGCATGGTCTTTTGATACAGTTCTGATGACTGGTAGAGGGCAGGACATTTTGGTGCATGTTGGGATACTGTATAAAAGCCAGGAGCACATACGCTCAAGGTCTATTGTTGGGGAAGTGGAGTCCTGGAGGTCTGCCTCTTCCTCCTCTGTAGAGGTACCATGTGGCCTCAGAAGGTCCTTCTGAGGGTCTGAGGAGTGGTCAGGAGGAACTGAACCCAGAGGTCCAGATAAGCTGACTGAGAGGGGAGACACTGGAGGTCCTGTTTCTGCACTATCATGAGTACAGGAACTATTGTCGAAGGGCCTGACCTGAGGGGGGCCATCCCTGCTCCCGGGATAGTCAGTGGATGGGTGTCAGTTGAAAGAGGATCCTAGTGAGAGTGTCCTGAAGATAAGATATCAATCACCAAGTCATCTTGTCAGAGAGTAGAGAGAGCAAGATACTTAGCCCCATCTACACTTGTGGCAGTGTGGATTAACGGCTTGGCTGTTCCTAAATACTATAGAAGTCCTGGAGGTAGAAGTCCTCATCTATGTGAATAGTTCTATTGGAGTATCCCACTATTTCCTTCTCATATCACAACTACAAACTAAACAAACAAAACCAACACCCCTAGACTGTTTATTATTGTGAAGAGCCCACGGGAGCAAGGAGTATTATAACTGGGTGCTGGTAAACAGGGGGGCAATTTCCAGCAGTCCCTGCGGGGGCAGTGCTACATGTAAATGATCAACTTTAGAGGGAACAAAGTTCCTCCTTAGTGAGTACAACTGTGATCACTAAATCACTGCTAAATGAAGAAGAAACAAGAAGGTCCTCACAATGGAAATGTCTGGTATCTTCAGCTAGCCTGGCATTGGTGCACTTGGTGTCCTGCTTGGCAGGATGAGCAAAATGTATTTAGAGGTAACCTGGCAGACATATGTGATGTGCATTATGCTGGCAGTATACGGGCAAGCAAGATGGATACTATGACTGCTCAGCAGGGTGTAAGTGTTTCTATAGATATAGGCACAGGTAAGGCAATGTTGTCTGCCTGCAGTGTCTTTAAGGTGGGCAAGTGCCCGTTCTCCAATTCTGTGACCAAGACCCAAGAGAAATGTCCTGGCAGACAGGTTCTTCAGGTGGCCCTACTGGCTACCTTGCAACTGGAACACCTCACTCCTCAGGAACACCTGGAGATGCACCTGAGGTCCCTCTATGGTGGGATGTCCACAATCAATTGACTCTTGTAGCTGTAGAAGAACCATCACACCGACACCTGGAGCTGTGGCAGGACCATCACACTGACACCTGGAGCTGTGGCAGAATGGTCACCACTATGGATAGCGGCAGCCCCCCCCCCAGTTCCATCTGTCTTCCCTTCTCCCCTTGCGGTGTGACCTACCTCGTAGTAAGATCTCCAGCTCCCAGGCAGCCTGTAGTCTTCCCCTCCCCTCTGGGCAGGTTGATATGTGTAGTATCTGCCCCCAGGGATTGCTATGGGGCCACTGGTGATGGGGACTACATGTCCCAAGATTCCTTGCTGCTGGTGGAGTCTTGCTGATTGGCTTTCCTCCTCCTGTCAATGGGGAAACAGGGGAGGGAGCAAGGCGGGCAGTTGTGTCCCTGTGTGAGCGCCGCTCGCATACAGTGAGAGAAGGAGAGGAAGGAGGAGAAATCCCCCACAGCAGCTGACAAGCTCGTTTTCACTAGATCAGCGAGCCTGCCTTTGTACATTCAGGCAACAGCTGGCAGGAGGTGCAGGGCTGGGGAGAGCAGAGCGACACCCGCTAGTTAGGGTACATAATTTTTTCAAAGAAAAAATGGCAACTCACAAAAGAAGAAATGTGGCATATCACATGGGTGACCTCTCTGTGCTTTCCAGGTCCAGATCGCTATCGGTGTAAGATGCGGCTGGCAGCTCGCCCGTCCTGGTGGGTCCCAGGGCTCCGAGTCAGTCCGGCAGTCACTTCTCCGTCAGCTGTGACATCACTGGGTGTGATGCACGGAGATGTGTAACCAGTGCCGGTACAAGGTTATCCAGCGGGTAGGGCAAAAATGCCAAACTGTGCCCCCCCCTTCCCTTAGGGTTAGGGTCAGGGACCAGGGCGCCAATATTTCTGCAATAAACCTTTGCACCCAGGGCAGCCACCCCTCCTGCCCACCCCTTGTCCCAGCCTTGTGTGTAACCTCCTTTTTTTTGTTCCAGTGTACATGGGTGGGTGAGGCTGCACACATTCTAGAGAGAGGGTATTGCTGGAAAGTGGGAACATGTTGTTGGCATTTTCTTAGGCAGGTATTAAAGGATATATAAACTAAAAAACAAAAGTATAATATTGAAGCCCAAAGTAATTGTAAATGCATTTTTTTTTTAAATAACAAACATGTTATACTTGCCTGCTTTGTGTAATGTAGAACAGCAAGATTCTCCTCTTCTCAGGTATCCCAGTGGTGCTCTAGTCTCCTCCCCCCCCCCCCCCCCCACCAAGTACACACCATAGCAATCTGCTTGCTATGGAGACACTCATGAGGGCTCACTAGCAAGCCAAGTCTGTGTGTTTATAGTCATTGGGGTTGATTTATTAAAGGAAACTATACTGTATGTAGCACCCTACAGGTAGGTGCTAGGTAAAATATAGTGTGCTTTGTCTGCCTAACAGTAGAGCCATGATTTCTTTTGATCAGGTAGGTTGTCATGGCTTCCACTTGTGTCTGCTGAGAGGGGAGTCTCCCCACTAGCCCTCTGAGAGGCTTTTCATTGGGCAGTGGAGGAAACCCAATCAGAGACACATTCAGGCTTGTAACTACCCTGGAAGGCAGATTCTGCCGCAGAGAATTCTGGGAGTGGGTATAAGTTTGAGGGGAGTGCATGACTCATGGTCTTTGGCGGGAAGCAGAGTCCCAGGAGGGGGAGTACGGCTGTCTCTCCTCCTGTCAGAGGAAGTGGATGTCTCGGGTGATGCCTGAGAGTCCAGAGGTGCTGGGTTGAGCTGAAGGATATCCTGTGTGCCGAGAACAAGCGGAGGGAGAGAGGGGTCCAGTCCCAGGAAAGCCTACAAAGGTTGTGAGTACTGTGGATTGCCCCTGGGTGTCTGCCTAGTGTCAGAGGGGCCCACTCCGGAGGAGGTTCTGAGGATCCAAGTGTCAGCTAGCTGTAAAGGGGGTGCCCGGTCAGAGGACCCTGAAGTTAGTACCTAGTCAGAGGGCCCTGAAGAGTTAAAGGGGGTGCCTGCAGTTTGGGCCCTGAAGAGTCAGTGTACAGTGTGGAGTGTACCAGTTGAGAGTTGCAGCAGCACAGGAATTCACAAAAAGCTACCTCAAACCAGCGCAGGGCCGAAGGGAGCCAGTCAGTGACTTTTGAGTAAAGCAGTGTCAGAAGTTCAATATTCTACAGTCCTGGATCTTCTGGACTAAGGTCGAAGTTCCAGCACAGTTTTCAGTGTTATATTACTCTCAAGCGTCAGGAAGCGTTGGCTAGCGTTGGCTAGCATCGGCTGGCGTCAAGACAGCGCTAACAAACACATTTTTTGGCTAAAGAGTCCCAAAAGTGTACCTAGTTGAGCCAGAGGAGTATCCCACTCATTCCCTTCTCCCACCCCCTTAAATACAATAAAACAACCAAACAAAGATGCCGAAATTGTCATTGTCTCAGTGCTCACACCTGGGGTCCCAGCTCACATGGGCTGGAGAGGTAACCGGTAACAATGGCAGACCCACCTCAGGTTCACTGCCTGGAAAACCTGCTACATGCATATAACTAAAGGGTTGTTGCTCTAGATCTGAAGGGAAGCTTTGCTGATTTCTATCATCCAATCATGTGCAAGAAAAAATGCATTTTTTTTCCTTGCATGTTCGAACCCTCAGATCTAGAGCAACTGCACATGAAGTGCACTTGTAGTGCACTCATAGTGCACAGCATATTTTCCTTTAGTAAATGAACCGCAATGAACCGCAATGATTATGGACACACAGACTTGGCTCGCTAATGAGCCCTCATGAATGTCTCCATAGCAAGCAAATTGCTATAGTGGGCATTTGGCTGGGGCAAGGAGACTAGAGTGCAGTGCTCAGACTATTCTCGGGTCTCTTTTTGCTGCTCCTGGCCCCTCCCTCCTGTTGAGAGCCCCCACAGAGAGCAGCTTGCTATGGGGGCAGCCGAGTCGAGTCACAGCTCCATGTGTCTATTCAGACACAGAGCTGCGTCCCGGCCCCGCCCCCTTTCTCTTCCCATTGGCTTACTGACTTTGATTTACAGCAGCAGTTGCCAAAGGCACCATGCTGCTGTCTCAGCCAATGAGGAGGGGAGTCCCAGGCAGCCGAGACACTGCTGCAATATCGCTGGAACTAGATGGGACTCAGGTAAGTATTAGAAGGGCTGAGGGGGGCTGCTGCACACAGAAGTTTTTTTTTTTTTTTTTATATGAATGCATAGAATGCATTTAGATAAAAAATCTTCTGCCTTTACATCTGCTTTAACCACTTCAATACAGGGCAGGTGCGCTGTCATGACAAATGCGTGGTCGTGCAAAACACTGTACCTAAACCAAATTTATGTCATTTTTTCCTCACAAATAGAGCTTTCTTTTGGTGGTATTTGATAACCGCAAGGTTTTTTCTTTTTTGCTACACAAATAAAAAAAGACCGAAAAGTTTGAAAAAAAAAAAGTTTTTTTTGTTCAGGTTACAAAATTTTGTAAAAAGATATGTTTTTTCCTGCACTGATGAGCACTGATGAGGCCGAACTGACAGGCACTGATGAGGAGGCACTGATGGGGTGGCACTAATATGCAACACTGATGGGCACAGATAGGCGGCACTGATATGCAGCACTGATGGGCACTGATATGTGGCACTGATAGGTAGCACTGATATGCAGCATTGATGGGCACTGATAGGTGTCACTGATGGGCACTGATAAGCGGCACTGATGGGCACTGATGGGCACTGATATGTGGCACTGATGGGCACTGACGGGCTGCACTGATAGATTGCAATGATGGGCACTCGTGGGCGGCACTGATAGATGGCAATGATGGGCAGCTCTAATGGGAAGGGCACTAAAAGGGTCCCTGAGCTCTGATTGCCATCCCTGGTGGCCATGGGTGGGCACCCCTGGAGGTTATGGGTGGGCATCCCTGGTGGTTATGGGTGGGCATCCCTGGTGGCCATGGGTGGGCAATCCCTGGTGGCTCTAGTGGCACCCCCAAGGGTCTGGACTGGTAATCAATGCTCTGATTACCAGTGCAGACCCCCCCCGCCAGGAGAGCCGCAGATCGGCTCTACTCTACTCGTGCCTGTCAGGCACTAACTGAGGAAAGCCGATCAACGGCTCTTCCTATTTACCATGTGACCAGCTGTGATATATATATATATATATATATATATATATATATTATTTTTATTTTTTACATTTGAACAGCACAGGATATAGCTTATTTGCAATCTTTTTTTTTTTTTTTTTTTCCCCATTCACTCAAAAAAAATGTATGTACATTTTCACAGGGTAAATAAATGTGAATTCTTTATAACTTAACCCCCAAATGTATGTTAAAAATTCAGATTTTTCTTATTCCCCTATTGGTGTACTTTAATAAACAATGCAATTAACAACAGCAATGTGTTTATATGGACAATGCGGACAACAAACACAAGGACTGGTTTATCCCCATTGACAATAACAAATAGAGACATTCAAAGTATGAAAGAAAAACAGCTGAACTGAGAAAAGTGGCGAGGAAAGTCTTTCTGCGATTCAGCAGATTTACTGCAGTCAATGAATTGTTAAATCTTCTGTAACAGATCATCAGACGATGCACCAGTTGCTTTTGTAGCTTCTCCTCCCCTTGATATATACCCCGGTGCTTTTCCAATGTCTGGGAACTACTGTACGCTTTCCACACAACTCATAGATGTCAAACTGCCATGAAAGGCTCACGCATAAAAATGTACTGCCAGCTTCTCCTAGCAGCTCTTCCACATACTACTACATACTGTAAACGGTTTACAAGTCTAATCTTGCACATCAGATCATTTTTGGTACTCCTCCTCATCATCATCATTGAATGGCTTTTTATATTTAAAAGACCAGATCTGTTTTAAATAGGACTTAGGATTATCCTACAAATTTGACACCTACACCATTCCCAAATAGAAGGAGCCCCAGACCATATGATAAAAACAATCCAAACTGATTTATTAGTTTGCACTTATAGATATCCAATGCATTTTGTGGGCCAGAAAACACTCTCCATTCATCAGGGCTATAATAAAATATAATATAAATATAGATGTCGTTTTTACAATGATAACTCTCCAATTAGTAACCATGCTCGTGAAAATCAAATATATGAAAATTGTGAGCCGCTAGCATGCCATGAAATATTTAACAAAGTGAAAAATGCAAACAACCAAATGCATCGGGTGGAGCCTGTTGTGATATCACGTTAACCGGAAGTGACCCCAAAAGTGCAGTTTCTTACCTGATCTTGTATTTTTACTGCTTTGTCTAAATTGTATGTAAGTGTAATTTTGGTGGTTTTAGTAAATTGTTAGTCAGTTTTCACATGTGGAGCCCCTGGTTTCCTTTCTGTTTCCACATACACTATATTGTCAGAAGTAATGGGATGCCTGCCTTTACACACACATGAACTTTAATGGCATCCGAGTCTTGGTCTGTAGGGTTCAATATTGAGTTGGCCCACCCTTTGTAGCTATTACAGCTTAAACTCTTCTGGGAAGGCTGTCCACAAGGTTTGGGAGTGTGTCTATAGGAATGTTTGACCATTCTTCCAGAAGCGTATTTGTGAGGTCAGGCACCAATGTTGGACAAGAAGGCCTGGATTGAAGTCTCTGCTCTAATTCATCCCAAAGATGTTCTATGTCAGGGTGCCAGGAAACCAGACCACACAAAGATGCAAGTAAAGTAAAGCAGTTTATTAGAGCAACAACAATAAATGCACAGCAAGAGTGGGGAGCAAAATCAGGAACAGACAGGGTCAAGTCCAGAGTGGGTAGTCATCCAAGCCAAGCTTGAGTGTAGAAGCGGGTAGTCATCCAAGCCGGGGTTGAGTCCAGAGGCGGGTAGTCTGACGATGCTTGGTCGTTTGCCAAGGCCGGGTCGTCTGCCGATGTGGAATCGAGAGCCAGGAAAGTCATCAGCCAAGCCAGGTCATGCACAGAGGAACACAGAGAACAGAAGACTGCTAGCAGTGATGCACCTTGGAGCACAAACACAAGGGCAAGGACTGCAAGCCAACAGGTGAAATATATAGTCAGGTGTGCAACATCATCACTGAGCGACGCCCAGGCAGCAGACAAGTGATGATGCAAACGGAGTTTATAAAAGATAGCAGTCTGCACATGTCCAAGATAACTGCCAACAGGAAGGCAAGGTAAGACCTTGACATTCTATTGGGTTGAGGTCAGCATATCTGTGCAGACCAGTCAAGTTCCTCCACCCCAAATTTGCTCATCCATGTATTTATGAACCCAGCTTTGTGCACTGGTGGAGGGAGGATTAGGGTGTAGGGTTGTTGTTTTTCAGGGGTTGGGCTTGCCCCTTTAGTTCCATTGAAGGGTGTGCGTTAGCATACCAAGACATTTTGGACAATTACATGTTTCGAACTTTGTGGGAACAGTTTGGGGATGGCCCCTTCCTGTTCCAACATGACTGTGCACCAGTACACAAAGCAAGTCCAAAGAAAATATAGATAAGCGAGTTTGGGGTGGGGGAACTTGACTGGCCTGCACAGAATCCTGACCTCAACCCAACAGAACACCTTTGGGATGAATAAGAGTGGAGACATCAGTGCCTAACCTCACGAATGGGCTTCTGGAAGAATGGTAAAACATTGCCATAGACACGCTCCTAAACCTTGTGGACAGCCTTCCCAGAGGAGTTAAAGCTGTTATGGCTGCAGAGGGTGGGCCAACTTACTATTGATCCCTACGGACTAAGACTGGGATAGCATTAAAGTTCATGTGCGTGTAAAAACTTTAGGTAATATCGTTTACTTGCATGCATATAGTAACAGTCGAGAAGGACCCTGGGAGTTAGGACCCCTCTTTTGTGAGACGCTTGATTGTATAACGGTTGTAGAATTGGCTTGACAATGTGCATTATAATACTACGCTTTATGTGAATTCTCTATATTTTGGAAGTCATGCATATCTGCTAAGCCTTTCTGTGTGCTTTTGGTGGTGGAGACACTTGTGATGTAAAATGCACAAAAAGAAAAGTGGATTTAGGCACTGAGCACTCTCTTTTTTGGACTTTTATGGATTTTGTACACTTTGCACATGTACACATACATATTTTTAAGAATAATAATAATGAAATAAAGCAATTATAAGTAAATAAAAAATACAATTATAAAAATGAAAATAAAAAAATCCCCAATGGATCCTCTAAATCAATATTTTTGCAGAAGGAAAGCAAGAAATTACATTGGCAGCAAAAACCATGGTGTCACTTGAAGAAGAAAGCAGGTGACCGGCTGTGTCCACACTGATCAGTGTACCAGTCTGCTGCTGGTACCATGTGATTGCTGTGACCAATCACAGCAGATCACATGACAATTGTAAACAATGAAAGGCTTTGATTCATGCCATCCATTGTGTACAATTGTGTTGCTAGCTGTGATTGGTCACAGTGATCACATAGTAAAGACAGGGCCAATCACAGCCCATCTGTAGCATGTGATTAGCTGTGGCCAATCACAGCTAATCACAACAATACACACTGAATGAACAAATTTCATTCAATAAAAATGGTTGCTTATGCCATTGAAATTCACTGGTAAAAGCAATCATAAATTGTAAAAAAAAAAAAAAGAAAATCCTGATCACTTCCCCAGAGTAGTACAATGTTACTATGGTAGCACGGTATTGCTCTAGTCATAGAAAAAAATAATTATAATAAAAAAGAAAAATAATTAAAAAAATGATTAAAGTAAAAATCATATTATTATTATATATTTATTTTTATACTGTTAGCAGTCAGTGTCACACAGTTACACAAGGTTACTGTGCTGCACTGGTTACAGTATGTTAAAAAAAAATGGGAAAAAAACTTTATTTAAATTTCTTAATTTTCCAAAAAATGTGACAAAAATTACAATTAATTAAGAATTTAGATAGGCCATCAGTACATCTGGATTAATACATTTTCTTAATTATATATTTTATATATATTTTTATAAAGGTAGCAGAATACAGTGTGTCCCAGATTCATAGGAAGAAAAGGGGATGCAAGAAGGAAGGAAGGGAGGGAGGAAATAGGGAAGAAAGAGAGGAAAGGAAAGAATGGAGAGAGGAAAGAATGGAGAAAGGAAAGGAAGGGCAAAAGAATGGAGAGAGGAAAGAATGGAGAAAGGAAAGGAAGGGGAAAGAATGGAGAAAGGAAAGGAAATGGGAAAGAATGGAGAGAGGAAAGAATGGAGAAAGGAAAGGAAAGGGGAAAGAATGGAGAAAGGAAAGGAAGGGGAAAAGAATGGAGAGAGGAAAGAATGGAGAAAGAAAAGGAAAGGGGAAAGAATGGAGAAAGGAAAGGAAATGGGAAAGAATGGAGAGAGGAAAGAATGGAGAAAGGAAAAGAAAGGGGAAAGAATGGAGAAAGGAAAGGAAAGGGGAAAGAATGGAGAGAGGAAAGGAAAGGGGAAAGAATGGAGAGAGGAAAGGAAAGGGGAAAGAATGGAGAGAGGAAAGGAAATGGGAAAGAATGGAGAGAGGAAAGAATGGAGAAAGGAAAGGAAAGGGGAAAGAATGTAGAGAGGAAAGGAAAGGGGAAAGAATGGAGAGAGGAAAGAATGGAGAAAGGAAAGGAAAGGGGAAAGAATGTAGAGAGGAAAGGAAAGGGGAAAGAATGGAGAGAGGAAAGGAAAGTAAAGGAAAGGAAAGGAAAGGAAATGAAAGGAAAGGGAAGGAAAGGAGGGGAAAGAATGGAGAAAGGAAAGGAAAGGAAAGGAAAGGAAAGGAAAGGAAAGGAAAGGAAAGGAAAGGAAAGGAAAGGAAAGGAAAGGAAAGGAAAGGAGGGGAAAGAATGGAGAGAGGAAAGAATGGAGAAAGGAAAGGAAAAGAAAGGAAAGGAAAAAATCGAGAAAGGAAAGGAAAGAATGGAGAGAGGAAAGGAAAGAATGGAGAAAAGAAAGGAAAAGAAGGGAAAGGAAAGGACTGGATTAACCACTTGCCGACTGCCTAACGCCGATCTACGTCGGCAGTCAGCCCCTCACAGGTAAGGGTGAGGGTCTAGGGAGCGAGCGCGCGCCGCCGGAGGCGCGCTACCGCACGGTCACGCACCCCCCGCGTGTGTGACCGGCGGACCTGATGTCCGCCGGTCACTCTGCGATCGTCGGGGGAGAGGGAGAAAGTCAGGCTACATTCTCCCCTGTGTTTGAAGGATGATCATACGGTTCTACTATGTAGAACCATTGATCACTGTTCATACATCTGAAGCCACAGCCAATCACAGTAGAAAGCACGCCCCTAGGGACACACATAGCCCCTCCCTTTCAAAAAATTTTAACCCCTTCACTGCCAGTGTATTTTTACAGTAACAGTGCATATGTATAGCACTGATTACTGTAGAAATGTCACTGGTAACCCCAAAAGTGTCAAAAATGTCAGGAAGGGAGTAAAATCTTCCGGGGCTTAAGTGGTTAAGGACGAAGAGGGGGGAGGGAGGAAGGAAGGAGTGAGGGAAGAATATAAATAGGAAAAGGAAAGGAGACAAAATGAGAGGGGAGGGGAGGGTAGGGGAGGAGAGGATTTTTGCACCATAAACGTATTAGTACTGAGACACTGGACAGAAGTACATTGATATTATTTGAAGGGCTTCGTGTGGCCCAATTGTCAGATGTTCCTGTAGAAATGGTGAATACAGAGAAGTGAATGATTCACATTTCAGCCAGGTTTCCTAATGAAGGACATTGACATCCACAGTATCTCAGAATCAAAGTCTGTTTCATTTAACCGACTCCAGAGCATTGTCTACACCACACCACCAGAGCTCTACCCAGATGGCAAACATTTTTTTGAATTAATTTACCTGCTCCCAGATACTGGCATGGCTTCAAATTGTAGATTTATGTGTCTGCTTGTCACATTTGGAATTTTAGGAACATTTCTAGAAATGTGTTATGAAGAGATACAAATGATTGTACATGTTGTCAATGATACATTTTCTTTTAATGTTTATTTGGCTGTTGCAGAATTCTTGAGTTCACCTTGTGGTCATTTTATGTACATTCATTAGTTATAGTATCTCACAAAAGTGAGTACACCCCTAACATTTTTGTAAATTTTTTAATATACCTTTTTATGTGGCAACACTGAAGAAATGACACTTTGCTACAATGTAAAGTAGTGAGTGTACAGCTTGTATAAGAGTGTAAATTTGCTGTCCCCTCAAAATAACTCAACACTCGTCCATTAATGTCTAAACCGCTGGCAACAAAAGTTAGTACACCCCTAAGTGGAAATGTCCGAATTGGGCCCTATTAGTCATTTTCCCTTTCTGGTGTTATGTGACTCATTAGTGTTACAAGGTCTCAGGTGTGAATAGGGAGCAGGTGTGTTTAATTTGGTGTTATCGCTCTCACTCTCTCATACTGGTCACTGGAAGTTCAACATGGCACCTCATGACAAAGAACTCTCTGAGGACCTGAAAAAAAAATGAATGCTCTACATAAAGATGGCCTAGGCCAGTGATGGTGAACCTTGGCACCCCAGATGTTTTGAAACTGCATTTCCCATGATGCTCAACTACACTGCAGAAAGCATAAGCATCAAGGAAAATGTAGTTCCAAAACATCTGGGGTGCCAAGGTTCGCCATCACTGGCCTAGGCTATAAGAAGATTGCCAAGACTCTGAAACTGAGCTGCAGCACGGTGACCAATACCATACAGCGGTTTAACATGACAGGTTCCACTCAGAACAGGCCTCACATGAGAAGATATGATAAAATATTTACCATATACAAAATGTGATGGGTGTACTCACTTTTGTGAGACACTGTGTGTATATATATATATAGCATAAAATAAATCCCTTCATCAATTAATAGAGGATGGGCAGATGAATGAAAGGTCCACTGCCTCCATTCATGGATCCCTGTTAATTGATATAGCTATAGTATAGCTTCAGTGAATTGAAGAAGGGGACAGAAAGAACTGGCATAGTCAGCACCTTTGACGAGGACCTGTGACAGGTCAAGCTAAGTATTAACCTCCACAGCACCGGAAGATTGAGGCTGTGGGTGGTATGGAGGCGGTTGTATGTTATAAAATAAAGAAAATCTCTTCCCAATCTGAAGAATTAGGTCTATAAAGGATATAGCATTTAAGTGGTTTTAAACCCTTACAAATAATCAGTGAATTAACTGGCCTCAGGTTATATACTTAGATTAAACAAATCCTCCTACATAAGTTTTACCTTTTTTTCTGTGCCCACCTTTTCTCTACAGCCATTTAAAATGCAGAATTTTCACAGAATTTCTCAGCTCCAGCAGGTAGGGGTTGGGGATCTGACAACACACACTGCACAGTTTAGAGAGGAGAACTGATATTAATCTGAGACATGAGTGTAAGGAATGGACACACTCCCTCTACCGAGTCTCATAGGGAAACATGCACAGCTGAGGCTGTCAATCACAGGCTGTGTTTTTAAGGCCCTTTCCCCCTTGAATACTTGGAGTCTGTACAGCCAGTCAGAAGTGACTCATGCAGATAGCAGAGGAGCGAGACAGCAGACAGAAGGAACAGGGGAGTGTAGTAAGCCCTATACAGGAATTTTAATTGTATGACTCTATCCCTGGAGGAGATTACAACCGGGATTTGTTCAGGAAGGACGTCATGCCATACCTCCTCCGTCAATTCCGGGACGTTCTCACGCCACTGGGACTCAACCACCGCCAAGCGCTTAGACTTAGAATGCAGAAGCCTACGATAATATGTGGAGACCAGTTTCTCATGTGAAGAGTCAGAAAGGAGATATTCCAAGGGGGGATGGCTCCAGCGAGACATCCCGGAGGCCAAACTGCGCAGCCGCCGCATGTCTCAGCTGGAGGTAGCGAAAATGAGCCGTAGATGGTACAGCAAAGGTGGACTGCATGTCCGCAAAGGACCGGAAGGTTCCCCGGACATACAGGTGATCAACAGACTTCACCCCAAGACGGGCCCAAAAAATACCGTCGTCCCGACCGAAAAACTCCCGAAACCGTGGATTGTGCCAAAGGGGGGCATTAGGGGAGTACGACCCCGGAGGGTCGGCCTCACCCAATGCGGTAGCCGCAAAAAGAGTGACCAAGATAAGTGCAGTGTTCGGCCTGCCCATAGTAGATCTACGGTGCAGCAAATTTTGCAGAGATTCATAGGACGTGAAAATAGCCGCCTCCAAGGCCGCCGCAGCATGATTGTCCTCGGGATGGAACCACCAATGTGCGTGTGCCAACTGGGAGGCGAAGTAATAAAGGCGCAGGTTGGGCGCTGCCAGTCCCCCCGCCAATACAGGTAACTGTAACGCATCTCTGGCCACACGTGCCGGCCGACCCCCCCAGATAAATGAAGTGAGGAGCGAATCGATGACCTGGAAACGACGTTTGGTAACATAGATCGGGGAGTGACTCAACACATACAGAAATCGGGGAAGGAATATCATTTTAAAAATGTTGATCCTACCCAAAACCGTGAGAGGAAGCTGGGACCAGAGCTGTAGGACACTCATCATGTTACTCACGTCAATAAATGTACTGAGAATTTTCAAATGAACATTTTTTCAAAAATCTACTAGCGTATGGCTAGCTTTAGTAGTGCTCTTCTCTTTCCAAGTTAGGTTCTCTTTCCTATGTAGTCTAGCCCAGAATTTTTTAACCAGGGTGTCCAGGCGCCCTGGGGTGCCTTGAGGTTTCTTCAGGAGTGCCTTGACAAGATGCCTAAAAATTGCCAAAAAATGTAAACAAGCCAGCAGGTGGATCAAGCCTGCCTTTTAGTTACACAAAGCCAGAAGTCTTTCTTGTGCACCATTTCAACCTTCCAGCCACTGGTATCCTAACAACCAGTGATGTCATCAGAGTTAATAAGAAGGGTGTTAGTCGCCTGCACAGCATCCTTAGTCGACCATCCCTTGCCCCTCTCCATCAGACCTAGGGTCACATTAGCCGAGTGATGAAGCGAAAATGAGGGAGAGGAGAAACACTGGAATACTAGTCAGTACTAGTGTGCAAAACTGTATTTGCTTTGGAAGAATAAATCATCTGTAATGTTTAGTGTTGTGTGTTGATGCGGTCGCATTATGTAAAACTATTCGAATTGTTTTTACATTTTAGAATGGTGCCTTGAGATTCTCTATAATTTTAAAGGGTGCCTTGACTGAACAAAGGTTGAGAAATAATGGTCTAGACCAGGGTTTCTCAACCAGGGTCCATGGAGCCCTAGGGTTCCTCCTGAGATTGCTAGGGGTTCCTTGAGAAATGGGCATTGTTCCTTTTAGCTATCTGTAAGGGGTAATTCTTCCCAATGATGACAAGAGTAAGGAGCATTCTTCCCACTGACTGTCACACTAATGTGTCATGAGTTGTAGATTTCTAATTTTTAGCAAGGGTTCCCCGAGATCAGAAATTTATTTCAAAGGTTCCTCTGTGGTGAAAAGGTTGAGAAAGGCTGGTCTAGACCTTAGTGCAAATCTGGCCCTGATTATGCTCAGTTTGAATAGCCCATCCGGCAATATTTGGGGTTTCTGGGCTACCAGTCCAGGCCTACTTTGCTCCCTTCAGTGATATTTTTCCCTTCAATATCACAACTAAGTTTTCTAATACGCTGAAAAAACTACTCGGCGTCTCAAGGAAGAAATTCAATTGTCAGTTGATAGAGAACTAATAATGAAGTGATAAATGAAATTTGGCTTAATCCTCGCATTCCGTGGTAGAAATATCACACTTCTCGGAATTAGAAAGTCAGTTCTGTGAGCTTAGTGACATTTTTTTCCTCTGTTAATCAAGTTGTTGAGGATAACTAATAGATGTGCTTGTAATGTAATCAAAATGTTTTGTCAGCTGAGCTTGTTATTCTGATCATTGAGATTTGCATTTGAGATGTGGAACAACATAAGCTGTGGGGAGTGGGGACGAATCGATTTATGAGAGGGAAAGTTGCCACAACAGAAGAAAAATATTGTGATATCTATGCATGCCTCTGATGAGCAATGACTACAACAACTTCTGAGAGCGAGTGCAAAGTTCTATTTACTCAAATTTCTATTTATTAAAGCCTTTGGTTTGTGTCTTGCAATACTTGATTAGGAGACCGTATTTTATGGCACTCTACAGTCAAACGTTAAACCAAAGGAGGAAAATGCATAAGGGAGGATGACCAGACATGCCCCCAGTTTCTGGGTACAGTTCCCGGTTTGAGAGAGCTGTCTCTAGAAAAAAATGTTTATTTTAACTCTGGTACAAAGAATGTGTCCCTGATTTCTTTCCAGCTTTTTTAACCACTTGCCGACCAGTCACATTGACTGTACTGCGGCAAAGTGGCTCGTTCCCATCCAGCAACGTAGACCTACGTCACTGGACTCCTCCCCTTGTGGGCGGCGCGTGCGCGCCACCGGAGGCTCGCTCCCGCTGTATTCAGTCACAGCAGGAGTCGGGCCAGGGAGAAGCGGTGGTGATCACCGCCCTCTTCCCCGATCGTCGGGGAATCGAGTCTGGAGATCCGCCCGCTTGTGTAAACAAAGCGGGCGGATGTCCTAAGTGACAGACAGGGTTATATTGCAGGGTTCAGCATAGCTGAACCTGCGATCTGTCCCTGTGTCACCTCCCCCCACACATGTTAGTAAGCACCAGGCATACATTAACCCCTCCCTCTCCAATAAAATTAACCCCTTCCCTGCCAGTGTAATTTTTACAGTAACAGTGCATATGTATAGCACTGATTACTGTAGTAATGTCACTGGTACCCCCAAAAGTGTCAAAAATGTCAGTCAAGGGTCCAATCTGTCTGCCGCAATGTCGCAGTCCCGCAAAAAAAATCGCAGATCGCCGCCATTACTCGTAAAAAAAAAAACACCAAAAAAGACAGAAATCTTTCCCTTAGTTAGTAAACACAATAACTTTTGCGCAAACCAATCAAAATACGCTTATTGTGATTTTCTTTTACCAAACATAGGTAGCAGAAAACAAATTGGCCACAAATTTAAAAAAAATTTGATTTTTACATTTTTTGCGGGGGAATTTCATATAAAAACATGTGAAAAATATTGTTATTTTTTCAAAATTTACGCTATTTTTTTGTTTATAGCGCAAAAAGTAAAAATTGCACCGGTGGTGATCAAATACCACCAAAAGAAAGCTCTGTTTATGGGAAAAAAAAGGACGTAAATTTTGTTTGGGTACGGCGTCGTACGACCGCGCAATTGTCAGTTAAATTTGCACAGTGCCGAATCGCAAAAAGTGGCCTGGAAGTAAGACAGCAAAATCCTCCGATGGCAAAGTGGTTCATGGCTTGTCCAGTCCAGCTGGCCATCTTAGCAACATTTCTATTGGAAGGAGTAGGAGTAGGAGTAGGAGGAGGGAGGGGTGTGTCTTCTCCTGGTTGTGTCCAAGGTTATTGATGATGTCATACGAGGTAGGTCTAAGATGTTTGATGAATGGTATCAGAAAACAAACAAAACAGAAGATATAAACAAATTACCTTTATTGGCCTTCAAAATATTCATCATCCTTCACAACACACTTTTGGCGATGTTCATAAAGCTTCTGGAAATTGTCAGCAAAGGCCTCTTTAAGAATCAATTGCAAAACCACTGTCATACATTGTTGGATTGCCGCCACGTCCGCAGTATGTGCACCTTTCATGACGCTCAGGGGTCTCTTTTTGGGTCACAGGGAAGACGGTAAACACCATTCCATTGATTTCTGCTTGAATTTTGGATCGATCTGGTAGCACCAGGTATTAGCCCCTGTGACGATGGTTGGCAGAAAGAATGGATCCTGGTCACACATGGTAATGAAATCTCCAGATTTTTCCATCCATTTTGCTTTCTGTTCGTCTGTCAGCTTGTGTGGCACAAACCGGGAACAGATCTTCTGCTTACCCAAATCTTCATGCACGATGATGCGCACCATGCCCTTGCTAATGGCCAATTCCTCCTTCATAAGTCGTAGAGTCAGTTGCTGATCTCATGCCAGCATGCGTCGCACTCGCTCAAACGTGTCTGGGGATCTGCTTGTTGATAGCTGACCCGAACATGGTTCCTCCTAAGTCGTTTCTTTTCCATCGCGAAAGTGTTTGAACCAGTTTTAAAACAATTTTCTGCTCACAGCTTCTGTCCCGTATGCTTGCACCAACCTTTATGGATCTCCATCACAGTTTTCCCCAATTTGTAGCAGAACTTATTGTTCACTCTCTCCATTGGTTTACCCTGACGGTATACTCCATGCTAGGTGGCGCTTCTCAACGTGTCTTTGGATAGCCATGCTCTGATAGCCATGCTCATACCTGGCCCATGTTGCTGTTTAGATTTCAGACCATTCACCTATTTTTTTACACACACCTTGTATGTTGATATTACGCTGCCTTCCCATTCCCTCCCCTCTTCATTTGTGCAGGCTTCATTGCGAGAGGTAAGTCTGAGGCTCATTTTCTGCCTTACGCTTACTTGTGATGGTGACCTCTTGTGTCCTGATGTGTCCCTGACTACTTTCCAGCTTGATTAATTGTGTCCCCAGTCAAGAAAGCTACAGAGTAGTCCATCTTAGCAGCATTTCTCTGAATGACCTGGAGTAGGAGGAGAGGGAAGGGAGGGATGTGTCTGCTCCTGCTGGTGTCCAGGGTTATTGATGATGTCACATGTTGATATTACTTGGTCTTCCCTAGTCCCTCCCCTCTCAATTTGTGCAAACTTCACTGTGTGAGGTAAGGACTTATATCATCTTCCTTCCTTTTTTGTGATTGTGGCTTTTTTTTCACCCTTACCTCTGCTCATTTTCTCTTTCATCCACTCCTATCCTTCCCTCTCCCTTTTTTTTCCCTTGACTCTTTTGGCTTGCTCTCTAATCTAGGGATTACAGACATCCCTGGTTTCCAGGGACAGTCTCTGATTTTAGTGGGCTGTTCCCAGGAAAAAATATCCCCAACCTCATCCCCAGGTAAAAGAATGTGTCCAGGGTTATGGTTATATGGTTACGTGGATCATTTTTCACCTTGTCCTTGTTTGTGATGGCGACCCGCAGTGCATGCCGGGGCCTGAACTCTTGACCCAAAACACAGTAGGCTCAAATGTTATTAAACCATACCCCTTTAAGTCCCTCACACTTTTAGCAGAATTTGGGCACACTCAACATTTGGTGTGACACACTTTACATGTCACTATAATCCCTATACCCTACTCTGCTCCTGTTATACCCCCAGTAAAAGTTGGAGTGGTTAGTAAAGAAAGATTGGCCTCAGAGGTCTTTTGAAAACATGTCTATTGCAGACTCGAATGTTACTGATCACATATTGCTTTTACTGTGATCTATGGATGATATTGTACATTCAAATTTGGTTTAGAAGACTTTCAAAAGAGTGTATACTGTTAGATCCTCTCTTTTTCTCCAATAATGCCATTTTCCCTCATCCCCTTTCTTCCCTATTTCTTCTCTTCCTTTTTTTGTATATTCATGCCTACCTTTGTCAATTAACTTCCATGCTTTCTTTATGCCCTTTTCCCCCTCATCTCCTTTCCTTTTCTCTAATTCTTTCAATTTATCAATATGTGTTAAGGGAAATCAGTAACCCAATGAAAGAGAGATCTTTGGCCAAATGTCTTTCTATACGTATGTAATTTTTTTTTTTTTTTTTGATCAGAGAGTTTGCCTTATGCCCTTTACCCTAAATATATAATTCATAATTGCTATCCAGTTCTTCCAAGTTTGGCTAACAGATATCTCATATTTATCCCATGTGTCAGAGGAGATTTCATGCTTCCACTGCCGAGATTAAATTCCACCGTATTCACAGGCATACTATATATAGAACAAGTCTAAGTAAAAGCTCAGAGAACTTCTTTCTGTAATTTCCAACACTACAAGACTGGCTGAAATTCATCCTTGTAATGTCCATTTCCAGTACTACTTCAAAGATTAAACATTTCCATTGGGATATTAAATAATGTCATATACTAGGAAATGCAGACATGTGCCAAGCAGGTGTTTGTAACCCTTTTAACCTATAGGAAAATATATTACCTTACCTCCCAGTGGATTGCCCTCTGTAGGCAAAATATACAATTCATCTGTAGCTAAGTAATGCAAATATACAACACATATTATAGAATATGGAGCCACAAGTCACCAGAGGCGGACTGGGCCGGGAGGCAGGGAGGCGATTGCCCTCCAGGCCGCTCTGATGCTTCCTAAAAAGGCCACTCGCTCCGCACCGATTCCACCCCTGCAGACAGGCAGGACACCCGCCGGCCGCCGCTACATTGTGTTATACTTGCGGAGCATCACTGCTCTGCTGCAGCTCTGCAAGTATACTATAATGTAGCGGCGGCCGGCGGGTGTCATGCCTGTCTGCAGGGGTGGAATCGGTGCGGAGCGAGTGGCCTTTTTGACTGGTGAGTCCAGTCACTTCCCTGTCAGGCGGAGTGATCTCCACCCGACAGATGCTTTCTAGTCCCGGCCGAGTGTGATGTCATCCAGAGGCCAGGAGGCGGGAAGAAAGGACGGAGGAGAGTGCTTCTGCAAGGAACTGTGAGGAGCCAGCCCAGTGAAGCCCTGTGGAATAGTGAGTTTTCAGAGGCTGCTCAGGCTGATAATACACCTTACATAAGGCAATGTTATGTCAGTGTTGTAGATGTGTGAAATGGCTCAAGTGATTAACTCATTAAGGCGAGGAGTTAATTTACAATGCTGTTTGTAAAATGCAGCATGGAGGGGGTTAATGTACTGCCAATGGCCACTAATGCATTAGTGACCAGTGACAGTTAATTAACCCCTTTGTGCTGCATTAGTGACAGTGGCACCAGTGTCAGTGTTAATTAACCCCTGTATTGTGCAGCATGAAATGGTTAATAAACACTGACACTGGTACAACTAATGCAGCACAAAGGGGTTAATGACTGCCACTAGTCACTACTGCATCAGTGTCCAGTGGTGTATTTTATTTTTGTGCTACCCTAGGCAAGATTTAAATCGGGCACCCCCATCTAAATGTATCCCACCCCAGCCACAGTATACTGTTCTTGTCTCAGGGTCTGATGAGGAAGCCACAGCTGTTCACAATGAATGGCTGCGGCTTCCTTATCAGACCCTGGGACATGAGGGCAGAGGATGGGGGTCAGTGGGACATAGGACGGGGTCAGCAGGGCAGAGAATGTGGCTGCAATGGTAAGCACTGATCAGGAGCAATAAATAAGCTGGATTGATATGCAGCACTAGTAGGTGGCAATGATGGACACTGATAGGTGGCACTGATCAAGCTGCACTGATGAGGCTGAGCTTATATGCACTGGTGAGGCTGCATTGATGGGCAATGATCAGGCTGCACTGATGAGGCTGCACTGATGGACACTGGTGGTGCTGCGTTGATGGGGACTGATGAGGCTGCATGGATGGAAACTGATAAGGCTGCACTGGTGGACACTGATGAGGCTGAAAAAGTGAAAAAATGTGGCTCTCAACAGCTTGATAAAACACAAAATAAATTATTCCAATGTGCAAACGTTCGTGCAAAAAAACAGTTTCTAGTGTCCAAAAAAAAAAAAGGGTTAAGCAAACAGCCAATGATGGAAACACAGACTTGATAGGAGTGAATCTCAAAAAAGCCTCCACCTACACACGATCACCCAGTGAAATGTATAGGTACCGCTTACCAGAACCACTGGACCCCTTAGTTATAGGGGGTCAAACACGCTTATTGATCCACATCAGATCCGACCTTGCACATCCCCCTCTCACACAGGCGACAGTGTGTAGCCAAATCGATGGAGCATTAAAGAACCAAGTCATAGATGGAGAGAAATGACAAACAGGCTCTCATGGTGCAGTATTACTCATCAAAGGATCATTTTCAGTTTGCTGTGGATAGGAGACCCAGCTCCACGCCTGCGTTCCTTAGACCCGGAAGTTTACAGTCTCACGTTCCCAATCTAAGGGTCTAAGGAACGCAGGCGTGGAGCGGCGGCTCCTATCTCGCCTGTGTGAGAGGGGGATGTGCAAGGTCGGATCTGATATGGATCAATAAGCATGTTTGACCCCCTATAACTAAGGGGTCCAGTGGTTCTGGTAAGCGGTACCTATACATTTCACTGGGTGATCGTGTGGAGGTGGAGGCTTTTTTGAGATTCACTCCTATCAAGTCTGTGTTTCCATCATTGGCTGTTTGCTTAACCCTTTTTTTTTTTTGGACACTAGAAACAGTTTTTTTGCACGAACATTTGCACATTGGAATAATTTAATTTGTGTTTTATCAAACTGTTGAGCGCCACATTTTTTCACTTTTTCATTTGTCACGTTATTCACGTTGATTTTGCAGCTCGCAGAGTGGAAGCAATTTCACCCTAAACACATTTATAGATATGAGTAGTGTTTATTTATTTATACATCACATTCATTTTGCGCAGTTTTTGTTGGGTTCACCAATAATCTTCTTTCACTGATGAGGCTGAGCTGATGGACACTGATCAGGTTGCATTGATGGGCACTGGTGAGGCTGCATTGATGGGTACTGATCAGGCTGCATTGATGGCAACTGATAAGGCTGCACTGGTGAGGCTGCATTTATGGGCACTAGAGAGGCTGCATTGATGGACACTGGTGAGGCTGAATTGATGGGCACTGGTCAGGTTGCATTGATGGGCACTGATCAGGCTGCATTGATGGGCACTGGTCAGGTTGCATTGATGGGCACTGGTCAGGTTGCATTGATGGGCAATGATCAGGATGCCTTGATGGGCACAGGTGAGGCTGCATTAATGGGCACTGATGAGGCTGGACTGATGGGCACTGGTGAGGCTGCATTAATGGGCACTGATGAGGCTGGACTGATGGGCACTGGTGAGGCTGCATTAATGGGCACTGATGAGGCTGGACTGATGGGCACTGGTGAGGCTGCATTGATGCATTATTTTTGTTAAACCTCCTTTGTTGCTATTAACATTAAATTATGTTACCACATTGTATCATATTTGTCTTGCTTTATAACATCAATATCCGTTATAAACCAGGTGGGCATAGATGGTGAGCTCGGTGGTTCAATGGGCCACTTGACTGGACTTGCCCCCCAGGCCCAAGGCTGCCAGTCCTCCCCTGCAAGTCACAGTGCAGTGACAATTCTGCTAATCTGCAAGGTACATAGAATATACTGTACACAGTATATATATATATATATATATATATACACACACACACACACACAGTATATATATGATATGCAGTATATGTTATAGCTTGCCTAGCTATATGGCTATATTATACCATAAAAGCAGAGACCTCTATACATATATTGTGCATACATTTTAAATATATTTGAAAGCCAGAAATCAAGATATTTGTGCAGATTTTGCCTTAAAATTAAACCACAAGCAAACAGCGGAACACATAGTTGAAATAGGTATACAGTAAATTTACTGTTTTATCTGCCAGAAGATTTATTATTCTGTATTAATCGTTTGATTTTGTTCTGGGTCAGTGACTTACTAAATAGAGAAACAAGAATTAGCATAATAACCTTGAACAGCTTAAAAAGCAACAGAAGTTTAAATTTTCTTTAAAGTAAACCCGTGCCTTTTTAAAGTAATTAACCACTTCAGCCCCCAAAAGTTTTACTCCCTTCATTTTTTTTTTTTCTAAAATCTCAAAATCTACTGGCATCCACAATCCAAGACCAACCCATCCAGGTCTGTAAAGAAGAAATTGCCACACACACACCCCCTCTGAAGCCGGTCCCATGCTGAGCTGTCAGCTGCGGCTTCTCTGTTCAGGAGTGTGCAGAAGAGGCAGCCGATCAACAGAAGACCCACAGCAACTCTTATTTAAACGTATCCTTTATTAATTTTTCCAAATACAGTAAAAAAGGGATACCAGCACATATCTAAATTCAAACAATCATATACAAAAAACACTATTACCCTTTCCTTCCCTCTTCCCCTCCCTCCCCTCTTCCCCTCCCTCCCCTTCCCATATTTTGCCATTTTTATATCTTTCTTTCTTCTATCTTTCTTCCTCCTCCGTCCCATCTCGTTCACTCCAAATCTCCTCATATTTCCTTGTTCTCTTAAATTCTGCCCATTTTTCCCATATAATGGAAAATGTCTCTATTTGGTCTTCTCCACTACTGCTCAAGTATTCCATTATATATATATATGTTCTATTCTTTTAAACCAATCTCTTATAGTAGGACTTTGAGGGTCTATTTGGTATTGCCCCCTTTAATACCCCCTTCACGACCAGGCTATTTTTTGCGATATGGTGCTGCATTACATTAACTGACAATTGCGTGGACATGTGACCAGCATAGTTACCTTCGCCTAACCGAAAGCTCTGGATCGCTTGTTGCGATCGGGAGTTTCCGGGCCACGTGATTGCCATGACAGCCAATCACAGCGGTCACGTGATCTTAAGCCGCGCCCCGCTCCACCTCCTGGAGGTTCCGGCGCTAAGAAGTTAATAAACAAAACAAATATATAAATGAAAAAAGCTTAAATACTAATGGTTAGAAAACAGAAATGCATGAAAAAAAAAAAAGCTTACAAGCTTACAGGAACTATATTTCATCCCCACATGGCAGCATTTCGGCCTGACTATTGGGCACTTAGGCATCCAGTGCTGTATCATGGTGGGTTGGAGATTCTCATTTCACATATCTGGAAGTATCAGATATTTAATTTCTATTAAGTAAACTTGTTGCTCTTCACTTCTCCATCAAATCACTTTAAGAGCCTCAAGGTTCTAAGTCCTTGGTGGCCAACCTGGAGCCCTCTTGCACATTTTATGTGGCCCTCTAGGCTCCTACACACACAAATCTGTGTTTCCCTATTACCTGTTATAGCAGTGATCCCTAGCAGCATAGGCATGCACAGGGGGCACACCCTAATCACTGTGTAGGGTGCCGATTCCCCCTATTGCCTGGGTTTTCACCCCACATTGTGCCCACCCCTGCAGTGCTGCGAGCTTCCCTCCTCTCCTATCCCCCTGGCTGCTGCTTAGGATGTTTCAGAATGGAGAGTGGAGGAAGGGGTTATTAAATAGTAAACTTACCTTGCAGCTCTGGGCACACAGGCTCAATTTTCAATATAAACCTGTGATATCTAACCACTGCCTGCCCGGCCTTTTGTCTTTCCAGGTGCACGTCATGCGACGTCCTCCCGAAATGTGGCCTGTGCGCAGCCATGCTGCGGGCGCGGTCTGTCACTGGCTATGGCTACCGGACACTGCCGATGACAGATCACTGTACCAGCCAATCACAGCAGATCACAATTGTAAACAATGGATGGCTTCCTTTCATGCCATCTTTTGTGTACAACAATACTCACTGAATGAATCTGTTTCATTCAGTAAAAATGGTTGCTTATACCAATTACATTTATTGGTATAAGCAATCATAATGTGTAAAAAAAAAAAAATCCTGATTACTTCCCTAGAGTATTGCTGTGGTCACAGTGTGTTAAAAACTGTTATTGCTCTGGTCACAGTGTGTTAAAAACAATGTAAAAAAAAGAACAAAAATGTAATAAAAAATGTTTTTTTTTAAAATAATTAATTTAAAAATTATTCTTTTTTTTTATGATGACACTGTACTGCAATGGTGACAGTATGTAAAAAACTATTGTGATAAAACATTTTTTTTAAAAAAAAAATGCTTTTTTTGTGACAAAAAATTACAACTTCAAAAAACTTGCCATGCCTCTTACTAAATACCTTGGACTGTCTTCTTTCCAAAAAGGGGTAATTTAGGGGCTATTTATACTTTCCATGGGTTTTCGGGCCTCAAAAATGAGTCAGTACATTAGGATTATACCATAGTTTGAGGACTCTATAACATTCCTACAAACTAAATAGTATACACTGATTTTGGATTTTTTCACCAAAGAAATGGAGCAAAATACATTTTGGCCTACATTTATAAAGAAAGATGATTTATTTACATAAAGAAAGATGATTTATTTGCAAAATTTTATAACAGAAACAAAAAAAAAATATATATTTTTTAAAATTTTCAGTCTCTTTCCGTTTATTTAGCAAAAAGTAAAACACACAGTGGTGATTAAATACCACCAAAAAAAGCTCTATTTGTGTGAAAAAAATGATAAAAATTTCATATGGGTACAGCGTTGCATGACCGCACAATTGTTATTCAAAATGCAACATTGCTGAAAGCTGAACATTGGCAGGTAAGGGGTAAAAGTGGCCAGTATTGAAGTGGTTAAAGTGTATCTAAAGCCAAAACTAGAACCTTTTTTTGGCTTTTATTTGCTGTCCTTTAACCTCCTTAAGGAGATCTACCTTCTCTCTTTGTCCCAATGACCGTTTCATGGAAGCAGAAAGTGATGGGAAATCCAAAATGTGTTTTAACAGAGAAGGAGGTAAGAAAAGTCTTCCAGTTGGAAAGGTGTTCCAGCAACAGGATTTCTCTCACTTTAGAGATCTTTTCATTTTCTTTTTATTCCAGGAACTGGAAGTGAAGTCTGCCAATAGAAACACAGAAGAGTGATGGGGAAAAAAAAGACCAAGTGGTTCATCGAGTCTGCACCACTTTTTATTTATATGCTTTTTGTTTATTATAATTTCTTTTTAAAGATCTATGTTTGTCCCAAGCATGTTTGAACCAGTGGCGGCCTGTGCATAGGGGGCGCCAGGGCGTCGCCCCCCCCAAAAAAAGAAAAAAAAAAAAACAAATTTACCAAAAGAGCAATAAAGTTTAAAAAAAAATTGCATTTCCTGGCCTATGTGGAGGCTGTGGGGGGGTGGGGTTTACGACCCAGAAAGGCGCCGATTGGCTGGGCGCAGGGCACAGCGCTAGGACACCCCCACTTTCATGATATCCTGGCTGTGATTGGTCCAGTCTCCAGCCTGGACCAATCATCATCCAGGACATCCCGCTGACGTCGCAATGGGGGCGGTGCCGGTGCGTGCATCAGTCACTCACCGTCACCGCCGCTCACCTTCCCGCCAGTTCCTGCCGCAGAGAAGAGGAGAGGCCGAGACGAGGGAGAAGCCGCTCACCTTCCCGCTGCCGCAGAAGAGGACGAAGTATTGAGGAGGGGAGAAGCTGCCCCCAGGAGCCGAGCCGCCGCCAGGTAAGTGCATTAAATTGAAGGGAGCACGCACGCTGGTCTCTGCATTGATTGGGGGACAATGCCGTGGGCACTCTGCAATCATTGGGGTACAATGCTGTGGGCACTCTGCAATCATTGGGGTACAATGCTGTTGCACTCTGCAATCATTGGGGTACAATGCTGTGGGCACTCTGCAATCATTGGGGTACAATGCTGTGGCACTCTGCAATCATTGGGGTGCAATGCTGTGGGCACTCTGCAATCATTGGGGTACAATGCTGTGGGCACTCTGCAATCATTGGGGGACAATGCTGTGGCACTCTGCAATCATTGGGGTACAATGCTGTGGGCACTCTGCAATCATTGGGGTACAATGCTATGGGCACTCTGCAATCATTGGGGTACAATGCTGTGGCACTCTGCAATCATTGGGGTACAATTCTGTGGGCACTCTGCAATCATTGGGGTACAATTCTGTGGGCACTCTGCAATCATTGGGGTACAATGCTGTGGCACTCTGCAATCATTGGGGGACAATGCTGTGGCACTCTGCAATCATTGGGGTACAATGCTGTGGGCACTCTGCAATCATTGGGGTACAATGCTGTGGGCACTCTGCAATCATTGGGGTACAATGCTGTGGCACTCTGCAATCATTGGGGACAATGCTGTGGCGCTCTGCAGTGATTGGGGACAAAGCTGTGGCACTCTGCAGTGATTGGGGACAATGCTGTGGCGCTCTGCATTGAAAGGGGCTCGCACGCTGAACTCTGCATTGATGGGGGCACGGAACAGTGTTCATTGTATTGAAGGGGGCACAGCACAGTTGCATTAAGGGGGCACGCACACTGAACTCTGCATTGTGGGGGCACAGCACAGTGTTCACTGCATTGAAGGGGGCACAGCACAGTGTTTATTGCATTGAAGGGGTCACAGCACAGTGTTTATTGCATTGAAGGGGGCACAGCACATTGTTCATTGCATTGAAGGGGGCACAGCACAGTTGCATTGAAGGGGGCATGCACGCTGAACTCTGTATTGTGGGGGCACAGCACAGTGTTCATTGCATTGAAGGGGTCACAGCACAGTGTTTATTGCATTGAAGGGGGCACAGCACATTGTTCATTGCATTGAAGGGGGCACAGCACAGTTGCATTGAAGGGGGCATGCACGCTGAACTCTACATTGTGGGGGCACAGCACAGTGTTCATTGCATTGAAGGGGACACAGCACAGTGTTTATTGCATTGAAGGGGGCACAGCACAGTGTTTATTGCATTGAAGGGGGCATAGCACAGTGTTCATTGCATTGAAGGGGGCACAGCACAGTGTTCATTGCATTGAAGGGGGCACGCACGCTGACCTCTGCATTAAAGGGGGCACGCACGCTGGTCTCTTCATTGAAAGGGGGCATGTACGCTGGTCTCTGCATTGAAAGGGGGCATGTACGCTGGTCTCTGCATTGAAAGGGGGCATGTACGCTGGTCACTGCATTGAAAGGGGGCATGTACGCTGGTCTCTGCATTGAAAGGGGGCATATACCATCTCCTGTACCATGACCTGTGCCATGCCTATACCGTATCTGTGCCATGCCTATACCATATCTGTGCCATGCCTATACCATATCTGTGCCATGCCTATACCATCTCCTGTACCATCACCTGTGCCATGCCTGTACCATCACCTATGCCATGCCTATACCATCACCTGTGCCATGCCTGTACCATGACTTCAAAGTCACCCAATTTTTTACTGTGTTTTTTGTCGCGAAGCAATACCTATTACATTTTTCTTTTTGCGCCCCCCAAAAATTTTGAGCACCAGCCGCCACTGGTTTGAACCCACCTACTGTTGACTGACTCTTTTGTTACATAATACTTTCTAAGATTAGTTTTGAACTTTCTTTTGATCTTGATGTTAACTTCATATTTAAAAATAATAGTGATTGTAAAGGAAAAAATTATTTTTTGAAAAATACAAACATGTCATACTTACCTGCTCTGTGCAATGGTTTTGCACAGAGCGGCCCCGATCCTCCTTTTCTCAAGTCCCCAGCAGGCACTCTCTCCCCCTTGCTGAGTGCCCCCAATAGTAAGCAGCTTGCTTTAGGGGCAGAGTGTGGTTCAGCCCTAACCCCCCTTCCCCCACTCCCTCCTCACTGGCTTTGATTGACAGCAACGGTGGCCTATGGCTCCTGCTGCTGCATTTCAGGAGGGGGAGACCTGCTTTTGAGCACATCGCTGGATCAAGATCGAACTTAGGTACAGTATCTCACAAAGTTAGTACAACCCTCACATTTTTGTAAATACTTTATTATATCTTTTCATGTGACAACACTGAAGAAATTACACTTTTCTACAATGTAAAGTAGTGAGTGTATAGCTTGTATAACAGTGTAAATTTGCTGTCCCCTCAAAATAACTCAACACACAGCCATTATTGTCACACCCCTAAGGTAAAATGTCCAAATTGTGCTCAAAGTGTCAATATTTTGTGTGTCCATCATTATTTTCCAGCACTGCCTTAACCCTCTTGGGCATGGAGTTCATCAGAGCTTCACAGGTTGCCAGTGCCACTGGAGTCCTCTTCTACTTCTCTATGATGACATCACATCCAGTTCTGGCAGCACTCATGCAGCCCCAGAACATGACACTCCCACCACCATTCTTGACTGCAGTCTGGGCACTTGTCTTTGTATCCCTTACCTGGTTGCCGCCACACACGCTTGACACCATCTGAACTAAATAAGTTTATCTTGGTCTCATCAGACCAAAGGACATTGTTCCAGTAATCCATGTCCTTAGTCTGCTTGTCTTCAGCAAACTGTTTGCGGGCTTTCTTGGGCATCATTGTTAGAAGAGGCTTCCTTCTGGGATGACAGCCATGCAGACCATCTTGATGCAGTGGAACCTGTGCTGTTAAACCACTGTATGGTCTTGGCCACTGTGCTGAAGTTCAGTTTCAGGATCTTGGCAATCCTCTTATAGCCTAGGCCATCTTTATGTATACCAACAATTATTTATTTTTAGATCCTCAGAGAGTTCTTTGCCATTAGGGGCCATGTTAAACTTCCAGTGACCAGTATGAGAGAGTGAGAGTGATAACACCAAATTTAACACACCTGCTCCCCATTCACACCTGAGACCTTGTAACACTAACAAGTCACATGACACCGGGGAGGGAAAATGGCTAATTGGGCCCAATTTGGATATTGTCACTTAGCGGTGTACTCACTTTTGTTGCCAGCGGTTTAGACATTAATGGCTGTGTGTTGAGTTATTTTAAGGGGACAATAAATTTACACTGTTATACAAGCTGTACACTCACTACTTTACATTGTAGCAAAGAGTCATTTCTTCATTGTTGTCACATGAAAAGATATAACAAAATATTTACAAAAATCTGAGGGGTGTACTCACTTTTGTGAGATACTGTATATATTGGGGGGGGGGGGGGGGAGCTGAAAGCTGGAGTTTTTTTTTTACCTTCATGCATAAAAAACCTTCAGCCTTTACAACCACCTTAAGATGGTATACTGACAGCTAAAACAATAAAATACTTGGCATGGCTTTGAACCACTCCTAGATGTATCCAAAACTTTGTAAATATGACTTTGGGTATATATAAAATAGTTACTTGTGATATGATCTTGTAGAACTATGTTGCTGACAACATCAAATCCCATCATGGTATAGTTACTAAATAATATTTTAAAATATTAACCATTTCAGTTATAATGAATTGATAGTAAACACTGCATGTGGCATCTGCTAAAAAAAAAAAAAAAAAAATCACATGTATTTAATTGTGTAATTGCTCAATATTTAAAATCAGGCTCTCTTGTGGGGACAGATCACAGACACCTAATAAATATGTAATGGCTGGTACACATTATGCTGAATGATTGTACTCTATGATGTATGTCGGGAAAACTATGGAAGCCTGTAGAAATGAAACATTGTCCTGCTTGCCATCAGCTGTGGAGACTTCTAATAAAAAAACGCTACATTGCAAATCTAAAATGTTCTCATAAAGAAGACTCCGGACATTCATCATGTCCAAAGATCTAAGAACGCCTTCACATTCATTAAATGTAGAGGAATTTGAGCAGATGTAGCCTAAACACTAAGCCATTTGTAATGTGTCCTGATCTCCCATCTCTGGTCGGCAGTATCTCAAGGCTGGTGAAAGTTCATATGCCAAAAGCATCAGGTGTCGTTTACTTTGTGATATAGGTTAGTAAAATGGAGGCGGTAATAATCTACTTCACATTTTCGGAGCTGGTGGCTCGACTTGAGGAATTGGCAGCAACAGCCTTAAATAATATTCAGTTTTAACCCTATTTTCCTTGATTGTCATCCTGTGCTACAGAAAATCATTTCACGGATGGAATTAGGTGATCGACAAAGATGCATTTACCCATTTCCTAAGAATATTGCTAGAAATATTTAAATCTTGCCTTAGGTCCTATGGTGCACGGCTTCTGAAAAGGTCAAACCATATACATGTAGAGTAAAAGTCTATGAAAAAAAGCTTTAAAGTGGTAGTAAACTCTGATACACCACTTTTACCTACAGGTAAGCCTATAATAAGGCTTACCTATAGGTACTGTGAAAATCTCCTAAACCTGCACTGTTTAGGAGATACAGTGGGTACGGAAAGTATTCAGACCCCCTTAAATTTTTCACTCTTTGTTATATTGCAGCCATTTGCTAAAATCATTTAGGTTCATTCTTCTTCCTCATGAATGTACACATAGCACCCCATACTGACAGAAAAACACAGAATTGTTGACATTGTTGCAGATTTATTAAAAAAGAAAAACTGAAATATCACATGGTCCTAAGTATTCAGACCCTTTGCTGTGACACTCATATATTTAACTCAGGTGCTTTCCATTTCTTCTGATCATCCTTGAGATGGTTCTACACCTTCATTTGAGTCCAGCTGTGTTTGATTATACTGATTGGACCTGATTAGGAAAGCCACACACCTGTCTATATAAGACCTTCCAGATCACAATGCATGTCAGAGCAAATGAGAATCATGAGGTCAAAGGAACTGCCTGAAGAGTTCAGAGACTGAATTGTGGCAAGGCACAGATCTGGCCAAGGTTACAAAAAGATGTCTGCTGCACTTAAGGTTCCTAAGAGCACAGTGGCCTCCATAATCCTCAAATGGAAGACGTTTGGGACGACCAGAACCCTTCCTAGAGCTGGCCGTCCGGCCAAACTGAGCTATCGGGGGAGAAGAGCCTTGGTGAGAGAGGTAAAGAAGAACCCAAAGATCACTGTGGCTGAGCTCCAGAGATGCAGTCAGGAGATGGGAGAAAGTTGTAGAAAGTCAACCATCACTGCAGCCCTCCACCAGTCGGGGCTTTATGGCAGAGTGGCCCGACGGAAGCCTCTCCTCAGTGTAAGACACATGAAAGCCCGCATGGAGTTTGCTAAAAAACACCTGAAGGACTCCAAGATGGTGAGAAATAAGATTCTCTGGTCTGATGAGACCAAAATATAACTTTTTGGCCTTAATTCTAAGCGGTATGTGTGGAGAAAATCAGACACTGCTCATCACCTGTCCAATACAGTCCCAACAGTGAAGCATGGTGGTGGCAGCATCATGCTGTGGGGTGTTTTTCAGCTGCAGGGACAGGACGACTGGTTGCAATCGAGGGAAAGATGAATGCGGCCAAGTACAGGGATATCCTGGACAAAAACCTTCTCCAGAGTGCTCTGGACCTCAGACTGGGCCGAAGGTTTACCTTCCAACAAGACAATGACCCTAAGCACACAGCTAAAATAACAAAGGAGTGGCTTCACAACAACTCTGTGACTGTTCTTGAATGGCCCAGCCAGAGCCCTGACTTAAACCCAATTGAGCATCTCTGGAGAGACCTAAAAATGACTGTCCACCAACGTTTACCATCCAACCTGACAGAACTGGAGAGGATCTGCAAGGAGGAATGGCAGAGGATCCCCAAATCCAGGTGTGAAAGACTTGTTGCATCTTTCCCAAAAAGACTCCTGGCTGTATTAGATCAAAAGGGGGCTTCTACTAAATACTGAGCAAAGGGTCTGAATACTTAGGACCATGTGATATTTCAGTTTTTCTTTTTTAATAAATCTGCAACAATGTCAACAATTCTGTGTTTTTCTGTCAGTATGGGGTGCTATGTGTACATTCATGAGGAAGAAGAATGAACCTAAATGATTTTAGCAAATGGCTGCAATATAACAAAGAGTGAAAAATTTAAGGGGGTCTGAATACTTTCCGTACCCACTGTATATTTGGAGTGCATGCAGCCGGTGATGTCATCCGGGGTATGCGCTCTTAAGGTTTCAGCATACAGACCTCCAGAGCCTGTGCCATAAACGGTGGCTCCCTTGTGCATGTGTGGGAGTGATGTCATTGAGCCCCCAGCCACTCATATAACCGGAGGCAGTGAACCCGGAGGGGGAAGATGTCAGCCCTCTCAGTGGTGACACAGCGGCACTGGAGGGTTTTGTTCTAAGCCCCGATGCATACTAGCACATTTTGATATAGCTAGCAGGAAATTTTTTTCCCCACCAACTGCAGTTTACTACCATTTTAATAAAGAAGGAAGGGATGAAAAAGAAAAAAAAAAAATGGTCACATGATGGACAGTTTTTTTCTTTCACCTAAAAATTTCACAGGGTTTCCTTTTCCGGGAACCTTCTGATATGATTGCCCTAGCTTCCTAATGAAAAAACTGTCTCAATGCCATGACAAGCAAATGATGACCTATCCCCATTATGCTTTACCATAAAGTTTTTAGACATGTTTTAGCGATCGGGGGCAGAAGGGATTTTGCGCTCCACAACACCAACCACAAATTCTTGTTCTGAGAAGCTGGATGGTACATTCTGTAACTGGGCCGCCAATGTCCTCCCCCCTTGCTCATCTGCCTGTCGCCCCCTGCTAGGCTGTCAGCATAGGGAGACAGAGAGGGACACCATGTGTTAGTGCTGGCTCCGACTTCCCCGCTCCACTACCCTACTGTAAACATTGCGGGTAATGTGTATGTATTGGATTGCAGAGCAGTTGCTGGCTGCAGCCACTGTGTAAACTTCTCCTCCCCACTCCCTCCCTCCCTTCTAGCAGTGCAGGATCAGATCCAATCACAGGGAGCGGGAGTGAGAATCAATTAATACAAGAGAGAAAATCGTCTGGCAAGAAGTTGTGGACCCTGAGATATGTAGTTTCCTCAGAGGGAGAGCACAACATAAGTGTATGGAGGATAGATGGACACTAAACTACAGGGGCCAAGATCCCTTTTTACAGAGGAGGACAGATAGGGCTACTTTTCCCAGATCAAGGCAGTCTAGGAAAGAAAGCAACAAGATGGACCAGCTGTCAGGATCTGTGCTTCGCATCTGAGAGACTAGGGTCTTTAGAGAGGAGAAGATGTGCCGAGAGGACCTGCTGTGGGAAATGCCACAGCTAAATGAGTGTGACCTAGAAAAGATGTGCAGCCTAAGCCTGTCAGTCTGCATCAGAGCGAGGTGGGATCTGCTGCCAGAGCTTGATAGGGACTGCATGTGTGTGAGCCAGAGCTGAGGGACTGAGTCTCCGAGACCTGAAGTCTGGAACCTCTAACTGCCAAGTGTGTGGAACGGGTCTTGTTGCCGACCAGGAGGAGGGAGAGGAGACACTGTATTTAATCCCATGCTACATCCAGTCCCACATAAACTGCTCAATACTTATTAGATCTACAGACATACATCAGTTGCTCTTAAAGAGACAGACTCTTTGTGCACCACTAGCAGAAGGGCCCCACTGCAGGTCGGCTAATGCTAACCTTAAGGCTCCAGGTGTTTGCTTCCATCATATAGGGGTGCCCCATGAGGAATACTTATAGATACCCACATCTGGGATATCACTAAAGAGTGCAACATTATCCTTGAGTCATTTGGGTCTGATCTTGTTTATTAATAGTTATCTCAGTTAAAGTTTGGACTAATTAATGCAAGTTAAATATTTCATCCTGTGATAGGCCATGATTCACTTTAATAATTCTGCAACTTTGAATTATTTATTGCTTGATGCCACATTTTGCATTGTTTACCTGCTTTGATATAATACACTTATCATCTGATGATCTTTAACCTAATTCCAGTATATTGTATAGTTGTGATTCACTAATGCTTAAGATATACAGGTGTGTAAGTGGTCCTCCACCTCTAACCTGGTGTGTCTGTCAGGACCGAGTGGGTTTAAGAGTCATGGCAGATGAGGACCCATCATCACCAGCAGCTCCTGCAGTGGTAGCGCTACATCTCCATACCATACTTTAAACAAAAGTATTACATAAACTATGTATCTCATACTGCAGTTAATAAACTGCCATACAGGAAAGTCCTACCTGAAACCACTAAACGGATATTAGTTTTATTGCGTGTATCACAAGTCCTTATGCCACACTTTAAGGAACCCTGTAAGTGAAGCCAAATAGGTTAATTTGTTTTGGATGGATCCTGAAGGAAGGAGGAGGCAAACAAGACCCTGAAGTAGATTCTCTCCTACTCAAGATATAACCTCCATCTCTTAAAACTGAATTGAACCCATTCCATGCGCATTCAGTCTGCATACGGAATGGGTGTTTTTTTCTTCAAAAGATTTGATAATACTCTATGGGGAAATGTGAGTATATTCCTATCCCTCTTCCAAGTCACTCTCTCCTTAAAGTGATATTAAAGGAGATGTTATACCTACCTGCTCTGAGCAAAGATATTGTAAAGATCAGTCCCTTACCTCCTCCTTGGCAGTCTCTTGCTAGCTCTGTGTGCTCCTCCTTTCTCAGGGTGCTACCTCAGCAAGCACGATGCAAAAGGGGCAATGCTCCTGAGCTTGGCTATTTGCATCTATGGACACATTCAGCGTTGGTATTGCTTGCCTCAGTTTCATCCTCACAGCCACTTAGATGAAAGCCGCAGGAGCCAAAAGTTCCCATTGCCTTCCATATCTCCTGTTAGACTAGAAAGAGAGGAGAGAGGTGCTGCAGCCAGGACAATGCTGGATTGGAGGAAGGGGTCAGGTAAGTGTTTTGGGATGGGGCCTAGTAAAAGTGGTGGAAAGTGTTTTACCTTAATGCAGAGAGTTTAGAACTACTTTAAAGCGTAACTCCAGTTTTGATGAGAAAAAAACATACCCCTTTGGGTGTTCCGTGTACATTGCAAGGATTTTAACAAACTTTGTTGCAGCTTCCTACTTTTTGTTATTCTGAAGAAATCATTGTTTGTTCCTCTGTGCCTCTGTGCTGAGTGGGCCAAATGGGAGTGGTTTCATAATTTTCAATCAGCTGTGGAAGCTGCAGGGCTCTAATGAGGGAAGCTTCTGGGCCTGCATCCCTTTAGACGTGTTCCTATTTGGAGCATCTCACCGAAAATAACATTTTTGTTGCAGGGAATGCCAGAAATCTGACTTGTATCTTAGGCAGACTTCTAGGAAAATTGGTGAGCCAATCACACAAGCAGGAAATTATGTTTCTGGGGTGTGGTCAGTACACATTCTGTGTACAGAAGAGCTCCAGGTAGCCTTTGTGCATTGCATTTTCATAAAATACAATAACAATAGCTGCAGATTGAAAAGGAAAGGTAATTTTTTAATATCATTTAATTACAATATGGTTTGTGTTGAAATTGTGTACGCTATATTGTTTTTTCTTTATTTGCTATTTTTTCCCCCCACGAAAGTGGAGTTACCCTTTAAGGAGCTCACTTCTGGCCTTATTTAATGAATCATAGTCCCAGTCTCTCTATTAGTAAGTCTTTTCCTGCCAATATAGTTCGTCCCTTTGGGAACTGACCTGTATTTTATGAACTTTAGACACATGATGGAATACTGGGACAGTGGGGAAAGTCACCAAAGGATATTCTGCAAATCTCATACTAAGGGCTCTAAAATATTACCCCTGTATTATCAGATCCTGTAATGCTGTCTTTAAAATCTTACTTGGATCCCAGTCTAGACCCCAGTATTTAGATTTTTCACTAAGTTGCCTAATAGCTTCTGTTTTACAGTCCCCGGTGTTTAGAAAAACAGCACCGTAACCTTTATAGGTATTCCATATCATGATAATTGTATCGTTCTTTAGGGGTTTGGGCAGTCATCAAGTTACCAACAGTGATTTTAGAATGATCTAAGTGTAGTTTTTTTGCTTCAGTTCTAAAAGTTTGTGTTCAACAATATTCTGGAAAGCATCAACCAATGGACTTATGAACAGAACAGGGTAAAAAAAGAAAAAAAAAAAAAAAAGCTTTACCTATTTCCACTTTCCCCAATGATATAATAGTAGGTTTAGTCATAGACTGATATGGCACTTTTCCACTGCAAGTACCGGCTCGGCTGTACTCGGCCCTGCTTGGCCCTGCCTGGCCCGGTTTGCTTTTCCACTGCTGGTACTGCATGGTACGGTGTAGGAACGGTTTGGTACGGTACGGTATGGTTTGCTTTTCCACTAAATTAGTACTAAAGTTAAGTGGGTGGGATAACAACGATTCTCTGACCAATCAGTGGCTAGTAGTGACTGCATGCAAAGGATTGTGGGATATGGTACTGGGTATGGTAACTCTTGGAACCACAATCGAGTAGGTACTGTTTATGAGAGCCGTACCGTTCGGTTCCATGCAGTGGAAAAGCGCCGCCGTACCGTATCGTACCGAACCGTTCCTACACCGTACCATGCGGTACCAGCAGTGGAAAAGCATAAAAGCGAGCCGAACCGTTCGGTTCCATTCAGTGGAAAAGCGCCATTAGTGGCTCTATTCTAGATACAGTGATGTCAGCATACCTTAAAAAATAAAAAAAGGGCATATAACTTTCAGATGTAGTCTGAGTGTTTGTACTAAACATATTTTTACTTTTTATAAAAAAGTTTTTCAAAAATAACTTTCCTTAGAAATCTATATACATCACATACAGTATTAAATACAACAAAAAAATAGGGTTTTTTTAGTTTGTTTTTTTGGACAGAAAAGGAGAAGGTTATAACCCCTGTCAATTTATTTTTTGGAAATGTACAGCGCTTACCCGAGGTTCAAATCTATGTGGGTTTGCGGGCCTCTTTTGTGTGGGGAGGGTAGCCAATTCATTTAAATGGGCTGCTGTGCCTGCGTTTCTAGCAGAAAAAGGTTCATGCATCATTTTGGAAACGCAGCGGCCGTGAATTGTGATTTCCCTCTGATTCTTGCATCCACAAAGGCTCTGAGATTTAAAATGTGTAAGAGTGCCATTGAGAATGAATGGCAGCCCTGTGCATCTCTAAAGAGCAGAGCATTTCAGCTGCGGCTGGTTACGGGTGCGAAAACAGCTGCTATTCATTCACTTCAATTTCCCCGTACAGTGTGAATCTAGCCTCACTCTGATGTGACAGCAAAATAAATAAATCAATTGATAATAGATAATTTACAATATATGACAAAACATCTACCAAACTGTACAGTAACTAACACGGTAAATAGTGGTGCTACTTATATATAAACGCATGTCACAATCAACAAATAACAAACCCCAATGAACTAAAAAAGTGAATAAAAGTGCATGGTGTGGTGGAAAGCTTCTTGACAAGATTGAGTTATCACGGATACTTAATTTTGGGATACGTAACACGTCACTGTGTTGGAACGCAGGTGGATTGTGGAACGGTGTCCCCTGCTCGATACAAGATTGAAACTAAGATTTTAAGCTGTAAGTAAACCTTTACTTTTAATAAACTAATTTCTTTGATACTGCACAATAAGAGGTCTTTCTCTTCTCTAACTCTACATATACTTCAACAAGATGGAAGCCGTTGGCTCCATCCTACGCGTTTCATCATCAAATTGGTACACCCCTGACAACATCATTTAGTGACGAAGCACATAGGGAGGAGCAAACGGCGTCTGACGTATACACGGATTGGGGACGCGGCGGCCAGCTTGTTGGTTGGAAACCATTACCCGTGGTTTCAATACGAATGACCTGAAGTGGAGGATGTGCTGTAAATTATTTTTTTTTTGCAATAAACATTTTTGATAATACTACACTATGAGAGATGTCCTTCTTGCCCCCACATGACTCGATGAGACCACTGGGAGCGAGGTAGAGGAGTAACAGTGTGAACGCATTCTTTGTGATTTATTGTTTGGCGCAGTGTTAGGATCAATTATATAGGTGGGTATTGATCACCGATCCTGAGGCTTTACAATTTATAATATATGTAAATCGAATCAATCCATTAAGGTAAAATAAAAAGCGCAAGAAAAAAAAATGACACATATATATTATATAAGTTCAGTCCATATTGTAAAGTGAAATACATTACCGCTTGCCGACCAGCCACCGTAGTATTACTGCGGCAGGTCGGCTTTGTCCTGTGTAACAAAGTACCTGTACACCGCTTCGTGGGACCACTAGCGGGGGCGCGTTCCCACCCAATCGCCACAGGGGAAGCCAATTAGCGGGTCCGGCGGCATTGTAAACACAGCAGACCGCTATTCTGCCAGTTTTGAACACAGGGATCCTGTGTTCCTCTTATTTAGGAACACAGCAGGTCAAACATTAACCTCATCCCACCCACAGTTAGAAAGCACCCCTTAGGGACACATTTATGTTCCAGAAGCCTCTGGAAGACAGAGGAGACCAATCAAACCTGCAGTCTGTGAGACTCAGGGCAGCCCAACGCAATCAACAACTGCTCCACTGAATACAGGAGCCAAAAATAAAACTATTGCTGCCTACATTCTAGCAACCTAACTTACAAGGTGCTACAACTGTAAAATTACTAAATTCACTCCTTTGCCACATCTGTATATTCTAGTTGGAAAGCAGAACAAACATTCTGACTTTATAGGCAACTTGGACCACAACAAATAATACAAAATCTATATTTTATTATATATAGAAAATATAAAAAGACTTTTCCACATGAATCATTTTATTCATGTGGAAAAGTCTTTTTATGTTTTCTATGTATAATAAAATATAGATTTTTTTATAATTATTATTTGTTGTGGTCCAAGTTGCCTATAAAGTCTGAATTTTTGTCTGAGTTTGTTCTGCTTTCCAAGTTTCTACAACTATAACAAACTGGTCTGCCTTTTTTTGAAGACTCTGATGACAAACTGTCCCAAGTTGGAAGTTGTTGGGCTATTGGTCTCGGGTACATCTGATGTTTCTGACTGGGTATCAGAGGTTTTAGGAAAACGAAAACGGAAATGTTTCTTAGATTTCTTTAAAATTAAAGGTGTAAATCACAAGACTAGCTGTACAAAATTATTTTTAATTTTATGTGTTGTGGGGTTAATTTTTTTTTTATATTTATATATATTATTCTCTTTTTCAATAAACATACAAAAGTATTCAAGTTATTACAAAAATCACCAATCACATACAACCAATGCTTATAAACTTTACTTTGCTAATAACACCCCCCCCCCAAAAAAAAAATAATATATATATATATATATATATATATATATATATATATATATATATATATATACAAAATTAGAACTTGTCTATGCAGGCATTTGTTTGCATCAAAACTTTTTTTTTCTCTCAATTTCAATCATAGGTAATGCATACACAGCCTGAAAGGGACTCAGCAGCCTCTCAAACTGATCTCAAATGCAAACTGAAAGAACCTGAAAGCACATTGCCTTTGCCCATCTACACAAGGTCTTACAAATCCTTTGACAGGTAAAGCAGTACAGATTTATGCATTTCAACTGTGTATTTAGCTATTTGCCTGGAGTTTTGCTTAAAAAAAGAGAGAGAAAAAACAATTGAATATGGGATTTTTTATAGACCAAAGGGAACACTTGAGAAGAATATTTTATTTATACTGCGTTTATCACTTAAACAACAATAAAGCTTTTACCGCTGGGTGGGATGAGTGCCTTTTCAGCAAGCATGGATCCCAAAGCGAATGTCGGGACTAAATGTTATGCTTTTCTGCTCTGTGTACTTTTGTCTGTAAGTATCTGAAATGTTTAAAGCAGGGGTATAATCTTGTTAATGTTTTTTTTAGATACCCATGTGCAAGAGATCAGCTTGATTTTAATAATAATGCGTGTTAGTCTTAAAAAAAAAAAAAGTTTTTCACTCACAACAAGTTGACATACTTATTAAAATCAAGACACTTCCTGTGTGTCTGATTTCCTATTTTAGTTGTTGTGCAGTTAAAGTGAAACTAAACACACACTTTTTATTTTACATTGTCCCATCTCCTTATGTATATGGATGATAGCACTTTGATTATATAGCACACATTTTTGTAAATATTTTATTATACCTTTTCATATGACAACACTGAATAAATTACACTTTGCTACAATGTAAATTAGTGAGTGTACAGCTTGTATAACAGTGTATATTTGCTGTCCCCTCAAAATAACTCAACACACAGCCAATAATGTCTAAACCGCTGGCAACAAAAGTGAGTACAACCCTAAGTGAAAATGTCCAAATTGACTCAATTAGCCATTTTCCTTCCCCGGTGTCATGTGACTCGTTAGTGTTACAAGGTCTCAGGTGTAAATGGGGAACAGGTGTGTTAAATTGTTGTGTTATCCCTCTCACTCTCTCATACTGGTCACTGGAAGTTCAACATGGCACCTTATGGCAAAGAACTCTCTGTGGATCTGAAAAAAATAATTGTTGCTCTACATAAAGATGGCCTAGGCTATAAGAAGATTGAGAAGACCCTGAAACTGAGCTGCAGCACAGTGACCAAGACCATACAGTGGTTTACCAGGACAGGTTCCACTCAGAACAGGCCCTGCCATGGTCGACTAAAGAAGTTGAATGCACGTGCTCAGCGTCATATCCAGAGGTTGTCTTTGGGAAATAGATGTATGAGTGCTGCCAGCATTGCTGCAGAGGTTGAAGGGGAGGGGGTAAACCTGCCAGTGCTCAGACCATATTCCGCACTGCATCACATTGGTCTGCATGGCTGTCGACCCTGAAGGAAGCCTCTTCTAAAGATGATGCACAAGAAAGCCCGCAAACAGTTTGTTGAAGAGAAGCAGACTAAGGATATGGGGTACTGGAACCATGTGCTGTGGTCTGATGAGACCAAGATAAACTTATTTGGTTCAGATGGTGTTAAGCGTGTGTGGCGGCAACCAGGTGAGGAGTACAAAGACAAGTGTGTCTTGCCTACAGTCAAGCATTGTGGTGGGAGTGTCATGGTCTGAGGCTGCATGAGTGCTGCTGGCACTGGGGAGCTACAGTTCATTGAGGGAACCATGAATGCCAACATGTCCTGTGACATACTGAAGCAGAGCATGATCCCTGCCCTTCAGAGACTGGGCCGCGGCGGCAGTATTCCTACATGATAATGACCCCAAGCACACCTCTACGATGACCACTGCCTTGTTAAAGAAGCTGAGGGTAAAGGTGATGGACTGGCCAAACATGTCTCCAGACGTAAACCCTATTGAGCATCTGTGGGGCATCCTCAAACGGGAGGTGGAGGAGCACAAGGTCTCTAACATCCACCAGCTCTGTGATGTTGTCATGGAGAAGTGGAAGAGGACTCTAGTGGCAACCTGTGAAGGTCTGGTGAACTCCATGCCCAAGAGGGTTAAGGCAGTGCTGAAAAATAATTGTTGCCACACAAAATATTGACATTTTGGGCCCAATTTGGACATTTTGTCTTAGGGGTGTACTCACTTTTGTTGTCTGCGGTTTAGACATTAATGGCTGTGTGTTGAGTTATTTTGAGGGGGACAGTAAATTTACACTGTTATACAAGCTGTACACTCACTACTTTACATTGTAGCAAATTGTAATTTCTTCAGTGTTGTCACATGAAAAAATATAATAAAATATTTACAAAAATGTGAGGGGTGTGAACACATTGAAGATAAGGTATTTACAGGCACCATTTAAAAAAAAAAAAACATTTACACTATGTAGGAAAGACTAATAGGGAAAGACTAATAGAACAGAGGAGCTGGCTGTAATTGTATTTTACTTTTACTGTCAGCTAATAGCGGTGGGGGGGGGGGGGACACAGGAGCTGACAGGCAGGTAGGGATGGGGAGAGCAGCGGGATGACGGAGGCACGTAACCTGACAATGGTATCATGGATCACCAGCCATGATTACCATGGTCAGCACACAGAGGGGGACACATGAACAGGCAGAATCAACCATATTTTTTACAGCTTAGAAAGGGGCAGATTGGACAGCACAAGCACTGTGCTGTTTAATCTGCTATAAAGAAACAGGAGCTCTTTTCTTTTTTCTTGTTTTTTTTTTTTTTTTTTTAACGGTTACAACCACTTTAATCTGCAAACAAAATAGCAGAAAAAGATGAAAGCGGAAGCTTGTGGCATTGTTAAAATCTTATCAAAATTTACTTAAAGTACAACTAAAGGCCCTTTCATCACAATCTAAACAAGTTCCAAATCCAGTTACTATGTGATTCATAAGCTTCATACCCTCATAAAGTAAAACAAAAATATTCCTCTACATTTCCTGAGCCAAATCATCCTCCATTTGTGTCTCCCATGCTTCCCCTCCCAGACACTGCAGCTCACAGTGGGAGGGTTTCAACAACAGAGGCAGTTCTGCCAATCCAGAAAGCAGTGGGTGGGAGTAGGTGTGGCCAGGTGGTTATTGACAAAAGAATGTAAACAAATGAACAAAATCAGGGGGACTAATGATATAGACAAATTGCATGTCCTTTTCCTTCTGCAGCCTCTGTAAATTTCAGTAAAATTCAATGCAGTATGGCAACCTGGAGGCCCTTTGTGTACAGATGGTGTACAGAACTTCCCCAGAAATGTAATTTCCTGCTTGTATGATTGGCTCACTGATTTTTACAGATGTCTCCACTAAGATACTGTACAAGTCAGATTTTAGGCATCCTCTGCAGCAAAAAAAAAATATATTTTTGTGAGATACTCCTAAAGGGTCAATCACTTCTCAAGGGAAGCAGACCCTGCAACTTTCCTCAATAAGACACCGCAAGTGCATCAGCTAATTAATAATGAAAAAGTCACTCCCAATGAGATTTACTCTGCAGACAACAAACAGCTATTTCTTCAGAGCGGAAACAGATAGGAATCTGAAGCAAAGTTTGCTAAAATTCTTGCAATGTACGTTGATTACCCAGATAGGGATTGTTTTTTATTTTTCTCAACAAAAACTGGATTTTTGTAAGTACCTGTAAAACCCATTTCTTTCTGATCTTGGTGTTTTGAATGCATTTTAAGTACAGAAGAGGGATTTGGGGTCTTATAGACCCCAGATCACTCCATAAAGAGTACCTGTCACTGCCTATATCTGTCACAAAGAGGTTTATATTAATTGTGACAGCAATAAAAGTGATTAAAAAAAAAATGAAAGCAACAGTGTAAAAAAATAAATAATAAAATAAATGAATAATAACTAAAAAAAAAGTAAAGTGCCCCCGTACTCTCGCGTTTGCACGCAAAGAAGAATGCGCGCTTTGGTAATGCACGCATGCAAAAATCGATTGTCCCACACATGTGAGGTATCACCACAAACGTTAGATCTAGGGAATAATTTTATCACCAAACCGCTATTGTAAATTTGAAGTGGTAACCTGTAAAGGCTTTTAAAATGTCCCCTATGGATAGTAAAATTTACGTCCTTCGTCTTCGTTGCACAGGTGCGCGCAATTTTAAAGTGTGACATGTTTTTATTTACTCAGCGTAACTTCATCTTTTATATTTTATTAAAAAACATGGAATATGTATTGTGTTTTTTTTTTCAATAAAATGTAAAAAAGGGTATTTTTTCCCCAAAAATTGTGTTTAAAAAAACATTGCACAAATACCGTTTGACCCACCAATTTATTCTTTAGGCCCTCTGCTTTAAAAAAATATATAATGTTTGGGGTTCTAAGAAACCTTCTAGCAAAAAATACGAATTAAAATCAAAATATTTATTGCTTGCTCAAACACCATGAAGTTTTAAAGATGACATAAATAATCATAATATAAACTCTTTCAAAAATAACTTAAAAAGTGCTCGGGTGGTCCAAACTCCAAACGAACAAAGTGCTGAAGTGCTTCATGTAATCATGCCGTGAAGTGTAACACACTCCCCTCTTGTATCCCCAGACACTTTTCAGTCCGGGGGTCAACCAAGCTTGTGACTGGTGAGATGGAATCCAGATCGCTTTAACAATTGGATCAAGTCCCAACAACTGTTAATCTTGGGGTAACTTTAGTGACCTTCAAACTCAATGAGATAAATAGTACTCATAGTGAAGTACAGTAAAAAAATGTTTTATTGCGCAGAATAAAATGACTTACGGGATCTGCAGATATTACAGGCATAGAGACAATATTAGAGGCTCTTCCGGGTTCATCACAGTGGCGTGCGTTCGGAGGACAGAAAGTGACGTTGTTGGTTGCACGAAAGCTGGAAATGCGTCAACGCATTTCACCACTCCCCCATGGCGTCATTAAAGAACATCGTGTTTGATGACTCATTGAGTTTGAAGGTCACTGAAGTAGGGATAGAAGAGGGGAGTGTGTTACACTTCAAGGCATGTTTACATGAAGCACGTTAGAACTTTGTTTGTTTAGAGTTTGGACAACCCGAGCACTTTTAAGTTATTTTTGAAAGATTTTATATTATGATTATTTATGTAATCTTTAAAACTTTATGGTGTTTGAGCAAGCGCTATGATAGTTTGATTATCTTTTTCTTTTTTTTTCCACTTTTTTTTCACTTTTTTCATTTGGTGCACAGCAGCTGCATATATATATATATATATATATATACATATACATATATTTTTGGTTTTATTATTCACCTAGCATGAGTTTATATATGGTTTTCCAAAATACTAATTGTTACATGTGAACAAAAAGTGCCAGAAAAGACCCGGACTGGAAGTAGTTAAAGTGATTGTAAAGTCTTGTTTTTTTTTTTTTTTTTTAAACAACAAACATGTTATACTTACCCCCTCTGTGAAGTGGTTTTACACAGAGTAGCCCAGATCCTCCTCTTCTCGGGTCCCTCTTCAGTGCTTCTGGCCCCTCCCTCCTGTTGAGTGCCTCCACAGCAAGCAGCTTGCTAGGGGGCATTTGAGCCGAGGCATAGCTCCCTGTGTCCATCCAGACACGGAGCCGCGACCCATCCCCGCCCCCTCTCTCTCCTGATTGACTGACTGACAGCATAGGGAGCCAATCACGCCACACTGCTGTCTCAATCAGGAGGGGAGTCTCGGGAAGTGGAGAAACTCCTGCTACATCGCTGGCTGGAGATGGGGCTCAGGTAAGTATTAGGGGGGCAGAGGGGGGCTGCTCACACACAGAAGGTTTTTTTTTTTTTTTTTCTGAATGCACAGAATGCCCTTTACAATCCCTTTAATATTGGCTCTTGTTGGTCAGTAAACATATAAAACCAGCACCTGGTGTCAGTAAATGTAACCAGCTCAGTGTCTAGATATATAACCTGAATCAGTTTGTACTGAACATGAACTGAAAAAGAAATGCCTCTTTTTGGCACCATGCTGGTCAGGTTCATTGGCTGTGAGCGGATAACTAGCAGTCACTGACACTGTGCACCTGGTCACCCAGCAATAAAAGAAATGAAAAGAATGTCTATCAGAGCCTTATTAGCCGTGGGGTCAGGCAGATGAACCTCAGGTGCTTGTCAGACCGCACTCAAAACACGTTTCATGCTGGAAAAAAAAGAGAAGCCTGGCATAATATGTTCATGGTTAGAAAATCCAAATAGAACAAAGATGCAGTGCCATCTTAAGAGCATTAAAGGGCCTCGGGCAATCCAGTGCACTGGGGCCCTGCCTACACAATCACCTACGAGAATAAAAATGCAAATTATCAATAAGGCTATATTTATTGGTACCTCCAACAAAATCTGTGTTTAAATATTAAATTATTAAATAATAAATAATTAAAAAAAAAGGCTAAAAAAACGATTAATAAATAAATTTAAAAAAGCAAAATAAATAAATAAATGCACTGATATGCAGATGCTTTGGCTTTCTGAATATACAAAGACAATATTAACTTCTGCACATAAAAAAGTTAGTACTTACCCTTTCTGTCTTTCTTTCCTTTCTGCCATGCTGGCTTCCTCTTTATGCTTCTACAGCAGTGCCCTCGCCCTTGCGGCTTGCCTTGCGGCTGTCCTGGTGTGTGCCTGTCTCCTGGCGGACCTTGGAAGCAGGCAGGCACTCCTGCTGCTGTGGGCACCTCTCCATGGCCCGATTAGCCTGACAGCAGTGCCAAGCTAATGACAGCTTCCAAGTTCGGCGGCTGGGTCCGGTGAACACACACATGGACGGGAGTCAGACTCAACTGTCCTGTGTGTGCCTGTTTCTGTGGAGTTGGATAGGCATTCCTGCAGTTGTGGGCTCCCCCTCCACGGCCCAAGTGGCCTAACAGCAGCGCAGGGCCAACAGGCACTTGCCACCTGCTAAGTTCAGCAGTGAGATGCACACCGGAGCCGGGACTAATGCTTGGCTGGAGCTGGGTCGCTGCCCATGTGGTAAGACAGCCCTGCAAAATGTATATGTATTTTGAGGATAAGGTAAGGTAAGCCTGCGTGAATTTTGGGAAAGTATTCTAAAACGAGGAACTCATAGGGGTTGATTTACAAAAGGCAAATAGGCTGTTTCATTTGGTAGGGAAGTCACACTTTTCAAGGGAATTTTCCGCAGAGCTCAATGAATGTGATGAAATTTCATTTTGCAAAAATACCCAATTTTTTGTTTGCACATGATTAGATGGTGGAAGTCAGCAAAGCTTCACCTCATGCACTAAGCTCTGTGGAAAATTTGACTGTGACTGTGGATTTTCCTTAGAGCTCCGTGAATTCAGTGAAATGTCCAATCATGTGTTAAGAAATAAAAAAAAAAACCAAAAAAAAAAAACAAAGCAAAACTGCATTTTGCTTGAACAGATAGAAGTCAGCTGATCTTTACCTCTTACCTTCCGATGACGTCAATGTTGTAACGAAACGCGTCAAGCTGACACGCATGCTGCCTCGCTTTGGACTCGCCCTGGTCCTGAGGATCACAGCTGATCTCTCGTATGTACCAATTTATGTAGCTGAGATGATGAGCAATGAGCGTGTCCTCTGCGTCTCATTACAGCACCCAACTGTTCCATCACAAATGGCCAGTTTATGAAAGTGAGATCTGAAGATCTCACTGGACGTTACCCTGAAATATCTCCTTTCCAGATTCAAAGGTGGAGAATCCGGGAGAGAAGCTGGTGTAAATAGAGGAATAAGACCTCTTTCTTCCTATTTATCAGCACCAGTGGGTTAAAAATTAATATAAACAATATATATATTACAGTCAGGGGAAAAAAGGATTTGAACCCTTGCTGATTTTGTACGTTTGGCACTGACAAAGAAATGATCAGTGTATAATTTTAATGGTATGTTTATTTTAACAGTGAGAGACAGAATTACAACAAAAAACATCCAGAAAAATGTTAAATTGATTTGCATTTTAATGAGTGAAATAAGTATTTGATCCCCTATCATTTAGCAAGATTTCTGGCTCCCAGGTGTCTTCTATACAGGTAACAAGCTGAGATTAGGAACACTCTCTCAAAGGGAGTGCTCCTAATCTCAGCTGGCTACCTATATGAAGGACACCTGTCCAAAGAAGCAATCAATCAATCAGATTCCAATCTCTCCACCACAGTCAAGACCAAAGAGCTGTCCAAGGATGTCAGGGACAAGATTGTAGACCTACACAAGGCTGGAATGGGCTACAAGATCAGCGCTAAGCAGCTTGGAGAGAGGGTGACAACGATTACCCAGGGACTGGCTGTACAGTACTAATGCCAAATTACCAAATTTACCATAAAAGGGTTTTGAGTGGCTTTGCAGCAAAACATCTGCTGATTATCAAACCCTTTTTGGAAATCCGATTATTGGCCTTAGATAATTATTATTATTATACATTTTTTTATAGTGCCAACAATTTGCGCAGTTTGCGCAGCGCCTAACTTAAGATAAGGTTGATTCTATCTTCAATTCACCTTCCTATAACATCGTACAGTTGTGTGCGAAGGGCTGCCAAAGGGCTTTTGTTGTTTGCTGAAATGTTTAGCCAACAATCCTCCCAGGGGAAAGCTAAGTGGAAAAGCATATGTGTTGAACCTGCCAAGAAAAGAGACAAGTAATACTTCTAAGACTGTTTTAACCAGTCTCTGTTGATAAAGGGACCTGTATGTTCCTTCCCAATCGAAAGAACTGGGAAGACCATTGCTTACTTGTTTTCCAAATTGAAAATTAAAAGTAACTCCAGAAGTCTTATCAGGTTTTCTTCCAAGATACATTGAAGTCACAATATGCTCCAATATTTTTAAAATGCAGTAGAAAGAATTAAACAGATTAACCCCTTCATGCCTAAGGGTAATACAAATCCCTAATGCCTAAGCACAATTTTGCAACTTTGACATATGTCAGTAAAACCATACATATCATTACAACAATTTTGTGCATCCAGGTGTGATTGTATCACATTTAAAAAAAGGGCTTTCATTTGGTGGTAAATGGCTATGGATATCTCCTCATTTTTTTTTTTTTATTATGTAAAAAAAAAAAAAAAAACTTGCCCAAAATAGTAAAAAAAAAAAAAAATTTTTGTATATGCTACTTTCATAACCTTTCACCAAAGAACAGCCCCAAATAAATTCTCCTGGTCATGACAATTGCAGCAATACCACATATTTGTAAGTTAGTATTTTGTACCCGTAGTACAGCCCCCGAAACAATAGTATAAATTTTCCTTTTTTTTATCCTACCTAAAACACACTGACACTGATACTATTTTAAAAAAAAAAAAATCCTGCCAAAAAAAAAATTCTGACCCTGACCTTGACCCAAACACAAACCCTGCCACTGACTTAGATCAAACCTTGGTCTAAGCCCCGGTTCACATTTGTATGATCGCAGGGAGCGCATGTAATTCGGAGCGCAATGCTCCTAAATTACATGCGATCTCATGTGTGGTGCGAATTTCAGCCATACACTTTGTACCGCTGAATTTGCACCGCATCCGCACTAAACTCGCACATGAGGCTTTTTTTTATCCGCAGCAGAATCGGATCGCATAGTGGTTCACACTAGTGCGATCCGATTCTGTGCGAACTTGCAGATCGCACTGCGATATGTGATTGCAACTGGGGGTGTCGTTAACTTTTAATTGACACCCCCAGCATATCGCATATGGCAGTGTGAACTGCCAGAGGTGCGGATGCGATGCGGGATCACGCTCATTTTCGGAGCATTCCCGCATCGCACAAGTGTGAACCGGCACTAAGTATTTTTTTTGCTATTTTCTTTTTTATTATTATTGTTAGTATTTTATTTATTTATTTTACCTATTTTTTTTCTCTTTCGATGTAGCTCTCTTTTCCATTTACAGAGAGAGAAAACATGTGGGCGGACTTTACAGTGACTGATCACTGCGGTAGCAGATCAGAGGCTATGACGGTAATCAGGTGACCCAAAATCGGGAGTTCCGGGTCCCGATCGTTAGTATGGCCTGGGGCTCTCAATAAGATCCCAGTCTCTGTGCTGGGAGTGTGCCATGTAGTGCGCTCCCAGCACAAAGGGAGATACGCAATTTTAGGGAGAAACGCATATTCATGTGAAGTCAGCATCAAGGGGTTAATTAAATAGTACAAGCGCTTTTCCCTTGGCCACCAATATAAAGAGGTACATTTCTACTAACTACCAAATCAAGGTGGTGCTTCTTCATCGACTACTATAGTAAGGAGGCACTGCACTAACCACTGATGTAAAGAGGCATTTTTCCACTAACTAGCAATGTAAGGTGACAATTCTCTACTGATTAACCAGTTCAGGACCGGAGGGATTCACCTCCTTAATGACCAGGCCATTTTTTTTGCTATTCGGAACTGCATTAGTTTAACGGTAAATTGCACGGTCATGCAACACTGTACCCAAAAAAAAAAATGATGTCCTTTTTTTCCCCACAAACAGAGCTTTTTTTTGGTGGTATTTGATCTTTTTTTTTTATTTTTTTTTTTTTTATCGCTATAAATAAAAAAAGGGTGACAATTCTGAAAAAAATATATTTTTTTTTTTTCACATTCCACTATATAACATTCCCCAAAAAAAAAAATTTAAATCAAATTTTTTCATCCACAATTTGTATTCTGCAACATATTTTAAGTAAAATGTTGATTGGTTTGCGCAAAAGTTATCACGTCTACACACTAGGGGAAAGATTTATGCTACCCTCCAGTGCTTCCACTGACTCGCCGATTATGCAAAAAAAAGGCTACCTTCAGTGTTTTTTTTTTTTTTTTTACTTTGTGAAAAAGTTTTTTTATCCCCAAAAAAACGCGCTTAAAAAATTGCTGGGCAAAAAAACACACAACTTAAAAAGTTGCAACAATCACCATTTTATTCCCTAGGGTCTATGCTAAAAAAAAAAAAAATAAGTTTTGGGGGTTCTAAGTAATTTTCTAGCAAAAAAATATGATTTTTACAAATAGGAGAGAAGTGTAAATAACACATTCTTTAATCCATTATATGCATGAGCACCTTAGATCAGAATATCTGACAGTGATAAAGAAGAAGAGCCAGGTGACAGCCTACCTGTGATAGCACCAAATAAGCTTCCCTCTTATACCTCCAGAGCTCCCAATATAACATTTCCCCGTTAACTACTTGCAGACCTCCCGTCGGAGATATACTGTGGCAGGCTGGCTCGGCTGCGCAAATCATTGCACCCATACGTTGCTCCTCGGGAGCGAGCATGTGGGGCGCGCATGTGCAGCGATTCACTGGTGGCCAGGCACCTGCGATCACACCCCAGGAAGACAGAACAGAACGGCGGTCTGTCAGTTATCATCACAGTAGTCCTCTGTTCCTCCTATTTAGGAACACATGTCCCTGTGTTGATTCAATAAGCCCACCCCCCACAGCTAGAAAACACCCCCTAGGCTCACATTTAACTCTTCCCTGGGTTAAACCCTTCCCTGCCAGTGTCATTATTATAGTAACAGTGCATATTTTTAGCACTGATTACTGTAGTAATGTCACTGGTCCTCCCAAAAGTGTCAAAAATGTCAGTTAGGGGTCCGATCTTTCTGCCGCAATGTCGCAACCCCACAAAAAATCGCTGATCGCTGCCATTACAAGTAAAAAATAAAAAAATCTTTCCCCTAGTTTGTAGATGCGATAACTTTTGCGCAAACCAATCAAAATGCGCCTATTGGGATTTTTTTTACCAAAAATATGTAGCAGAATTCAAATTGGCATAACATGATATAAACATTAGGTTTTTACTTTTTTTTTTTGGGGGGGGGATGTTATAGAGCAGAAAGTGAAAAATATATATATATTTTTTTTTAGAATTGTCGCTTTTTTTGTTTATAGGACAAAAAATAAAAATTGCAGAGGTGATCAAATAGCACTAAAAGAAAGCTCTATTTGTGGGGAAAAAAGGACATCAATTAAATTTGGGTACAGCGTTGCACGACCGCGCAATTGTCAGGTAAAGTAACACAATGCCAAAATCGCAAAAAAATGGCCTGGTCATTAAGGGGGCAAATCCTTTCCGGTCCAGAAGTGGTTAAGGTGTGTGTAAAATATTTCTCAGACAGCAAACATAGTTTCAGTCTATGATATGCAATCAGGTCGTTCTTCTTATCCCCTTTAAAACCAGTCGTGGTATCTAGCTGGATTTGGCAATTATTAATTTAAGTACTGACAGTAAAATGATTTGAAGGAAATTGGTGTTTCAAATTTATGAACTTACTTTAATTCATTTAATTGCAATCACTGCTCAGATTTCGACAAGGAAATTGAATAAGTAAAAAAAGTTTGTCACTTGTCAGACATACTTAAATAGGCTAATTTTGTGTCTTTGGCTTGTTAGTTATTCTGCAGATTTAATAGAAAATTATAAGAAGGGAATTGCCGGGTAGTAGGACTATATTGTAGTGGTTCTATAAAACACAATGTAACCTGTATCAGCACTGATGCATGCATTGCCTGGCAATGCAATCAGCTACATGGGAGAGAACATTACAAAGTTTTAGACAATTAAGCCTAGTGTCCTTTCACGCTGTGCGCCGTCCGATGAGGTCCGTTCTGCTCAGCGGGGGATCGATCGGCCTGATCCCCGCTGAGCAGGCGGATGACAGCTCTGTCTCCGCTCTGTGTGCTGAGACAGAGCTGTCAGATCCCCGCTGTCCTCTATGGGGAGATCGGATGAGAACGGACCGCCTGTCCATTCTCATCCGATCCTCCAGACGGATGGAAAATAGGCTTTTATCCGTCCGGATTTCATGGACAGGATCGGAGAGCAGTGGGTGTCAGAGGAGATGTCTCTGCTGACAACCGCTGCCCCATAGGGCTGCATAGTGCATCCGATCAGGGCCGCCTGAAAAACTGACAGGTGGATCGGATCACCCGGGTGAAAGGACCCTAAGAGCGATCGTCGGATAAGCTGATTGTTAGTACACAGCTTTCGAGAGCAGTGTTAATTTTGGCAGCAAATTTAAATGTAGTTTTAGTCTTAGTCTTAGGACTAAAATGGCATTTTAGTTTTAGTCCCATTTTAGTCTTCTGCAAGTGTTTTAGTTTTAGTCGTATTTAGTCAACTAAAACTCCAGTACATTTTAGACGACTAAAACATCTTACATTTTAGTCGACTAAAACGTCCTACATTAAAACTCATTTTAGTCATCTATAATCGAATGGGTGTAGTTCAATTGTAAATTGTAATGCATTATTTAAGCATTTCTCTACAATTTCCAAACTCATTATATACTACTGCTGGTCCTGGAGTGAAACATCTAATATGTTATTATTTATGGTATTAAGCTTTGAGAATGCACCAGTGTTAATTTTGGCAGCAAATTTCGATTTAGTTTTAGTTATAGTCTTTTGACTAAAATGCCATTTTAGTCGTATTTTAGTCTTAAGACTAAAATGCCATTTTAGTTTTAGTTGTATTTTAGTCATCGGAATTGTTTTAATATTTTTCACTTTCTGCTATATATATAAAAAATTGAAAAATCTATTTTTTTTTTCATCCTTTTAGGCCAATTTGTATTCTGCTACATATTTTTGGTAAAAAAAATCCCAATAAGTGTATCTTTGATTGGTTTGTGCAAAACTTATCGCATCTACAAACTAGGGGAAAGATTTGCCATTTTTATTTATTTATTTTCTTTTTACTAGTAATGGCGGCAATCAGCGATTTTAAGTCCCGGTTCACACTGAGGCGACCTGGTCGCCTCACAGGTCGCCGTAGGTTGCCTCCCATAGGGAAGCTGCGGACCCGTTCTAATAGGAGCGACACAAGTCGCTCCGACTTAGAAAAAGGGTCCGGAGCTTCTTTGGGGCGACCCGGAGGCGACCGCCATAGACTTCAATGTTATGAAGTCCGTGGCGGCCGCTCCGAGGTTGCGGCGCGCTGCTCGCACCGCGACCTCGGAGGTCGCCTCCCGAAGTCGGATCGCCCCTATGTGAACGGGGCCTTAGCGGAACTGTGACATTGTGGCAGACAGATCGGACCCCTAACTGACATTTTTGACACTTTTGGGGGAACCAGTGACATTACTGCAGTAATCAGTGCTAAAACTATGCACTGTTACTGTAATATTGACACTGGCAGGGAAGGGGTTAACCTAGGGGTGATCGAAGGGTTAACTGTGAGCCTAGGGAGTGTTTTCTAACTGTGGGGGGAGGGACTTGTGAAATGACCATAGAGACCTGTGATCCTATATAGAAGGATCACAGGTGCTCTGTGATAATTTCAGAGAGGACAATGGTCAGCTGTGTTTACAACAGTGTTCTCTCTCAGCAGGGAGCGACCGCGGGTGCCCAGTGGCCAGTAGATCGGCATCCCCGTTCCCTGGTGGGGGTGGGAGCACGCCGGCGGTGGCGCACACTCACCCCCCCAACACTGCTCCAGCGAACTGACGTACCCATACGGCGATTCCCGCAGCCGAGCCAGCTGGCCGCAGTATATATGCGGCGGGCGGTCGGCAAGTGGTTTATATAATGATTTCTGTGTAATTGATATAACTATGTAACCTGTCACTGCCTATTACTGTCACAGGGGATGTTTACATTCCTTGTGACAGCAATAAAAGTGATCAGATCTTTTATTTTTTTTAAAAAAACAGTGTTAAAAATAAAAAATAAAATAAATAGGAAAAAAAATAATTTAAAACACCTCCGTTTCCGTGAGCGCGCGTCCAAAAGAAAACGCATACATAAGTCACGTCCGAAAATAAAAACGGTGTTCAAATCACACATGTGAGGTATCACCACGAAACAATAAATAAAAAAACATTTAAAGCACCCGCCTGCTCGCACACAGAAGCAAACGCATACGTACGTCGTGCCCACATATGTAAATTACATTCAAACCACACATGTGAGGTATCGCCACGAACGTTAGAGTGAGAGCAATAATTCTAGAAAAAAACCTCCTCTGTAACTCTAAGCCGGTAACCGTTAACATTTTTTAAAGCGTCGCCTATTTTAAGCACCGTAGTTTGCCGCCATTCCACGAGCGTGCAGAATTTTAAACCATAACATATTAGGTATCTATTTACTCTGCATGACTTCATCTTTCACAATTTACAAAAAAATTTAGCTAATTTTACAGTTTAGATTTTTTGAAATTCAGTGAAATGTGTTTTTTCCAAAATAATTGCGTAGACTGCTGCGCAGCATGACAAAAAATATTGCAACAACCACCATTTTATTCTCCAGAGTCTTTGCTAAAAAATTATATAATGTTTGGGGGTTCTAAGCAATATTCTAGCAAAAAGTACTGATTTTAACTTGTAAGCAACAAGTTTCAGAAATAGGCCCGGTCCTTAAGTGGTTATGTACCACCAAAAGAAAGCTCTCTTTGTGTGCACAAATTGATAAACATTTAGTTTGGGTACAATGTTGTATGACCACGCCATTGTCAGTCAAAGTTTGACAGCACTGAAAGCTGAAATTTGACCTGGGCAGGAGGGGAGTAAAAGTTCCTTTATTCTCTCTGGAGAAGAGACGCTTGAGAGGAGAAATTATAGCGATATACAAGGAATTTTTAAAAGACACCTTGCCATTCATGAAACTGGAAGAGAATTGGTTTAACCTTAAAGCGGAGTTCCAGCCTCACACACTCACCTGTCCAACGGTCCAGCGATGCGGCCGCCCGAAGCCTCGCTCTTCTCCCTCTCTGCTCTGCGGCGCCGGCATCACTGGTGTGGGCACCCGGCTGTGACAGTTTGCGGCTTCACAGCCGGGTACGCACTGCGCATGCGCGAGTTGCGCTACGCGCTGTGATTGGCCGGCAATCTTCTGGGACCTCTGACATATCCCAGAAGATTGCAGGGAGGGAGGGGGAGAGGAGAACTTCCGCTCAGGGCGCCGCGACGCTCCGAGCGGAAGTGGGAGCGAGTACCAGTCAAAACTAGGTACCCGCTCCCCCCCAAAAAAAATGACATACCAAATGTGGCATGTCAGGGGGTTAGGACCACCTAAAGCGGAAGTTCCACTTTTGGGTGAAACTCCGCTTTAAAGCAGAGTTCCAACCTCAAAATGTACTTTTCACCATCCGCTTGCTTTTTTCTACCTGAAAAAATTGGATAATAGTGATGATCGAACTTTTCAAAAGTTCGGTTCGACCAGAACACCCGAACTTCCAGAAAGTTCAGCCCAGAATTCAGAACCCCATTGAAATCAATGGGACCCAAACTTCGGTAATCAAAAAACACAATTGTGAAGCCCTAAAACCCAATAAATGCCCCTAAAAAGTGCTTAGGGTTCTGGGTCATGCCCCAGGGACTATTAATCACACATAAAAAAGTTCTTAAAAATTGTCATTTTATTGAAAAGTTTATTGAAAAAAAAAAAAAGAGATTTCTTTGGATTTAGTGTCTGGGGGGTCTAAAAAGTGTACCTGTGAAGTTTCAGCTCTGTAGCATGTCCAGAACCAGAAAAAAAAAAAAGTTTGTTTGTATTAGAATTGCAATAGAACAGGATAGTGGCTCCGCTATTTTCACACCTTGCCGGTTTAGTAGCAGGCGTTTTTTTGGGCATTTTTGGGGGTCTTTTGTTGGCAGGCATAACATCAGAACTTCTGTGTAGGGGTATATATACACACACACTTATATGTATATATACACATACACATATATAGGTGTGAAAGTAGCAGAACACTATGCTTGCGCTAATGAAATAATTAACACCCATATGGCTTCTCTGCTATAACACCTATATATGTGTATGTGTATAAATACATATAAGTGTGTGTGTATATATACCCCTATACAGAATTTCAGATGTTTTGCCTGCCTCCAAAGACCCCCAAAAAATGCACAAAAAAAACGCCTGCTGCAAAAACACACCTGGGCGTTTTTGTAGCTGGCGTTTTTTTGGGCATTTTTTGGGCATCTTTGGAGGCAGGCATAACATCTTTACTTCTGTGTAGGGGTATATATACACACACACATGTCTGTATATATACACATACACATATATAGGTGTGAAAGTAGCAGAAACCTATGCTTGCGCTAATGAAATAATTAACACCCATATGGCTTCTCTTCTATAAAAAAAATTATGTTGATTAAAAACCACCAAAAGAAATCTGAAATCTGACTCAAAAAGATTCAATAAATGTTGTTTGGGTACAGCGTTGCATGGCTGCGCAATTGTCATTCAAAGTGTGACAGCGCTGAAAGCTAAAAATTGGCCTGGGCAGTAAGGGGGTAAAAGTGCTCAGTAGGCAAGTAGTTAAACAATGTAGTTGCATGCTGCGAACAAAGGGGGGCTTCAAAAATAGATGTATGCAGGGCCTTTTTTCAGTAGGAACATGGGGGAACACAGTTCCGGCACCTCCAGCACTGAATGTATGCTATAGCAAGGGGTGCTGGGTTGTGATTTAGGGTCTACTGATGCTGGCTCCTGGGGGTGCTCATTGTTGCTGGAGTGGATCTATTTTTGCATGGCAATCTATTGTTGCTGGTGGAGGATCTTTTGTTACTGTGGATTACTGGAAGGGATCTACTGTTTAGGGAGGGGGTCAACTGTTGCTGGCTGCTGGAGAGTCTATTGATATTAGCTGCTGGGAGATCGTTTTTTGCTGCTGGGGGTCTATCGTTGCTGGGGGGATCTATTGTTGCTGGCTGCGGGGATTTATTGTATTGCTTCTCTTGTTATCATTACCAAATTCCATACAATATACTGAGCAGTACAAAATTATACTTGGCTCTATATTTTTTAAAAGGGGCCGTACTGGGAGCAGGGAAGGGGGTGAAACCAAGGGGCGGTGCTCAGAGGTGGGCAAAGGGTGGAACCAAGAGTCAGTACTTGGAGGTGGGTAGGGGATGGAGACAGGAAGTGACTTAGAAGGGGGAGTTCCTGCACCTATTCTCTGAGAAAAAAAGCACTGGATGTATGCACCAGAAATGTTCCTATTTGAGCGCCAAAAACATGTAAAAGCCCATATCAACATAAACAGAAAGGCAAACCCCCAAAGTATAACCTCTGAAACAAAAGCCTACATTTTTTTTAAAGGGAGGCCTTGCAGCAGAGAAAAAAAAATCCTCCCAGGTGAATCTGTACAAAATTTGCTGGAAAACAAAGAGAAAACAGGCGCCTCTGTGTAAGGATGGTAACATTTATTGGGCAAAAGTACATTAAAAATGTACAAATTAGTAATTAAATGAAGGTGTGTGGATCATCCGGTATCCGGGGTCGGCATGGGGCCACTGCTACAGGTCGACTGCACTCGCTTGTTTCCACTTCGTTTACTTCATTACATTGCAGCACTTGACTGTGAGGTGTCTTTAGCTTTATCTCCACTAAATGGCACTACTCTAGAGCATATAAATTGGCCCAGTTCACTCTCTATTATCTAGCTTGAAAAAGGAGCGCACACTGGTATTCCACCGCAGTGCGCATGCTCTGAAACGCGTCGTAAGCATGCCGGAAGATTCCAGACTGCAACGTTGCGGCTCACCCTATGGTCCAGGCCTCGGTCTCATTCTTCAACGTCATCTCATTTACTGCCGGACAGGAACTGGAAACAAGCGAGTGCAGTCGACCTGTAGCAGTGGCCCCATGCCGACCCCAGATACCGCATGATCCACACACCTTCATTTACTTACTAATATGTAAGTTTTTAATGTACTTTGCCCAATAAATGTTACAGTACTTACTCAGAGGTGCCTGTTTTCTCTTTGTTCTCTTACATGTTCAGAGATTGCGTCCGCTCCCCACTAGGCTGGCCCTGAGTACAGAGACTGTTTCTTCTTACACTACAAGGACTATCAGGGCAGCCTATATGGCTACCCTATGGACTATTTATTAGTTTCCTATGCTTTTTGCTTGCGCCACCATGTGTATATACTTAAAAGATTTGCTGGGACTGCGAATCTCAAATTTGCAGGATTCACCTTGAACCCATGGTAGCAGCGAACCAAATCATCCCTACTGAGTATTTAACCACTTTTACCCGGAGTCATACTACATGTTCTTTGGAGCCCTTTTTTCTTATACTTGAACTTTGTAATCTCGATATATATTTTTCCCTAGGCATCAATGGCAATCTTCTTTGTTTTAGCAGCCAACCATTTGGGATTCAGATACCGAGAGCAAAGCATTGTACCCTTTTTGTATTTTCCGATGGCTGTCATAAATTAGCTGAAACCTGGTAACTGGATTGTATTAGCAGGAACAGATGACAGGGTGGCACTGAAAATAGTCTCATTTGCCACTCAGATGTTATGCTTGTCTGTTTGAATCAGGCCATCTTTGCTGATGTAACAGACTTTAGTATTTGTTGATGCGCTAAAGTGCAACACTTTGCATTTTTATCGCTGATTTTTATTTTTGTCTACGCTTTGATAGGCCTTCACATAAAATATGCATTCTTTTCATCAAATTATACTGTGGGATTATATTAAAATATTAAAACACTCTCAGCTCCGGATGTTATAAACATAACTTTAATGTTTATCATTTCGGCATGCGGAAGAATTCATAGTTTTGATCTAAAGTTCTGTGTGGAGGCCATAGATAGTTTAACGGGCGGTAAAATTGGGCTAATTGCCATAAATGTACAAAAACACGTTTGCAGCAGATGAAGGATTCAATGTAAAAAAAATTGTTTTTGAAAGTTCAGGGGGAGCTTGTTCGGAACTAGATTAGCACAGCCTTCTATTGACATTTTCCCTTTTTAACCACTTTAAGGGGGAAGATTTATCCCCTTAACGATCAGGCCATTTTTTATTTTTTTTTGGTATGCAGCGCTGCGCTATTTTAACCACTTCTGGACCGTAAGGATATACCCCCTTAACCACTTAAGCCCCGGAAGATTTTACCCCCTTCCTGCTTCCTGACCAGGGCCTATTTTGTGATTCGGCACTGCGTGACTTTAACGGACAATTGCGCGGTCGTGCGACGCTGTACCTAAACAAATTTGACGTCCTTTTTTTCCCACAAACAGAGCTTTCTTTTGGTGGTATTTGATCACCTGTGCGATTTTAGATCATGCGCTATAAACAAAAAAAGAGCGTCAATTTTGCAAAAATAACAATATTTTTCAAATGTTTTTATATGAAATTCCCCCCCAAAAAAATTTAAAAATCAAAATTTTTTAACATTTTAGGCCAATTTGTTTTATGCTACATATTGTTGGTAAAAAATAATCGCAAAAAGCGTATTTTGATTGGTTTGCGCAAAAGTTATTGTGTTTACTAACAAAGGGAAAGATTTTTGTCATTTTTGTTGTTTTTTTTTAACGCGTAATGGCGGCGATCTGCGATTTTTTTTGCGGGACTGCGAAATTGGGGCGGACAGATCGGACCCTTGACATTTTTGACACTTTTGGGGTTACCAGTGACATTACTACAGTAATCAGTGCTATACATATGCACTGTTACTGTAAAATTACACTGGCAGTGAAGGGGTTAACTTTTTTTTGAGAGGGAGGGATTGTGTGTGTCCCTAGGAGCGTGATTCTAACTGTGATTGGCTGTGGCTTGAGGTGTAGGAACAGTGATCAACTGTCCTACATAGTAGAACCCTATGATCACTGTTCTTACACAGGGGAGAATGACAGGCGGCTTGTTTACATTAGCCGCCTGCCTTTCTCCCGCTGTCACGGACGATCGCGAGTGACCTGTGGCAAGTGGGCCAACTAGCGGTCCCAGGAAGTGACGTACAGGTATGTTGTTTTGTGGGACAGAACCGACCTGCAGCAGAAAAACTAAGGCGGCTGGTCAGAAAGAGGTTAACTGACATTTGCGTGGTCATACAACTTTTTTCGCACAAACAGAGCTTTCTTTTTGTGGCATTTATATATAAACAAAACAACATTTTGAAAAAAAATATATATATTTTTTACTTTCTGCTATAAAACATATCCAATTAAAAAATATATATATTTCTTCACAAATTTAGGCCAAAATGTATTATACTCCATGTCTTTGGTAAAGAAAATCAAATAAGTGTGTATTAATTTGTTTGCAAAAGAGTTATAATGTCTACAAATGACGGTATACAGTATTTACTGGAATTTTTATTTATTTTTTTATATACTAGTAATGGCAGCAATCAGCAACGTATTGTTATATACAACAAATGACGGTATACAGTATATACTGGAATTTTTATTTATTTTTTTATATACTAGTAATGGCAGCAATTAGCAACTTATTGTTATATACAACATTACTCAAGTAGTGTTTATTGGTATAAAAAGTAAGGAAATATACTCACAAACAAGAAGGTCATAAAAACATTTCAAAGCCCACAATGGACACAATGCGACCATGTCAACGGGGCTGTGTCCAGCATGCTGGTCAGTGGCAAGGTAAAGCAGCGGCCTTGCCGCATTCTACAGATAGTTGTCCTCAAGATTGTGCATAGTTCATAGTTGGAGTATCTCACTCATCCCTTCTCCTATCCCAGTTCTAAAATAAAACACAGAAACCAACATCCCCTGGATTGATTATTGACTGAGCCAAGAACTTTCAGTGCAGTTTGTCTGCTGTCAGTTGCAGTTACAGAAAGTGTAATAATCAGCAGTCCTCTAGGGGGCAGTGCTACATAATATTTTACTTATCAGGGGGCGTGACTTGTGTCCATTGTTTTGCAAGGGTCAGCCTGGTTTCTATAAATAGGTGTGTGAGAATTGTATGAAATTTAGGAGGCCAGGAATCCATGCCTATTCCCAGTAAGGCCAGTTTAGAGTCCGGTTTTCTTATTACTTCAGTAATGGATGAGGCCAGGGAGAATACATCAAGCCAAAAGTTGGTAACAATAGGGCAGTGCCATCAAATATGTGAGATTGAGCCTATGGCTCCACAGAGTCTCCAGCATAGAGGGGATTGGCTAGGGAAGATGGTGGCAAGTCTATCTGGTGTTAGGTACCACTTGTGGAGGAGTTTTTGAGATGATTCCTGATGAAATTTTAGAGTGTTGCATTTACAGTATTTAGGCGTTCTACTCTACTTCCTACTATTCTTCCCCCACCCTCCCTTCTCTCTCTACCTCTCCTTTCTCCTCCTATTTCTTTCTCTCCCCCCTTTTTTTTTTCTCTCTCTCCTTCTCCTTTTTTATATGTTCGAATTGTTTGACACCATGAATCGGGTGTTGACGGACCACGGTCTGTCCATAGTTTCTAGATTTTATGGCCTCTGCCTTGGCTAGGCACTCAGGTGGTGTCTCTGTGGAATTTCAGATGGTGGACGCCTCCCCAGTTGATAGTGGTGTTAAGGATTGGGGGTCGGGGGCTGCTCTCTCCCTCGGGGTGCAGTTAGCTCCCATGGGGGCGCCGGAGGGGGGTAGCGGGGCCCGGGCCAGCCAACGTTGATTTATTGGGCATGGAGGAGCTACACTTTTGCTGTTAATTGTGCTACTGTTCAACTATTTTCACATTTATGTCAATTGTTTTGAAAGTTTTGTTTTTATTAAATTGTTTCATAGCAATGACCTGATTGTACTTTGTACCTTTGTTCCCCTTTTCTTTCTTAAAAATCAATAAACATATTGAAATCTAGAATATTTAAGCATTATTATAGTAGCAGAGCACCATTGTGATGGAGAAGCTGTTAATTGAAAGAAAAGTTCCCAGAATTCCATGGAGGCAGTTTTCTGTAGAGAGGAAGGGTGGGAAAGGAGGTAGTAGATAGGTGATATTCCCAGGTGCCGATGCGGTGGAGTGTTCATGTGTTTGTTTGAGCATTTCTTCTGGTAGTGAAGAGCTTTCACACTCTCCAGTAAACGGCGCAGGGCATGTTGCACTTAAAGGTATTTGTAGAATGAGGAGGTCTTTATTACATAGCTCTTGCATAATTCCTGGAAGGACGGCAGAACAGGGCCAGAGTATAGATGTGCCAAAGAGGTTATTCCAGCATGATCCCAATATTCCAGGTAGTGCAACGTTTTTGGAGCCACGCAGGACCCCTTCATCCTAGGTGGCTCTGAAACGTTGCACTACACCGCTTTGTGATGTGATCTTTCCTGAAATAACAAAAAACAAAAACAAAAAAACGTTAGGATGAAATTGATGATCAAACTGATGATTGATGAAATTGATGATCGCCGCTCCAGTTGACGTCATTGTGATGAAACGCGTAGGGCGGATTCTCCGACGTCAAATGTCACTTCCGGTTGTCGGAAGTCGGCGAACACGACTATTCTGATCCTGATCTACTGTACGAGTGAGTCTACTACGCCGCTTATGTATAACTGTGTGTTACTATTATTCACCATGGGGTATTTTTCCTTTTATGTGAGCACTCAGGGCACCCGCCGCTGACTTCTCTGACTGCTCGTTCATCTCGAAAAGGAACATCTCCATACATCAGCATACAGGTTGTACCAAGCTATTTGCGCCACCTAGTGGCCACTCGTGGAATTTCACTTATCCACTTTCTTTTATTTTATTTTTTTCACTCACGCTGATACAGATCACGTGGCACATTCATTTGGAAATCACTCACATATCTTCGGTTGTGGGTCTTTTGTCACGACATCGGTTTATATATATATATCTTTTTCGCATTTATTGTTTGATTTGAATATATCTTTGTTATCCATTTCTATTTATCATTATTTTTAGATATTGCACCATTTGTGGGTTATTTTACCAGTATACTTCCCCTTACACTTCACAAGGGGCATTTTATATACGGTTGCTTTTATTTCAGAGGTAGCGCCACCACCAATCTTCACACTTCTTTTTAAACACTTGGTGTGCTGGCGAATATATCTATATATCGTACAGGTTTCAGTATCCAGCTGGCAGTCGCTACCGCACCCAGTAGAGCTTATTCCCGGAACGTGTGCGATGGGAATATGGACTGTGGACTTTTGGAATTTATACACGTATATTGCAACACTGGCAAAGAAGAAGAAATGTACGCATGTATACGCATACATTTACATATGTTTACAAGCATTTACGTAAGGTCTTTAAGGAACATTACTCATTAGTACAAATATCAGTAAAATATTACATCTGTGTGCAACTACAAATGCTCCATACAGCCAGGACTGTCTTTAACACAGGGCAAAACGGGGCAGCTGCCCCGGGTCCAGTCATTGTTGTGGGGCCCAAAGCAGCTGCCCCTTGAACCCCCAAATAGTTGATAAGTGGATTCAAGTGGGCCCAAGAAAATTTTTGTGGGCCCAAGAAAATTTTTGCCCAATATTAAAGGCCCTGCATACAGCAATCCTGTTGCTGTTCACTTGCAACTGGCAAGAGGGCACTCTTTGCCCCTTTATGTAAAGGGTTTTACCACTGCATATGTAAAGACTTTTTTACAAAAGGAGCTGTAAATGTGGAAATGACTCCCACATGAGTAAGTTCTAGCCAACTTAATAGACAGTTTTAAAAAAAAAAAATAGATGTGTTTCTAAATGCAAAAAATATAACTGGCACTTCAATCTTTATAGGAAATAACACTTCCAGGGAATATCCAATTTCCTTAAGGGATTATGTTAAAGGTTAAAGGGGAGTTCCGGGCACAAAAGAATGTTTTCAATGAACATACCCCCGGGACAGTCAGGGCTAGTACATTCCACAATGGCTAGCCTCTGATCTGTCCCGGTTCGCACTTACCTGCAAGAAGAAATACTCACTTTTAAAATTTCTTCTCCAACGTTGCCATCTCTGTTGTGGGCAGCTGAAGCCAGCGCGATCCTCCCCTGCGTCCTCTTCCGTGTCTTCTTCTCCCAGAATACGCCTGCACCAGCCCCTCTCGTCACTTCTGGTGCGGCGCCGCATTCCTCCACAGCTTCTGGGCATGCCCAGAAGCTGTTTAGCAAGGAATGCAGCGTCGCACCGGAAGTGACGAGCGGGGCCGGTGCCGTTGCATTGATTCCTGGGAGTGATGACGTTCAGCTCCCAGGAATCATTGCAAACCGGAAGTGACGGCGCGTGCCGTGGCCGCCGAGGGAGGAAGTGGAAGACAGGTGAGTATATCTTTCTACAATTACAAGGTAAGTAAAAACAAAAATAAAAATCCTAACTATCCATTTCTGTTTCAGGTGAGGAAAAGCCAGCGGATGGCCACTAAATCGGTTATGTCGATTTTGTGGCCGGAACTCCGCTTTAAACTGGTATTCAACCCCAAAACAAACATGTATTAAATTGAAGTTTGCCAATTCTTGGTAAGCTGCAATCTATTAATTTTTTTTTTTTTTTTTTACTTATTACCACTTTATTTATTAAAAATAATCCTCAGCCTACTTTTAAAGCTAACACCTGATGCTTTGTGCAGCTGGAAGACTTTCATGAACAGGTTAAGTCACCACTAAAGAATAGGAACTCATCAAAATGGTTCCCAATTATGTGATTACTATGAAGGCTTATCTGATAAAATAAGCCTTCAGATAGCACTGCAGCCTGATGATAGCAATGTTCATATATTTAATACTATAATTGTTAAACACAATTTCAGTATTAAAAAGCAAATAAAGAACACTTTTTAACATTTTTATGTGTTTTTTTTTTAACTTAACAGTGTATCAAATAAAAGCCTTATATGCCCCTTAAAATATAAAAACTATTTAGGCATGCATTTTAGTTAAAAAGTTATTGCCAAGTTTCCTGACACATAGGACGCTGCTAAATTTGGCCTGGACATCAATAGACTCTGCTTACAGTTAGGTTAGACAAATAGAATTAAACAGGCACCTGGGAACTAAACACGTACTTTTAGCAAAGGCATTTTTTACCAAAAATGCCTGGGCACCAATATTGCCGCTGGCGAAATATTCTTATCACTGTTTCAGAAAAAGAAATAAAAATGAAAGATGTGCTGTTACTTTTGTAGAAAACTCTGTGAGATTGACTGTTGAATAACAATATAGAAAAATGTTTAGATACATATGAATATATATTTATATGAATACACCTTTTGTTGTGCTATTAGGGAAATTACCTGAAACTGAAACACTCAAGACAATTATTCCTATTTTGTTCTGATGCTGCCTAAAAGAAATACATATAAACTGCGGCAGCTCATAGTTTTGAAAAATATTTGGAAGCTCAAATCAAGTTGTTTTCAAATGATTTGCATGGCACTGACCACTGTCCTAAAGTGAGAAGTGTTGTAGAATTTCAAATTAACCCATGTATTTCACATTATTCATATTAATTGGCATATGGTATTTATATAATATAATAATAATTATTATTATTATTATTAATTAATAAGATATTCATATTATTATTATTATAGTAGTAAAGATATTATCATCAATATTAATATTAGTTCAATATTTAGCAAAAGTTATTAGTTTAAAGAAGTTCATATTATACTATTTATAATATAGGAAACCTCCAGCTCCGGAAAGGTTTTACCCCCTTAATGACCAGGCCTTTTTTTTTTTGCGATTCGGCACTGTGTCATTTTAACTATCAATTGCACGTGTGACGCTGTACTCAAATAAAATGTATGTTCTTTTTTTCCCCACAAATAGAGCTTTCTTTTGGTGGTATTTGATCACCTCTGCAAATTTTAGAATTTGCGCTATAAACAAAAAAAGAGCGACAATTTTGAAAAAAAAAAAAAAAATCACAATATTTTTTGCTTTCTGCTATAAAACATTCCCAATAAAAAATAAATAAAAAAATCAAATTTTTTTATCAGTTTAGGCCAATTTGTATTCTGTTACATATTTTTGGTAAAAAAAAAAAATCCCAAAAAGCGTATTTTAATTGGTTTGCGCGAAAGTTATAGCGTTTACAGACTACGGGATAGATTTTGGACATTTAATTTATTTATTTTTTTATTAGTAATGGTGGCGACCAGCGATTTTTAGCGGGACTGCGACATTGCGGTGGACAGATCAGACCCCTAACTGACATTTTTGACACTTTTTGGGGCCAGTGACATTACTACAGTAATCAGTGCTAATTATGCACTGTTACTGTATAAATGACACTGGCAGAGAACGGGTTAATACTGGGGGTGATCAAAGGGTTAAATGTATGCCTAACTGTGCTTACTAACTGTGGGGGGGGGGAGGGCTCTGTGACAGGCACAGATAGATCATGAGACACACAATCTCTCTGTGCCTGTGTGACAGAAGAGCCGCCTGCTTTGTTTACATAGGCAGGCGGCTCTCCTGTCAGTTTCTGTGAAGATCATGGGAGGCCAGCGGTGATCATGCCCGCTCCTCCCGCGGTCTGGTTCCGGCGTGCACACATGAAGATATATGTGATTATGCGCAGCCAAGCCGCCCTGCCGCAGTAAATCTGCGTGGGGCGGTCGGCAAGTGGTTAAAGTTGAATTCTTGACCACTGCTTAGATAGAAACCGTTTTGACAACAGTTGAAATATAGCCTGATAAGATAACATTCCTTAAAGATATTAAAACAACCATTGACAAGTAATGTAATAAAACTTCCTATACTGTTGGTTTTAACCACTTAAGCCCCAGGCCTATTTCGGACACTTTTTGTTTACAAGTTAAAACCAGTATTTTTTCCTAGAAAACTACTTAGAACCCCCAAACATTATATATATTTTTTTAGCAAAGACTCTGGAGAATAAAATGGCGGTCATTGCAATATTTTTTGTCACGCGGTATTTGCGCAGCCATTTTTTTGGAAAAATTACGAAAAATCACATTTCACTGCATTTAAAAAAACTAAACAGTAAAGTTAGCCCATTTTTTTTGTATATTGTGAAAGATGTATATAGATACCCAACATGTTACGGTTTAATATTGCGCACACCCGTGGGATGGTGACAAACTACGGTCAATAGAAATCTCAATAGGCGACGTTTTTAATTTTTTAACGGTTACCAGTTTAGAGTTAGAGTGTAGCTCTTTTTTTTTAATTATTGCTCACTCTCTGGTGATCGCGGCGATACCTCACATGTGTGGTTTGAACAGTGATTTAATTCGCTGCTCGAATGTGAAGCCCAGAAGTGATCGGATACTGGCAGTAGCAGGGTGTGGAGAAGAGTGGGGCCAAGATGGCCACCACTCATCTCTATGCCCTTGGAGGACCGGAGTGATGTCTGACGTCACTTTCGGTTTCCGGGCCATAATATATGTATATATATATATATTTTTTTTTTTTTAAAGCAAAAGTTCAAAAAACTATTTTCTTTTTTGACCTTTTGCTTTTGAAGGTAAATGAGAGAGCTGAGGTATTTTTTGACCCCTGCTCTCTCAATAAAGAGGACCTTTCATCCTTGTTTCCTTATTTCTATTACAGGGGATGTTTACATTACATTGTAATAGGAATAAAAGTGATCAAAAAATAAATAAATCAATAAAGGGACAGTGTAAAAAGAAAAAAGTAAAATAAGTTAAAAAAAAAGTAAAGCGCTCCTTCCCCTTGTGCTAGCGCGCAGAAGTGAACTCAAACATAACTCATGCAAGCAGGGCCGGACTGACCATTGGGCACACCGGGCATTGTCCCGGTGGGCCGCGGGGCTGCTCTCACTCAGGCTGCTCAAGTGCTCATCAGTCATCACAGATAAAGTAGAAGAAGTTCCCTCACTGCGGCCGCCGGCCGGTGTACTTGCCAGGCCAGCTACACCGGCTCCACGGCCAATCAACCTTCTGCTCAGGGGGTTTGGGAGTCACACCCCCCTGAGCAGAAGGCTGATTGGCCGCGGAGCCGGCCCGGAAGTCAAGTAGTGAGTGTGTAACGGTGGGTTCCGATTCCGAACTTTCCCGCGGCCGCCGATGTCCTGCCCGGCGCGGCCAGCAGCCCAGCATGATTGAAGCTGCAGATGGGAGCTTCTTCGGTTCAGTCCGACTCCGGGCTGCTCGCGGGGGGGCGGTAGCGGCGGGGAGAGAAGGTAAGTGCCTGCAGTGCAGCCTGTGCAGCCCTGGCCGTGTGTCCTAAATAGGAGGAGGAGGATGGGGTTGCTCGGCTGCATATAGAGGATTTGATCTTGATGTTTCCCTATTCCGGCTCATGCTGCCGCTGGATGGATGGATGATTCTCCTCATCCCTTCTGCGGCTGCTCTATATGCAGCTGAGCCATCCCATCCCCCTCCTATTCAACTTCTTTTACTGCCCCCCCAGTACTCTTAGCCCCCCCTGCTCTTTAGCCCCCCCCCTGCTCTTTAGCCCCCCTGCTCTTTAGCCCCCCCTGTGCTCTTTAGCCCCCCTGTGCTCTTTTACTGCCCCCCTCAGTGCTCTTAGACCCCCTCCCCCAGTGATCTTAGCCCCCCCCATACTCTTTAGCCGCCACCCCCCCTGCCCTTCAGCTCCTCCAGTGCTATCTGCTTTCCCTGTGCTCTCCGGCCCCCCTAGTGTCCTTCTATCTTCTATCATGTCTGCAGTCTCTGACCGTCTCCTGTATCACGTCTGCAGTCTCTGACCGTCTCCTGTATCATGTCTGCAGTCTCTGACCGTCTCCTGTATCACGTCTGCAGTCTCTGACCGTCTCCTGTATCATGTCTGCAGTCTCTGACCGTCTCCTGCATCATGTCTGCAGTCTCTGACCGTCTCCTGTATCATGTCTGCAGTCTCTGACCGTCTCCTGTATCATGTCTGCAGTCTCTGACCGTCTCCTGTATCATGTCTGCAGTCTCTGACCACAGTCTCTGACCATCTCCTGTATCATGTCCTCAGTCTCTGACCATCTCCTGTATCATGTCCGCAGTCTCTGACCATCTCCTGTATCATGTCCGCAGTCTCTGACCATCTCCTGCATCATGTCCGCAGTCTCTGACCATCTCCTGCATCATGTCCGCAGTCTCTGACCATCTCCTGCATCATGTCCGCAGTCTCTGACCATCTCCTGCATCATGTCCGCAGTCTCTGACCATCTCCTGCATCATGTCCGCAGTCTCTGATCATCTCCTGCATCATGTCCGCAGTCTCTGACCATCTCCTGCATCATGTCCGCAGTCTCTGACCATCTCCTGCATCATGTCCGCAGTCTCTGACCATCTCCTGCATCATGTCCACAGTCTCTGACCATCTCCTGCATCATGTCCGCAGTCTCTGACCATCACCTGCATCATGTCCTCAGTCTCTGACCATCTCCTGCATCATGTCCTCAGTTTTTGACCATCTCCTTTATCATGTCCTCAGTCTCTGACCATCTCCTGTGTCATGTCCTCAGTCTCTGACCATCTCCTGTATCATGTCCTCAGTCTCTGACCATCTCTTGTATCAGGTCCGTAGTCTCTGACCATCTCTTGTATCATGTTTGCAGTCTCTGACCATCTCTTGTACTATGACCATTGGGAACACTCTGCAGCCACACCGCACAGCACACCCAAGGTAAGTGGAGGACTGGAGAGAGGAGTGACTTCTACTTAGGGATTTATTTTGCAGATAAGCTGGGTTGGCACTGGCAGCAACAATTTTATTCAAAGAAATCAGGATTTCTTCTGCAAATAGGCTGGCACTGGCAGCAACAATTTAATTCAAATCAGGATTTCTTTTGCAAATAGGCTGGCCTGGCACTGGCAGCCAGGCATAGTACTAGTCTAGTACTATGCCTGCCAGTGCCTTGTCTGATCTGATGATGTCACTGCCAGGCTATTTGCAGAAGAAATCCTTATTTTTTCTCATTTTTTGATCATGTGTCATGATGACATTGGTTTTGGTAATTGTCTGACTCTGATGCCAGCCTATTTGCAGAAGAAATCCTGATTTGAATAATATTGTTGCTGCCAGTGCCAGCCTACCAGGGGCTGATCTGAGTTGTGAAGGTGCAGGAATTGGGGTGATCTGAGGTCTGATAGTGCAGGAATTGGGGTGAACTGAGGTGTGAAGGTGCGGGAATTGGGGCTGATCTGAGGTGTGATAGTGCAGGAATTGGGGCTGATCTGAGGTGTGATAGTGCAGGAATTGGGGTGATCTAATGTGAGAAGGTGCAGGAATTGGGGTGATCTGATGTGTGAAGGTGCAGGAATTGGGGTGATCTGAGGTGTGAAGGTGCAGGAATTGGGGTGATCTGAGGTGTGATAGTGCAGGAATTGGGGCTGATCTGATGTGTGAAGGTGCAGGAATTGGGGTGATCTGATGTGTGATAGTGCGGGAATTGGGGCTGATCTGAGGTGTGATAGTGCAGGAATTGGGGCTGATCTGAGGTGTGATAGTGCAGGAATTGGGGTGATCTAATGTGAGAAGGTGCAGGAATTGGGGTGATCTGATGTGTGAAGGTGCAGGAATTGGGGTGATCTGAGGTGTGAAGGTGCAGGAATTGGGGTGATCTGAGGTGTGATAGTGCAGGAATTGGGGCTGATCTGATGTGAGAAGGTGCAGGAATTGGGGTGATCTGAGGTGTGAAGGTGCAGGAATTGGGGTGATCTGAGGTGTGATAGTGCAGGAATTGGGGCTGATCTGATGTGAGAAGGTGCAGGAATTGGAGTGATCTGAGGTGTGAAGGTGCAGGAATTGGGGTGATCTGAGGTGTGAAGGTGCAGGAATTGGGGTGATCTGAGGTGTGATAGTGCAGGAATTGGGGTGATCTGAGGAGTGATAGTGCAGGAATTGGGGCTGATCTGATGTGTGAAGGTGCAGGAATTGGGGTGATCTGATGTGTGATAGTGCAGGAATTGGGGTGATCTGAGGTGTGAAGGTGCAGGAATTGGGGTGATCTGAGGTGTGAAGGTGCAGGAATTGGGGTGATCTGATTTGTGAAGGTGCAGGAATTGGGGTGATCTGAGGTGTGAAGGTGCAGGAATTGGGGTGATCTGATTAGTGAAGGTGCAGGAATTGGGGTGATCTGAGGTGTGAAGGTGCAGGAATTGGGGTAATCTGATTTGTGAAGGTGCAAAGCTCACTTGATTTCTTACTATTATTCAAGCGGTTTACAGAAGTTACTTTATATGAAGCTGACAGTTGTTTTTTATGTATCTGGCACTCCTAATTTCTTTGAAAACATTTTTCGGCACACTGTGCCCAAAAAAGGTTGTCTACCCCTTGATTAGAGTAACCCTCATCTTGTGCTGCTTCATACTATTTTTAGGACTCAACCATCAAAACAGGATTTAAAGTAAGACAAAAAAAACAGCCTCATATGGCAGCTCTGCTCTAAATTGGACCCAGTCTGTCAGATTAAACTAAAAAAGGTACCGTAATCGAATCCACACATCCTGGAACATTAAATCCTGTCATCAACCATCCCGACGAACGCCACGCCCCAGTCACCCCCCCTAGCGGGCTGCTCAGTCCAAAATGCCCGGGCCTATTTTGTCCCAGTCCGGGCCTGCATGCAAGCATATGTAAACAGTGTTCAAACCACACATGTCAGGTATCACCGCAAACGTTAGAGTGAATTCAATAATTGTGGTATAAGACCTCCTCCTTAACTCTAAACAGGTAACCTGTAAAAAATGTTAAAGTGTCGCCACTGGAGATTTTTTAGGACCGTAGTCTGTTGCCATTCAATGAGCATGACATGTTAGGTATCTATTTACTTGGCGCAACATCATGTTTTCTATTTTACAAAAAATTGGGTTATCTATGTTGTTTTTTTTTCCATAAAATTGAGTTTGAAAGACCGCTACTTAAATACTGTGTTACATAAAATATTGCAATGACAATGATTTCTTTATTTATATAATGTTAGGGGGTTCTAAGTAATTGTCTAGCAAAAAGTATAAAAAAAGTGGTTAGAAAGACTCTGCTGTGTTTCCAGTTGGTCAACAATTGTAAACGAGGACGTAGATCTACCTATTCCTAATACATTGCTTGTGTGTTCACAAGTGACTGGTTTTCCGAAGAGACTAAGACAGTTAGACATGGTCATTGCAAAATATCAAAGCCAAACTCTAACCAAAATGTTTTATTTTTTAATTTTAAATAGAACAGGAGATGGCAAAATCCTCTGCCTAGTTTTACAGCCTTCATAATGGAAAACCTCTTCAACAGGTGCACAGAAAAACAAACAAAGATCTTTTTTTTTGTTGAGTGAGCCAAACTTCATGAATGTAATAGAAAGCAACCCTTAGAGTGCTCCCCCCCCCCCGGACTACAAGGATTTAATGCTTGTTATGTCTAGGGGTACACCGATAAGGAAAAAAAACGTACCCTACTCCTGGTTCCAGCAGGCTCCCTTGACCCATGTGATCAGTTCCCCACAGTCCCCGCTCTAAAGTGCTTTGGGCTGTGGTCGCATGCTTGCCCCCACCAGTATCATGCGGGTAATATAGGCCTGCATTGTACATGATGATGTCAAGGCCCTGACCACAAACCAGGGTTTCAGGGAGATGAATAGAGTGCAGGAGGCTACTATTAATGCCTGTTCAGCTACCCCTCAACTAATCAAATATTTAACCCTTCCAGTCCTGTGGGAAGGGGGAAACTTAAAGGGTTTTTTTTTTGCCACATTCCTATAGTTCAGCTTTAAAAGTCTTGATAAGGCTTCTAATGTTGTCTGTGCCTTACTGTCCCCGTGAAAACGTTGCTACCTATTTCTAATTCAAATGTCACAGATAGGGAAAATATCCCCAATCAGGGCACAGACTGAAATAAAAACCTGACATAATTTTAATTCTTCCCCACTCTGTCCAAAAACAAATTAAATTAGGGACCACTTTACATCGGAGGGCAGTCAAGGAGGAAGAGGACCCTTCATGTCACATGATGGGCCTAAAGACATTGAAAAAAGTAAGTACAAAATATATATTGTGAAGCTATGGCTAGCAGCATTGTGGATGGTGTGTATGTGTGTATGTGTCGCCTAGGTTTTTTATATACACATGGGGGTGGGGGGGTGGGGGGGTGCGGGGGGGGGGGGAGGCACCAGGGACTGAGGTAGAGGCAACAGCTCTTTTGTTTTCTCAGAATCTTAATAAATGCCCAGAACTAGACATCAAACATACTTTTTTTTTTTTTTACTAGTAATGGCGGTGATCAGCGACTTATAGCAGGACAGTGGGCATTTTGACACTAACTGACACTTTGTGGTAACTGGCTAACTGCCACTGACATCTTCAGTGACATTAATACAGTGATCAGTGCTAATAATATACACTGACACGTTAATAGTGACACTGGCTGGGAAAAGGGTTAACATCTGGGGCAATCAAAGAGTTAAATGTGTGCCTTACTATGTGAAATGTCTTTACTGTGAGGTGCTTTTACTAAGGGATGTGCCAGTTTTTATTCCCTGCTTTGCAGGGAAACCAAAAACCACCACATTGCCGCTGTCAGAAGAGAGCTCTGTGTTGTTTACATACACAATGCACTCTCCTGTCACTCACTCTGCCGATTGGCGGGTCCCGGCCATAAATCAGTGATCGGCCAGGGATCCATATGTGCTGAGCCAGTGACAGAACAGCCAGGTGGGTGCCTGCTCCGAGTGGGTGCCGTTTATATTAGTGATCGACCGATATCAGATTTTCGTTGTCGATACCAATACCGATATTTTTGCCATTGAATATCGGTATCGGCTGATATTGGCCGATATTTCCGTATATTATTTTTTGCACTTGACAGGTACTCTTGTGGAGGGATCTGGGGGTCTAAAATACCCCAAACCCCTCCTCTGCACAAGTTTGGCTGTTTTGAATGCTGTCCTTTTTTTTAAATCTGGCGCCCAGTACCCAGAAGTGATGTCATGACATCACTTCTGGGTTTTTACATGGAGACCCGATCAGAGCCAAATGCGGCTTTGATTGGGTCTTTGGCAGCTGTGCAGGCTGGTTTCCCCGGGTCTCCCGGTGGGACGGGAAACCTGGGGCGAGCCATAGAAGGCGGCGGGAGGGGGGGGGACGTCCCCTCCCGCTCCTTGTAATGACAGCTGAGCGGCTTTTCAGCTGCATTGGTTGTCATTACAAGACAGCCGACCGTCGGATATGGATGCCGGTACCGGGGTGATGCTTCTAGCTGCAGGCATCACTCCGGTACAAGCACTTTCCCAAAATATCGGCAATAACCTTGGTGGCTGATTCCGATATATCGGGGAAAGTGCATATCGGCTCCCGATATATCGGCATTGCGGATAATCGGCCGATAAGTAGTTTATATACTGTACGTGATTCTGCGCAGCCGGCTCGCACTATAGCAATAAAACTACAGTTTGCGGTCGGCAAGTGGTTAAAAAAAAACAAAAACTTTTGCTTCACTGCACATCCACGGTAAAAATCACATTTCAGACATCACTTTAATGCCATTATTTATTCAAATAATTATTTATGCAAACAAGCATAAATCATTTTAGTGAGCGCTACCCTTTACATAAAATTACATTAGCTTACTTCAAGCTAATGAGCTGTCATTCCAAAGTAATATCGCTTTTAGCTTATGTAAATAATCAGAGCCGAGACAGGTGTAAAGATAACTCCGTTATAGGGGAAAAATAATAAAAATGATCTATCCCCGAAAAAAATAACAGCCAATCCATATTCACTTTATTTGCCCTAATTTCATAGAACCTACTAAATCTAGGCCAGAGACGGTGCTTAATATCCCCCTAAGGCTATAAGAATAAATGTAAATACAATTTATTGAGTACAGGATAAAAATGACAGTTGCATGCAAAATGTTATCACACTTGTTACAGCTGACATTCTTGAATCTCCAGTTGGGGGTTGCATGGCACTTAAAGGGAAATGGCTATAAAAAAATGAAAATTTTTTTTATGTTGATTGGGATCCCTGAGACACAGACATAATCAGCACTTAGACCCCAATTTAACCATGAGTTGAAGCTTTAAAATCTCCCCTCATTTTTTAAATTTGGCTTTTCTGGATTTAATATGTGAAAGTCAGCTGTGGGGGCTGCTGTTTCTTGAAGACAAGTTAAAGAGAAACTCTAATGGCACTTGGGGAAGTCATTTTTTTTTTATTACGTTTTTTTCAGCGGGAATGCAGTGCCGGCACATCTAGCACTGAATGTATTTTATGGCAAGGAGTGCTGGGGTGTGCCTGAAGATCTATTGATGCTGGCTGCTGGGGGATCTATTGTCGTTGGTGGAGATCTATTTTTTGTGGGTGTCTACTGTTGCCAGGCATGTCTATTGTTGCTTGTGGGGGGTCTTATGTTGCTAGGGGGTAGATTGTTGCTGGGATAGGTTTATTGTTGCTGGCTGTTGGAGGGTCAATTGATGCTAGCTACTGGAAGATCTGTTGTTGCTGCTGGGGGTCTATTGTTGCTAGGATGGTATTTTGTTGTGAGGGTCAATTGTTGCTGGGGGAGGATTATTGTTGTGGGGGAGGGGGGTCTATTGCTGCAGGAGGGTCTATTGTTGCTGGAGGGGGTCTACTGTTGGTGGGGTGCGGTCTATTAAATTCCATACAAGTTACTTAGTAGCACAAAATGATACTTGGTTCTGTATTTTCTAAAAGGGGCGGTACTGGAAGGTGGGTAGGGGGTGAAACCTAGGAACCCTGCTCAGAGGTGGGTAGGGGGCAAAGACAAAGGGTGACTCAGAAGGTGATAGTTCCTGTACCCTTTCTCTGAGAAAAAAAGCCCTGGTTTTGTCAAAGCAAAAAAAAGTTATGCAAACTGTGTAATACTAGGTGCACCCATAACAATTTCAAAGAGCATAATGGGTCCCTAAAGAGAGAGCATGCTGTTTAATTTTAGACTCTCTTTCTAACTGAGAGTCTGACGTTCCTTCTGGATGAAAACACATCAGACAGATGCGATTGTGTTCCTGCACAGGGCTCAAATTGGCATATTTTTTTTTTCTTTTAGCAACGCACCAGTGACTCAAATTTGCACGGGGGGGAGACCGAACTCTGCATTATGCATCTGCTTGTGTGTCTGGACCTACAAATAGTTACTTCCTTTTCACCTAACACTCCCCCACCCATTCCCTCTCCATACTCTTAGGCAGGCCCCACACTGCATTCCTAACCAACCTCTCCTTCCTCTCTGTACCATGTCTGCCAACCCCCTTCCATTAGCACCCATACCCCCCTTTCTATCCCAACTTGGCTCCTCCTGAAATGTCAGCTAGTCTTACCTTCCCACTATCAGCCAATGCCTCCTCCTGCAATACCAGCCAGCCCTACTCCCACTATCCCCGAACCCCCTACCTCCTGCAACCCCAGTGTCATGGTCAGAGGTCAGGCTAAGAGATAAGTAGCTATAGCAGTAGAGAAGCTCCCACCGACCAGATGGATAAGTACAGTAGCAGGTCACCCGGGTGGATGACATTGGCTCACCCTAGGTGTGGAGTCTAAGCACTAACTGGTGTTCACCAGAGTTCCTGATGGTGGAGATGAGTTTTGCTGCTTTTTTGTACCAGGTTGCAGTCCTCAGGATCACCTCACCAGGAGCTGAGCAAGCCGGGGTCCAGTAGCAGATATAGCAGGTAGGGATCCAGCAGAAGCATGGTCAGAAAATAAGCCAAAGGTCGGTCACAGGTTGGGATCGAGCAGAAGCATAGTCGTGGTAATGGAGATATGGCCAGCAGCAGGAGTGACAAAAGAAAGATATTGGCTGCAGGAGAGAGCATAATAATCTGGCAAAAAAGAAGTGTCTGGCTGTGCAGGGAGGGGGATCCCATTCACCAGCGGCTCCTATAGAGGATATGCTACACAAGGTTCAAGGCAAGATTGTTCAAGGCATTGCCCGGGGAGCTGTGCAGCATACTAGGCTCAGCAAGAAGATACATCGCCAGACACAGTAAAAGCTGCAGGCTCAGACCCAGATCCTGATACACAGCCAGCTCCCCCTTTATCATCCCACACTCTTTGGCAGCCCACCACTGCACTCTCAACCTCCCAAGACCCCATTTTCTTCGCATCCTTCTTTCTCTCAGCATCCAACCTGTCGCACCTCTACTTTTTGTAGAATCCACTGCACCTGCAGCCCTGCTTCTTTCATCACCTAAAGCACCTGTAACCCTCTTCTTTCAATAAGCAATGCATTGCACCTACCTTTTCTCAGCACTTACTGCATCTGCAGCTATATTTCTCCCACCACATACTGTGCCTGAACCTTCCTTTTTCTCAGCACCTTCCACATTTGCATTTAAGTTTACTCACCGCCATCCACATCTGCATGCCCTCTTTTCATTAACATCCTCCACATCTGTACTACTCTTCTTTCACCTCCATCCATGCCTGCACCTGACTTTCTCTACACCCTCTGTGCCACAGCCATTATTCTCTCACCACCACCCACACCTGCACCCCCCTTTCTGACTAAGCATGTACATGCTTTGCTCCACTTTCACTCCATGCCCCCCCCCCCTTTTTTAGTTACCCTATGTCTGCTGGAAGCAGAACCCCTGCTTTCACCACCACGACTGAACCTCCCCACCCCCACAAAATACAATTGTAGAAAATCTTTAATCCATTACCTTATCTGGTAAAATAACACACTGAATGTGAAATAAGTACATGTGCATCTTATAAAGTTAGAATATCATCAAAAAGTTACTTTATTTCAGTATTTCCATTCAAAAAGTGAAACTCATATATTTTATATCCTGTAGATGCGTTACACACAGAGTGATATCTTTAAAACATTTCTTTCTTTTAATTTTGATGATTATGGCTTAAGGCTAGTGAAAACCCAAAGTTCAGTTTATTCGAAAATTTGAATATTACATAAGACCAATATATAAAAAAAAAAGGATTTTTAATTCAGAAATGCTGGTTTACTGAAAAGTATGTCCATGTTCAGTATAGTATGTACTTAATACTTGGTCAGGGCTCCTTTTGCATGAATTACTGCATCAACGTGGCTCCCCAAATCATCACTGACTATGGAAACTTCACACTGGACCTCATGCAACTTGAGGATTCTATGCTTCTTGACTCTTCCACCAGACAGACTCTGGGACCTTGATTTTCAAATGAAATGCAACATTTTCCACAGTCTGTGATGATTTGGGGAGCCATGTCATCTGCTGGTGTTGTCCAACTGTGTCTTATCAAGTCCAAAGTCAGTGCAGCTCTCTACCAGGATATTGTGGAGCACTTCATGCTTCCCTCTGATGACCAGCTTTATAGAGATACTAATTTCATTTTTCAGCAGGACTTGCACCTGTCCACACTGCCAAAAGTACCAATATCTGCTTTAATGATCATGGTATCACTGTGCTTGATTGGCCAGCAAATTCGCCTGACCTAAACACCATAGAGATTCTGTGGGGTATTGTCAAGAGGAAGATGAGAGACACCAGACTCAACAATGCAGACAAGCTGAAGGCCACTATCAAAGCAACCTGGGCTTCCATAACACCTTAGCAGTGCCAAATGGGGATCGCCTCCATGCTACACCACAATGATGCAGTATCTCATTCAAAAGGAGACCAGGCCAAGTCTAGCACACTCCTAGGTAGGTGCTAGAGAGAGAGTATAGTTTTGAATCTTTTCTGCTCACCAGAGGGATTGCAGTTAAATCTATATGGTTCTCTGCCTACCAGAGAGCAGGATCGCTAGTGAGGTCTGCTCAATGTGCTCAGGTGTAACTCAGTCTGTTTGAAGAGTGTTTCACATTGGTCCAATAGGGAGTCATATTGGACAGTGGGAGAAAACCTGACAAATGAGTGCACATGCATTTGGTAAAGCCCTGGTGATTTGGCAGAGAAAAATGCCTCGATGCAATCTGGGATACTGTATAAATTCCAGGAGCACATGTGCTCGGGGTCTTTCAGCTGGAAAGCAGAGTCCCGGAGGGAGGGTGTGGATGCCTCCTCCTCTGTAGAGGTGCCATGCAGACTCAGGTGGTCGACCTGAGGGCCTAAAGAGCTAGAGAGGAACTGAACCCGGAGGTCCTGTAAAGCTGACTAGGAGGGGAGACACTGGAAGTACAGTGAGTACAGATCTGTGTCAAGTGGCCTGGCCTGAGGGGGGCCACCCCTGCTGCTAGAAGAGTCAGTGGATGGATGTCAGTAAAGGGGATACTAGAGAGTATCCTGAAGATAAAGTAGATCACCAAGTCTATTGCTGGAGAAAGAGCAATGAGACTTAACCCTTTCCATATAAGTGGCAGTATGGATTAAGCAGTGAGACCATTGGGAGTAAGGATGAATGTGTGAACTGTACCCTAAGTAACTGTTTGCTGGTAATCAGAGGAGGCCCAACAAGTCATCATACAGTAAGCCCTAGGGGGACAGTGCTACACCAAGTATTAAGTGCATACTATACTGTACATGGACATACTTTTCGTAAGCTAACATTTCTGTATTAAAAATAATTTTTTTTTATTGGTCTTATGTAATATTCTAATTTTCAGAAATGTGGGTTTTCACTAGCTGTAAGCCATAATCATCAAAATTAAAATAAAGAAATGCTTGAAATATATCATTCTGTGTGTAACGCATTTATATAAAATATATGAGTTTCACTTTTTGAATTGAATTACTGAAATAAATATATTTTTTGATAATATTCTAATTTTGTGAGATTCACCTGTATGACTGCTTTGGGCATCCCCACCCTTGTTGAACTAAGGGAGGGGCGGGGATGCCCTAAGCCACGGGTGCTCAACTTTTTAAAGAGCTCAGGCCACTTAAATGATTTGGTAACTGGTCGTGGGCCACAATGAAATGGTTCAGAATTTTAAATTTTTTATTTTGTATAGCATAATGAAGATTTTAAACAACAATCAAGATCATCATTCCTGAAGGACCAATCCCTATTGTATCTTTACCCACTGTGTAATCACAGTCACAAAAAAAAAAATATTTTATTAACCAGATCACCATTAAGAGAAAACAAATTGTTACCCCAGCTCTACTGCTAATGTGGAAGTCCATGAACTGTAATCCTGTGCTCTAGCCAGGGCGTTCAGGTCCCATAAGTAAAAATTCTTAAATCAGGAAGGCTGGCAACTTGGATGCTTGTGATGGTACTAACCATCACTATGAGTGAAAGACAGATAATTAATGGTTTGGATTGCTTCAGGTGGGACAGTAATATTTGTCAACCATATCTTCATATAGAAATATGAAGATTTTATACCACCTTACACAGTGTATTCCATGTGCTTGTCTGTAAGAGACACACAGACTGTCATTGACAGACTTCCCTATTGTTTGTGTATTGGGAGGGAATGTGGATTGTGCCTGTCTCATTGTTAAATGTTAATATGTTAATGACCTCGCATTGTTCTGTCTGCCTTAAGATAAGCTTATTATGGGATGTATATGTGTATATGGATTGGCTGCTAAGGGGTGACGTCCCACAGTGTATATCTTTGTGTACACTGTATGGGAGTGTAAAACTCTGTTCTCTTTGGATTGTGAATGTCAGGGCCTGTTTTCAACAAGGTACACCTGGGCGGTAACCTTGCAGGGGAAAACTGTATAAAGTATGTTTCTTGTTCAATAAAGTTGAGTTATACTTCACCCTCAATCTAGAGTTCTGTCTCTCATTGGGGGAATATGCTACAAGGGATTGCTATGTCCTTCATACTCCCTTGGATAATCACTAAGCTCTTGTAAGAGCTTGTGTAAGAGCTTGTTCCTGTTCCTGATGCACTTTCTGGGGAAAGAGAGGTTCACCCACGGGAACCTGGAGCCTTGTCGTAGGTCCAGGGTGGGTAGGAGACAGTGAGACCCTAACCAAGCTACGGCGGTTCGTGGGGTCTGAGGTGCATATGGTGTCGGGTGGAGTGCTTGGAGTCCGCGGGAAGCACTAGGAGCATCCGTCAATGGAGGTACCCAGTCGGGGGGCCGGTTGATCTGTTACAATGCTCTTAGATAAAAGTACTTTATTTTGTTACAGGGGTACACAGGTACGGGCTATATGCTGACGTGTTCGGCTATGGCACCTTTATTGAAGCAAAAAAAAAAAAGGTTCACCATTAATCCCACTCTCCCGCTCAGGTGTGACCTAACAAAAAGCCTCCAAACCAGTGCTGCAGACTGTCAGGAACCATAAACTAGGCAGAGACACAGAAAATGCAGTTAAAATCACACCTTTAATAAAATAGCAAAAAATAAAACAGTTCCGCAATGTAGTCAAAAACTGTGGCCGGCCAGGGTTTGGATGTCAGAGCAGGTAATTAGACTAGACAGGGGCAGAAAGCCAGAAGTTGGCATAGAAATTAGCAAAAACAGGAATAGGTATCAGAAGAGAAGTCAGCTAGGCCAAGTTATACACAAGAACACACTGGAGATCATAGACCACTCAAAGGTACAGGGGAAATGAACAAACCTATTTAAATAGCCAAAAGGGGCTGGCTTTAGGTTGGACTAATGAGACAGGTAATGGTAACCAGGTGAGTCACTATGGAAATAACGAGTGGCTGGTAATTAACCGACAGCTGAGCAGCCTCTGTGCACTGAAAAAAAGAGCTGCTCGTTAAAAGCATTAGCCCAGCCCTGACACAGACCTCACTATATCAGGATCTTTGCAGCAATCCCTCAAATCACCAAAACAAGGACTGTGGACAATTTAAACAAAAACAACAGGGAAACTGCATGCCCCAGTAGTGCAATAAACTTGTTTATTAGTGTAGCACCCTCTAGTATGTGCTACTAGAGTTGAGTAGGTAAAAGCATATTCTGGACAGGAATAATTTGAGTCTCTGAATTGGGTCAGGGTTACCAGAGCCCAGGGCTGGATGACATTCTGGCAGCTCTTTGGTGCCTCCCCCTGGTGGCTGGAAGGTTGGAGAACCTTCCAGAACTAGAATACAGGGGCTAGGAGAAGCTGCCACGAATATTTATGAGACTGTAGTTCCAACAGGAGTGAGCAGCAGGTGCTGTACAGTAAAAACCAAGTTTGTGCAGGTGGAAGGAAGAAGAGGACTTTTTGTTAATAGGGAGGAAGTTGTCCCTGGTTCAGTATTTTGAACATTCTCAAGTTAAGCATCCCATAATTCCCTACCCCATCCAAGTTATCTACCCCTAATAAAACAAGCCAAATAACTGTTTTCTGTGTTGGAATGTATGAAGGAAATGCTATGCGACTGGCTGTGCAGCAGTGGGGACCCAGGACATAAGTAACTCCTACAGGGGTAGTGCTACATTAGACAAAAATAAAAACACATAATGCACTTACATGCTCCCGGAATGACACCAAGCTCATGTCACAACTGTGAGAACCCCTGTATGGATGCCACTGGATGTAATCCATTTGGCTAAAGGCTCCACTCCCCGTGTCTGTGTGTAAGCAAAAAAAAAGAGAAGAGCTGGGAGCCAGCCGCAATAGTGATTTGTGTATGACAGCCTCTGGGATTATGGAGGACCGGTAATCATTCAGTAGAGCAGTGTGCACGCGAAGGAGGCTGTGCGGGTTGCCATAGGTTTGAGGTTGAAGACCACATCAAATGGCTCCACAGGCCACATTTAGCCCGCATGCCACAGGTTGAGCATGCCTGCCCTAAGCTGTCATTCCTATTTTACATTCACTACAATGCATTTTCTACAATTGCATTTTATTTCTGGTCCTTGTTTGATATTGTCTATATATACACAGTATATATACACAATAAAATAAATAAATATACAGTATATATATATATATATATATATATATATATATATATACATGTATATAAATAAATATACAGTATATATATATATATATATATATATATATATATATATATATATATATATATAAATTCATCATTTATACACAATGAAATATATATATATATATATATATATATATATATATATTCAACATTTATTGTAAAATAGGCAAAGGTTAACAAAAATTGTAAAAAATGAAAAAAAAAAAAAAAAGGGCTGCTTTTAAGCTAAAATAAAGCAATACAGACATGGGTTTTGTCCGTGATCAATACATACCTTAGGAAAAAAAATCTATTATTTCTTGTTGGGAGATAAAGAGCCCACCCTGCATTTTATGCTGTAAAACAATATCCAAGTTCATATTATAGCAAATATAACAAATTGATTTATATGAAAAAAAAAAATAGAAATGTTGAACGAGGGGTCCAGATTTTCCTCTAGTGAAATTTTGTATTTATTACCTTTTGTTGTGCAACATCACAGAATCCACTGACATAGCAGGCAGCTGTAATTGGGTTTCTGCTTAAAGGCAACAATAAACATGGAACCAGGAACGTAAAGTGTACTGCAGTGTCGGGTGACCTTGGGAAGCAGTGCCTGAGGCACCTTGCTGTGGTAACTGATATCATTAACTGTGACTGTGATGCCTGGGCTTTTGGAGTAATCAGACATTGCAGGAATGTTTCACAGGGGGCACCTTATGGAGGTCAATCTTTCATGCACTCATTATGATGCCCTACGTGTTTGATTATATGAGAACAAGTAAAATCTACCTTGAGGCATATCAAGAACTCCAGCTGGAGGTATTAGAATTCTTGACAGAGTAAAGTAGTGTATTAAAGGCTTTGCCACCAAGGATCCTCTTTAAAATGGGATTCCGAGCCCACTCTCTGCATAGCACGTTTCATCCGAGACATCAAATAGCTTGCAGGATTCCTATCAGTCTTAGAGTAATACGACTTTTTTCTTTAAGGAGAATTTTAACTTAGGAAAAGTTTTTTTTTTTTTTTTGTCTCTCTTTGACGCAAGAAGAACTAATCCACTTTGAACAATTTAGGTTGCTTGCCATTTTTTTTTATTTGGCAGAACCCCAGCCAAATATAACATGATAAAAATGAATAGACTCTTAAAGCAGTATTAAATGACATTTCACCCTTGGGGAAAAAATAATAAATGCACATATTTTTGCTGAAAAAATGTGCACTTTTTTCCCATAGAAGCCTGCAAAGCATTGCACCTGGATATTGAGTGCAATATCAAGCACCTGCAGACAAGTTTTTTTTTTTTTTTTCCGCAGTGGTGCAAGAACCTACAATGAAAAAACCCGTAAAGCCCCGTACACACGAGTTGAAATTTGGCCAGGAATTTTCGTCCGACGACCGATCTGCCGATTTTCGGCTTGTTAGTATGATGCTTTCGACAACCGACTCCGACTTTTCGGCTGAAAAAAATCTGGTGTGCAGGCTATAAAATTTTTGTCCTCCATCAAAACACGGCCGATTTTCGTGCAGTCAGTACAGATTTCGACAGGGAAAAATCTTATGAGCAAGACTGGGCATGCTCAGAGAAGAAAGAACACAAAGAAAGCAAACCAACACATGACATCACTTCTAAAATAGAATTCTGTTGTGCGGGAAAATTCGTGTGCAGTCTAGAGCACATTCTAGAGCACAAAACACCACTCTGGACAAAAGATGGATGACCGGTCAGCGGAAATTCGTTGCGTGTGTACGAGGCTTAAGTCAACAAAAAAAAGTGCACCTGCAGACATGTTCTACAGCTTTCAGCTTGTGAATGAACTACAAGGGTGCTCATCAGAGCCCTCTCAGTTCATTGAGAACCACAACGCATCTGCTGCAGTGGAATTAGGGACTTGTAGTTCAACCACCCACAGATTGTTGTATATGAAAGCAGCTCTATTTTTGAAAAGTGACAGCAGCTCAGAAGAACCCCCGACCGCTATCATGGGGAGGGAGGGGGTGCGGGGGGGGGGACTGCTGGAGCATATTGCTCATTACAACATTACGTCCTAAATAAAGGTGCAATGTGAAACATGCTCCAAAAGTTGAAATTAGCCTTTAAATCCAAAAAGAAAATAATAACACATTGCAGCTTACCGATTTTTAGATGCGATTATTTTCTTTTTTTTTTTCATTTTTCTTTGTATTCATATGGTGATCTGGTCAGTAAGTATAATAATACATTAACGGACCAAGTGTAATTTCAATAACAGACCAAGCTGTCCAAAAAAAAGTCTCAGTTAGAAGGTTTAGACCAGTGATGGTGAACCTTGGCACCCCAGATGATTTGGAACTACATCTCCCATGATGCTCATCTACACTGCAAAGTACAGGAGCATCATGGGAAATGTAGTCCCAAAACATCTGGGGTGCCAAGGTTCGCCATCACTGGTTTAGACAAACCATTTACCACTGACGGGGGGTGATTACAATGATCAGCTTTTATTATGTAGCACTACTCCCTTGGGAGCTTCTGGTTATGGATTCCCCTGGGTTACCCATAGCAACAACTTGACAACAAAGCATGTTCAAAGTGCTTGGCTCAGTCAGAAAACAGTCTAGGGGTTTTGGTTTTTTGTAGTTTTATTTGAGAACTTGGATAGGAGAAGGGATGAGTGGGATACTCCAACTGAGTAAACTATGCACAAATGCTGGGACTTTCTGTTTAGCTGAATGCGGCAAGGCGGCTGCTTCACCTTGCCACTAAAGTGAAGAAGAATTTGTTGAACTGTACTGCACTGTGAATTAGTATTCAGGGTCCTACTTGGCACCCCCTTTGTCCCTACTCTTCAGGGTTCTGCGTGGCACCCCCTTTTCTGTAACACTCTGTGTGAGCTGGTCCCCTTGATCTTCTGACTTCACTGGAGTGGTCCCACTTCCTGGGCAGACTCTTTGACAAGTCCCTTAGTACTCACGGACACTGTTTTTCCCGAGAGACTCTGCCAGCAGCTCCACCGTCAGCTCCACTGGATCCTCTGCAGATCAGCTCCACACCTGGTTCACTAGGCTGACTGCCTAAGACCACCTTCCTCATACACAGCAGGAGGAGAGACAGCCGTCTGCCTCCTCCTGGGATTCTGCTTCCCACCAAAGACGCCCTGTCACATGTCCTCCCAGCTTTTATGGGCAATCCCAGGATGCATTGCAAGAATGCGCTTCCACTGGGACTCCCACAAAAGCCAGTGTGTCACTGGCTGGGTTTTCTCCACTGTCCAACAAGCTCCCTCATTGGATACAGTGGGGACACTCCCTCAGACCCAGTGAATCACACCTGGAGACATGTAACAGGCAACCTAATAGATCAATCTCCCCTGATAAGCAGAAGGAGCAATAGATGCTTTTGCCTAGCAACTACCTACCTAGGAGGGTGCTACAATAAAATTCATGTAAAACCTTTATTGCAAAAGGAAGAAAAAACTGTTGCTGTAACTGCTTAAAAATTGTTAGCTGGAGTTCAGCTTTAATATGTTAGTCACATCCATCTAAATCTGCTAGTGCATCTAACATTACCCTCTCCTCAGATTGACAATGCTGCCATCCATAGGTGTCTCCATTTCTCCACCAGTAGCGTGGAGACACCCTAAGACAGTGTGGCGCTAAGCACTAACCCCCCCCCCCCAGCCGGAAGCCATTTAGGCTTATCTAGTTCTTTCCCAGAGATTGGTGCAGAGACAGCTAGTCACACAGCATTTCTTCGCTCATAGGCTCAATAAATAGACTATACCAGTGATGGCGAACCTTAGCACCCCAGATGTTTTGGAACTACATTTCCCATGATGCTCAACTACACTGCAGAGTGCATGGACATCATGGGGAATGTAGTTCCACAACATTTGGGGTGCCAAGGTTATCCATCACTGGTCTAGAGGATGTGTTTAACGCTTTTACTTGCTGTAGAAATTTGGATAGGATGAGGGGTGGCATGGGAAACCCTGAGAACACTTAATAACTGAAAGGCAACCTCTTTTTCTCTAAACAACCTTTCCATGAGGGACAATGAAGTAATCATGGAGTCAAGTTCTTTAAAGGCCACTTTGAAGAGAGCAGATACTATGGCCTTCTAAAAAAATAACAAAGCTGCATTCAGTCACTAGGACCCTAAGCTCCTCAGTACTCACAATGCCACCGGATCACTGGTTGCCTCCTTTTGATATCCACCGGAAACTCTTTAGTTAGGGAGAAATTAGACTCACAATGCTACAGGACAACTGGATACCCCCTTCCAGCTTCCATTGGACACTTTTCAGTGAGCTCTTCAGACCAGGTCTCCAGAAGAAACCCTTTAAATAGACATCCCAGCTAAGACACAGCTGGGACCTTGTTGAGCATATGGCAGCACTCCAGTGAGCAGCCCTTAAGGGTAGAACCCCCTCAGACTAGTAACTTCTCCTGCAGGACTGAATCCAGGACCAACTAACCCTGCTCCAGGCCTCAAACTATTTATGGATAGAGATGGGCCGACGACCCCCTGTTCGGTTAGCGGCAGAAATTTCGAACATCACAAATGTTTGGGAACCGAATAACAAACCCAAGTGAAATCTATGGGACCCCAACTGGAAAAATCAAAAATGTCCATTTTGAAGGCTTATATGCAAGTAATCGGGCATACAATGGTTATGGGGGTTTGGGTACTGCCCTGGGGGAAATGTACTGTATCAATGGAAAAAACGTCAGGTACGTAGTTTCATGGGAACGAGCCAACCTGCAGCGATATATATTTACAGCGGCTGGTCGGCAAGTGGTTAAAGTAGTGCAGTGCTGAATAGCAAAAACTGGCCTGGTCATGAAGGGAGTAAAATCTTACTGAGCTTAAGTGGTTAATGACAAAGAAGTACAGTGATTATCACATTGCTCTATCACTCTTATCTCTTCTCCTTTCAGCGTGCTTCTTGTCAGGCACAAGAACTGATTGGCTCCTTGTACCTCTTCTTCCTCTTACACTCCAGCCCTGCTGCTCAGGGACTGCAAAAGGCTGATTCCAGGTCAAATTTAGGTACTTACACTGCCTGCATTTAAAAATTGCATTTGAAAGACAACTGCACTTTAGGACAAGTGTTCTTATCATTTTTGCCTCTTTGCCCTGCCCTAACCTAACCCACCCTCCGCCTCCTCAGTTGCATACTTACCTCAATTTTACACCCGCTGTCTCAGGTGTTAGTGTACATTCACACTTTCTCGTAACGGGAACAAGTGTTCCTGCTCAAAGTTTTGGTTGAGCAATTTGCATGCATTTTTGCATGTCGCACATTCACTTCATGGACTGCCCTGTGCGTGTTTGTCACCCGAAAAGAAGCTCATGCTCCTTTTTAAGTGACAAACGTACTTTTAAATCTCATGTTTTGCTGAAATCACCACGCAATTGTGTTGCGCGACGAATGAGGTAGAATATCATCAAGTTTGGGGTGCTATTATAGAATAATGCCACCCAAAAGCCGCAATTATGCCCACGATTCTCAACTTGTGACATGTGAACGGGGCCTTACTTTCATTACAGCCCCATATGGCGCTCTGTGCAGTTGTCTCCTTTCTCCGGCCTCAGTGCACAGCCCAATAGAAGTCTATGGAGCTGTGACATGAAGGCATTAGGTTAGGACAGGGGTAGGGAACCTTGGCTCTCCAGCTGTTGTAGAACTGCAAGTCCCATAAGGCACTGCAAGACTCTGACAGCCACAGGCATGCCTCCCCAAGGCAGAGGCATGATGGGATTTGTAGTTTCAGCACAGCTGGAGAGCCAAGGTTGCCTACCCCTGGGTTAGGAGAATGGGGCAAAGAGGATTTCCTTAACCCCCCGTTCACACTGAAGGCAGCTTTGAAATCGTGCAACTTCACTTGAAATTTCATAATTTCAAAGCTGCATGTCAGTGCAATTTCAGGTGCGGCTTGCCTGACATATGTGCATATTCATGCATAGATGTCTAAGCATGTCGCACCTGAAATCGTAAAAAATAGTGCAGGAGCTTTTTTTCAAATCGGTGCAGCACCACAAATTCGGCCTTGCACCATTTTTGAACAGTTCCTCTGCCGACAATAGGGTGCAACTTCATGCGATTTGGACGTCTCAGATTGCACTGGTGTGAACGGGGGCTCAAAGATCCTTTAAGACAAAGGAAGCACTATTCTTTAATGATGTATTAATGACAGCAGAGCTGCATACACTTGTGTCTTTCATATCTGCCTAGAGTTAAGCTTTAATAATGTATGATTAAATTGCTGTTGCAGATGTCTTCTCGGCTTGTCACTTAACAATCAAAACATATTTATTTTCAATGACACATTTTATCTTAATTGAAGAGTGATTAAGAGATGAAATGATCCTGTCCAAAAAAAAGAGAATGAATAGAAATTTTGCAAATTTAACATTTAACAAATTTATATATGTCTCTTTATTAAATTTTATACATTTAAATATTTCCAAATAGCTGCTCAAGATTTTATCATATTATTATTAAATTAATTAATGTAATTATCTGACTGCAATAAATGAAAAAAAAAAAATATATATATACCTGCTGTAGAAATTTGGATAGGATGAGAGAACCTTGAGAACACCTAATAACTGAAAGGCAAACTCTTCTTCTCTAAACAATCTTTCCATGAGAGACAAGAAAGTAAGCATGGAGCCAAGTTCTTTAAAGGCCACTTTACTGTAGAGAGAGAGCAGATACTATGGCCTTCTAAAGAAAGGACAAAGCTGCACGCAGTCACGAGGATGCTGAGCTCGTCAGTACTCACAATGCTATATATATATATATATATATATATATATATATATTACACACCTCACATTTTTGTAAATATTTTATTCTATCTTTTCATGTGACAACACTGAATAAATGACATTTTGCTACAATGTAAAGTAGTGAGTGTACAGTTTGTATAACAGTGTAAATTTGCTGTCCCCTCAAAATAACTCAACACACAGCCAATAATGTCTAAACTGCTGGAAACAAAAGTGAGTACACCCCTAAGTGAAACTGTCCAAATTGGGCCAAATTAGCCGTTTTCCCTCCCCGGTGTCATGTGACTCGTTAGCGTTACAAGGTCTCAGGTGTGAATGGGGAGCAGGTGTGTTAAATTTGGTGTTATCGCTCTCACTCTCTCATTCTATTTCTATTTATGAGAGAGTGAGATTTGGCTGCAGGAGAGGTGTGTCTAGGATGGGTCCAAGAAAATGTTTGTAAGCATTGTGTTGTTACAGAGTGTTCTAGGTTAACCCAGTCTTTAACGTTGTGGTGGACATTCCAGTCCACTATGTGGGCTAAATGGACCTCCCAATGGTATCGCTGCAGATCTGAAGCCTAAATCCTCCTTTAAATTTTGGCAGAATAAGGCATGAATATTTTGCTTGAGGGGATTGTTTTGCGAAATAAAGGATGCTCGTGCTTTATGAAAAGATGTGAAGAAGGATGTTGGAAGGTATATGGGAATAGTTTGCATGACATAAATGAAGCGTGGGAGTATGGTCATTTTAACCACTTTACCACCGGAGGATTTTGCTGTCTTATTTCCAGGCCACTTTTTGCGATTCGGCGCTGTGCGACTTTAACTGACAATTGCGCGGTCGTGCGACGCTGTACCCAAACAAAATTTACGTCCTTTTTTTCCCACAAACAGAGCTTTCTTTTGGTGGTATTTGATCACCTGTGCATTTTTTACTTTTTGCTCTATAAACAAAAATAGCGTTTATTTTGAAAAAATAACAATATTTTTAACATTTTTTTATATAAAATCTTATTTTTTATGCCCCCCACAAGTACTGCAAGTTCATGCATACCACCAAGAATCCCATTCTTCCGAATGGACAAATCTTTAGGCCCATGCACTTTGCCAACTGCCGCACACACGGGGTAGTATATTTACTCCTCTGTGGGTGCGGCTGTTTTTATGTTGGCAAAACCAAACTGGATTTCACAAAACGTGCCTGCAGGCACATAAAAAGCATGAGAACCTGCGACCCAGACCTACCTCTCGGTCGCCACACCAGTTTGGTTCATGCAGGCAGGTTTCCTAGTATAAAGTTTTTGATTCTAGATAGAGTCCACCCCAGCTCAAGAGGAGGGGATTGGAACAAGACTCTCCTCCAGCTTGAGCTGCGGTGGATCTATCGCCTTAGAGCGACAGAACCACCAGGACTTAACGAGATAGTTTCATACAAACCCTTCCTGGAGGGCTTCACATCTGGTGGCATGGAAGTTTAGCAACTTAGTCTACTGTCATGTCGCAGCTTCTTTTCTTTTTCCTTTTTTCATTACTTTGTGTCCTTTTCTTTTACAACACTTTATGTTGCTAAATGCATCAAATGTTGTTATTAGTCCATCAAAAAGGTTGCACGGTTTTTTATAATTTTTGAATTCCATTCCATGCAACTATCAGTATTGAGTGAATGTACAACACTTTGTAATTTTGCATATGCACTAATAAAACTTTTGTATACAGGTATGTCAGTCTGCCTATGGTGCCAATTGTAAGTTAAAAATTACTTCCTCTCAAAATTATATTTCTATGGTAATAACTATTAGTACTTGGGCTTATGGTCCCTTTTTCTCTGTTATCTCCCATAGGACCCAAACTGTCATTGATGTCGCGATGGATTGAATCTGCGTGATGGGGAGATACACATCTCCATCTCTGCTCTGGGATAGCCCGGCACGGTAAAGCGGACGCCACTAGATGGCGCCCGCAATATTGGCAATAGCCCATTCCATCCAGCTCAAAACTTGAGCTATCAGGCGCATGCCCAGTGGACTCCGCCTTGCGTTTCACGCAGACGGAAGTCCATTACCGTGTCGGTGGGACGCATAGGCCGGTCCAGCTTCCGCCGGACACTTCCGGCTGGGGGCGGGCCCGGCGTACGTGACCCGGGGAACCCCACTGGCAACCAGCTGACTGCAATTGCCTTTCAGCTGAGATTAGTCTCAGCTGACTGACAAAGCTCCTTTTATATTCCACATGCCCGGCATCGGACTCATATGTTCCTTTGCCGAGCATGATATAACACCTACCCTGCTAAGCTGGATCTGTCTGCCCGAAACAAGTGACTTCAAGGTATTTCTTTCCACTATCTTTTGAGGAATTTTGTCTAACAGCCTGTCTGTCCAACCACAATAGCAAGTTTTGACTTTTTTTTCTCCCCCCCCCCCTTCTTTTTAACTTGGCATTTTTTTAAGGGGATATCTACTATGTTTTCCCCTTGTATTCTCAACCATTGAGTCTGGGACTTACAAGTCCCCAAGTAGTTTTTTGCCCATAAATAACTTGTTTATTTACACATTGTTTGGCAATGGACAGCTTTTTTCTCCAGGCAAAAGAAATCAAACATTATTCTTTTCTGGCTTTTTTTCCAAACAAATAATTGTTACTATTGTTGCTTTTTTTTTGGGATTTATAATTTTATTTATTTGGCCTTTGCTCAGCAGGACTGCCTTTTGGGGGTTCCAGCTATTCCCACCCTTTTTCCCCTTTGGGAGTTTGGGTTGCAAGCAGTTTCAACCATCTGTGACATCCAGAGAACTTTCTCTTTCGGGTCCAACATCTAGCATTTGCACACGGCATTCCAGTTTGGCGCCTGTCGGCACACTGATCTCCTGTTTTTAGCCTTCACAGGCAGGCAAGTTCCTCCATTCATTACAGTGAATATGTAAGTGCTCTTTTGTAATTTTGACAAATCTTTACAATGTACATGATGTTGACACTTTGTTGGATGACATATTACTTACATACTAATTATCTCTAGACCACCCCCTGCGGGCACCCCTGAAGAAGGAGTTTGGGGTTCCTCTCCGAAACGCGCCGGGTGAATACCCGTGGGTTATATGTGGTGCATATTCACTGTGCATGTAATGTTTGTATAACTTGCCAATCATTTTAACCATTTTCTGTGTATTTATATTTTTTCAATAAAGTTTCTAAATAAATTGTGTATCTTGAATTACATAGTGCCTGAAAAGTCCCGCCCCAAGGGGAACCCCATTGTTCTTGAACTAACTAAGGGAAAGATTTCTGTCATTTTTGGTGTTTTTTTTTTTAACGCGTAATGACGGCGATCTGCAATTTTTTTTGCGGGACTGCAACATTGCGGCGGACAGATCGGACCCTTGACTGACATTTTTGACACTTTTGGGGGTACCAGTGACATTTCTACAGTAATCAGTGCAATAAATATGCACTGTTACTGTAAAAATGACACTGCCAGGGAAGGGGTTAATTTTATTGGAGAGGGAGGGGTTAATGTATGCCTGATGCTTACTAACGTGTGTGGGGGGAGGTAACTGAGTGACTCAAGGACAGATCGCATGTTCAGCTATGCTGAACACTGCAATCTGTCACTCCTTGTCACTTAGGAGATCCGCCCGCTCTGTTTACACAAGCGGGCGGATCTCCAAACTAGATTCCCCGACTCCCGCTGTGACTGAAAACAGGGGGAGGAGTCCGGCGATGTAGGTCTACGTCACTGGACGGAATCGTGCCACTTTGCCGCAGTACAGTCCCAGTGACTGGTCTACAAGTGGTTAATCAATGCCAATCTTCCAAACTAGGAGATATTTAAAGAGAGCCAGCATTTCAAATCCTTGCAAGTCTCCGATAATTACGGTTGAAGAGTTCTGAAAGTTTAACAGAGATATGAATACCAAGGTATGTTATAGCATCTTTTGCCGGGATGAAAGGAAAATGAGTTTGACATAATGCAATCGTTTCTGGGGCCAGTGTTATATTAAGGGCCTTTGATTTGGAATAGTTTATTTTTAGATTGGAATTAGATTTAGATTTTCTGGAAGAGGTCCAGGTCTTGAAGTAGGTTGGGAAGTGATGTGGGGTTATCCGCAAGGAAAAGAAGGAGGTCATCCACGAAGGAAAATATTTTAAAGCATGTTAAAAACAATGCCTAGCTTCATGTCACCACATCCTCCAAGCAGACCATAGCCAAGGCTTGGAAAACCCCCTCTTTATGCGTACTCACCACTAAACACAGGATAACCCAAGCCATGATCCATGCGAAAATAGAGGCTGTCCTTCAGGACAAGGTCCCTAAATTTGAAAAAGTATGGACACCTTGGATTACCCATTTTCTGCCCCCTGGTCTGGATATCGCTTTGCTGCGCCCATGACCATATTCTGGGTCATGATTTTACACTTATTCAACCTTCAGTCCTCCGATCGGTCCTCCCCTGGGAGGAACACACACCCCAGGTCTTCCCCCCTTCACTCGATCTTTCCCCCCCCCATCCCTTCTGCTTCTCTCTTCCCTCCTTTTAGGCTGCCCTTGATTATTTCCACCCACTCATGGTCTCCCAGACTCTTCATGCTCTTTGGCATTGTCCCCCGTCGGGGTGCCAAGGGGCTATGTTTCAAGTCACTAGCGGGGGATGACAGCGCAACTTTATCTTCTCTATGACTTGCATTCTCCTTCCTGTTTATTACTCTACACCCCTATTCAATGCTGTTACTGTTAGCGATTTTGTTCCACTTTTTGTTTTCATACCACAGTTGAACGATTCATTGTTGTTGATTCCTTGTCTTTGGTACCTACTGCCTGCTACTGTGCTCAATGCCAAACTCTGTACCACTGCTCCCTCTCGATTGTTCACCCTTTATTCTTAATAAAGATTTTTGAACAAGAAAAAAAAAATGCAAAAAAAAAACAATGCCTAGCTAACTATCTGCATGATCTTCCTAATGGACTAAGTGTAAAACAGACTTAAAAGTCCACTTTCATGGGAGAACTACCTACCTTTTGTTTTCCAAATTCCAGCTTCCCTATCTACCAATATAGCATTAATGTGCTTCTCCATTATTTATTGGACAGACCTTGGGATGTGATACAGGAAGCAGTTCACCAGCTGACCTCATTAGCACATACCCCACAAAATCTATTTGATTTCTACCTTAAAGTGGTAGTCAAGGTTTAAAAAATAAAAAAAAAACAAACCCTGCAAGGTAAAGGTATAATATGCTAGTATACATTTCATACTTGCATATGATAAAAGGCTTACCTTGAAACAAAGCCTTCCAGCATAAGTTGACCAGATTTTTAAAATGAAATCCAGGGACATATTTTTTTTTTATTGACAAATGGCACAGAACATCATAATACACAGAGCGCTGGGCACATGACTACATAATACACAGTGCGCTGGATACAGGACTACATAATACACAGAGCGCTGGGTTCAGGACTGCATAATACACAGAGTGCTGGGTTCAGGACTGCATAATACACAGAGCGCTGGGCACAGGACTACATAATACACAGGCGGGTGTTAGGTATAGAGTGCAGGGTTCAGAGGTTTGCTATGCACAGAGAACCCTTCTGCCCCAACATCAATAGCTCACCCCTGAACCCTTCTCTCACAGATTATCTCTGCAGCCACCTCTTAGACCTTCCCCTTCAACAGCTAAACTCTCTATCTCTCCATGCAGCTGCATCAGCTCTGACCCCTGCTCCCCCACTGCCCTCACCTGTGTACAAACAGACCCCCCCATCTGCTCACCCACCAGTATCAGCCCTCCACACAGTCAATATTTAGCTCTGCCTCTCCTCCACTGAGCAGCAGCAGGAGCGGCAGTGAGATCGTCCAACAGGGAGTGTGGGCATCCGAGCCACTAAGCTATTTCTTAGCCAACATGGGATGCCCTGTCTACATTAATCTGGCCCTGAATCAAAACCGGGGACAGACTGGGTCCGGGGACAGTGTCATCAGTACAGGGACTGCCCCCGGAAACCAGGGTCATCTGGTCATCTTATTCCAGCGACATGCTGTCACCACTGCAGAGGCTTCCATCTTCACTTCCAGGTTTACAGGCTGTGGCCAGTTGAATGGCCGAGCCGTGATGATGCCCTTCCCGTGCATGCATGAGGGGGTCACGGCTGCAGCACAGGGTTCTGAAGGAACTACACAGGTATGCTGTTCCTTCAAAGCGCATGTGCCTGAGAAGCTTTTTATAAGCACTGACACTGAGGTAAGAAGTGTGCAGGATAAATAGAAACTTTTTTGATTTCTGCAAAAGAAGTATATTAATGGCATTGGTACATAGGGGAGCTGGAATTTAGGGGAAAAAAAAAAAGGTGAACTTAGCTTGCCAGCATCTAGCAGACCCACCCCATCTACCAACGTCGGGTGCTGGAAAGCTCATTACCGCACCCAGTGCAGGTAAACACTGCGGGAATGGTTGCATGGTTATGGGGCGCTGCACCCCAGGAGGCAGAAGGTAGTGGATGGTCTTACATGATATCTGTCCATTGAAAAATATTTGTGTGGTGGCCAAAGGAGATTCCCTTGCCACCTCTGGACATTAAGTGTGCAGTGGGCATGGCAAAAAAAAGCAAGAAGTTCACGCACTGCAAAACCCACAAGTGACATTTTACACATTGCTTCCAGGTTATAACTAGGTAGGGGAGAATAGTAAATGGACGTTTGCTGCTCTTCCTCCCCTCTACCCAGTGGCACCCACCATGGCAGTCCGGGGCCTGCCAATAGAAGTGCGGGAAACATGGTAGAGGTGTGTACAGCTGCCTAATTTATTCCACACAACCTAGGAACATTCATCCCTCATAATTTTTCCAATGCTCCTACCAGCAGATCTAAAACTAGCATGCCAGGTGCTGCCAGATAGAAAGGAGGAAGACCAGTGGACATTTTGTCCCCTTCGTAATTAAAAATAAAAATTATTGAGTATAATGTGAAAAGAAAAGTTATACCCAAACACTTAATCCCCCCTATAAAATTCTGAGCCCACCCCGGTCCCTAGACATATGCATATACGAATATAAATACATGTATTGGGGGTTACCTATGCACAAAAATATCACAGATTTAAGTGAGTTTTCATTGTAAACTCTAAACGGATGACCTGTATGGGTTTTAAAATATTGTGTATAGAAAATTTTAGGTACCAAACTTTGTTGCCATTTTATGGGCTCATGCAATCTTAATGAGAAGCTTTAGTCGAATTACAAAATTTTCACTAAAAACATGTTCAGCATTCAAAGGTAGCGGTTTCTGTAACTAATCACTTAAATTGCAATAAAATCAAACCTTTTCATATGTAATGTGAACTACAATACTTCCTAACTGCTGTGTGCCAGCGGCCATTTTAAGTAAGACACCCAATGCCAGCGCCCCCGTACTTCTTGGATTTCAGTGCGGCTCCAATGCATATCCAATTATTGTGCATGCGCATTATTCACACAGCGTGGCGCACACACAAACAGAGGATGCCCACCGACTTCTGGGATTGCTGATGCTGATATCCCAGGAGTTAACAAGACAATGCTTATGATGTCAATCACCTAGGTGGCTGCTGAAACTAGGAAAAGGTACTTAGCAAAAACAAATTTTTTTTTAATATCCAAAGGTCATATATATATAGTTGCCTGACAATCAATTTTAATAAGACTTGATTTAAAAAGAGGGTGAAGAACCACTTTAAGGCTTGAACATCTTTTATATTTTATCTAAAAATTAGTAATTTATTTGTATGCCCTAAAATTAATATTAGTGCATGTTTACTGAAATTTTGGGCATGATAAACCACTGCATTCATGGCGTTGTAACATAAAAAATCTAAACGACTTTTTTAAAAAATATGTAATATTGAGGGTTTTAACTAATCTTCTGGCTAAAAATGCCCAATCACAGCCAGCAGTTGGCTTGTCAAGTGCATACATTCCAGGCTGGCTGGCAATCAGGAGTGTGTGTAAAAGTTGCTGCCATTGTACGACATGCATTTTCACCAACATGCATGCCACTTTTTTATTATCTGCCCATTATCTGCCCAGTACCCTTTTTTTTTTTCATGTTCCAAGATTGGGAGGTATGGAATTATGAAGACTGCTGATCCCTCTTTTGAGTAGCAGGCTTGTTCCCTGGTTGTCATGCTGATCCTTTGTCTGTAATGCTCTCCAAGTCACTAACCTCAAATGGAATTCTGACATTTTTAAAATGCTTTCACTAAAAAAATATTATCACCTGGCATAGTCAGGACACAAACATTTTGGAATGAGGCCAGCAATGGTGAAACCAATGCTTCACGCATGACAGGGTCACTTTAATCAGGAACTACATGTATCATTTCCCTGTGCAGTGTTGAAATGTGTGTAAATCATACAACTGGCAGCCTCCATACTTTTCCGATGACAGGTTTAGTTTATCGAACATCTGTAATAAAGGAGTAAAATGTGCTGTGAAGGAGAAGGGGAGGAGAGGTAGACACAGTACTTTTGGCTTTGGTTTTAGTAACATTGAACATGTTATGTTTAAGGGCCCTTTAGATCTATGGGTAGTGATTACTCCCTAAGGAGCCGCTGATGCTTGGGCCCCGATTCTAGATGACCACAAGCTTTCTGGCAATGCCACACCATCTGACACACCGAGGCCTAATATGGAACATTTACCCCTCTTCCATATGAAGGGTCTGATTAGGTCCACCTGTCAGTTTTTCAGGTGAACTTGATTGGATGGTCCATTAACCCCTCTGGACTGGCAGGTGTAGGAGGCCTTGTGTTGCTTTACACCCGCCTACCTTTGGTCCAATCCAGTCTGCTAAAAAAAAATGGAAGGGGATTGTCCTCCTGTAACGCTCTGGTAGATTTTATATTGGACTGGATCTACAGCTGCAGAGTTCCACTCAGTAGTCTTGCAAAGATATGTCAAATCACCTGACTTAACTCTTTTGACTCATCATAGTGGTTCAGCCTGGTTCTTAATGCACATACACAAACACTCAGCAAGTAATGTTATAGGAGTGATAGGTACTAATGCAGGTAGCAGTGAATGATATGCACTGGAATCAATAATATAGGTTCAGTGATGCAATTAGTAATTGGTAATGATTAGAGTTCTCAGGAGCTAGCAATCAGATACGTAAAAGCAGGTAGTAGGTAATAGTAGACAAGATGTACAAGAGCTAGCAATCTAGTTCAGCAATGCAGGTAATAGGTATTAGTAGGCAAGAGGTACAAGAGCTAGCAATCAGGTTCAGCAGTGCAGGTAATAGGTATCAGTAGGCAAGATGTACAAGAGCTAGCAATCTAGTTCAGCAATGCAGGTTATAGGTAGCAAGCGGTGTTGATAAGGAGGGGTCCCCTGTGGGGTACTTATCAATATCCAAGATGTGAGCAGCGGTTAGCAAAGGGTAGCGAAGCTCCGGTCGGTCCAGCAATGAGGTGCGGGTCACTGGAAGATTCGGCAGAGTTAGGTTAGGCATCTACTGTGAGCGGTCGCACGAACAATGTGTCCATGCAAACCGCTAGTTGAAATAGGCGCCCTCTGCGGCGCCCGATGATGACGTCACAGTGCTGTCAATCTTCACCACGCCCATATGCGTTCCACCTGACCGAGCGGTGGAACGCAACCCGGAAAAAGGGAACCATGAAAGCTCTTAAAGTACCGAAGGATCTTACAACTCCCCTGCCTAGGTGGATGAGATCAGAGGGCAGTCTATTTACTCCCGGCCACCCATAGAACAAAGTGGGCTTTGTCTGTGTCTGCTCTGCATAAACTGAGTAGACACGGATGTGTCATTCGCCCACTCTGCTCTGATCAGCAGAGAATCAGAGGGCAGATCCCCTGCAGATCTCAACGGATTCCACCCTGTGTGTAATGGGCCTTATTTGAAAAATGTTATTAACAAGGGCAACAAAACAGAAAAGTAATAAAAATAAACAACACAAATCATCAGAAAATAATGGGAGGACCAAGTGTCTCTGCAACATTAACCTGAAACTATGGAGGTCCTAACTAAAGGAAGATAAAGGTCCTTCAGTCGAACCAAAGCCCTCCAATGGACAGCGTAATTTAATCGTTGGAGCCCAAAGTTCCTGCGTTGGTGCACCCAGGTTTAATGGGGATTTTACAGTACCAGGTGTAAGTACGCAAATTGTATCATAAGGCAAACCAATATTGTCCCTTTAGGAAGTGAGCAAGAAAGTAGCGGTCAGCTGCCTCTCACCACCAAGCAGCCAGTGATTACGTCTTCTGCTCCGTAGCACCCAGAAATGATGACATCAGCGGCAACACAGGGCCCAAAATGTTGATGTTAGCAGTAGCTCAGGGCCTGGTAGTGGCGATCTCTCACAGCTGTGACCTCTGTGTAGATATAGCAGCAGATTTCATTTTTTAATAGTGTTGGGCAGGCTTGTTGACATACGCAATGTGCATTTCCTTTGTGCGTTGACATTCGTTTTGACTCATGTTGACAAAAATGGGGTGCATAGGGTTAACAGCCAATGCCTTGTTCATATCGTTTGTCAAAGCATTAAAATGTGTGATACTGTATATGTATTTTGCTGCTGCTGCATTGTCTAGGGGCCTCCCAATGCATTAAAATGCAGAAAGAAAATCAGACGTAACATTTTAAAAAATGTGTTGCACTGCATTGCTGAAATGGGAACAGACATATTCTTTATTAGAGGTACCGTGTCTGCCATACACAGAAAGCCTGATGTAAAAAAGAAACATTGAAGTTTCTCCCTATCACCAATCAAATTCAAACCTCCCTTGAAAGTTTAAAAAGGATTGGTGATTCCAGCAGGTTTCAACGACGAGCAGCAGCTCTACTGCATTCTGAACACAGGAGGCTGGCTGCTTGGCAAGGGTGCCATTCAAAGAATGATTTTCAAAGCTTTCTCTGATTGGATGAGGTGGAGAGCGTAACGTCACCGCCTCACCTTTCCACCTCCATCAGAACTCTTTGCATTCATTCAGAAAATGCAAAGCATTCTCTGATTAGCCCCATGCAGAGCAGTGGAGATCACTGCAGTTTCCAGTTTCTAGGGGCATCGGCCAGGTGTGGTATATACATAATTACATTGGTCCAACCTGGTCCAATCTAACAATGTACAAAATATCCATCAGTAAAAACAAATGACCACTGCCCCCACCCATAACTGGCCATTGCAGCAAGGAGCACATGTAAGGGTGACACATGTCAAACAAAACCAAAGAAAATTCTCAGCTCAAATCACCAACCAGCCTGAAACCAATCAAATTATCCTGTCTAACAGTATGCATTAAAAACAGGGGTTAAGTTTGCACACATTTGCAAATACATGTATAAGCTGCAGAGCCACTCCAAGGCACCCCAGTATTATCCACAGTTCTAACTCTAAATTTTGAGAGCCTCCATAGTAGAAGCACATGCATTATAAGGGATAGGCAGCGGGCAGGTGAGCCTAGGGGGAGCCCACCCCTCCTTAAAGGCACAGGGGCACCTTACCACAGCCATACTACCGTTTAGAACAGCCACTCCCCTCTATAAATTGGCCTCACTATCATCCGATTCCATCAGAAGTTTGGTTCCTAGGTGTAGGAAGCCAGAGTAAGTCAACTGTCAGTACACATTACACAAGTCTTTCTTAACCTTTTTAGAACTTAGGCACCCTTGAAATAATTTTCAGATGTTGGGGAGCCTTGGCTTAAACTTTGGGGATCAGTGCAAAACAATTCCAATTTTACTGTGGTATTAGAAATCCTCCCCGTTCAGATAGCTAAAAAGATCATTGATGACCAGCAATTGGCTCTGCAAAGTGGCATTTGACCCAGAACTTTGCAAACACCGTCAAATGGGAAGTCAGTCAGCCACAACTCAAGGTACTTCTAACCAACCCTGGAGGAATCTTAGGGTTCTACAGAACCCTGGTTGAGAATGGCTGCTCCAGAAGTCGCTAGGAGTTCCTTGAGCCGTAGCTCATTGACCTCCTATTTGATGGTGTCTGCTAAGTTATGGGTCCAGTGCTACTTTTCAGAGCTAATTGCATGACTGGAAGGGTGTCTTTCTGGCCATCCCTGTATGGGTATCATTCTTCAAACTTACCACCATCTATGTAAGGAGCAGTTTCCCAATGACCCCCGATTTACTAATTATATACTGCAGTGAAATCCCAAAAATAGAAACTCAGGACTCTGATGAATGAGAGGGATCAAGGAAGATTTGTCCATCATGCAAGGTGAGAGGTTTAAGCAATAGAGCAAGTCCATAGATTATAGGGCGAGTTGACATGGCTGCCTACTTGACTTTGGTTTCAAGTTTAATTCTTTGAACATCTCAAGTGAGGCTACCTTAGAGGAACCCTGTGGTTCCACCAAATCCTAGTAGATAATGGTGGCATTACACTTATCAACTAAAAGTAATGCATTGTACAGGCAAAACAACTATTAGATACCAATCAGATTGCACTGGCAAGTAAGGTGACAGTCTAAAAAATGTCATTATATACAGGTATGTTTTACTGACAGTCAGCAGTCGAGCGGGTGGCCATGCATGGCCCTTGTCGCCCAAGGCTGCAGCTTATATTGGCTTTGCAGAAATCTGAATCAAGGAGTTTTGCTAGAAACATGACAATCTACTCAGAGATGTCAACCTGAACATTTTATAAGGTGATAAGGATGTGGCATATGCTGCAGCAAAATCCCAAACATAGGACTCTGGTAAATGAAAGGGATCAAGGAAGATTTTGTCCATCATGCAAGGTGAGAGGTGTAAGAAATAAAGCGAGTCCCTGAAATTTAGGGTGAGTTGACACGGCTGTCTTCTTGACTTCTGTTTCAATGCTAGTACGTACTATGAACATCTCAAGGGAGGCACTTAATCATATCTTTTCGTACCACTAGCGGTAGTTTCAGCATACAACTCCGAAGCCCATGCAGATTTCATAAAATTCATAAGCAACACAAAGGCTATAACGAGCAAAGAAATGTATGTGCCCAGATGCAGCACTTTGCGTATTATATTATTTATGTTGAGTACCATGTAAAAGTATATTGTGCAGCGCTACTTTTGCAAATCCATTTTACAGTATGCCTGGAAAGATGAATGTATTCAGCGTTCCCCATTATCATCTCGCAGGGCTCTGTGTAATGTTTTCTGGAGCAGCTTTCTTTATTATACCGCTAGCATTTTTCAGATGTATGTTGCCCACACTAATTGTCTCTGTGCTGACAGCACACTGTTGTATCTGCTTCTCTGCAAATACCTGGAAAGTCGATGCACTTATGTTAATTGATGTCTCGGGAAAATAATCTCCAGTAATACGTTGCTCACATGCTGTGAGCTTTTGCATATTAGACCAATTTCATAATTCTGTGTTTCTAATATATTGTTTTAATTGTTGCCCGTGTAGCTAACTGTTCTGCATTTTTCATTACTAAACATGTTCTGTGAGCAATTCTGTCTGACAAAGGCAATTTTAAGACCTTTAATCTGACTTTCCACTTGATTTTTTTTTTTTTTTTTTTGATGTTTGTTGTTTTAAAAAAACAAGTTTGTTTCAACACATATTACATAAAATAATAACCAAAAATGTAGGTTCTGTTCCAAAAAGAAATACAAAAATTCCTGTGCTTACTCTAAACCCCCTCAAACCAAGCTACTGTATAAATGTCTGCATGATATTACCACTTGCCGACCGCAATATGTATATATACTCTGCCTGGCCAAAAAAAAAGTCGCCACCAAAAACCGACTTTTTAACCCCCGTTATCTTTTTTTTCCACCCGGCAAATTTTATAATAAAAAATGCCCTGAGCAGCTCAGGAGCCTCTGTAACGCTTTTGCGAGTGTCCCCTCCCACCATTAACTGGTATTTCTCAGGCTTACCGTTTCCATCGGCATGCCCAAGAAGCGATCCGATGGTGCAGCCATCTGGTCACAGAGGCGATAAAAGACTAGACCTTCTTTGATCGCCTCTACAGTTTTGGAGGACCGGAGTGATGTCATGACGCCAAAAAAAAGTTGTCACCAAAGAAAAGGTCACACACAGTGGACCGCCTTTAGCTTTGATTACGGCATGCATTCGCTGTGGCATTGTTTCGATAAGCTTCTGCTATTTCCTTCCAGTGTTGTATTAATTTTTTATTAAGATCTTGTATTGCTGATGGAAGAGTCGGACCACTCTGCAAAGCTTTCTCCAGCACATCCCAAAGATTCTCAATGGGATAAAGTTCTGGACTCTGTGGTGGCGAATCCATGTGTGAAAATGATGTCTCATGCTCCTTGAACCACTCTTTCACAATTTGAGCCCAATGAACCCTGACATTGTTATCTTGGAATATGCACGTGTCATCAGGGAAGAAAGAATCGATTCATGGAATAACCTGGTCATTCAATATATTAAGGTAGTCAGCTGACCTCATTCTTTGGGCACATGCAGAAATTATCCAATAGGAGAGTTACTGCATGCTTAGTTTAGTTACTTGCTTAGTTAATTCCAGGTGGCGACTTTTTAACCCCCGGTGTCTTTTTTTTCAACCGGCGGATTTCTAATGAAAATGCCCTAAGCAGCTCATGAGCCTCTGTAACGCTTTTGCGAGTGTCCCCTTCCACTGTTAACTGGTGTTTCTCAGGCTTACCCGGTTCAGCTGGCTGGTCACAGAGGCAATAAAAGACTAGATCTTCTTTGATCGCTTCTACCGTTTTGGATGACCTGAGTGATGTCATAAGTCATGACGTCATTTCCAGTCCAGGGTGGGAGTAAACAATTATTTTTTCTTCCTTAAAGCAAAAGATCAATTTTTTTTTTTTTTTTTGCTTTTAACCTCCCTAGCGGTATTCTCCAGTGTGGCTCGGGGTTAATATAGAGTACCAAAAGCGGTAACCTTGAGCCACACTCGGGATTACCCCACAATTAAACTCACCTTCCCCTGTGATCCCCCGCCGTCCTCCCCGCCGTCCTCTAGCCATCTTCCCACTGTCCTCCCGTTGTCCCCCTGCTGTGGGCTTGGCCGATGCCGGCACTTGTCTTCCGGTTCCCTTCCCTGCGAGCGTTGCGACGCAGGGGGGTGGAACCTACGTCAAATTAAAAACTGTAAATACACCAAATGACATGATACAAAGTTGTGATCCTAACAGATTACACTGTATCATACCATTTCACCACATAATTTCATCCTGGTGGCTTTTCCAGTGCCCTGCCTGCGCTTTTCCAGTTCTTTGTGCCTGGAAAATTGAGAACGACCATGGCATCCAAAAAGCGTTCTTTTTACGAAAACGCACGTTTAGACGAACTGGAAAAAAGTGACAGCGAAACGGAGTTACTTGAAGAACTGAGCTATAGCGATTTGTGGGAAAATTTGTCATCAGGTATGGAAAGTGACGACAGCAACGATTCTGATGTATCTTTCTGGCACATCGCTCCGTTGGAAATTCTGAAGAATCATTTGATATACTTCCCAATTTTTTTTTAGTTTTGGTGCAGAATGAGTAGTTTAAAAATAATGAAGAATTTGATGAAACTACCAAGGTGCAATACTGTGGTGAAATGGCATGATACTTTATAACCCATTAGGATCACAACTTTGTATCATGTCATTTGGTTTATTTATATTTTTAAAATTGCCGCCGGTTCCACCCCCCTGCGTTGCAACACTCACAGGGAAGGGAACCGGAAGACAGGTGCCTGCATTGGCTGAGCACACAGCTGGAGGACAGCGGGAGGATGGCTGGAGGACGGCGGGGGATCGCAGGGGAAGGTGAGTTTTATTGTGGAGTAATCCCGAGTGTGGCTCGGGGTTACCGCTGTTGGTACTACACACTCGGGAATACTGCTAGGGAGGTTATTATAATTTATGATTTCGTGTTTCAAACATTATCATACCTGGGATGTCTACTGGACTCTTGTTTGGACAGATTGAAATGGGTTATTCCTAAGAATTACAGGGCAAAAATATAAAACTACATATTTCCATACAAAACAAAGTACCGCTTTTAGCACAAAAATTCTGACATAATCAGACCGCCAGGGAGGTTAAAGGTAAAGGAGTGATTTGGGGTCTTTTTAAGATCTCTCCATAAAGAAGACCGGTCATCCTTATTTCTGTTACAAGAAATGTTTGCACTATTTTAAATATGAATAAAAGTGATAAAAAAAAAATAAAAATCAAGGGACAGTGTAAAAAAAAAAAAAGTGAAGTGCCCCCATCCCTCTATGCTCCTGCACAGAAGCAAAAGCAAATGCATACGTAGGTCGCACACGCATATGTAAATGGTGTTCGCACCACACATGTGAGGTATCGCCACGTTAGTGTGAGAGCAATAATTCTCATGCTAGACCTCCTCTGTATCTCTAAACAGGTAACCTGTAAAAATGTTTTAAGTGTCGTCTTTGGAGATTTTTAACCACTTGCCAACCACCCTCCGCAGATATACTGCGGCAGGCTGGCTTGGCTGCATGAACCGACGTATAGGTACGTCGGTTCACGATCACTCCCCGCTGAGAGAGAACAACGGTCATCCTTTTTAGGCCAACATATTGGCCTATAAGGATGAAAAAAAATAGATTTTTATATTTTTTTTTCTTTGGGAATGTTATATTGCAGAAAGTAAAAAATATTGTTTTTTTTTTTTAGAATTGTCGCTCTTTTATTGTTTATAAAATAATAAAAATCGCACAGGTGATCAAATAACACCAAAAGAAAGCTCTATTTGTGGGAAAAGGAGGACATCAATTTTATTTAGGTACAGCGTCGCACGACCGCGCAATTGTCCTTTAAACTAACGCAGTGCTGAATCGCAAAAAATGGCCTGGTCATTAAGGGGGCAAACCCTTCCAGTCCAGAAGTGGTTCAGTACCGTTGTTTGTCGCCATTCAACGAGCATGCACAGTTTTAAAGCATGAAATTGCCCATTTATTAAAGCGGGTATGGTCATCTTTAGGCTGTAAACTTTTTGAGGGGGGGTGATTTAAATTTAGAGTATGTAAAGTGCTGCATAAATTTGTTATGGACTATGTTTAAAGCGGAGCTCCACCCAAAAGGGGAAGCCCCACTTTTTCGCACACTCCCCCCTCCACTGCCACATTTGGCATTTTTTGAGGGGAGGGGTGAGCAGGTACCTGGTTTTGACAGCTACCCGCTCCCACTTCCTGGTAAGATCACCGCATGGTGATCTACATCATTTCCAGACCCTCCTCCTCCCCCCTCCCCCACTGTAGACAGAGGTCCCTGAGGAGGGCAGGACTATTTAGAAAGTGTGGCACAACTCAAGCATTCGCAGTTGGAAACAGGCTCTGAAGCTGTAAGGCTTCACTTCTGGTTCCCCTTATGCCCCATACACACGTGCAGATTATCTGCAGACATATAATATGAGGTCAAACCTAAACACTTTCAATTTGTATGCAATCTGGCAGGCCCTTGCACTACATAGAAAAGGTAAGTCTGCAGACAAAAGTCTGCAGATAATCTGCACGTGTGTATGGGGCATTACTACAGATGCCGGCGCCTGCACCCGAAGCCGATTGACGAATTGGCTAGGGGTGCCAACATCGTGAGATCCCTGGACAGGTAAGGGTCCTTAAATTAAAAGTCAGCAGCTACAGTATTTGTAGCTGCTTACTTCGATTTTTTTTTTTTTTAGAGACTGGAACTCCATTTTAACACAATAGCCCTGTTGGGTCAGTTGTGATATCCTTTTCCTCATTGTGTTTCCTTGTTCTTTCCACCTTTGGACTTTGGTGGTTAAGTTCAGATTTAGAATTTTGGTGGATAGCGCTGTTGGGATGGCCAGAAAAATGGAACTCCAGTGAATTCTGGGACACATGGCAGCTTTGCTGGGAATAAATGAGGACATGAACATGTATGTATCTGCTTGTATGGTATGACGGGAACTGAAAAAGGATATGCCAGCAGTGTGACAGTGATTTCACAGGGAAACCAGATGGTGTGATAATTACTTCCTGACAAAGCTACATGGGAGGTCATTGGCTCTGATTCATTAAAGTAGCAATAGTACCTTGTTGTGCTAAAAACCATGAAAAGAGATGTAAATCCCTAGAAAATTGCATTATTTGCTAAAACATTAGAGATTTACTAAAACTGGTGCACATAGAATTTTTTTTTTTCTTCCTCCTAACCAAACCTGCGACTATAAAAAAAAAAACTGGAACGCATTTGCTATGCAAAAATACCATTCCCTCCATTGGCTCTATGTGCAGGGAGAGAGGGGGTGCAGGCACCTCCCCTTCCCCCTTCTTCTTCTTCTTCTTCTTCTCCCCCTTGACTACTCCTTTGCCCCCCCCCCCTACTTCTTGCCTAATTACTTTTATCTTCAATCCCCTTTACATACAGACATTAATATCCCCTTACTTATGCTAGCAACGCAATACTTAGTTGTAGATATAGTGTAATCACTGGCTAATGACTTTCTATGGATATCAAAAAGTGTTGCTACTTCAGTTTTGTGCGACTTACCAAAAGGAAAACACACATTTTTGTTATATCTTGTGATATTTTCTTCTTTTTCCCATGAAAATTCTGTATAATCTGCAATTTGACACACAAGTGTCATACATTTGTTATATGAAACCTGTATGTTAACCAGTGGCGGCCCGTCCATTAGGGGCGCAGGGGCACCGCCCCCCTCCATGCATGCGCCCGGCCCCCTAATCTATATGCAGGGTGCCGGATGCATGGATTCCAATCGGGATTTTTTTTTTTTGAAGCACGTGATTAGAGCCAGAGGCTCTAATAGGCTTCAAAAAAGGGTGGGCTCAGGGCGCAGAGCACTGCACCCTGAGCCCACCCAGTTGTATGGCAATAACGAATAAATATTCGCTATTGTCACACTGATTCTCCCCCCAGCCAATCAGGAAAAGGGTTGTGAGACCCCTTTCCCGATTGGGCAAAAGGAGAAGCGATCTTACTGCCCGGCTCGGACAGGAGGAGGCAAGGAGGCAGGCCGGAAGGCTGACCGTACGGAGGCCCCCCCTGAATTACCCCTACCCCCTGAATTACCCTGAATTGGTTTGCCACACCACCCCCCCCCCCAAATTACCCAGCACCAGCCGCCACTGATGTGAACTTCCTTTTTTTCTCAATAAAATGTATGGAAAAAAAAAGAATCTGGTATCTGTGAATAGTAACCAATCAGCTTCTAACTTCAGCTTTTTAAATCAAACTTTGAAAATAAGCCCTCGTTCACACTGAACACGGTTTTGAAATCATGCGACTTCATCTGAACTTGCACGATTTCAAAGCTGCATTTCAGTCCCACTTCAGGGGTGACTTGAATGACATCTGTGTGGGTTCATTCACAGATGTCAAATGAAGTCGACCCCGAAGTCACCAAAAGCAGTGCAGAAACTACTTGTGGAAAACGGTGCGACCATGCAAAGTCAGCTTCACACCGATTGGGACACTCCCATTTCCTGGCAATGGGCTGCAATTCGACTTGACATTTGACCAGATTCTGTGTACACCAGTTTTAGTAAATCACCCCAGATAATGTCTTGTGGGACGAAACGCGTTGGTCAGCTACAGGTGCTGCGTTCACTTTGTCTACTATTTACAAGCGCTTTTTTCTCATTGATACTGTATGTGTTCCTACTTTTAAATTAAATGGTTCCTTTATTTGTACACACTATGTGAGCTTTCTATTTGATTGAGTTCTTGCAGAGAATATCTCGGCCGCGATCTCAAGAGGTTACCCACTGATTTTTCCATATGGATGTTGTGATGTGTTTGGAGGTGGTCCCTAAGTACTGAAGGCATTCCAGCGTCATTAATACAGTGACAACTATTTCTCCTCATATGCGTGAGTGACCTAAAGAGTGTAAACTCTATTGGGTCCTACCCATCTGATAAGCCCCCTACCTACCTCATTCACCGGTGGTGGTCACATATACCAGAGATCACATTATTTCATCCAAAGGAGATTCTGCACTTTGCACTTTGGTGGACTTTCCTACAGACAACATTGTATTTATTTATTTATTCATTCATTTTTCCTTGAACTGGATAGACTTTATGCATTTATCTACTATTTATTGCTAATATGCACCTTCATGATCATTAACATGGTTTATATAACAATGCACTTTAATATATGTTTGCACAAATTTTGCTCTACTTGCACATACTGACTTGTATGTCTTGATTCTCACTTCACGTATTCATTGTTAATTATTCTTTTTTTTTTATATATCACCACCAGCGCTGCAATATTTTTTATCATTAGTAAGTCTCCCTCCCTGTATCATTAGCAGTTGCCATTTTTTTGATAAAAATATTCTGGTGAAAATAATAAAATATGAATATATTAAAAAATATATATATATATATATATATATTTTTTTTTTTACCATTCTTTTATCCTTTGTTACAGCTATGCACTGCTGATCTCATGCAGCTTTTTCATGTCTACATGCACCAGTGCTGTCTTGCTCTGTTTTTCAACTATTTTATCTCGCTGTTTCTCTATTTATAGCTTCTGGTCTTTTTTGGTGCCTTCAACAAACACATATTAATCCCTTCATGTGACAGCTGTGGTTGGTTCTTGTAGCAGTCATATGATCAGGATTCCTCCCGCTGGCTCCCAATCCAAAGTCGAAACAGCTCTGTTAGTGTGCTGGAAGTTTGTAGTGAGCGCGCTCTCAGCACACAAGGCCCCCATAGATGCATATGTGTGGCGGCTGAGTGTTAAAGCCCTGCACTCCCATTGGCAGTATGTATATGCTATGTGGTCAGAAAGAGGTTAAGGTTGTGTTTTTATTCACATTTTATTTTCAAAGTACACATTTTTACATCCGCTTTTACGTTGGAGTTTTTTTTTTTTTTTTTAGACAGACAGTTATGCTACCTATATACTAAAAATAATATATGTGTTTTTAGATTATGTGTCAGTCTGTCGATACTTGCCTCCCTCCACTGTATCCACCCAGAGAGCAACTTTCTTCCATGCTGGCAGGTGAAAACAAACTCAAAGACTTTGCACACTGATTGTTTTGAAGCATCTAGGATGTATTTAGCTGATTTAGGCCTCTTTCACAGGGTGCATCCAAGCGTAAATCCATGCAAAGGATTAATGCATGGAACACCTGTGCATCCTATATGGGCAAAAATAGCCCTTCGCATGGATGCACACTTAGATATGCTCATGTAAATGAGGCCTGAAAGGTCTGTTGAAAGTTTAATTAGGATTTAATTTTTATTGGTGTGAGGTCTTCAGTAAGCGAGGTACTTATAATGTCTCCTTTTGCTCTCGCTAATAAACTTTTTCATCTGCATAAATACTGAAAACAATTAAAATGGTGCCACATTCAGATTTTGGTGAAGGAAAGAATGTGATATTTGAAGATGGTGAGGAACACAAAAAGGCAATGTTTACAATGGGGAGAGTGGTAGGTGCAAAGGCAAAAAGTTCTAAGTCTATTAAAGTTCATATGTATAGATAGGTGGTCCACACACTTAGGGAAAGCTGTTCCAAGAGTTATATAAGGGATAGACCTATGCGCTACAAGTAGGTATAAGACATACAAAAAATGAAAGAAATGGATAGAGATGTAGTGGAACACCTAGGATCAAGCAGCTAATTCAGTAGTGTCACCAGGTACCACAATAATTTGTAAGATAGAGAGAATTAGCGCTCTAATCCTTAAAAGCGATGGACCACCCAATGATAAAAAACTTGAAAAGTTGAAGTTTAAAATGTGAAAAGTTAATCATGAAGTGATGTAGTAAAAGCAATGTCCATAATATCAGAATATCACATTATGGACATTGCTTTTACTACATCACTTCATGATTAACTTTTCATATTTTGAACTTCAACTTTTCAAGTTTTTTTATCATTGGGTGGTCCATCGCTTTTAAGGATTAGATCGCTGATTCTCTCTATCTTACAAATTATTCTGTTCCAAGAGTTGTAGCTGACTCTGGGGAAATTGGGAAGGAAGCAGAAAGGGAAAGTGCCACTAAGTGTAATAGCACAGATACAATTTTATTATACCCCTAAATAGGGCTACTCACACACATCGTCTGCCTGTATCACTGGGGGGGGAAGAAGATGCCTTGGTATCCCAGGAGCTAGTGGAGGAAGTCCGCTGGCAGTGGCTCTTGTCCCCATGTTTGGGACAGGAGCCACTAACAGTAGACTTCCTCCACTTGCTCCTGGGATACCAAGGCATCTTCTTACCGCAGCAATACAGGCAGGACAGGAGCCACTACCAGCGGACTTCCTCCACCAGCTCCTATGATACCAAGCTGTCTTCCCCCCATCGATACAGGCAGATGATCAGCATGGCGCCTGGACCCAAACTTAGAGAGGAGCCTGTTTTTAAATCAGTTGTGTGAGTAGCCCTATTTAGGGGTATAATAAAAGGCAATGTTTATAAGGCAGTTTAGTCTTTGACCAAAACCCAGCCTGTTCACAGTATGGCGAACCACCCAACAAGCTGTCTGAATTGCTGTTTGTAAACAAACTGGATGGGGATCTGTCATTTAGAGATGGTAGCACAACTCTAAATGATAGATCCTAAGCTGGCTTCTATTTGTAAAGAAACCAGTAAGGGATCCTGGTGGTGTCAATGACCAAATAAGGGGGTTGTGGCTGACCCCTCTTGCAATGTACCCTTCTATTTTTAGAAGCCATGTGTCCTGGTATGGTTCAGGAAGGAGGACTGTATACTTACTGCTTTTCCTTTTCTGATTCTCCAGGCTGCATGCCTGGATAAAGGCCTAGTATGAATTTTAAGGGTAACCCCACGCCATTTTTTTTAAATGTGTGCTGTCCCATTAAAAAAATTACTTGTGCCCCCTCCCCAAAAAAAAAATAAAAATAAAAATAAAATTCATACCTGTCCAGGCATGCAGTTTGGGTAGCTAGGAAAGGGAGGATGATGACTATATATATTTGGTCAACTACATTACCTAGGATCCCTGGCCGGTTGATTTACAAAGACCAGCCAGCTAGGGATCTGTCATTTAGTCACTGTCAGCTGTGCTTTTAATGGATTAACTAGTACTGTTGGGTAACTTCCCATGCAGTTTCAGGGCAATACCAAACATACCAAACATTTTATTTAAAGGATTTGTATATTTTCAATGGTGTCCTTTAAGGACCCTTTCCCTGCCATTTCGCATTTTCTTTAACTTTTTTTTTTTTTTTTTTAATAGACACATTTCCCCCCATGGCAGTGCCCAAGTCCCCATGTCTCTTTTTAACAAATTGCAAATTAACCCTGAAAAGGGCCAGGAAAAAAAACAGCACTATTCACCTCCCATAGACTTCAGTGGGGGCCCAAGCTATGTTTGGGGTTTGTGGACCTCAGGCTGGGTTCACCAAACCTCCTGTGAATCAAACTTTACCCAGTTCTTTCATTTCTGCTTAAAAAAGCACAAAGTAACTAGGGCTTCATCTTCGAAGAGAGAGCCTGCACATAGAACAAAGACTGCTTGTAAATCTATCCAATGACAGTGGTGTGAGAGCTTGTATATTATTACTGGTATATTATTATATGGAATGAGGCATTGAGATACACAGAAGTAATATTTGATGTCCCTATTTCCATGAAAAAGCGAGATCATTTATTGAATTGCTTCTGTAATGTACTATTGTTACGTCTTTAAAACATGTTCATAGTGTTTGCTATTTATGTGTCTGGTCCTACAATACATCATACAAAAATGTGATGCGCCAGAAATATAAAATCAAAAAGTGATGACAATAAATCATATCCAGTTCATAAGGCACATAGCAATGTGTGTGCTTCCAATAAAATGATATAAAGAGTGTCCCGTGTTCAGATGAAGAAAATCCAGTGATGAAAACAACTTGTAATCACCAATATAGTGAATCCCTCCACCAGGTGAATCAGCCTCTCACCTTTCTGAAGGACCCAAACGGGCCAGCAATCACATGTATCATTGATCAGACTTCCAGGAAAGAGCCACACTATATTGCACCTCGAGGGATCCCGGGACATATAGAAAACAGATGAAGAAATCTAGTGCTCTCCGCTTACTAATGAGGGTATGCTTTATTAGAGAAAGGCAGATCAACTCACATTTGTCGGGCACTCAGCTGTGCCTGCTGTATAATCGATGTCAGCGATCTTAGGGGGCGGAGCGTGCGTGGCCGACGCAGAGTCTCTCTCTGGTAACAGATCGCTGACATCGATTATACAGCAGGCACAGCTGAGTGCCCGACAAATGTGAGTTGATCTGCCTTTCTCTAATAAAGCATACCCTCATTAGTAAGCGGAGAGCACTAGATTTCTTCATCTGTTTTCTATATGTCCCGGGATCCCTCGAGGTGCAATATAGTGTGGCTCTTTCCTGGAAGTCTGATCAATGATACATGTGATTGCTGGCCCGTTTGGGTCCTTCAGAAAGGTGAGAGGCTGATTCACCTGGTGGAGGGATTCACTATATTGGTGATTACAAGTTGTTTTCATCACTGGATTTTCTTCATCTGAACACGGGACACTCTTTATATCATTTTATTGGAAGCACACACATTGCTATGTGCCTTATGAACTGGATATGATTTATTGTCATCACTTTTTGATTTTATATTTCTGGCGCATCACATTTTTGTATGATTTATAGTTTATTGTGATTTGTGAAACACGATTGGTGCATGCTGCCGGACACCACTATTGATTTATAAGTTCACACACCTGATTTATGCACAGTGAATTGGTGTTGAGTTATTTTATCACATATAATAGGTTTGCGCTGATAGTTTTTTTGTATTTCATTTGGTCCTACAATACATTTCAGCATTGCTAATAATGCAATCCAGTTTTTAAAGTAGACCTCCCAACAAATATTCATTTTTCTGTCCACAGATTTATTTTTTTATATATTCAACCCCCATTTCCTACCCTGGAAAAGCAAATGTATTTTTTTTTACCTTCTATTAGGTTAAGAGGTCCTTCTTTCTTCCAATGTGACATCATGGGTGTCCACGAGGTCTGCAGATAGGATTCAAGGCAACTCACTACATTATTTACTCCAGAAGTTGGGTGCCATCTTGGATCACTTAACTGGTGCTAACTATCTCTCTCAGTGTATGTAGCAATGCAGCCCAGTGCAACTGCTGATGGTGATAATGCTGTAGTGAATTTACTGAAAGGCCTGCCACTTTATCACCTTCTGGAGGCAGGATCTCAAGATTTGCTAAGTGAAATTTTGTGGCTATATGTATTGATTTTCTAGGAATACATGGAGATGTATAATTTATGGTATACAATGTAGTTGTACTGTATAGTTTTAGATTACATGAAATGTTGGGCTTAGAAGAAACATAGAAACACAGAAGAGTGACAGCAGAACAAAGACCAATTGGCCCATCGAGTGTGCACCATTTTTCGTTTTTTCTTTATATATTTTTTTGTTTCTTTGTGTTTTATCCTTTTTTCTTAATATATAGTACAGTATATCCAGGGCTTTTTTTCAGCTGGAACTTGGTGGCTGGCTTCTGTGTTTACATGTGACAGCTTGCTTCCTAATGGATCTCACAGATCTGATCTGAACCCCCCCCCCCCCCCTTGAGTGCAGGATGTGGACAAGTGAGATGCAGGTGCCTGCAGTGCAGTGCAGATCCCGATACCCCCACAGGATGATTTCCCTGCAATGAGACAGGCAGAGCCACCTACAGTGTGCAGGGAGGTACTAGAGATGCCTGGGTGCTTCAGCTTAACAAAGCAACACAAGTAAGACATGTGGAAGATGGTGGAGCTTTTAAGGTAAGAGGGAGAAGATGAGGGGAATGGAGAGGGGGAGGGGGGGGGGTGCATGCAGAGGTCAGAGCTGAAGAGGGATGAAAGTCAGATGAGGATAGGGGATGCAGAGGTAAGCAGCTGTGGAAGAAGGCTGAACTCTGCACTCTATGTGTAGTGCACCCCTGATCTCTGCACTCTGTACTCTGCACTCTGCACTATGTACAAAGCACACCCTCGAACTTTGACATAGCGCACCCCTGAAATCTGTACTCTATGTGTACCACCCCCCAACTCTGCACTCTGTTTGTAATGCACGGTGGCACGGTGTGTGTGTGTGTGTGTGGGGGGGGGGGGAATTTTGGGTTGTCATGGTTGGGTTCCAGCACCTATTTTCTGAGAAAAAAAGCCCTGAGTATATCTATGCTTGTCCCAAGCATGTTTGAAGCCACTTATTGTTGACTGACTCACTACCTTTGCTGGAAATCTATTCTAAGCATCAACTATTCTATCGGTTAAAATAATACTTTCTAAGATTAGTGTTGAACTTATTTCCTGCTAGTTTCATGTCCCCGTGTTTTTGATCTTAGCTTCATACTGAAAACACTGCCTTTTTGAACCTTATTCACACCCTTCATGTATTTACAGGTTCATGTGTCCTCTTCCCTTTCTTTCCTTTAGATTGTAATTAATAGTAAGTTTAATAGAAAGTCTCTCCTGATATATTTTATCCCTCTGATCTTTAACCATTTGTATTGCCCATCACTGAATCAATCTATCTTACCCGTAGTTTTTTGTAAGAGAGGTCTCCAGATATATAACTCCAATGTATCTAACATGTAGGTGGGGTGCTGCCTGGTGTAGCGGCAAAAACACACACAGTTCAAGTGCGATGAAAGAACATGTATTGAAATAATTCAGAGAGAGTTCACAAATACCCAGTAGGAAGGCAGCCCAGCCATTAACACTAACAGTTCCTCAACATGTAGAAAGGAGGGTTCAGCCAAACTGACAGCACCTGTTGAGAGGTGCAGAACTTGGCCTGGCTGTATTGTGCCCAAGCAAGAAGATGTCCAGAGAAGTTGTGAGCCCTACATTTTCCCTCCTCATCAGGAACCTTTCCATGCTGCTAGTACTGTCCCTACCAGGTGGGGTACCTGTCCTTACTCTATCCACTTGCAAAATGTGTGCCAAACTTGGGAGCAAGGGCCCTAAAAAGGCTCTGCCTGATCCAAGATGACTGCCACAGTCACATGGGGCGGCAGCATCCAATGGAATAGTTTCCCCAGGAAACCATAATGTTTTTCTTGACTTCCTCTATGACTGCAGTGCTGCTACATAAGAGCGTCACCTGGAGTGGAGAAAGTAGACTGCACCTGCCAACAAACTGCTTGGGTTACTGCCTTGGAAGGGGGGATTTTTTACTGACAATGACAACTAATAACTGGGTGGACCATTTTTTCGCTGTTGACTACCAATGAATGGGAGTTTACACTCTTTTTAAAGTGTTACTAAACCAAGGAGCCTGCATTCACTATATCTGGTCTTCTACATTACACAGAACATGGAAATGCAATTGCTTTAGTAAATATAAACTGCTAAATACCTTTTCTCATCAGCAGTTAGAACAGTCTTGTGCCTTCTATCAGTGCCTGGTTAAAGCTTGTAGAAGGAGTTTTCATACTGCACTGGCTGTCCTATCAGGATGCAGGACCCCTGTCTCTCTGTCTGGACAGTGCTGATTGGCCCTGTGCTCATGACATGCACTCTACCAAGAAAAATAAAAACTCTCTAGCAATACACAACAAACTGAGCATATGCAGCCTGACTCTAGTAGCTCTGTCTTATCCGGACATGTTATGGGGACAATGCAAGAAGAGGAAGATCTGTGCATACAGGATCAAACTGCCTTTTTACACAAGGCAGAGGATTAACCCCTTAGGTTCCACAGTGAGTGTAACAAGCATGCTTTACTGCATATACAGACTGATTTTACTGTTGTGGGTTTAGTAACATAACCCCTTTAAGCCAATGGAACACGAATATGCGGCCTTGGCTTCAGGAGGTTGTACTGGGTGATGCCTTCAGCTAGATGTATCACCCCAGTATCGTTGTTTAGAGCTGGCGGTCACCTTTCTTGTAATGGCAAGTGATGTGGCTGAGCAGCCGCTCAGCTGTCATTACAAGGAGTGGGAGGGGACCACCCCCCCTCCCGCCGCCTTTCGTGACTTGCCCGGGTCTCCCATCCCACTGGGAGACCTGAGCGACCAGCTGGCTGGCCAGAGACCAAAACAAAGCCGAATTCGGCTCTGATCGGGTCTCTGATGTAAAACCCAGAAGCAATGTCATGACATCACTTCCGGGTCCTGGAGCCTTAAAGGTGCCAGATTTTTAAAGAGATGACTGCATTCAAAACAGCCAAACTTGGCATTTTGAATGCTTTTAAGCACAGAGGAGGAATTTGGGGGTCTTTTAGACCCCAGATCCCTCCATAAAGAGCACCTGTCACTGCCTATTACTGTCACAAGGGATGTTTACATTCCTTGTGACAGCAATAAAAGTGATCAAATTATTATTGTTTTTAAATGAATATTGTAAACATTAAAAAAATAAAATTAAGAAAAAAATATTAAAGCGCCCCGTCCCCCTGTGCTCACGTACAGGATCGAACGCATACGCAAGTCGTGCCCGCATATGTAAATGGTGTTCAAACCACACATGTGAGGTATCGCTCGAAACAGGTAACTGGTAACCTGTTTTAAAGCATTGTCAATGTAGATTTTTAAGTACCAAAGATTTTTGCCATTGTACGAGTGTGCTCAATTCTAAAGCATGACATGATAGGTATCTATTTACTCGGTGTAACATCATCTTTCACATTTTACAAAAAAAAATGGGCTAGCTTTACTGTTTTTTTTTTAAATTCATGAAAGTGTATTTCTTCCCAAAAAATTGCAATTAAAGACTGCTGTGCAAATACCGTATGACATAAAATATTGCAAAAAAATTTGACAACCTAACTAATGATTGATGCTATCAGATACATTGCCGCCCTGACTCTAATCCATTATAGTTTTCTGAGATGTATTTAATCTACTTGTTGCTTATTGTATAATACTAATGTTACTAGATGTAAAAATTTGCAATAGCTCTGTGACTACTACCACCATACTGATCTGATCGTCGTCTGATGACTGATCTTATCTTTACTCTTCTTCTACTGACTCTTACTGCTCATCCCTCACCTTGCTATATATGTTTGAATTACCTAGTGAGACTTCACGACAGATTTCTGATACATTTTCATATGTTCTGAGAAAGATACTTTCTTCAATTGATGTACTAAAATGTTTGATCTAGTTTCTAACACTAGAAAATCACAACTATGGTTATAATAGCTCATTTTGTTCTATACCATATGTAACTCAAGCTGTTGATTTACTGTTATTTTTGTTGTCTATAATCTATGCTTTTTTCTGTTTCACCGTATTATTTGCATTTACAATAAACTTGATTGTGAAAAAAAAAAGAATATTGCAACAATCCTCTTTTTATTCTCTAGACCAGGGCTTCCCAAACTTTTTTGGGCCAAGACCCACTTCTGAATACAGTTATTTTTCGGGACCCACTTGCTTGTAATTGAATATTGTAAAGCGCTACGGAATTTGTTGGCGCTATATAAATGCAAATATTAATGATAATAATGCATTATTTAAAGGGAGGGGGGATGTTAAATTAAAAATATCAATCAATTTATTTTTTAATACACTTAATATTTAAATAAATATATGGCTATATGGCACTCACCCTTGTTCCTCTCCCAGTGGTCCACAGTGAAGATGAAGCCCCTGTTTGCCCTCTCCAGGGCCCAGCACACCTCACCCAGAGTCTCCATGATGAGGAGCTCTATGCTGGTCTTGGTGTCCTGGCTCCTCTCTTTCAGATCCTCTACTGGGGTCACAGAAGCTTCCATGAACTCCTGACCCCGCCAGGCCACCTGGTCCTCCTATGGCACCAAGGCTGCTGTCTCTGCCCGCTATAGCTGAGAGAACCCCGCCGCCAGTCTAGCCACCACCGCTGCTGCCAACAGGACCGAGGAGCTGGCTCTGCACCCCATGAACATATCCTACATAACAGCCCACATACGTACTCACTGATGCAAGTATCCTCCTCGTGGGAAATGCAGACCAGCCTCCATAAACTGCGTGGGCGGGGTCCTGAATCCATCGCAATCTGACTGCTCTGGGTCTCTGTAATTTGCGCGGGCTCACACAGTACAATTAAAGAAGGCCCTCTCTCAGTGAATTCCAGGCTCATCGTGACCCACCAGTGGGTCCCGACCCACAGTTTGGGAACTCCTGCTCTAGGGGGGGTTCTAAGTGATTTTCTAGCAAAAAATACTAATTTTAACTTGTAAGCAACATACTGTATGTCAGAAAAAGGCTTAGGCTCCAAGGGGTTAAACATGTCCCTTTACAACATGCCCAAAATTCAGCAACACATAATCATGCTTACTTTTCCACCTCAAATAAAAATCAAGAAGGAGTTTTTTGGATTTGCAAGCCACTGGGATTTTACTGAAATCTGCAAATGGTTTAATTTGATGGACAGTAACAAAACATGTATTTCTCCAAATATGTTTACAACACCTCTCACATAGAAATCAGAGGTCTTTTTGCCTTTGTGTGTGCTGACTTTGAAGGAAAAAACATTATTTCTGAAAAAAGTTATTTGTGAGCCATGAACCCAGCAGTGCTCATCTTTTACTCTGGAGGGGAATACTTAACCACTTGCCGACCGCCGCACGACTATCTACGGCGGCGGTCAGCCCCTCACAGGCAAAGTGACGTAGGTCTACGTCGCTCGCCTGTGAGGGTTTAGGGAGCGAGCGCGCGCCGCCGGAGGCGCGCTCCCGCTCCCGCGTGGTCACGGACCCCCCCGCGCGTGTGACCGGCGGACCCGATCGCCGCCGGCCACTCTGCGATCGGCGGGGGAGAGGGAGAAAGTCAGGCAGCTTGTGTAAACAAGCTGCCTGTCATTCTCCTCTCTGTATGAGAGCTGATCACATGGATCTACTATGTAGATCCATTGATCACTCTGCATACAGTTGAAGCCACAGCCAATCACAGTTAGAATCACGCCCCTAGGGACACACACAGCCCCTCCCTCTCAAATAAAGTTAACCCCTTCACTACCAGTGTATTTTTACAGTAACAGTGCATATATATAGCACTGATTACTGTAGAAATGTCACTGGTAACCCCAAAAGTGTCAAAAATGTCAGTCAAGGGTCCGATCTTTCCGCCGCAATGTCGCAGTACCGCAAAAAAAATTGCAGATCGCCGCCATTACGCGTTAAAAAAAAAAACAACAAAAATGACAAAAATCTTTCCCTTTGTTAGTAAACGCAATAACTTTTGCGCAAACCAATCAAAATACGCTTTTTGCGATTTTTTTTACCAAACATAGGTAGCATAAAACAAATTGGCCGAAAATATTAAAAAATTTTGATTTTTACATTTTTTTTTGGGGGAATTTCATATAAAAAAAAGGGAAAAATATTGCTATTTTTGCAAAATTTACGCTCTTTTTTTGTTTATAGCGCGTGATCAAAAAATCGCACAAGTGATCAAATACCGCCAAAAGAAAGCTCTGTTTGTGGGAAAAAAAGGACGCCAAATTCGTTTAGGTACAGCGTCGCACGACCGCGCAATTGTCCGTTAAAGTCACGCAGTGCCGAATCGCAAAATACCCTCTGGTCGTTTAGCAGCCAAATCCTCCGGGGCTTAAGTGGTTAAAGGTAAAATATTCAGTCGGAGATGATTTTAGCCTCAGTGAGAACACCTTTCACAGCTGTTTGAAACCTGCACAACTTTCTTCCTCTCCTGCTGGGGCAATAAATGGTGGGGGAGCCATTACTGCTACACGAAGGGGAAAAAAAACATAACTTTTAGCCATTTTAACTCTTTCTATTCAAAATATGCCTGACAGAGCTGGAAAATAGAAATTCACAAGGTTGCCATTTAGATTTTGAAGAAAAGGTTAAAAATAATTTCTACCCTTTACACAATAGTGTTTAAAAAACAAAAAAAAAAAAAACATAGCTATCAGGGCCTGAAACTTTATCTGATTATATATAAATCATATCTTGTGGGTCTTTGAGAGTATTTTTTATGCTTAAAGATCGTAACTCAATGATTAAAACCTTATAAAAGTAGTAATTAATTAACATTTTTAAAAAGTTGTTTTCCATTTTTTTGTAAATCAACAGCTTTCATAAAAAGAAAAACTGATGAATGTCCTTCTTCAGGAACTCCCTGTGATAGAGTGAATCATAAAAAAGCACTTTATTTTATTTAGTTAGTTAATTTATTAACATGTACTATAACCACTTTCTCCAGTTTAATCAGAGTCTTAGGGTCCATGTACACGGGACGTTGTTAAAAGTCCCTTTGAATGCTGGAATTTTTAGGATGTTTGAAACGTCCGTTCGGTCGCATTTGTACCCACGTTTAGCGGGCGTTTGCGGGCGTTTGCGTTTAGAACCGTTCCTAGAGGTCAAAAAAATGATTCCCCTTTAAAATGGAAAAACGCGAACGCCAAACGTGGGTCATTGCGTTCGGTCGCGTTTTTGCGTTTGAAACACCGGGAAACACACGTTCGAACGCAAATAATTGCGTTCTAAAAACAGTCCCTGAATGCAACTGCCCGCAAACGACTGCAAACGACCTGGTGTACATGGACAGATAAGATAAAATGTAGATGGGTTCAGGGGCTTCTAAAAAAAACGCCCAACTGCTCCTAAACGGCCATTTCCAGCATCCCGTGTACATGGAGCCTTATAGTTAGTGTAAATATGTAATATTATTGCCTATGGAAAATATAGGGTAGCAAAGTGCCTATTTAGTAGGAGCAAAATCATCTTATATATTTTACCAAAATTGGGTAATATATTGCATTTGTGTGCCCTAAAATGAACTTTGTTGTATTTTTTACTGATAATTTGCATTTAAAACTACCACCATATTTTCCCCAGGGTGCCTGCTTTCAGAAAATGCATACTGTTTATGGGTTTTAACTAATCTTCAGGCCTAAAATTATTTTTTAAACTTGTGCATAAAACTCAAAATTAGCTCTTGCAGCAAAACGATTAAGGTGGTTGTAGACCCACCTTAATAACTTGTACCTATAGGTTGCACCGTTTAGGAGCTATTTACATTACATGCAGCCGATGACGTCATCGGCACATGTGCTCTGAAGGAACGGCCACCCATGCCATTCCTTCAGAGCCCTGTGCCGTGAACGGCGGCTCCTGTGCACATGCGTGGGTTTGATGTCTAAAAACTACAAACAAACAAACACAAGGGCGTACTGGCCTAGTGCATTATCCTTTAAGTGCCGGTTCACACTAGGTCGCTCCGACTTAGGGGGCGTCCTGTGAAGTCGCGTGCAGCGCGACTTTGGTGCGACTTGCACGGACTTCATAAAATGAATGTCTATGCAAGTCGCCTCCAGGTCGCCCCGAAGTAGTACAGGACCCTTTTTCTAAGTCGGAGCGACTTGTGTCACTCCTATTAGAACGGCTCCTGTTCTACACAATGGAAGCACGACGGACCGCGACTTGTCAGGCTGACAAGTCGCGGTCCAAGTCGGATCAATGTGAATGCGGTCTAAAAGGTTTATTAAAATGATGGAATAAAAATACTCACAAACGAGTTCTTGATGTACAGGCTGGTGAGACAGGGGTCTCTACTAACAATATGATTGCTCCTACTCCTGTTGGTACTGCTTGGCAGTAGTATATGCACTGTGCTGATCTGGACCTCAGTGTTTCTGCTTTGGCTTGTCACATCTTGTGGTGGGGTGCCTCCATTTCTGAGTTTGTTTTTTATTTTCTGTTTTTTGTTTTCTGATTTTGTTTTCTGCTGCCTTTGGCTATTTATGTTCTGACAGTAATACTATCACTACTTCATGTTTATATCATCTTATTAAGTAACATATTATCACTTCCTTCTTGGGGTAATATTCCATCACAATGGATGGATATTTTATGGGCGGGGACCTCATGCACACGCCCTGGAGAGGGAGGGTCCCTATCCAATTGCATCTGGTTCTTTGAGTCAGTGTCTAGTATATAAAGCATAGGCTTAGACACACTTTTCAGGCTCTGAAGAAGAGGCGATGCCTCGAAACGCGTAAGCCTATACAGTTTTGGGGGACGATCCAATCTTGATCTCGATGCTGAGGACTCTATATTTTATCTGATATGCTTTTATCAATAACTCGTTTGTGAGTATTTTTATTCCATTATTTTAATAAACCTTATAAAGGATAATGCACTAGGCCGGTGCGCCCTGGTGTTTGTTTGTTTGTCATTTTTAGTGGTCCCAGACTACCCTAGTCTTGAAAGGGGCTGCAAGGCTGAAGCTTTCCAGATTTGCCATGTCAATTGTTCTCAACATCTGCAAGTTTGTAGCCGAAGTGGATAGAGGATTGCACCACTCAGAGTGCAGGGGACAGGTGCATTGCACCAAAGTTGTACTTGTTTGCTGCGGGATTGATGTCATCGCGCCTCCGGCCAATCAGATGGCCGGAGGACGCGAACCAGGAAACAGGACGGTCGAACATGTCGGCTGTGTCACCGATGAGTGGGCGGCACCTCAGGGGCTTCGTTCTAAGGTAAGTATTTCATAATGAGCAAGTATGCGATGCACACTCACTCATTATGCCTTTGTCTTTCAGGTTTTTTACTTTTTATTTAATTTTTCTGAGGTTTACAACCTCTTTAATGTGTATCTAAAGTCAAGAACAGCACTTGGTGATCTTACCATTATTACACTTCCTGTCCTAGGGTCTAGGGTGACAATTCTCATTCATTGTACTGTATCTATGGAGGACCATTGTTTTTCCCTTAGGACAGGAATTGGGTTAGGTTTACAGAATACTCCCCCTCTCTCCATAACATAGGAGACTGTGTCCATGGATAGAACTGGTTTATTGCTACCTGCTAACAGTCAATGGTGGCAGGGTGTACAGAGGTCTGCAAGCTCAATCGGTTTTTGACAGGATCAATATATTATTCATATAAGATATAACAAAATACTTATAATGTAAGATATAACGAAATACTTTTAACGGCATATTTAACAGACCAAAATGGAGCAAAAAAAAAAAAAAAATAAGTTCATTGTTAGGGGTTATATATACTTTATGCTGTGTGTCAGGGCTCCATGGATCGGAAGACCTTCTGAACACATTAGAGATATAATTTAAAGCTGAATTCCAGGAATTTCGCCACTTTGTAAAAAGTGAAGACACGCCAAGGCGTTGATTTTCTAAAGGCAAATAGACTGTGCACTTTGCAATGTGCACTTGCACTCTGCAGGGACTGTTGCTCCAAAGCTTGGTAAATGAGGTAAAGCTTCACTTTGCAAAGAATATCTAATCACATGCAAGGAAAAAAAAACAGCATTTTTGCTTGACGATGATTGGATGATGGAAGTCAGCAGAGCTTCTGCTCATTTACAAAATGAAATGTACAGCCAAAGCCCATTTGGCTGTACATCTCCTGTTGACCACAGGAGTGCAGCTTGCTCTGCACTCCTGTGACCCGTTTTCAGCAGGGAGCGGGCTGAAGTCTGCTCTCTGCTGATGCGGGCCCTTGAGAGCCTGAGCCAGCCACTCCCCGCCCCTCCACAGCTCAGCGCTCCAATGAGCAAGGAGGGGACAGAGCAGAGATCTACTGAGCTGTCAGAACATACTAATCAATGGTATTCCATCACTCGGTTCTCAGTGTTAGAGGCGCCGGGGACAGATGCAGTATCGGACCGATGCTGCGTCCACCTAGGTAAGTATGAATGGGGGGAAAAAAAAATTCCATACATATCTTTAAGCTCTGGAGCAACTGCACTTGCAGTTTATTTTGCCATTAGTAAATCAACCTTTTATGAGTTAAGTCCAACTAGGCGCATGACACTCCCTGGATTTCTCTGTATTATTTACATCTGACAGGTTTATTGCTCTATCAGAGAGACAAACTCAGATCAGAGAGGGAAGAAGCACATAGAGCAGCTATGCTAACTCCTCTCTTCTGCTAACCATACACAGAAGGCTTTATATTTTGTTAAAGTGTTTTCCTATAATACCAAGGCAAGAGGAGGGGTGGGGCTGGCATATCAGCTGCGGTGACTCTGCTGTTGAAGATGCAAGAATCAGAAGGATCATCTTCAGCCAGTAGCTGTCTTTTGGGAGTACTATAAACCAGTCAGATATAAATAATAGAGATATGTCTAGGAGATGTCATGCACCTCATTGGACTTAACACATTTTTTTTTTTTTTTTACAAAGAGCTGAATTCCTGGGATTCAGCTTTAACAGGAGAATAATTTACGTATGAGCATTTGAACTGTTTTTCAACCTGTTTGTCAGCTTTAAAGCAGAACTACACTGCATCTGTGCACCACAAACCAAAAACACTATTTAATTCATATTTAATATTCAAAGCAAGCTCATCCATTGATTCCTGTCTCTATGATATATTTTGTTGAGAAATTACTTTGAAAAGCACCTCCTAGCATTTCTGTTGACTGAGAGAAGGAAGTTCCACTTGCTAATAAACCCACAACAGTAAAATCAGTCTGTATATGCAGTAAAGCATCCTTGTTACATTCACTGTGGAACCTAAGGGGTTAATCATCTGCATTGTGTAAAAAGGCTGTTTGATCCTGTATGCACACATCCTCATCTTCTGCGGTTACCTTAACTATGGAACATTTTGTCTTGACAATTCTACTGAGCATACAAACTCAAAGGCACATATATACATTGATATATATGCACAGTAATAATTATTAAATAAAACAACGTTTAATTATTAAAGCCTTTTTATTTCACATCACACTGAAAAATAAAAAAAAAAAAGCAGTAAAGAAAGCATAAAACTCAATATCCTACCATCTAAAAGATGGATTTTGAGCTGGTGTATACATTATAGAGTCTACCTATCACCGTAACAACCAAGACATAAAAAGTCATTTAGTATAGATGGGAATAACTTTTTTTTTTAAACTGTATTATTAAAACTTGCAAACTTTGTTACTTTATTTCCCCATCCGGTCCTTTCAAAACCTAGAGATGACATCATTAACTCATGCAGCCTGGGATCCATAATGGAAATGCTGGTGGTTCGCATAGAACACAGAGAGGATTTTATAGCATCTGGTAAGTTTATAGCAATTAGCAGTGGACAGGCTGTTCTCCTGTCATACTCCATTGCTGAGTCCAAGAACACACACAAATTATGATTAGTAATGATTTATCATATGACAAAGTCATTTATCTTAGTCAGTTAAACCTTAAAGCCTCCCGATCTGACAGCTTCTGAATATTTTTCCACTTGTCCTTTTGATGACATAACACATTTCTATAAATACTGAAGCTATTAAAAAGAAGAAAAGCATACAAAATTGCCAACGAGAAAATCTGTGCAGTAAAAATGAATGTCTGAAAAGGATTTGACGGAATAAGAATTAGGAGCTTAGAAAGTTACAGTCTAATTACTTGTCGCAATAAAATTGCTATTGTAAAATCTAGAGCATTGGGGGCCCAATCTACAAGAAGGACTTAGCAGAGGCTGAGAGGGCTTGAAGACGGGTGACATTATTAGTTACAGAGAACAGGAACTGTGCAATTTGAGTCGAGAATAGCAGGCAGAGGGCTAAATGTTAGTCACCAGATATTGCCTGTAGTCTCCCTGCAGCTGATCTTTTATCCATTACTGACTTGCCATGACTCGTTCTATACTTTGTATAAAAGGCAACCATCTTGGTAGAGGCAGAGCTTTGCTTTCTAAAGTCAGAGTTATTCCCTCCACCCCTAAGACTGGCGATCTGGTAACTGGTGGTAATTATTAAAAACAGTGGTGGCTGGTGCTCAAAATTTGGGGAGGGGAGGGGAGGGGGGGGGGGGCATGCAAACAGAAAAATGTAATAGGCATTGCTCCGTGGCAAAAGAACGTGGTAAAATATTGCGTGACTTTGAGGTCACTCAAGTGTGAAAGGGGCCTTCAGTAATCAAGGTACAAAAATATGTAGCAGAAAACAAATTGGTCTAAAATATTAAAAAAATTTGATTTTAAACTTAATTGAAAAAAATTAAAAATTAAAACTTTGTTGCTCAGTGGGGAGGGGGTGGAATAAATCTTTGGGAGTGTTCAGGACGCATCGCTCTGCGCCCCAAGGACACTCTAGAAGGCCACCAATCACCGTAAGAGAAAAGAGGCACATGATGCCAAAACCCCCACCCCTCCCATAGCCAGCAATGTGTCCGGCGCCCCGCTCGCATATTAAAGGTACACTTTTTTTTTTTATGGTGACTAGCCTTGGGGGGGGGGGGGCGGTGCCCCTGCGCCCCCTATTGACCAGACACCACTGATTAAAAAGCAAGGGAGGTAGAGAAAGCACAGATCCACAGAACAAATGAACCAGAAGCAGGGAGATCCTTGCACTGTAGACTTTGAGCTACAGCTTCACCTCCAGCAAGTAGAACTGTGCAAAACACAGTAATGAAATCACAAAATCTCACTCCAAATATCTCAAGACTAGCAGTCAGAGTCAGCAGTGCCTTAGATGATTTCACACCGCAGATATAAAGGTATAAATATTTTTCAGAAGGAAGACAAGACAAAATTAAAAAAAAAATCCAGGATACTGCTTAGGCACAACTTACGTTTCTAAATGTTGCCCATACTATATCATATTTTCACTTTTAATTTCAGTTCCACCTTGAAGGGTTGGAGAGGTTATTCTACAATGCAAAATCACACAAAACAGCATAATTGCTGTTGACTTGAATCAAATTATTTACCATCAACTACTGAGTATTCATCAGATAAAACCTACTGTGCCAGTAAAGATGTATGTGTTCAATTGCTGTAAATAGAATATCCATCGCAACCTACAGTGCTCAGGTATTCAGTTATGCAAATCATTGATCCATTTAACATTACATGCTCTCAGTGGCGTACCAATGGGGGGGGCGGGGGTGCGGCCCGCCCCGGGTGCCACTCACTGGGGGGTGTCAGCCGGTGTCCTGCCCGGTGTGTTCAGAGTCAGACAGATCCCGCAGTGTGAAGGCAGCTGCAGTGGCTGGCAGCTCCTTCAGTCTGTGCTGCTAGTGGGGGGCGGAGCCGCGGCGGGAATAAGGGGGCGGAGCCGCAGCGGGAATAAGGGGGCGGAGCCGCGGCGGGAATAAGGGGCGGAGCCTCGGCGGGAAGAAGGTGAGTGCCCATTGCAAAAGTGTGTGCTGGATAGGAGGGGGATGGGGCTGCTACATATAGAGGAATTCATCTTTCTCTATTCTTCCTGCAGCTTCCTGCTGAATAACTGATTCTCCTCCTCTCCCTCCTGCAGGAAGAATAGGGAAAGATCAATTCCTCTATATACAGCTGCCCCATCCCCCTCCTATACAACTTCTTTTGCTGGCCCCTCAAAGTTCTTAACCTCCTCCAGTGCTCCTAATCCCCCCCTCAGTGCTTTTAGCCCCCCCCCCCCGCCAGTGCACTAGACCCCCCCTGTTCTTTAGCCCCCCCCATGCTCTTCAACTCCCCACAGTGCTTTCTCCCTCCCCCCAAGTGCTCCCTGTCCCCCCCCCCTGTGCTCTCCACCCCCTGATTTTCCTTGCCCACCCCCCTAAGTACTCCCTGTCCCCCCAGTGCTCTCCACCCCCCTGATTTTCCTTGCCCACCCCCCTAAGTGCTCCCTGTCCCCCCAGTGCAATCCACCCCCTGCACCTTCCAACCCCCCTACAATGCTTTCCAAACCCTCTCTTAATTCTCTCCAGTCCCCCCCCCCCCACCGTGCCCTTCAGCAACTCCAGTGCTCTCTGCTTTGTCTGTGCTCTCCGGCCCCCCTAGTGCTCTTCTATCTTCTATCATGTCCTCAGCCTCTGAGCATCTCCTGTACCATGTCTGCAGTCTCTGACCATCTCCTGTATCATGTCTGTAGTCTCTGACCATCTCCTGTATCACGTCTGTAGTCTCTGACCATCTCCTGTATCATGTCTGTAGTCTCTGACCATCTCCTGTATCATGTCTGCAGTCTCTGACCATCTCCTGTATCATGTCTGTAGTCTCTGACCATCTCCTGTATCATGTCTGTAGTCTCTGACCATCTCCTGTATCATGTCTGTAGTCTCTGACCATCTCCTGTATCATGTCTGCAGTCTCTGACCATCTCCTGTATCATGTCTGTAGTCTCTGACCATCTACTGTATCATGTCTGCAATCTCTCACCATCTCCTGTATCATGTCCTCAGTCTCTGACCATCTACTGTATCATGTCTGCAGTCTCTGACCATCTCTTGTATCATGTCTGTAGTCTCTGACCATCTACTGTATCATGTCCGCAGTCTCTGACCATCTCCTGTATCATGTCTGTAGTCTCTGACCATCTCCTGTATCATGTCTGTAGTCTCTGACCATCTCCTGTATCATGTCCTCAGTCTCTGACCATCTACTGTATCATGTCTGTAGTCTCTGACCATCTCCTGTATCATGTCTGCAGTCTCTGACCATCTACTGTATCATGTCTGCAGTCTCTGACCATCTTCTGTATCATGTCTGCAGTCTCTGACCAACTCCTGTATCATGTCTGCAGTCTCTGACCATCTCCTGTATCATGTCTGCAGTCTCTGACCATCTCCTGTATCATGTCCTCAGTCTCTGACCATCTACTGTATCATGTCTGCAGTCTCTGACCATCTCCTGTATCATGTCTGTAGTCTCTGACCATCTACTGTATCATGTCCTCAGTCTCTGACCATCTCCTGTATCATGTCCGCAGTCTCTGACCATCTCCTGTATCATGTCTGTAGTCTCTGACCATCTACTGTATCATGTCTGTAGTCTCTGACCATCTCCTGTATCATGTCCTCAGTCTCTGACCATCTCCTGTATCCTGTCTGTAGTCTCTGACCATCTCCTGTATCATGTCTGTAGTCTCTGACCATCTACTGTATCATGTCCGCAGTCTCTGACCATCTCCTGTATCATGTCTGTAGTCTCTGACCATCTCCTGTATCATGTCCTCAGTCTCTGACCATCTCCTGTATCATGTCTGTAGTCTCTGACCATCTCCTGTATCATGTCTGCAGTCTCTGACCATCTCCTGTATCATGTCTGCAGTCTCTGACCATCTACTGTATCATGTCTGCAGTCTCTGACCATCTTCTGTATCATGTCTGCAGTCTCTGACCAACTCCTGTATCATGTCTGCAGTCTCTGACCATCTCCTGTATCATGTCCTCAGTCTCTGACCATCTCCTGTATCATGTCTGCAGTCTCTGACCATCTATTGTATCATGTCTGCAGTCTCTGACCATCTTCTGTATCATGTCTGCAGTCTCTGACCAACTCCTGTATCATGTCTGCAGTCTCTGACCATCTCCTGTATCATGTCTGCAGTCTCTGACCATCTCCTGTATCATGTCCTCAGTCTCTGACCATCTCCTGTATCATGTCTGCAGTCTCTGACCATCTCCTGTATCATGTCTGCAGTCTCTGACCATCTCTTGTATCCTGTCTGTAGTCTCTGACCATCTCCTGTATCATGTCTGCAGTCTCTGACCATCTCTTGTATCATGTCTGTAGTCTCTGACCATCTCCTGTATCCTGTCTGCAGTCTCTGACCATCTCCTGTATCATGTCTGTAGTCTCTGACCATCTCCTGTATCATGTCCTCAGTCTCTGACCATCTCCTGTTTCATGTCTGCAGTCTCTGACCATCTCCTGTATCATGTCTGCAGTCTCTGGCCATCTTCTGTATCACGTCTGCAGTCTCTGACCATCTCCTGTATCACGTCTGCAGTCTCTGACCATCTCCTGTATCATGTCTGTAGTCTCTGAATATCTCCTTTAGCAAGTCTCCAATCTCTTACTCAAACTTAAACACATTGCTAATATTAGCTATCTATCTATGCTGAAGGTAGGACTGTGCAGGGGAGGCAGAGAGTGCAAAAGGGGGAACTGTGATTAGAGAGACGGAGGGCAGACTGCAAGGGGCACTGTGATGGGGGGCTGTGAAATTTGTGCAAAAAATATTCTTGAAAACATTAAATTTTTTTGTGGGTGTTTTTACATTTTAAAGTCGGGGGGGGGGGGGGTGCCAGATATAGGATCCGCCCCGGGTGCCAAATGCTCTAGGTACGCCACTGCATGCTCTGTAAAAGTATAACTAAAACTACTGTATAGCTATACACTACAGATGTTTATTAGGGTCTATCTATTCACTAACATATATGAGTCACTCTGTTTTACTCTTATTTCATAATCATTTTATTATTAAAATATTCACTACATATATATTATAGGTTTGAAGATATGACTTATTTTTGGAGCAGATTTATACTTATTTAACTGATAAAGGGTATTCTTTTTCATAAATTGCTCCCCTTAATGACCAGGCCGTTTTTTGCAATACGTCACTGCTTTACTTTAATTGCATGGTCGTCCAACTCTGTACCCAAATAAAACTGATGTCCTTTTCTTCCCCACAAATATAATTTTATTTTAGTGGTATTTGATCACCTCTGAGATTTTTATTTTTTGCGCTATAAACAAAAAAATTTAAAAAATATATATATATTTTTTACTTTACGTTATAAAACAAAAAGGGGAAAAAAATAAATGTATTCATCAATTCAGACCAATATGTATTCTGCTACATATTTTTTGTAAAAAAAAAAAAAATTACAATAAGCGTATATTGATTGGTTTTCACAATAGTTATAGCGTCTACAAACTTTGGGATATATTTATGGAATTTTTATTTATTTATTTATTTATTTACTAGTAACGGCGGCGATTAGCAACTTATAGTGGTACTGTGACATTGTGGCGGGCAAATCGGACACCTAACTGACACTTTTGACACTTTTCGGGGACCAGTGACATTATTGCAGTGATCAGTGCTAAGAAAAAAATGCACTGTCACTGTACTAATAACACTGGCAGGGATGGCATTAACATCGGGGGTGATTAAAGGGTCGAGTGTGCTCCTAGGAAGTGCTTTTTAATTGTGTGGGGGGTGCTTTGACTGGAAGAAGACAAAGATCCGTGTTTCTGCTTGGCAGAGACACAAGATTTCTGTCTTCCCCTCTAACAGAACAGCAGTCTGCCTTGTTCACATAGGCAGACCACAGTTCTGCCTCTCCTGAGAACCCTCGGTGGGTCCCGGCAGACATTGCGTCTGCTGGACCCACTGATTGGCTCCCGCTGACTTACTCGCCCCAGATTCACTGGATGAATTCACGTACAGCTATGTGATTTTACACAGGAGGGGTGACCTGCTGCAGTATATAAACAGTCCTTAAGGGGTTAAACTGCAAGTGCCATGGTGTTGCCCATGTGATCAGTTATGACACCAGCAATTTGATGGTTTGACAGTTTGGTTGAGGACACGAGCAAATTTGATTATTAGCAATACCGGCATTCCAGTAATGTAACTGTTTTTTGAAACCATTAAATCAATGGGGTTAGTTCCACTTTATGATTTACTGCTGTTTGGGTGCTGTGGGCTTCAGCAAAATGGCAGCCTCCAGCAAGAAGCAAGTTGTTATGGGTAAAGTTCTGCTTTAAGTAGTGATTTAGTCAGGCAGTATTTATGGAATGTGTACTGGTTGCTAAGGAGCAGACGGGTGCCCCAAAGGGCCTGGTAAGGATTGGAGGGGGGACTCCACGCTGTTTATTTTCTTAATTTTTTATTGCCAGAATTTTTTTTTTTCATTCTGCTGTAAGCGGGGAACTTAGCTGACACGTGATGACTCAATGGTTGTTAAGGATGCAGCAGCTGCCCACTTCCTAACAACCATGTTGTTTACTGGTTGTGAAGGATGCTAAAGCAGCACTTTTCTTAATAACCAGCTATTTACAGTCTTTGTGAAGGACGCCGGCTACAGCAGGCGGTAAAATACTACAGGCTTTTACTACTAAAATACCTAATGATGTCACAAAATAGCACATGCCAGGTGGCTGTTCCTTCAGAGCGCATGCGCCAGTGATGTCACCGGCTGCATGTACAGTAAATATCTCCTAAACTGTGCATGTTTAAGAGATATTCACAGAACATATAGGTAAGCCTTATTATAGGCTTACATATAGGTAACATTATTGTATGGGAGTGTACACCTAATATCCTTTTCTACGGATATCTACATGCTTTGATCATTGAATTATTTAACTGCCTCCAGGGAACCCTAAGCTTGATCTAAGGGATGCTTACATCTTAGTCCAGATCCAAAAAAAAGGGAGAGTGGAAGAAGGCCATAAAGGTCTACATAAAAAAAAAAAAAAAACTCAAAGAAAGGGGTTCATTTACCCTTCAATTTCACCTGCTGGTGCAGGTTTCTTTTTGCTGGAGAAGAAGATGGCATCCTCAAGTGACTACTGACTATAGAGGTTTGAATCGCAATACCATTTCCAATAAATACACACTCCCTTTGATCACTGAGTTATTCAGCTGCCCTCAGGGACCCTGAATTTTCTCAGAGTTAGATCTTGCTGACTCTTTCAACTTAGTCCAGATTTGTGAAGATGAAGAGGGAAAAACAGCCTTTAACAAAAGCGATGAGCAATATGAGTACTTGGTAAAGCTCTTCCATTAATACTACCTCTCATGACTACCTGGGCAAGTTCCTTGTAGTCTATCTGGATGACATTTTGATTTTTTCTTAGTTATTGGCAGACCATCAGCATCATGTCAAAGCAGTCTTGACTAGGCTTCACATACATTTCCTCCAATGCCATACTGGAGAAGTGTATTTTTCATGCTACCGCAATCTCGTGGCTGGGGTACATTATCTGTTAAACTGGCTTAGCCATGGATCCTGCCAAGGTCCAGACTATTTTTTAGTGACATTTGCATATGGATCTCAATCCTGCGTTCTGTGCTTCTTAGGTTTTCTTTAGAAAATGTACCAAGGCTTATCCACTTAGTGTAGGCAGGCAGTGCCCATCTCTGACCTTACCAAGATAGGCACTAACCCTAAATTGAAAATGTTACTTCGGTTCTTGTTTTGAGGCTTCTGGCCCTACCTTACCTTTGTTGTTGGATGTTGATGATTCTAAAGTGGGGGCAGTGACTGTTTTGCACCAAATGAACTTCCAACAATAATATCCATTCCCTGAGGATATTAAGTCAGCCAAGCATCCGGTGATCCCTCTTTCTCTAGGTTCAATTTCATCATAACCTACTGACCAGGTTCTAAAAATAAAAAGGCACAATCAGAAAGGGGACAGGAGTGTGGGGACCCAATTAAAACTCACAGTGGTATTTTATTAAAAAGATAAAAAGCACACTTACTGTTAGGAAAGGAACATTCCTTTGCGCAGACACACAAGCCTAAGAAATCCTGCTCGTGGCCAGTTAGCGGGTGCGTGCGCAAGTGCGAGCACGAATTGGCACCAGAAGGGCTATTGAACTAGTGCTGTGTGTCAGTGCCGTTTGGGCTATTATGTTCCTGTTATCAGTTCCTGCTGCTCTTACTGATCTGATCCTGCCTCTGACTCTGCCTAAACGCCACCTGTCTCATTCACTTTGCTGTTACCGACCCTGGCCTGTCTCCTGACTACTCTCCAGCCTACCACCTGAACCTGATCTGCTCGCTAGTTGCTGACCCGGACTGTCTGACTCTGTCTTTTGCCTATCCTGCTTCTGCACCAGGCTATCTGCATCCTTCACTGGCTCTTGTTTCTCTGCCAGTGTGTCCGGCCCTGTTATCCCTGTGTTCCAGACGCACATCAGCACCAGCCAGCGGGAAACTTTCCAAGCACTTGTGCGACTCTATGCTCCGGCATTCCCTGTCACCTTACCAGGGACTCCAGAACCAGAGCTGTAAAAGAGGCCTTCCTCAACACTTCAGGCTCCACCACCAGGTACGTTACACTTACATCTGAATTACTGTACAACAGCAGAAGTAGCAGAGATTAGAGGCCTATAACACCATCCTCCACCTCCAGTTTGCCTCATGGCCCAGGCTCTACGTCAAACTGGAGGGGCAATAACGGGTTTTGAAGGAGGTTTGAGTAAGAAGCTTGGCCAAAATTAGGAGGAGGGGGGGGACAGGGAGCGCATGTGCTGAGGGGGGACAGGGGTTGAGAGGGGACAGGAGTAGTGATAGTGGTATCACTACTCTTGAGGCAAGAGACAAGCAGGGACCGGCACGTCTGAAGGGATACCAGGGTTGCCAGTGAAGTGACAGCTCTGCCAAGTAAACAAAAAGCAGCAGCAAAGGAAAACGTCCACCACTGATTTCCTCTGCTGGGCTCTGCACTAGATGATGTCACCAGTTAGAGTCCAGCAGATAAGTGAGTATAAGAAGTAGTCTTTTGCTACTGGCTCTTTGTTTACAAGTTTTAACAGTGATTGTCTGAGCTGTCACTGCACTGGCAACCCCAGCATCCCTCCAGAGGAGCCCAGGCCTGGCTTATCCATGGCACCAGTGATGGTCTGAGCTGTTACTGCATCTGTCTGGAGACATATCAGCAGACAAGAACAGTAAAAGAGGGATGATTCTTCTACATTATTCCAGATGTTATCAAGCAGCCAGGTATTGAGCACCAGTGCCCCCTCCCCCACTGACAGTGTCCACAATCTGCCCCCACGAAGCACCAGGACACCCCATCTCCATAGAATAATCACCAGGACACCCCTGTCCCCCAATGAGCCCAAGTGTCCCCCTTCTCTCCCCACTGAGCACCAGTGCTCCTCTTGTTCCCCCACTTAGCACCAGTGCTGCCTTGTCCCCCCACTGAGCACCAGTGCCCCCATGTCCCCCAACTGAGCACCAGTGCTTTCCCTGTCCCCCCAATGAGGACCAGTGTCCCCCTTCTCCCCCAACTAAACTCTTTTCTTCCCATGGAGCACCAGTGGCCCCCTTGTCCACTCCACTGAGCATCAGAGCCCCCCTTGTCCCCCCACTGAGCACCAGTGTCCCCCTTGGTACTGATCACTCAATGTTGTCATTCATAGTGAAGCATAATAAACTGTGTTTACTATGATTCAGTTTATGAATGAACAGGAAACTGCTCAGCATAGAGCACTTCCTATTCATTCATTGCCCAGTGCAGCTGAGGCTGCAGAGAAAGGGACTGGGGAATTTGTCCTCAGTTCCTTTCTCTGGCTCAAAATTGAGACATTGGGGGTCTGTTTAAACCGCTGATATTTCACCACAGCCCCCCAATAGGGCTCCTAAAAAATGAATAAAATTGTTAAAACATAATAATAAAGAAAAACAACTGACACTGTCCACTGCCCAACTGACACCAACATCTGCTATAATGACCCCATCTTCTTTGGAGGAGCCAACTAAGTCTTTGTCTTGGGTGAGAGAATGTCTAGCTTAACCACTGGAAAGAAGGGACACTCCTTCGAAAAATGTTACCGCCCCTCCCATTTGACAGAGAACCCACAAGGCAGACCAGTGGCAGAGGATACGTTTATTGGAGGACATCTGGCTGTATGCTGAGTGGATCATTCTGAGCCAGCAATGGAACTTTGAGCATCTGCGAGTAGTGGATATGCCAGAAGAATTTTGCAAGTTGTGTAAAAGGAAATCGATAAACACATATATACCATTAACTGAACTGGATTACAGTTCACCTAAACTGGTCAGAGACACAGTAATTGCTTTTGATTACAGTTTTATCGTGTCTACAGGCTTAAAGAATTGTCTCCTGAAGTATGCACTGAAAACATCATTACTGATTATAGCAATTTTGCCACAAGGTTTAATGGGATTTATTAGATATTCTTTGGATATATATGTATACAATATCTACATCGATAGGCTGTGCATTGTTGTGGTTTATTGTATTTTTAAACATAATGGTTGAGATGCAATGCTTTTAATATGTATTTTTAGCACATCTGTAGCAAATAAAATGAGAAAAAAAGTAAAAAATGTTTATCATTTTTTTTCAGACAAATAGAGCTTTATTTTTGGTGGTATTTAATCATCACTAAATTTTTGCCTGAATAAACGGATAAAGACGAAAAATTTAAACATGAATTCGAACAGGTAATTTTTCTCCTTCACTGATGTGCGCTGATAAGGCAGCACTGAGGAGCAAAGATAGGCTGCACTGATGAGCACTGATGAGGCAGCACTGATGAGGGGGCATTGATGGGCACTGATAGGCTGCACTGATGGGCACTGATGAGGCAGTACTGGTGGGCAGTGATGAAGAGGCACTGATGAGGCTTCACTGATAGGCGGCACTGATAGTCACTGATAGGTAGCACTGATATGTGGCACTGATAGGCATCACTGATGGGCACTGGTAGGCGGCACTGATGGGCACAAGTAGGCGGTAGAGATGTCCTAGACATATATAGGTGTGATAGTAGCAGAAATATATTACTGTAAATGATTTCATTAGCGCAAGCATATATTTCTGCTACTATCACACCTATATATGTCTAGGTGTGTATATAAATATATGGATGTGTGTATATACACCACTATACACAAGTTCAGATGTTTTGCCTGCCTCCAAAACCCCCCAAAAAATGCCAGCAAAAACACACCTGGGCATTTTTTTTTTTTTGACGCTAGCGTTTTTTTGGCATTTTTTTGGGTTCTTTTGAGGCAGGCAAAACATCTGAACTTGTGTACAGTGGTATATATACACACATTTCATATATTTATATACACACCTAGATATATATAGGTGTGATAGTAGCAGAAATATATTACTGTAAATGATTTCATTAGCGCAAGCATTTATTTCTGCTACTTTCACACCTATATATGTCTAGGGGTATATATACAGACATATATGTGTATATATAGCCCCTATACACATGTTCAGATGTCATGTCTGACATCAAACATGTCCTCAAAAAAGCACTGGCAGTGGCAGCCCCTGCAGCATAAAAAATGCTTGGCTGGTGAGAAGTCATATGGGTGTGCCGAAGCAATTCAGAGAAATGATCATTTCTCTATAGCGGTCACCCTGCTATGGAAGGGTTTTGTCACCCTGCCATAGCAGTCACTGCCAGTTAACCCTACACTACACTACGGTCCCCTGACACTTAACACTTTCCCTACAGAAACTAAATTTTTGAAGCTAACTTAAGTGTAAAGGAGCACTCTAACTACACTAGATATCCCTTTCCTCACACTAATAAATAGCTAAATTACACTTTTAAAGTAAAATTAACAGAACTGCTTCCACTCTCTTCCATGTCCAGTATAACAATGCTAGGAATATGGCGGGGCGATCTTATATACTGGGGGGCGTATTCACTAATGATTGGTCTAGGGACCCCCTAGTCACTCCAATCACATTCCTAGCATTCTCCTGCCCCCTCAATTGGCTTTTGCTAATGGCTCTGGTCCAATCACGGGCTTTTAAAGCCCATTTCCTGAAGCATTGCATTTTGGTCGGTTCTGGTTGCCGAATTCCGAACTTTTTGGGCAAAAAGTTCTAAATTCGGCCGAACCTCGAACACCCAATGTTCGGGCCGAACCGATGGTGGACCCGAGCCGTTCGATCATCCCTAGTGGCCATGTGCCTCCAGTGTGAGGACACTAAATTAAGAGTGTAGGACTGCAGATATAACAGGGTGCCGTGAAGTTGCTCTGCAGCTTTCACATGCGTTTTCAAATGTGTGTCAACTAAACCCCTGTTCTTTGTACCAAGAGACAGGTTTTATTTGGTTGGTGACAGACTGGAGGGTGAGTACATCAGACTGGGGGCTGGCTGACTTTCATGCACCTCTTACAATCCTTCAACCTCATTTTGAGGTAACTTTTAATAACATTCAATTAAAATATGATTTGTGTATTGTGAATTGTATAATCTATATTGTTTTTTCTTTATTTGCTCATATTTTTCCCTACGAAAGTGGAGTTACCCTTTAAGGTAAGTGGAATAATCAGAGAGCAACCAAAGGCTTCAGCAAGGTAGGCTGATTTATCCTGAAGGACAATATCCCAATATCCATACTTTGAGCTGGCTGACTCCCTGTCATCCTCGGTCTCTGTCTACCCTGTGATGCCTACAACCTCACACTGATTACAGCTGCTTGGTCCTAGGTGTTCCCTATCCATGCTGTTTCATGTTAACTTCTACGTAAGTGTGCTGCTTATTTTAACAAAGTGTTTTTTTTTTTATACTTACCTCACCACCCTGCTATACGTTCTCTTCCACGTTAAGGTGATCCTACCCAGGTCTTCTGCGGAACCTGCAGATGTTCCAGTCTCGGTCCCTTCTCCTGTTCATCTATCCATCAAGTTGCCTCATCCACTCCTCTACCCTGTTGGTGGTCTACAGATACAGATGAAAGTTCCAATGGACCAAGGGAATTTGCCCTTCTTCTAGGAGCACCATATGTTCTGTGTACTTGTACACTCTTTGGATTGGTTAAGGCAGTGGTCCTCAACCCTGGCCTACAGGGCCCACTAACAGGCCAGGTTTGCAAGATAACTGAAAAACATCCCAGGTGATATCATTTGCTGCTCAGTGATTGCAGTACTCTAGTCTTCATCTCCCCAAGGTAATACTTAAAATCTGGCCTGTTAGTGGGCCCTGAGGACCGGATTTGAGGACTAGGGATGATCGAACTTTTCAAAAGTTCGGTTCGGCCAGAACATCCGAACTTCCCGAAAGTTCGGCCCGGATTTCAGAACCCCATTGAAATCAATGGGACCCGAACTTCGGTAATCAAAAAACACCATGTTGAAGCCCTAAAACCCAATAAATGCCCCTAAAATGTGCCTAGGGTTCTGGGTCATACCCCAGGGACTATTAATCACACAAAAAAAAGTTCTTAAAAATTGTCATTTTTGATAGAGAGACAATTTTTGGAAAAATTAAAAAAAAAAAAAATGTCTTTGGATTTAGTATCTGGGGTGTCTAAAAAGTGTACCTGTGAAGTTTCAGCTCTGTAGCATGTCCAGAACCAGAAAAAAATATTGTTTGTATTAGAACACTTACAGAACAGGTTAGTGGCTTCTCGCTTTTCACACCTTGCCGGTTTAATAGCAGGTGTTTTTTTGGGCATTTTTTGGGTTCTTTTGAGGCAGGAAAAACATCTGAACTTGTGTATACGGGTATATATACCACTATACACAAGTTCAGATGTTTTGCCTGCCTCTAAAGAACCCCAAAAAATGCCCAAAAAAGCGCCTGCTACTAAACCGGCAAGGTGTGAAAAGAGCGTTTTTTTGGGCATTTTTTTGCATTCTTTGGAGGCAGGCAAAACATCTGAACTTGTGTATACGGGTGTATATACACACATACTTATATGTATATACACACCTAGACATATATAGGTGTGATAGGAGCATAACTATATTGATGTTAATTATTTCATTAGCGCAAATAGTTTTTTCTGCTCCTTTCACACCTATATATGTGCAGGTGTATATATATAGACATGTGTGTGTATATATACCCCCTATACACATGTTCAGATGTCATGCCTGACTCCAAACATGTGCTTAAGAAATCACTATAGACGCCTGCAGCAAAAAAGAATGCTGACGGGTGAGAAGCTATATCCCTGCAGCGAAAGTGACTTGAGAGAAAATCTTTTCTCTATAGCGGTCACCCTGCCATAGCAGTCACTGTCAGTTCACCCTACACTACATTACGGTCACCCTGATATGGAAGGGTTTGGTCACCCTGCCATAGCAGTCAGTTAACCCTACACTACATTACGGTCACCCTGACACTTCACACTTTCCCTACAGAATCTAAATTTTTGAAGCTAACTAAAGTGTAAAAGAGCACTTTAACTACACTAGATATCCCTTTCCTCACACTAATAAATGCTAAATGACACTTTTAAAGTAAAATTAACAGAACTGCTTCCACTCTCTTCCATGTCCTGTATAACAATGCTAGGAATTTGGCGGGGGCTATCTTATATACTGGGTGGCGTATTCACTAATGATTGGCCTAGGGACCCCCTAGTCACTCCAATCACATTCCTAGCATTCTCCTGTCCCCTCAATTGGCTTTTGCTAATGGTTCTGGTCCAATCACAGGCTTTTAAAGCCCATTTCCTGAACCATTGCATTTTGGTCGGTTCTGGTTGCTGAATTCCGAACTTTTTGGGCAAAAAGTTCTAAATTCGGCCGAACCCCGAACACCCAATGTTCGGGCCGAACCGATGGTCGACCCGAACCGTTCGATCATCCCTATTGAGGACCACTGGGTTAAGGCATTGGCTATGGTGACTAATAAACCTTTCAGTAAATGTTCTTTTTGCATATTAGTAGTCCAACCTGAGTGATAACCATGGCTCCCTCCATAGATACAGTGGAACAGAATGATGTAGGCTGTCAGGGACAGGAAGAGGGTTATTCATAGGATTCTCAGGAAAAAAAAAATTGTAAATAAGAAAAATAATGCAGGGGCCTTATCGAAAGACGTGTAAGCTGCAATATATTACATCTTAGTTTTTTGGGTTCAGGTACACTTTTAAGACTTCTAGTGCTGACAACATTAGGCTGAGTGGGAGGGAAAGAGGTGTTCCCTTTGTTCGCAACAATTGCTTTTTGCCCTTCAAGAGAAAACACATTAGGCTTATATTTGAAGATAATGACAGATTTATTTATCTTTGGACTTTGCAAATATGGTCACGTTGTGCATTCATTGTGTAATTTAAGAACTTAGTAATTACTGAATGGGTCATTACTGTATTCTGGCCCTTGCAAAACTGACTTAGTAACTGAAACCAAATCCCTTGGATAGTGCTTCAGTAGTACAATAATATATAGATTGAGAATAAAATAATAATATATTCAGTTTCCACTCTTATAAGTGCACCTGTATTGCAAACCTGATATGGTACAGCAAGCCAGTGTAACAATTAAATTTGTAGAAAAATAATTTAAAGCTCAATTGACCTTTCAATTTAAATCAGCTAAATACATTTCAGGTGCATTAAAGCAAAATGTGTGCAAAGTCTTACCATTCCGTTCTTTTTTTTTTTTTTTTTTTTTTATGGTCTAAGCAAAAATGTCTGCAACCTGCCAGAATGTTGTAGAAAAGGTCCCTTGCTCCCTTGTCTGACACGCCCCTGCTAAGCCAGACCTGGAATGTGTGTTTCTGATTTAAACTGAAAGGTCATTTCGGCTTTAATGTAATAAACAATGTACTCATCTTGTATTGATAAACCTGTATTAAATATCCTGTAGATTTTATATGGATAAGGAATTTTTACTTTACTGCTAAAATGTCTGAATTTTTCTAACCTGGAATTCCTACCCTATAATGTGAAGATTGAAGTGTTTGAAGCAGCCAAATCCACCCAGAGTAGTTACTTGCAGACCATTAAGTCAGATTCAACAGACTTAAAGCAGAACTTCACTGAAAAATGGAAGTTCCACTCTTCCTCCTCCTCCCCCCCCCTTCTCTTTGACTTTTGGAACACAATTTTTTTTAAGCAGGAATGGGTACCATGTTTTGACAGGTACCTGCTCCCCACTTCAGCAGGAATCGCCTAGGTGATTCCATTGAACATTCACCCCCTTCCATTCCTGCCTGCAATCTTCTGGGACATGTTGCAGGTCCCAGGAGGCTGTGGGACCATTCACACAGTGCAGCTCACAAATGCCACATTGCTTTGTACTGCAGTGCAGAAAAAATTATCCTTCGATGCATTTGATGGGACCACCCACCAAACACAACCTATTCATCTGAATGGGGCTGTGCCATAAAAGCCCTGCAGCCTCCTTCAGTGCATACTGTTGTGGTGCGATAAAGACATATAGTAAACTGCGCTAACTGTAAGTAAGCCGCTAGCACACACAACCGACAAAAAAGCTTGACAAATTACAAAACACAATATAAAGTGCAGCGCTAAAAAAGGAAGTGAAAAGTCTAAAAAGATTACCTAAAATTAACAAGTAAATAATATTGCCAATATCCTTTGAGAAAGTCATCTATGACGAAACGCGTCAGTCCCATGCCAAAGACAGCCTGAATTGTTTGTTCATTACATGTGCTTATGCCTCTGGATGTCTATAAGTGTAGTCCATTTTATTTAATAAATCATTTTTTAGCAGATTTACACTATGTTTGCTTTATTTGGCTTATCTCCATATGTCATCGGGTGATTGGGAGTTTCCATCTTTCTCATCTTCATCATATGACTACAAACTGAAGCATCCGAGGTTGCAGCCTTAATTAGGATACCCACGTTATACCACGTGAGTTCTATCTGACCCATTTACTATATGGTAGTTTGGGTCCATATTTTCTGGTGAGTGCATATCATTTACCTTCTGATGGTGTTGGGATCTGACAGCAACTGTGATCATACACATCACCTTCGATTTCCTACCTCACTTTTACACTTGGAACTCACTTTTTTGTATCCACCTCTATATTATTTACTTGTTAATTTTAAGTGATCTTTTTTAGATTTTTCACTTCTTTTCTTAGCGCTGCACTTTATATTGTGTTTTGTTGTGGTGTGATGGCCTGGGTTTTTAGGGGTTAAAACAGGCAATGAGGAGGCAACGTATTGCATCCTCACTACCTGTCAAATATCTTCTGAAAAGTATAAATTTAAACAAGCCCTTAGCCACTTTGCCTTATAACAGGAATGATGAATTTTAAAAGATAAGTTCACTTAAAAATAAAAATAATAAATTCATTTTTTTACAGGTAAAAAAAAAATGCACAATTTTTTTTTTTATCGCGAGTGCAATGTTAGGTTTCTGCAGACAGTCCTGTCCTGTATGGGCAGGAAGTTACTGAAGTCCAGGAAGATCAATGAACTATGAGAGTGCTCACCAGTACCCTTGCAGTTCACTGAACACTACAAGCTAGCTGCCACAGTGACAGATGGTACTTGTAGTTCAGCTGCAATACCAAAGGGCCTGGTATGGACCTCGGGGGAGGAGGAAACAATTTTTTCTTTATTTTTTCAATAGCTGGGTGCCAGCAGTTGTAACCGCAAATCATTTTAAATGGGATTTGACTCTTTTATTTTTTTTAGAAATGCCATTTTTGCTGTAGCATGTTTTATGCATTCTACAAATGCGCATGTTTACAGGCACATTAGGGGACCCTCCAGGCACTATATTTAGAGGAATTATTCATTTTTATTGTTACACTTTAAGCATACTCAAAATCACTGCTCCTGAAAAAAGATACATGTCCCCTAGGACTGTACCCAAACCCCCATACCCCTTTTATGGCTAATTACATGCATATAAGCCTTCAAAATGGGCACTTTTTTCTCTTTGGCTCCCATAGACTTCAATGGGGTTAGCCGTTTGGGTTGGAACATTTCTCCTGTTCGGTAGTTCTGCTGTAAACCGAACAGGGTTTTTTTTGACCCATCCCTAGTGCCAATTTACAGTGTTGGGAGCTACATAGTATGCCCCTTCTCTCCTCCAGTGTCTCCATCTCCTTCTCTCCATCAGTTACCAGTGGTGACAGTATAATTGATCCATGAATGGATATTGCAACCTTTATTATACACTGCTCAAAAAAATGAATGGAACAGTTTGAAAACACATTAGATCTCAATGGGAAGAAATCTAATGCTTGATATCTATACTAATATGGGATGGGTAATGTGTTAGGATAGGAAGGATGCCATGTCCTTTGATGGAAATGAAAATGATCAACCTACTGAGGGCTGAATTCAAATACACCCTGAAAATCAAAGTGAAAAAATGATGTACTCAAAATGGAACTCAGTAGTTTGTATAGCCCCCACATGCTTGTATGCATGCCTGAAAATGTTGGACCATGCTCCTAATGAGATGATAGATGGTGTCCTGGGGTATTTCCTCTCAGATCTGAACCAGGGGATCACTGTACTCACTGTGTTCATCTTGTAGGGTTTTGGCAGTGCTCATCCTGTTCCTTCTTGCACAAAGGGGCAGATACTGGTCCTGCTGATGGGTTAAGGACCTTCTACGGCCCTGTCCAGCCCTCCTAGAGTACTTGCCTGTCTCCTGGAATCTCCTCAGTGGCGGCCGGTGCCTTTTTTTTTTTTGGCATCACCTGATTAGAGCCAGAGGCTCTAATAGGGCAATGCAAAGGGTGGACCTGGGGCGCAGAGCAGTGCGTCCCGAGCCCACCCATTGTGTGACAATAGCAAATGAAAATTCGCTATTGTCACACGGATCCTCCTCCTGGCCAATCAGGGAGCGCGTCCGATACGCGCTTCCTGATTTGCCGCAAGGCAAACCCCATGCCATTGGCCGAGGAGGAGGCGGGAGCGGGAGGAATCGAGGAGACAGACGTCTGGGGATTGAAGAGAAGCCGGCCACCGGGACACTGAGGAGAAGGCCCCACCGCGGCTGCTCCAGGGCTCCAGGTAAGTGCACTGGTCTGGGGGGGGGGGGGGGGCACACTGCATTGAAGGGGGCAGGCACACATGCAGGTCTCTGCATTGAAGGGGGCATGTACGCTGGTCACTGCATTGAAGGGGGCACGCACGCTGATCACTGCATTGAAAGGGGGCATGTACGCTGGTCACTACATTGAAAGGGGGCATGTATGCTGGTCACTACATTGAAGGGGGCATGTACGCTGGTCACTGCATTGAAAGGGGGCATGTACGCTGGTCACTACATTGAAGGGGGCATGTATGCTGGTCACTGCATTGAAAAGGGGCATGTACGCTGGTCACTGCATTAAAAAGGGCATGTACGCTGGTCACTACATTGAAAGGGGGCATGTACGCTGGTCACTACATTGAAAGGGGGCATGTACGCTGGTCACTGCATTGAAAGGGACATGTACGCTGGTCACTGCATTGAAGGGGGCACGCTGGTCACTGTTTTGAAGGGGGCACGCTGGTCACTGTTTTGAAGGGGGCACGCTGGTCACTGTTTTGAAGGGGGCACGCTGGTCACTGTGCATTGAAAGGGGGGTCACTGTGCATTGAAAGGGGGCACGCTGGTCTCTCTGCATTGAAAGGGGGCACACTATACCTTAATTAGTGAAGGCCCCTTTCACACTTTTGCGATTTCAAAGTCACGCAATTTTTTACAGCGTTTTTTGCCGCAAAGCAATGCCTATTACATTTTTCTGTTTGCGCCCAAAAATTTTGAGCACCAGCCGCCACTGAATCTCCTCCATTCTCTTGAGACTGTGCTGGGAGACACAGCAAACCTTCTGGCAATGCCACATACTGATGTGCCATCCTGGAGGAGTTGGACTGCCTATGCAACCTCTATAGGGTCCAGGTATCGCCTCATGCTACCAGTAGTGACACTTACTCTAGCCAAATGTAAAAATAGTGAAAAACAGTCAGAAAAGATAAGTAAGGAAGAAAAATGCCAGTGGCCTCCACCTGTAAAACCATTTCTGTTTTGGAGGTCATCTCGTTGTTGCCCATCGAAAGCACCTGTTGTTAATTTCACTAACACCAAAGCAGCTGAAACTGAATGGTGTTTCATTAATTTTTTTGAGCAGTGTATATAGATGGACTATTACCCCAGAATGCATTTGCATCAAAGACACATGAGACACGTTTGTCTTTTAATGTTGTTTAGTTCCAATACTTTTGCTTGGATGGATATTTCAGGCTGCACGTGGCTTACTGTGGGTGAACTGTGTGTTGCTTATACATTAATTCCCATTTTGGAAGACCTCTATTGGATATATACATAGCCATGGGATGTGGATACGCCATAAGCAATTTGCAAGTTGTATTAAAACGGATCGTTACACGCACATATACTATTACCTTAACTAGATTTCAGTTTGCCTGAACAGGAGAGAGACACAATAATTACTTTTTATTACAGTTTTATTGTGACCACAGGCTTGGAGAATTATCTCTTGAAGTACCTATACCATAAAGAAGTCATTATCGATTACAGCAATTTTGCCACAAGGTGTAGTGGGATTTATCATGGATTCCTCTTTAGCTATTATGAAATTATCAAATACAGGTATATTTGTATACAGTATTTAGAAGGATGGGATGCACAGTGTTGCGGTGTATTTTTTTTATTATGCATCGTTTTTGACATGCAATTCTCTTGACATGTATTTTACCATATTTGTAGTAAATAAAATGTATTTTAAAGATGAACTTCGGTCTTTAAAGAAAAAATAAATAAAAGTTGACATATACAAATACTGTAGCTATTGACTTTTAAAAAAGAGACACTTAGCAGCCCAGGTATCCATCTCTGTTCTCAACCATGCCAGATCTTAAATGGTTTTTGGTTCTCTGGGGCGGCCATCTTGAATTTTTTGAAGACAGCCGTGAATTCTTTGTGATTTACAGCTGGATCCATGCTGCCCTTTCTGATCAGTCCCTCATTCTCCTGGGATATGTGACTTGTCTCAGGAGAATGCTGGCAGTCAGGGGGGGAAGCAAACTTTTGCTCTGCTCGTCTAGGCAGGAAGTGGGTGCAGGTACCTGCTCCCTGAAAAAAAAAAAGTTCTCTATAATGAGAGAGGAGAGGAGGAGGATATTTTATAGAGACATTTTAGACATTTTAGGAGAAGTTCGGTTTTAATGATGGTGGTGACTGGAACAACCCTTTAATAATTGTTACTCTTGCAGAACTATATATAAAGCTTGATATCTGGAGAGAGCAACAATTCAAAATCCTGCACAGGGCCTACATACCGCACCTAAGGTGGTCAACCAACTCAGACCACCACCTATGTACTTCATGCAAGACCTCTCAACCTACTCTTTTGCACAAACTCTGGCTATGCCCATACATTTCTTCTTTCTGGGACCAGCTTCTAAGCTTCGTCACTCATACACTAGGGCTCCAGCTTCACAAGGACATATATGCTCTTCTATTCAGGAACCTAATCCATCAACTCCCTTCCTTACCAAAACGTCAGCAGACTTCTATGGCATGCCATAAACCATGGCTACTCACCTGTTTATGATTGCTAGGAGAGCCATCTTGAGACAATGGACGGCTATCCCCCCCCCCCCCCCTTTATGTCAGAAGTTTGTTCTGCACTGAACTTACAATTTATATGGAAACCCTTGATCTCTCTTTAAGTCCACACTCACGCCCGGGAACCCATTACACCAACCCTAAGGTCAACACTGGTGTAAGGACACTTCATGGATCAACGCTCAACCTCACCTTTACAGTATACCAACAGGATTGGTATTTTGAGATGTGCCAAATGTGATCTCTTAGGTTCTTTATCTTTCAGGCTCCATCACTGGGTCATCCAGTTCTACAGACAGTAGAACTGATGTGGCAAACCCTGCATCTGCCTCCCCCCCTCTCCCCCCCCCCCCCCCCCGCTTTTCAGAAGATAAATGCTGACTATGTATTTCCACAGGGGCACTGCTGGGGTCCTAATTTATAGTACAATGTATTCACATGGCAAAAATGTTGCTTTTTAGCTACTATATTTCCCATAATTGCAGTCACTTGCCCAGCAACGCTTAGTTTTATCATCTACTAGACCATTACTATGCATCAATATGCGTCTTATGTTAGCCACTACCTACTTCTCATATGCAGCCACTAACAGCTTCTATGCAGCTGCCAGAGTAGTCCTGGGTTTATTAAGACATAGTTACCTTCAAAATCACAGCCATGGGTGCAGTCTTCCTCTCCATTATTCAGCCATCAACCTAGCTGCCCCCCCCCCCTATATCCAGCCAAAACTCAGCCCACAATCACTAACTCACATGTACAGTATATGTAGTCACCAGTGCAATCTCTTCTCGTAATCCAGGCACCAAACCAATACTGTTAATATTGATCCAACAACTCAGTTAGCCTTCTATGTATAACCTTTAGGGTCCTTTCACACAGACACGGATGACACTTGTGTCATCCGGTCCATATGTCCGTTTATCATCCCATCCATTTGCGGATAATAAACGGAGATAATGTATGTCAATGGGATTGCGGATTTCAGCGGATGACACCGCTGACATCCGTTTTTGCGTGAGTTTTTAAAGGGAAGAAAAATAGTGTTCTCTTCCGTTCCAAAAAATGGAACTGATAGGAAAGGACGCAAATCGGATGTCAGCGGATGGTCATCCGCTGCCATCCCCTGACATCCGCAATCCCATTGACATGCATTATGTCAGTTTTTCATCTACAAAAAAATGGGATGAAAAACAGACATACCCATGTGAAAGGGCCCTTAGTCTTGCCTTATGCGGTCAGAAACCCCAATTGGAGAACAGTTCCTTTAAAGTGAATCTGTGGCCATCTACCAGGCTATAAACATTTCAATATTTACATATTTCTAACAACCATTAAATAATCTTTTAAAAAAAAGCCCTCACTGACCCCTTTAGCTTCAGGCATTATGGAATAATTCATCCTAAAAATTTACAGCATAGGTACTGATATTATTCGGTTTATTCTCTCGGCAGCTCAACTTACCCTGCTCCTCCCTTCCAGAGCTCTTGCTTTGTGCCCACATTAGAGATGACAAGGCTGTCAAGTCACTGCTGAGAGGGGAGAACAGTTTATTGTGCCAAGACAGCAACAGGTTGAGAATTTCACCAAAGTATATAGATGATTATAAGTGAAAGTATACTGTATATAGTTCTATATTTAAAATATAATGACATATGTTACATCAAGCAAGTAAAATGATAAAATTAGGTCATTGTTACAATTATAAGCTTCATTGGCAGGGTAAGACTGAGAACCTTTGACCGGGAGGCAAACACAGCCAATTGGCTGTTTCACGGTATGGGCAATTTCCTGTGGGCTGAAAGTAGTTTACCATGCAAAGTGTGCCCTGATGCTCTGTTGAGTGGTGGGCATAGTAAAAGCTGAGTGTTCCTAAAGGACATTGCTTCACAATAAAGTGTAGTGAAGGAGGGCTTTAAAGCTTCCCTTTGGAAGATTTTGTGATTGCAGGTCTAAACAGGGGGCAAGTAGATATATACATGCCTGACGAAGTGGTCCAGTGTCCCCCCCCCCCCCCTGACATTTTTCACTCTTCACTCACTCCATGGAGTTCTGGAAAATATGTACATTGATCTGTGAAGTCATCTGTTGCTGCATCATCCGCTATCCCTCAGCCTACTCCAGACGCCTGTGCAAATGGAATATTGACATAGTTAAATATTTAATGCCCAACATGTGTCACTGCCTGCTGACCTCCCTCTGATCAATGCCCAAATGGTGAGATATCTTTTTTCGGAGCCTCCAGCTCAATACATCTTTATATTACTGGCCCAATGGGCAAATGTCCTCCAGCTCCCTGGCTCAGTCCTCCCCTGTTCATTGGTCATGTAAGGGAGTGAACCTTTATTTAATGTGCTTCTGTTTTATAATGGTGATGACTATAAAGGTGATGTGGTGCACTCAGTAAATTCCTAATGAAGGTATCTACATCATACCTGTAATGATACAACAACCCCCGCAAGACCATGCATCACTTCATCTATGCCTTTTTGCCAATGGGTTCATTCAATTATGGATGAGCAGGGCATGCTGTATGCTCTGCATCCAAGATGTAGACTGGTAATGAATTCAAATAGGTTCACCCACTAAAGTGTAACACTTAATGAGGAAATAAAGCTTCCCCTGTAACTTGTATCTAGAGGTAAGCCTATAATAAGGCTTACCTCTAGGTACTGTAAAAATGTCCTAAACATGCACCGTTTAGGAGATATTTACTTTGCATGCAGCCAGTGACATCACTGGTGCATGCGCTCTGAAGGAACCTGCTTAAGGGTAATTAAGGGTATGCAGCTACTGTATGTAGCACAGAAGGCTGGATTTTATTAAAAGAGCTTGTGCATCATTTTCCAACTCTTTTTCTATGGTACGGTGTGGTACAGTCGGCTGGAACACAGTTCGGGGGATACCGCTCTCCACGCTACGGACTTCACGCTAGCGGGTGCGGCTTTATTTTTAATCGCAGTATACATGTAATTTTGATCTCTATTGTTGAAATAAACCTTTACAAACGGTACTTCACCATCTGGAGCCATTTATTTCTCTCCAACCGGATCCTGAGGACATTGCTTGCCTAGGAAGGGGATCTCGGTCTATGAGGGATAAGCCCAGCAGGTACCGCATCTGAGGCCAGGAGGGCCATCAAGCCTTATTGGTCTTTGTGCCGTAAGGTAACTCAGACCCACTACATTTGGCAAGCGTACATCTTACTTATCCTAAAACACTCGATCGGCTATTGGACCATAGGAGGATCCAGCACTGAGCACCTGCACTTTTCTTTGCACTACAGTGATATCAACTTTCACCAAGTCACTTATGAACTTTGTATTGGACTTTAATTTGCACTTCTATGCACCTTTTGACACTTATTTGACTTTATGATATTTATTGGGTATACTATTTCTTAATAATGTATTTTATTGGTATTATTTATGAATTTTATTGATCTTGATTTTAGTGATGACATTTTATCTTTATGAATAATTTTTGCCTTTAACCTACAATTCCCTGTCCCTAGTCCCTATTAGCAAGCGCTATTTAATCCCAATTAGCTTGGGGTTCATCCATTCCAATCCATGGTATGGTATAGTATGGTATGGTATGGTATGGTATGGTATAGCATGGCATGGCATGGTATGGTATGGTGTAGGTTTCAGCTGTGTATTAAGCTGTTTAGCTGGAGTTGCTTCTACTAATTACTAAATTACTTCTAAAAATACTAAAGTGTAATTAAATAATGATACTTAATAAGTTACATTTATAGTAATAAAGTTCAGGCTAGTAATAACACAGAATCAAGAAAGTGATTTTTTTTTCTTTTTTTGGCTTCTGTCATTTATCACTTAAATTTACCATGTCCTTCTGAAACGAAGGGAACTGTGAAAGTAGAAAATTCTAGCGATGCAATCTTAATTGCATTAATTTTCCACATAAAGCACATATTATACAGAGACAGACATCAAATTATCTAATCTTTGAACGCAATTATCTTTAGCATTTTTTTTACATTTAATTGATATGGCTGTCATAGTTAATTCACTTACTGAACTCTGTTCGGTCATGATGCCAAAAAGAAGTCAATTTACAAATGTTACAGATTTTCAACAGTGTGAAAATATTATCACAGACAATTGGAATATGCAAATGGCCCAGTCTTTGTTACTTAAAATACCACTTTGTCAATATCATATTTAGTAGCAATAACCCAATATAAATGGATATAAATGGTTGCTTCAGGCACTGGGAACTTGCTAAATAACGAATAGATTCATGATAGCTCCAGGGATATAACTGTGTCATAGGTCCCCATAGCAGGGCAATTTAGGGTTCCCCAGGCTTTCTAATCTTCATTAGAATGACAATTTTATTATATATTATAATATTATGTGCTTTCATATCAATCTTATGGAGGTTAGCAATATATATATATATATATATATATATATATATATATACACTATATATATATATATACACACACACACACACATACATATATACACACTATATTACCAAAAGTATAGGGACGCTTGCCTTTACACGCACATGGATTTTAATGGCATCCCAGGCTTAGTCCATAGGGTTCGATATTGAGTTGGCCCACCCTTTCCAGTTATAACAGCTTCAACTCTTCTGGGAAGGCTTTCCGCAAGGTTTAGGAGTGTGTCTATGGGAATGTTTGACCATTCTTCCCATAGCGCATTTGTAAGGACAGGCACTGATGCAGATGAGAAGGCCTGGCTCCCAGTCTCTGCTCTAATTCATCTCAAAGGTGTTCTATCGGGTTACGGTCAGGACTCTGTGCAGGTCAGTCAAGTTCCTCCATCCCAAACTAACTCATCCACGTCTTTATGGACCTTGTTTTTACAGTGGTGCGCAGTTATGTTGGAACAGGAAGTGGCCATCCCCAAGCTGTTCCCACAAAGTTGGGAGCATGAAATTGTCCAAAATGTCTTGGTATGCTGATACCTTAAGAGTTCCCTTCACCAAGGGGCCAAGCCTAACCCCTGAAAAACAACCCCACACCATAATACCCCCTCCACCAAATGATTTGGACCAGTACACAAAGCAAGGTGCATATACACATGGATGAGCGAATTTTTGACACTGACATTTATTACACTTTTGGGATGACCAGTGACATTCCTACAGTAATCAGTGCTAAAAATATGCACTGTTACTCTACTAATGACACTGGCAGGGAAGGGGTAAACAGCAGGGGCGATCAAAGGGTTAAATGTGTCCCTAGGGGTGCTTTCTAACTGTGTGGGGGATGGGCTTGCTGCATGAACACAGAGACCTGTGTTCCCAAATAAGAGGAACACAGGATCCCTGTGTTCATTACTGACAGAAACGCAGTTTGCCGTGTTTACAAGGGCAGACCAGCGTTTTGTCTCCACAGGGAGCGATCGCTGGTGCCCGGTGGACATCACGGCCACCGGACCTCCTAATTGGCTCCCCCTCTAGCTAATTGGTCCCGTACAGTTACATTGTTTCGTGGGGCAGAGCCGTCTTGCCACAGTATATGTACTGCTAGCGATCGGCAAGTGGTTAAAGCAAAAATCAAGCTTTTATGTATTGTTTTCAAACATTGAGAATCTGATATGGCCCACATACTGTGATGTATTTGCTAGTGAGTGTAACTGAAAGCTATGAAACTAATACCAAAAGAATAATTTGTTTTTGGAACACAGCCTGATGTCTTAAAGTACATCTAAGGCCAAACATTTTTTTTGACAGAGTATCTGCATCTCATTCAACAGATTTCCCTCACAGCCTGTCCTGTGGACTCAACAGAAAGTGAGAGGTTATATTCCCAAAGCAAAAAAAGTCCCCTCTGAGACAGAGTTCTTGGAAAGGAGTGTACCCACTGGAAGATTTCTCGGTAGTTCCTCTGCCAGACTTTCACATCATTGCAGGACTCAGAAATCACATGGAAGTCAGCTTTAGGAACACACTTGTATAAAGTACTCGAAACCCATACTTGAGTAGAAGTACAAGTGCTCGATCAAAAAGTGACTGGAGTAGAAATAGAAGTGCTCTATCAAAAAGTGACTTGAGTAGAAGTACTAAAGTATTCAACATTTTTTGTACTTAAGTATTGCAAGTAGTTTTTTTTTTAATTTTGCTACTCAAGTACTGAAAGTAAAAGTACCAGTAGTTTTTAAAAAAAAATTGCTACTCAAGTACTGAAAGTAAAAGTACAAGTACTGTGTTAAGTAGTTATTAAATAAAGAAGTCAAAAGTTTGAACATTATATTGTTTTTTATTATTTCAAATGATTAACTGAAAGGACAATCACAATTCCTTTTGCTGTAACTTTATGTAAACAAAAACAGATAAAGTATGCCCCTCCCTTCCCCTTTAAAGCATCCCTCCTTCTCTTCCCTGCATGTTTTTTTTTTTTCTCCACCACTTATTGGTGCGCAAAATCATATATAAACCAATGTGATATACAACACTATATTCCAATAATAAAATAAAGGAAGAGTGTATGAAATCAAAGTCAATAAAAAGTCCATATATATAATGCCATAATACCATATATATGTGACAAAACAAGATGAATATATTTTCAAAGGTGCAGGAATCAAACAGGTGCTATTCTAGATAATAGGTGCAGACTCCCACCACCTTGTGGATTTCCCCCTTACCCGGCGGATGAAGGTAAGTGCAAAATAATATCCAAATAGACTCTTCCAGTGAAACAAACCTGCAAAACCTGTGCTCTCAACTTCCAGTGAAAAAAGCAAAATCAGCCTCTTACCAGAAAAAAGGTCTATGTAAGCTTGTGACTCTCCTTGGTTGGGGGAGGTTCTCTTTCCCCTTACCAGCAGATACATAGACCATTTTATTTATACATACAGTAGCATTTATTTTCGTATGCGCTGATTTACACATGACATTATACACATTTTTTTGAACTTCATGAAACCTGCCATCTACTGTTCTGGCAGTGGTAATTTTTATAATTGTAACGAGTAACTATGCAGCACTAAAAAAAAATATCGGAGTAGAAGTATTGAAATCATTGAAAAAATGTAGTGGAGTAAAAGTGGAAGTAGGAGAAAAAAATTCTACTCTAGGAAAGTACAGATACCGCCTTTCGGTACTTAAGTACAGTAGTGAAGTAGTTCTACTTAGTTACTATACATCTCTGTTTAGGAACCAGTGGAAACAGTGGGTGAGATTGATGTTCCTGGAGATGTCAATTTCCCAGAAGACTTCACCTAGGGAAATCTCTTGAATGACATGACATTTGCTGATGTGGGCAGCAGAAGAAGTAAACATTTGGTCTCTTCTTTAACAGGTGCAGCTTTTAGAGTAAACCTCTGTTTATTGATGGGGTCACATTAATTAGCAGATTTGTTATATCATGTAAAGTAGGCTAACAGTATTTTTTTTTTTTTTTCTTGAAGCCAGTTTAGATCAAGCTTGCTGTACCTGAAGTCAGGGCCTCTGATAGGGGGGGCCACCGGTCCTCCTGTAGCGGGCCCAGGCACACAGGGGCCCCAGACAGCAGGAGGATTGGTGGAGCAGAGAAGGAACAATGCCCTCTAAAGCAAGTTTCTCCCCCTTTCCCTTGCATCGTCTTTCAGTTGCTTGGTGAGAGGCTCACATGACCGGATTTAGGGGATGGTAGGGTGGCTGGGTTGTGCCCACCCAGATCTCAGTTCTGCCCCCTTGTCTGGCTGTCACTGAGCTCCTTCCCCCACTCCCACCCGCACTCACAGCCAAGATATAGAGATGGCAGCCTGGAGCCGAAAGAGAAGAGGCAGACAGGAAAGAGCCGGGAGGAGGTGCGCTGTGTTGTGTTCTCCCATCCTATCAGAATAGCGTTCCTCTATTCATATTTCCTGCTGCCGGGAGGTGAGCAGCCCTTGGAGGAGATAGGGAGAGATGTGTGTGAGTACGATGCGATCTACCGTAAGAGCGATCCGGTCTCATGTGCTGTATAGACCAGCACTCTTCTGTTGGAGGGGAGAGCACAACACAGCGCACCTCCTCCTGGCTTTAGGTGGCTTCCCCGCTGTAAGTTGGGGGAGGGGGATCGGCGGCTATCTGTGTTGGGAAATGTAATGGGGATTTTGGGAGGGGGGGTATGCACTAGAAGATATAATCGGGGGGATATGTGCTAGGAGGAGGGTTTGGGGGGTGCTTGGGCAGGGGTTGAACCAGGAGAGGGGATGTTTAAGCCAGGAGGGATTGGGGAAATTTGGGCTAATAGGATTTGTGCTGGCAAGGGGGATTTGGGGGATAAGATTTGTGCTAGGTTAGAAAGTTTGAGAAAGAAAACATTTTTGCTGGTGATTTTTTGGGGTGAGGGAGATTTGTGCTAGGAGAGGGAATTCAGGTGGGATTTGAGCTGGGGGACAGGAATGGGGGTGGGGCAAAGATTTGTGCTAGGAGGGGGGAATTCGGGTAGGATTTGAGCTGGGGGGTGGGATTGGAGGTGGGAGTTGATGGAATATGTGCATTATTGTATTGCAAGAATTTTTGCTTGAAGATGGAATTTATGTTTTTTATGTATGACGAAATGTTTGTGTCCACTAATAATGATTTTCATGTATTTTTACTGAACATATAATTTTGACATTTTCGCAGGAGGAGGGGGGGGGTCGGGGGGCCCCATCAGGTAGGCTGTACGGGGCCCTGTGATTTCTAACAGCAGCCCTGCCTGGAGTGAAAGGAAGATAAGCCTCTACAGAGCCCTGCTGCTTGCAGTGAATTTGAATCCCAGACTTTCTTGGCAGCCTCACTGTTAAATTGCCAGGAGCAGAGTTTTATTGTTCTTCCACATAACAACACGTTCTAGGTGTCATAACAAGATCCAAAATTCCCTCATAGGAGAGAATCTTCCTTCATAGCGAGGGAAATTAAATTGAACTAAAGGCGCCTCTGATTTGCTGTCACTGTAATAGAACACATTGGCAATTCAATTTCCTCCTTGGTAAAAACCTAATTAGGCACACATCATGTTCCTGTGATCTTGAAATTGAGAGGAAAAAATGAAAAGCAGCTACTTAAAATTGAGGTTTTCAAAAATGCAGTTGAATGTAATTGTTTTATGATTGGTCTGTGACATTTTGCTGTACTAATTGAAGAAACGCTGGAGCATGTACATAAGATGTGACATCAAGTGCGGTAGTTAAGCTTGAGATGTGTCTTCACTTCCATAGAATGAACTTTGCTTGTAAAAAGAGATTGCTGTAATAACACTGGCTTGAAAAAGATTGATGGCAGATGTTGACTAGCAACCATTCAACAATTAACTTCAAATCCACCTGTTGGTTTGAAAAATTATTTATACTGGTGCAAAACCCCTAAAAACCACCAGCATGCTGATAAGAAACCACTTCCTAATTGATGACTCTTGTTCGTCTAATCCTGCCTCTCCACCATCCCAGTGATGGGCAAAGTTTGAACCAGAAGAGGTAGACCCGAGCTGGTGACCAGGAAGCTAGACACTTTTATCATGTTAGAACAACCCTGATCAGGATCCCAGACCAATGTGATAGCCATCAAAACCAATATGAGGAATACATGCACGCTGATAAGAAACCATATCCTAATTGATGGCTCTGGTTCATCTAACCCTGCTTCTCCACCATCCCAGTGATGGGCAAAGTTTGAACCAGAAGAGGTAAACCCGAGTTGGTGACCAGGAAGCTAGACACTTTTACCATGGTAGAACAACCCTGATCAGGATCCCAGACCAATGTGATGGCCATCAAAACCAATATGAGGAATACATGCATGCTGATAAGAAACCACTTCCTAATTGATGGCTCTCGTTCGTCTAATCCTGCCTCTCCACCATCCCAGTGATGGGCAAAGTTTGAACCAGAAGAGTTAGACCCGAGCTGGTGACCAGGAAGCTAGACACTTTTATCATGTTAGAACAACCCTGATCAGGGTCCCAGACCAATGTGATGGCCATCAAAACCAATATGAGGAATATATGCATGCTGATAAGAAACCTCTTTCCTAATTGATGGCTCTGGTTCATCTAATCCTGCTTCTCTACCATCCCAGTGATGGGCAAAGTTTGAACCAGAAGAGGTAGACCGGAGTTGGTGACCAGGAAGCTAGATACTTTAATCATGGTAGAACAACCCTGATCAGAATCCCAGACCAATGTGATGGCCATCAAAACCAATATGAGGAATACATGCAAGCTGATAAGAAACCACTTCCTAATTGATGGCTCTGGTTCATCAAATCCTGCTTCTCCACCATCCCAGTGATGGGCAAAGTTTGAACCAGAAGAGGTAGACCTAAGCTGGTGACCAGGAAGCTAGACACTTTTATCATGGTAGAACAACCCTGATCAGGATCCCAGACCAATATGATGGCCATCAAAACCAATATGAGGAACACATGGATATGACCTAAATTAGCAGGAAAATAGTTCAAAAGATAATATTTGTTTCCAAAAGAGGACTTACTGCTTCCTGCAGAGACAGTGAGCCCATCAAGTAGGTGAATTTAAACATGATTGAGATAAGATCTAAAATTGTTTTAATAAATGCTGAAGAAAGAAGAAAGACATAATAGACAGCTTTTTATTTTATTTATATATTTATTTATTTTTGCCTTCAGTCATCCTTGTTTCTATGACTATATGGTGCAACTATGCATGATAGCCAATCGGCTTCTGATTTCAGCTTGTTCATTTAGGCTTTGAAAATAACACCTGGAAGCTGATTGGTTTCTATGCAGAACTGCACCAGATTTTGCACTCTCCAGTTTTATTGAATCTCATCTGTCAGTTTAGGATCCATATATGAATCAAATAGTGTGGCTCTGAATTAAAAAATGCACAGAGCAGTTTCCCGAGCAGGCAATCTCCAAACAGCAGTGTTTCAGGCAATCAGATAGCGTAATGACGTCACGTATAGGCCTCACCTGACGCACGTTTCATCAAAGAATGACGTCTGCAGGGGAAATGGCCATTGGAGATCGCCTGCTCGGGAAACTGCTCTGTGCCCTTTTAATGCGATTTTATTGTGGAAAATATGTAAGTGCACCAGAAGAGGTAGACCTAAGCTGGTGACCAGGAAGCTAGACACTTTTATCATGGTAGAACAACCCTGATCAGGATCCCAGACCAATGTGATGGCCATCAAAGCCAATATGAGGAATACATGGATGCTGATAAGAAACCACTTCCTAATTATTGGCTCTGGTTTGTCTAATCCTGCCTTTTATCATGGTAGAACAACCCTGATCAGGATCCCAGACCAGACATTTCTATTATTAAAGATACAGATTTTTTAAACATATTGCACAATTAGATGTCAATGTCATTTTCTTTCTTGGCATTACATTGCTGGGAGAGCTCGCAGCAAGAGGATGAGGAGTGACAGGAAGACATCCTGGTTATTTTAAATGCGCTGTTGACCATTTATCATGGTCCATACTATCTGGTATAGAGCCTAACTTATCTTGTATGATGGGTGATATCACTGTAGTGATCAGCATTGGATGTATAAACAATTTATATCTTGGATTGCTTATACTCATTGGATAGCAGCGGAATCTATTTGCACTTGGATATAGGACTTCACACCCCATATTTTTTGGGATATTGCACTTTATTTACCAATTTTCTAGAATATTTAGTTCATGAATTGGGATTTTTTTTTGTTTTTAGAGTTTAATCATTGGCTTTTCATTTCACAAATTTTATTATGTTGATGAGTATTTAAGAAATGTAAATTTGTATATACTTTTTCACTATATGAATTGAGATTTTTTGTTGATATATTTTAGTTTTATGCACATCAATTATTGTATATTTTCTATTATGTTGTATTGATTCAGAGCCACACTATTTGATTCATTTATGCACGCACTTGGTATCACAGATTTTGGTGTAGGCTGCTTCTATGTGTTAAATTCTTCCCTAGTGCAGAGTTATTTTTTTAAAATATTTTTTAGTTTTAAATCTATGAAAAGCCGGCAAGTTCACTTTAGGACCCACAACCTGCAGTGTAAAGCCCCGTACACACGCAACGATTATCGGCCGACCGGTCGTCCGTCTTTTGTCCAGAGTGGTGTTTTGTTGGTTGGAATGTGCCTAGACTGCACACGAATTTTCTCGCCCAACAAAATTATACTTTAGTGATGTCGTGTGTTTGTTTGTTTTCTTTGTGTTCTTTCATCTCTGAGCATGCCCAGACTTACTCATTAGATTTTTCCCTGTCGAAATCTATACTGACTGCACGAAAATCGGCCGTGTTTTGACGGCGGACACAAATTTTATAGTCTTCACACCAGATTTTTTTCGGCCGAAAAGTCGGAGTCGGTTGTTGGAAGCATCATACTAACAAGCCGAAAATCGGCAGATCGGTCGTCGGACGAAAATTCCCTGCCAATTTTCGCTGCGTGTGTACGAGGCTTTACGCTACTGCCACAGATACAATTCCATACACGCCGACAAAACAGGCTCAGTCTACGGGATATCTTTTTGTTAATTTTATCGCAGAAAACTTGAAGAGGAGAGGGATAAAGGTGCAGGTTACTCTAAAACAATATCAGAAACCAGAAGGGCAAATCCAATATTCGGAGGCATGCATGAGAGTTCCAAACGCAGGTCTTACTTACAATGTCCTAGGAGTTGTCTGACCTCCAGCTTCCACACAACACTCTTTAGAGAGGAAGACAAAAATATCCTTCTTCAAACCAGAACAGAACAATGCCCTCCAGGTAAAATCTTTTAGCAAATCTTCATTAGGTCCTCAGTCCAGCAACTACCGAGGCCCAAACTGCAAATCTTCTCTCACACTAGCTGCCTCCCAGGGGCAGCAACCCCAGGAGAACTGGAACCCTTCCTGAAAAGGAAAGACCAATGGAAAGGCCTCCTAAATATTTATCTCCATCCTTGGCCAGCTTTTGGGTGCCCCTTCTCAGGGATTGGCTGAGGTCTGATAAATATTCATAACTGAATGATTGACCCTTCCTGCTGTATTTTCTGGAAGCTCCCTCCAGAAACAGGCAAGAACAATCAATCACCCAGCCTGGGTAACCTTGCCCAAACAAAAAATGTAATCACTGGGTACAGTAAAGCAAAAAATTAATTTAGCCTAACTTTTCGCAGGGTGCTACATCTACACACATTATTCGTTTTGTCATCTGCACAACCATAATGCGAATCCCTCATTCCACCACATCCCAAAGGTGCTCTATTGTAATGAGATGTGGTGACTGTGGAGGCCATTGGAGTACAGTGACCTCATTGTCATGTTGAAACCAGTGGTGAGATGATTTGAGCTTTGTGACATGGTGCATTATCCTGCTGGAAGGAGCCATCAGAAGATGGGGACACTGTAGTCATAAAGGGATGGACATGGTCAGTAACAATACTCAGGTAGGCTGTGGCATCTAAATGATGCTCATTTGGTAATAAGGGGCCCAAAGTGTGCCAAGAAAATATCCCCCACACCATTACACCACCACCAGCAGCCTAAACCATTGATATAAGGCAGGATGGATCCATGTTTTTATGTTGTTTATGCCAAATTCTGACCCTACCATCTCATTGTCACAGATAAAATGGGGACTCATCAGACCAGTCAACATTTTTCCAATCTTCTATTATCCAGTTTTGGTGATCCTGTACGAATGTTAGCATCAGTTTCCTGTTCTTAGCTGACAGGAGTGGCACACAGGGTGGTCTTCTGCTGCTGTAGCCAATCTGCTTCAAGGTTTGATGTGTTGTGCGTTCAGAGATGGTATTCTGCATACCTTGGTTTTAACGAGTGGTTATTTGAGTTAGACCCCTTTCACACATACGGTCCGATCAGATCTGCCTGTCATTTTTCCAGGCGGACCTGATCGGATGCCCCATGCATCCCTATGGGGCAGCGGATGTCAGCGGAGACATGTCCACTGACACCCGCTGCTATCCAATCCGATCCTGTCCATCAAATACGGACAGATGGAAACCCTATTTTCCATCCATCTGGCGGATCGGATGAGAAAGGGAAGGCGGTCCGTTCTCATCCGATTCCCCCAAAGAGGACAGCGGGAATCTGATACGGATCGATCCCCCGCAGAACGGACAGGTGTGAAAGGGGCCTTAAGCCCCATACACACGTACCGATCGTCGGCTGAACGATCGGCCGTCTTTTGTCCAGGGCTGTCGTGTCTGTTGAAAACTGCAAAAGACTGCACACGAATTTTGTCGGCCAACAACAGCCGACTGCAGAAGTGATGTCATGTGATGGTTAACTTTCCGTGTGTTTTTTCTTTTCTGAGCATGCCCAGTCTTGCTAATCTGCTGTCTGTCGGCCGAAATCTGTACTGACTGGCGAACAATTCGGCCGTTCTGGTGTTGGCCAACAAAAATTTTAATGCCTGCATGACAGATTCTGTTCGGCCGAAAATGCGCTGTCGGCTGTCGGAAGCATCATACTAACAAGCCTACAATCGGCCGATCGGTCGTCGGCCGAATATTTACGGCCGACAATCGGTACGTGTGTATGGGGCTTTACTGTTGCCTTTCTAACATCTCAAACCAGTCTGCCCATTCTCCTCTGACCCTTGACTTCAACAAGACATTTTCCTCCACACAACTGCCGCTCACTGGATATTTTCTCTTTTTCGGACCATTCTCTGTAAACCCGAGAGATAGTTGTTTGTGAAAATCCCAGTAGATCAGCAGTTTTTTAAATACTCAGACCAGCCCATCTGGCAGACTGGCACCAAGAACCATGCCACATTTAAAGTCACCTAAATCCCCTTTCTGATGCTCGTTTGAACTTCAGCAAGTCGCCTTCACCACATCTAGATGCCTAAGTGCAGTTGCTGCCATGTGATTGGCTGATTAGCGATTTGTGTTACCAAGCAATTGAACAGGTGTACCTAATAAAGTGGCCAGTGAGTGTATGTGGACTGACACTCTAGTGCACCTTGGAGCAGATGCATCCCTTTGAGGCTCCATTCCCACCTGAGCGCATAGCTTTCAGGCTTTATTTTGGCCATTTTTCAGGCTTTTTTGTGCGTTTTTCGGGCGTTTTTTTGCAGGTGTTTGGAGGCGGGCATTGACATCTAACAAAAATGCTTGCAATCTGCCAAATAAAGAAGCTCATGTACTTTTTGGAGCTTCAGACATTTTGCTTCAGGTGACAAATGCTAATATGTGAACAGGGGCCATTGAAATGAATGGGATTTTATTTGTTGGACGTTTTGAGACTTCAGAGATGAGCGTTTTACAAGCTGAAAAATGCTTAGGTGTGAACAGGGCCTTAATGCTGGCAATGAGAAAATCAGTTCACTTAATGCATTCACATTCACTATAGTTCAAAATCTTCATGGTTGTTACACATATTAAACATTAAAAAAAAAATGTACAATGTGAGCAAATAAAAGGGAATGAGTTCTTTTGGATGCTGCTCATAATGTTGAGCACTGGGGATGCAATGGAATCTAAGTTTCCTGCAGGGGGCAGAAGTGCATTGTGCACCATGTATGGACCTAAAATCAACTAAAGGCCCGTACACACGTACCAATCGTCGGCCGAACGATCGGCCGTCTTTTGTCCCCGGGCTGTCGTGTCTGTTGAAAAGTGCAAAAGACTGCACAAGAATTTTGTCCTCCGACTACAGCCGACTGCAGAAGTGATGTCATGTGATGGTTAACTTTCCGTGTGTTTTTACTTTTCTGAGCATGCCCAGTCTTGCAAATCTGCTGTCTGTCAGCCGAATTCTGTATTGACTGGCGAACAATCGGCCGCTCTGGTGTCGGCATACAAAAATTTTACTGCTTGCATGACAGATTCTTTTCGGCCGAAAGTGCGCTGTCGGCTGTCGGAAGCATCATACTAACAAGCCAAAAATCGGCCGATCGGTTGTCGGCCGAAGCTTTTCGGCCGACAATCTGCACGTGTGTACGGGGCTTAAGAAGAACTTCAGTGGGTCCTCCTTTACTGATACTATCTGCCTGACATGCCAGGAATGCAGGCTGATATTCCCATGGCAGAGAACATCAGTGTGCGACCCTTGTGAAGCTGATGCCACCTATTTCAAATCTCTCTCTAGGCAAGTTTTACGTTTTTTTTTTTTTTTTTTTTTTTTATTCAAGCAGTTTAAGTACCTTGAATTTTTGTCTGGGTATCAGTTTCCTGGGAGAGAGAGAAGCAGCAGAAGAAGATGATCAGTTGTGCTGCAATGCAAGGATCATGCTGATAGGAGGTGAGAGAAGAGTGATAGAGAGATGAGCTCCTAAGGGCTTTTCCTTACACTGTCCAATTACAGGTAGGTTGAAGCTTTGAAAGGATTGAAGCGCCACACCAGCTTGTACAAACTTTTAAAACGTTTTTTTTTTTTTGGAAGAGCCAACACATTTCAGGGGTTCAGCACTCCCTCTTCATCAGGGCTAAACATAGGATGATACTGGCACTTGGATTGGAAAGGCACAGTGCCTTTCCAATCCAAGTGTGACGGTACTAACCGTCACTGGCAGTAAAAGACAGATACCTAATGGTTTGGATTGCTTCAAGTAGGACAGTAATATTTATCAGCAATATCTCTCAAGGAGTATGAAGATTTAATCCCACTTTACACTGTGAGACCTGTGGCCTGTTGCCATGGAGTCTGTGACACCTAAATGTGTATTCCATGTTTTTCAATGTAGGGGACGTTCAGACTGTCATTGGCAGACTTGTCCTATTGTCTATCTATTGAGCTGGGGTGTGGATTGTGTTAAGTCTGCCTGTCCCATTGTTAAATGTTAATGACCTCACATTGTTCTATCCAGATGGCTAGATAATTAGTTCAGGTTAATTCTGTTTCTGTATACAATGTCATCTGCATAGGATAATGTAATCAGGCAACCCCTGACCTGTGTGTAGTAATTTGATCAGGAGGGGGATGTGCTCATGTGTGTATAAATTGGGTGTGAAACTGTTCAATAAGGGAGAAGGTTCTAAAACTTGTATGAGCTAAGTTGTTGGCTAGCTTTGTATGAGGGTGGCTGAGAAAATCTGGCATATATGTTCATGACTGCAAGGAAGCTGTATACTGATAGAAGACCACAGGTACAGTGTGGGTCGGCGGTTCCCTTACACCAAGTGTCTGCATTATCCAGTTTTTAGCCCTCATAAAGGGGACATGCTGAACCCCTGAAATGTGTTGGCTGTTCCAAAATAAAAATCTTTTAAAAATTTGTACAAACTGGCGTGGCGCTCCCATCCTTTCAAAACTTCAATGAACCCCTCTGGGGGTCCAACAAGACCCCGCAGTTGCTGGTGAGCAGCCCCTAGGACCACAAACCACTTCTCCCATTGAAATACATGCGCATAAGGTTCAGAGATCCTACATCACAAAGATTGCATTTACAGGTAGGGGGAGAAATTAGACTTATACTGTAAGTATTGCTGCACTAAACCAAAAAAAAAAAGATTTCTCCTATATTTAGTTGTTTGCCTGGAATCCAGCTTTCAGACTGTGTTACTGCTTGTCAAATTCTTCTGAATCTGTAGGATAATGTACCTCCTCTAATTGTACTGTAGTCTATTGATCTGGAATGTTGTTTAGTATAAAAGGTAACATTTATAGTATGGAATCCTTTTCCATTTTTCATTGTCTCATGTATGCCAGCTCCTATGCAAATGAACAAGCAGGAGCTACAGAAGCTCAGTAATAAGACTGTCAGCCTTGGTAACAATAGTTATCACTTTTTGGGTTATAATGCTTGTCATTTTTTTGATAGAGAAAGCGTAACCTTAAATGCTGGAAGACAAAACAATTAACGACTGCGGATAAGGTTTTATAACGTGAAAAGAGCTCATTCTTCGCTTCCCTCCTTAGCAATGAATTTTAATTTGCCATCTTCATTAGAAAAATGAAAGATGTCCTCTTCAGGTACAATGAACATGAGATGTGAAGTCTCTCTGTGCATACCACTTATTTTTCTTTTTTCTTTTTTTTTTTCGCTTTCAAATGGTGGGTAATACTTAAAATGTAACACTAACTTCATAGGCATGTGCACAAGATGTGCCGGGTGTGCCTGGGCACACCCTATTGACCCTGTGTGGTGCAGATTCCGCCTGTTTCCTGGTGCCCCCTGCCCCCCCCCCCCCCTGCAGTGCTGCCAGCTTCCTTCCTCTCCCCTCCCACCTGCTGCTGCAGGGGATGTTTCAGCATGGATGAATGAATGAACACAGTGAGTGATCTATACTGATCGTTCTTGTATTCATTCTTCAGGATGTTGTAAAGTCAGAAGGTTTTTTATCCTAATACATTCTATGCATTAAGATAAAAAGCCTTCTGTGTGCAGCAGCCTCCCATCAGCCCCCCTAATACTTAGCGGAACCCCCTCTCTATCCAGCGATATCCACAATTCCTCAGCCCCCTGGGACTCTCTCTCCTGATTGGCGGACACACAGCAGCTTTGCCATTGGCTCCCACTATTGCCAATCAAACTCAGTTAGCCAATCAGGAGATAGAGGGGGCGGGGCCATACAGCAGCTCTGTGTCTGAATGGATACACGGAGCTGCAGCTAGGCTCCGGTATCCTGATAGCAATCTGCTTGCTGTGGGGGCACCCGACAGGAAGGAGGGACCAGAAGCTCCAGCCAGGGACCCGAGAAGAGGACGATCTGCCCTGTGCAAAACCACTGCACAGAGGAAGTAAGTATAACATGTTTGTTATTTTAATAGAAAAAAAATGGAATGGAATAAAAATGAGACTTTACAATCACTTTAACTGAAGCATAGTAAACTATGTTTACTATGCTTTAGTTTGTGAATAAACAGGAAACCGTTCAGCACAGAGCACTTACCATTCACCATTCATTCACTGTCCAGTACAGCTGAGGCTGCAGAGAAAGGCACTGGGGAACCTCTGTCCTCAGTCCCTTTCTCTCTGTTTAGACCCTTGATAATTCACTCCAACGGAGCTTCTAAAAAGCATTGTTAAAATAATAATAAAAATAATAATAATAATAATAATAATATTGTAAAAAAATATATAATTTAAAAAAAATGTAAAACATTATAAAAAATAATAAAAATAAAAACTACTGACACTGCCCACTGCCCTACTGACACCAATCTCTGCTCTACTGACACAGTCCACTGCTCTGCTGATATACACGCATGTGTACTTGTGCTCTGGGGGTGCGCACTCTAATGCAATAGGCTGCGCACACCAATGCTTAACTTCACCAAAACATTAAAGCGGTTGTATCCTCCAAAAACATAGACAAAAAAAAAAAACCCTGCAGGACAAAGGCATAATGAGCTGGTATGTATCGCATACTAGCTCATTATGAAATACTTACCTTAGAAGGAAGATCCGACACGGTCGCCCGGACACCACTGAGGCAGCTGACATATTCCCTTGGCGTCTCTTCCAGGTTCGGCTCCGGTGCTGTGAGTGGCTGGAGCCGTGATGACGTCACTCCCCGCCAGACCTTCAGAGCACATGCACAGCTGGCATCAGTGGCTAAGCCTTATTATAGGCTTACCTGTAGGTAAAAGTTAAAAAGCGGAGTATACTACCGCTTTAAGCAAATAGATAAATACACTTTGGAAAAGCAAATGCCATACATTAGGTGTTTTCCCATTGAAGATTATTTAGCCTACCTGCTGCCGGACACTGTTTCTTCAGAGCATACACAAAGAATCTCTATACAATGCTATGGAAATGCTATGGATCGTCATTGGTGAGAAAGTAATTAGACAGCCTTATCATAGCAATGTATGAGTCTTCCATGCATACACGAAAGAAGCAAAGCCAGGACAGAAGACTTTCAATGAAGAGGCTGTGTTCTCCTATTCGGCCATGCAAAGATTTTCAATAGGTGGGGACAGGAAAGCATAATGCTTGTGGAAGGGGGTTACGGTTGTCCTTTAAAGTAGATCTAAATCTTATCACAATTTAAAAAAATAAAAGAAAATCATATAGGATAAAACGTGGAACTTTAACTGCTTCAATACCGAGGACTTTCACCCCACTTTCTCAGCACTGTTGTTTTTGTATTTCACACAAATATGCAGCTTCTCGATGCCAAGGCCCACTCGTTGAGAGGCTGCATTTTTAGCATGCAGTCAGCGCCAAGAGGTTAACCTCTTACTACCTATGTAACGTATATGTGAGGCAGCCAAGAGAGTGGACTTTAACCACCTGCCGACCAGCCACCGGTGGCAGGTCGGCCGGTTCTCGCAAAATGCTGTTCCTGTATCATGGTCCATGGGAGCGATCCTGTTGGCACGTGTGCATGCCCACTCATCAGCGGGGAAGTCAATCCACAGGGCCGGTGGCTGCAAATGCCGCCAAGCACCGCAATCGCTCCCCGTGAAGAGAAAGAACAGCGGTCCACTGTGTAAACTCAGCAGACTGTTGTTCTCTCAGGAATCAATACAGAGCTCCTGTGTTCCTCCTATTTAGGTCTCTGTATGTATTTCACAAGCCCATCCCCTCCCACAGTTAGAAAACACCCCCTAGGCTCACACTTAACCCTTTGATCACCCCTGGGTTAACCCCTTCCCTGCCAGTGTCATTATTACAGTAACAGTGCATATTTCTAGCACTGATTACTGTAGTAATGTCACTGGTCCCCCCCAAAAGTGTCAAAAATGTCAGTTAGGTGTCCGATCTGTCTGCCGTAATGTCATAGTCCCGCTAAAAATCGCTGATTGCCACCATTACTAGTAAAATAAAAAAATAATGAAATAAAAATGACACAAATCTTTCCCCTAGTTTGTAGATGAGACAACTTTCTATGCAAACCAATCAAAATACGCTTATTGGTATTTTTTTTTTTTTTTTACCAAAAAATATGTAACACAATACAAATTGGCCTAAAATGATGGAAAAATTCCATTTTAATTTTTTTTTTTAAATTGGAATGTTATCCAACAGAATGTGAAAAATATATATATTTTTTTCAGAATCGTCGCTATTTTTTTTGTTTATAGCGCAAAGAATAAAAATGACAGAGGTGACCAAATGCCACCAAAAGTAATTTCTATGTATTGGAAAAAGAGGACATCAATTTTTTTTTTGGGTAAAGCATCGCACGATCGCACAATTGTCTATTAAAATAACGCAGCGCCGAATTGCAAAAAATGGCCTGGTCATTAAGGGGGAAAATCTTCTGGTCCAGAAGTGGTTAACATCCACATGCCCCACCTCTGCATCATTAGACAATTAAGGTTTCTGTGTGGAGAGCATGCTCAATATGCGCTCCCAGTGCAATGACCAAGCTGTCATAGACAGTTTTCAGTCTCTAGTCATGATCAGGAGCCGGAGGGATGGGCTACTGCTCATGTAACCACTGTGAGAGTTAAGCCCCGTACACGCGTCGAAAATTGGCAGGGAATTTTCGTCCAACGACCGATCTGCCGATTTCCGGCTTGTTAGTCTGATGCTTCCGACAACCGACTCCGAATTTTCGGCCGAAAAAATTCTGGTGTGCAGGCTATAAAATGTTTGTCCGCCGTCAAAACACGGCCGATTTTCATGCAGTCAGTACAGATTTCGACAGTGAAAAATCTTATGAGCAAGTCTGGGCATGCTCAGAGAAGAAAGAACACAAAGAAAGCAAACCAACACATGACATCACTTCTGAAGCAGATTTTTGTTGGGCGAGAAAATTCGTGTGCAGTCTAGGCACATTCCAACCAACAGACACCACTCTGGACAAAAGACGGACGATCGGTCGGCCGATAATCGCTGCGTGTGTACGGGGCTTTATTCATGGTGGTCACTGGTCATATGATCGAGGGGTCTGTTCTTTCCCCCCCCCCAGGTTAAAGACCCATTTAAAATGAACCTGGGTTAGGCAGAAAGAGATTAAAGTGGACCTTGCAGTAAAATGCAAGGTCCTCATATAATGTCAAGGTCCCATCTCTCTGTAAACATTTGTATCTCTTAATATGGGTAATAACGAGACTTAAAAAGCTTATACTTGTCGTTGTGGTATCAATTAGTGTGATTTTTTTTTTTTCTTCCTGGAAGACTCATGGGTAATAAAGAGCAGGCCAAACCTCATAAGAAGACACTCCAGTGAATTGCAAGAGCATCTTCTTGTGAGATGTGGGCTGCTCTGTGTCACCCAGGATCTTGCTGGAAGTAGTCCAGCAAGATCCAGTAGACATCATTTTTTCCTAGGCACTGCAGGCAGAAGGCAGGGGTAAGATAATATAAAATGTAGCTCTTTTTTCAGGTATTTTTTGCACATCCAAAGAGCTAGTGACCCTGCTAAGGGTAAGGGAGCCTGAATATAGTGAGCAGACCTTGTATTTTACTGCAAATGTAAAACTGTCATCTTTAACCACTTGCCTAACCACTCGCCCAATGATTATTTACATCGGCAGTCAGCCCCTCACAGACAACGCGACGTAGGTCTACGTCGCTAGCCTGTGAGGCTCTAGGGAGCGAGCGCGCGCCGCTGGAGGCGCGCTCCCGCTCGTTCACGGACCCCTCCCTGAGCTTGTGCCCGGCGGACCCGATGTCCGCCGGGCACTCGCGATTGTCTGTTACAGAGGGAGAAAGGCAGGCGGCTAATGTAAACAAAGCCGCCTGTCATTCTCCCCTGTGTAAGAATGGAGATCATACGGTTCTACTATGTAGGACCGTTGATCTCTGTTCTTACACCTCAAGCCACATCCAATCACAGTTAGAAGCACGCCCCTAGGGACACACTTAACCCCTCCTACTCAAATAAAGTTAACTCCTTCCCTGCCAGTGTCATTTGTACAGTAACAGTGCATATGTATAGCACTGATTACTGTAGTAATGTCACTGGTAACCCCAAAAGTGTCAAAAATGTTAGTCAAGGGTCCGATCTGTCTGCCGCAATGTCGTAGTCCCGCAAAAAAAAATTGCAGATTGCCGCCATTACTCGTTAAAAAAAAAAACAACAAACATTACAAAAATCTTTCCCTGTTAGTAAACGCAATAACTTTTGCGCAAACCAATCAAAATTTACCAAACATATGTAGCATAAAACAAATTGGCCTAAAATGTGAAAAATATTGTTATTTTTACAAAATTGTCGCTCTTTTTTTGTTTATGGCGCATGATCAAAAAATCACACAGGTGATCAAATACCACCAAAAGAAAGCTCTGTTTGTGGGAAAAAAAGGACATCAAATTAGTTTAGGTACAGCGTAAATTGTCTGTTAAAGTCACGCAGGGCCGAATCGCAAAATACCCCCTGGTCGGAATGGGGGTAAAATCTTCCGGGGCTTAAGTGGTTAAAGTAAATCAAACTTTAAGTCAGAAAGTAAAGATATCAGACACATTTGCAATTTGCAACTTGTGGTTTGCTGAATTAATGCAGGATACATTGACAATGCAAATAAAATGGTAAAGGGGTATGGAATGTAACAAGCATAAACCAAAGTCAGGCAATCACAGGCAAAACAACTATTTTGTATTTTAATACAGGGCTGTCTAGAGCTAGTTCCTATAAAGACTTCTAAGTTGCCAGGAATCCTGGAGAGCCCAGAGGATAGAGGAAGCCACTGGATTGTAGGAAAAAGGAATTGAAAGGACCTGGGTCCAATGCTGAACGTAGTGGGTAAAGAGGGGCTCTACTACACTATCAGATAGGAACCCCCCACGGACAACTGAGAGAGCTTGCATGGCACGTTTAGAACACTTCTGAAATTTGCAAAGCAACAGCTTAGCATTGGCAGACTGCAAAAGGAAGTGTTGTTACTGGTAGGATCTCCAAATTAAAAACTTTGGAACACATTTTTGTAGTGAGAAATGATGCCAAAACATGCTAAAAATCGATTTAGGGTTTGCATACACTTTAAGTATTTCATATTCTGAGTTTCAATTCCCCAGGTTTGTGTCAGGCTTATAAAATATCCTCTGTAATTTATCCCTTGATATCCTAACTGTTCATGTTAAAGGTAAAATTTTACTTTTCTCATTCCTTGTAAACCCGCTGCAGGCTTCACCTAGGCACGACTTTATCCTATGAATAATTTAACTCAATTTAGTTGTGAAAGATATAGCAGTGACAGCAGACATTCGGAAGCTACTATTTGCCTAAGCCTATGAGAGAAGGGTACAGTTTGGTGTGATGGTGAGCAGAGAACACACAGAGGCTGAGATAAATGAGAACAGTGTATTAGGTGTATGACACAACTAGGCCTGGTGGGTAGGCCCACCCAACCGGAGCCAACTAAGAAAAGGTTGCAGAGGAGCATATCCTGAGATGATGCTGACACTTTCTGTAACAAGGAGTAAGAATGCATCCTGACAGTTGCACACAAAATGGGAGTCTCCCTAAGTGGAGATAACATAGTCTGTGCACTTTCCCTACTCCTCTGACTATGCACTGTCACTCCTAGACAGGGAACCTGTCCGTACATTAGCCACTTATACAAAGCATGCCAAACTAATGAGCCAGAGTCCTGAATAGACACTTCCCTGACCCAAGATGGCCCCTGAGGTCACGTGGGACACTAGTATTCAATCAGACAGCTGTACCCCTGGTGACCGCAGAAAGTTATAGAGAAACCAAGTTCCTCATGACTTCCTTCCTTTCTGCATTGCCTCTTCGGTTGAGCTCCACTTACAGTGGGGAGTACAAACTATATCTGCCCACACCCACTTTTTCATCTATTGGCCAGAACTACAGTATCTTACAAAAGTGAGTACACCCCTTACATTTTTGTAAATATTTTATTATATCTTTTCATCCTCCAATGGAAGGCAGGGGAGCCCAAGGTCTCTAACATCCACCAGCTTTGTGATGTCATCATTGAGGAGTGGCAGAGGGCTTCAGTGGCAACCCGTGAAGCTCTGGTGAATGCCATGCCCAAAAGGGTTAAGGCAGTGCTGGAAAATAATGGTGGCCACACAAAATTTTGACACTTAGGGCACAATTAGGACATTTTCACTTTGGGGTGTACTCACTTATGTTGCCAGAGGTTTAGACATTAATGGCTGTGCGTTGAGTTATTTTGAGGGGACGGCAAATTTACACTGTTATACAAGCTGTACACTCACTACTTTACATTGTAGCAAAGTGTCATTTCTTCAGTGTTGTCACATGAAAAGATATAATAAAATATTTACAAAAATGCGAGTGTACTCACTTTTGTAAGACACTGTATGTGGATACCAGCAAGCTGCCATATAATGAAGTTCTTTTGCTTTCTAGATACAGTCGATTCTGATTGTCTCGTTGTTATATCACTGACCATCTAAAGCTGCTTGGGCACTTTTGCTCTGGGGTACGAAACGGGGTATTCTTGAAGATCCTTGAAAGCTGGATGGAGGGTTGCAAAAGGGCTGAGCTAACATGACTCTGGACCACTTTAAGTGCTTTTGACTGGCTTGGTGAAGCAAGTGGTCAAATTAATCCTGTGAGTGCAGTGTGTATGCTTGGGGCACTATGGGTCTGTTTGGAGGAGTTCCAACTTTATTTGATGCACGTTTAGAACCTGAGTGGATGTTGCTTAGAATAACACAGGGCATGTTACCACTTTTTTTGACTGAGGAAAGAAGAAGTTGATACAACATTAGTTGCACAACAGAAATTTAGCGGACTTTAAAGGCACATACTGAACAGGCAAAATCGTTTGATTAAAAACGTTTATATTTTATTGAAAACATTTATAAAAGAGAAATCAAGAAAAAAAAGAGCATATGTGCATAATCAACATATTAAAATCGAACTGTTTATGGGGGAAAACCTCCATACAGGTTCAAAATGGATATACAGACATTGTACATGATTCGTTACAAGAGGTACGTATGTTGTACTGGTCTGGAAAGGTTGACGCGTTTCGCATTGCGCTTCTTCAGGACCTCAGACGTTTAAGTACTCTCTCCTGTAATGCAACATACTGTATCATCCATGGCGGATCAACGGCCAGTGGGGGGTAAAAAGGAACCCACCTATAGTTCCAATTAGTCTCAAATAGGGAACGGCAGGGCGACAGATGACACCTAAACCAGCAGGCAAGAGATTTAAGCCTTGCTTGTGAGCTGTCAAGGTGAAGGTTCACAGTTCAGAAAATTATTGTATTTTTCTAATATATTAAAGGACAAACACTTCAAGTATTTTGGGATAGAAGTATCCAACTGACTTTCATGTATTAAAAAATAGGAACAAGGAGGGGCAGGGGGACTTTTAAAGGGGATACCGTCATTAGACCAATAATCAAAGTACATATGGGGTAAAAAAAAAAGAAATATGTCAGCACATTATGCCATAAATCTATGGCGGTGTTGGTTGTCACTTGCATTTTTTTCATCTCCACTATTAGTTTTCCCTCACTTTTTCTTCAAGTTGTAGATTCCCTACAACCACCATTTTCTCACCTTTCTCACTTCTAATTCTAAATCACTCAACATATCTCATCACACTTATGGTATATACATGTGTATGTACAGGTGTATTTATTATACACATATGGTGTTCACTATGGTTCCCCATATTATCTTCCACATTATTCAGGTTCTTCCCTCACACTTTGGGTGTCACTCCTTGTTCATTTTTAATTAACATCCACCTTATATGGTAACCTTTGTTTTTCTTACACCCGATTAGGGATATTGGATTATATATTTTTGATCCCCCTCCTACTTACCAGCATAGGCTCTTCCATTAGCCACCCCGTAGCCCTCTCATCTGGATGGATTATGGAATGTATACATACATACCTTTCAGTAAGATTGTTTCCCATATATACCCCCTTTTTCTTTACCCATACTTATAATCTTCCATATACTTTGAGGATCAATATGGATATTCTACATATTCAATTTCTTCCTTATCCTACCTTGTTTTATAGTGAACAATCACGCCACCATCGTGACCCTTACTACCTAGCCTCATTTAGGTTTGGACCGCTCCCATGTCCGCCTGGGGGGACATCTACCCTAATTGCGATCCCTGGTCTGTCCTCTAGGTTTTGGGATTGGTCTGGTTGCAGGTGGGTGTTATGGCCTCATGTGAGCCTCTCCTTTTGACCCCTACATCTCAAATGAATACTCGTGTACTGCATGTATTATGTTTTGTGTGATATTTTGTTCCACTCATCATGTTCTTTTTCATTCTTGTTCTGGTAGCATCTGTGTTGTCCCTTATCTGTGTATATGCCCCTGAAGAAGCGGTCACCCGCGAAACATGTTGGGCCAGTGTATGGGCATCAACGTTCATCACTACATCAAACCTATGTTACCCCTTGGGTTTCTGTGCATGCTACCTACAATATTTGCAATACAGTATCTATGTTTTTTAATACAGCAATCTCTTCTATATATGATGATGGTTTTTTTCAATAAAGATTGTTTTTTACCCCATATGTACTTTGATTATTGGTCTAATGACGGTATCCCCTTTAAAAGTCCCCCTGCCCCTCCTTGTTCCTATTTTTTAATGAATTTTGGGACGTGGATACCGTTACTTCAATATCCATCTAGGATATATATTTCTGTTTTGGAGCTTGTCTTTCTTTTATCATGACTTTCATGTATGATAGGCCATATATATAGCTTGCAGCCCTAGGTATTGTTGGTATAAGGTGACAGCACTTGAGAAGATACACGTCTGTCTTAAGAAGCAGGGAAAGGGAAAAATAATTCCATATCCCATATAAGCCTCAGAGGGACCTTTGCCATTTGGTGTGTGTCTCCGTCTGCATCCCACCGTTCTACTCTAAACTTTATTTGATGCACATTTAGCACCTGGATGGATGTTGCTTGGAATAACACAGAGCATGTTACCACTTTTTTTGACTGTTTATTAATGTGTGGACACATGTATTGTACTATATATTTTATTGTATCATAAGTTATATATATGTTGTTTATGTTGGTTGATATTGTTTAGAAAACAGGCAGCATTGCTCCCATAAAAACTTTTTATTTTGGGGTTCTTTATACTGTGAGGCAAATGCCTATGCACCCTACAGCAGCTATCAATTTAGTTATAAATAGCAGGTAATTGGGTTAAAATTTTTATGCCTTTTTTTAGTTTCCTTTTTTTCACATAAACTGTTTGGCACCTGAGCGATTAAACTCAAACCTACTGTGTTTAGGTCATGATGGCAAAAAAGCACAGCATCAATATGTAAAAGTTAACCTACCACTTGTCTGCTTATATGTATCCCAGCGTTGATTTGAATAACTATTTTATTATGTTTTATCCTACTGTAATACATCAGGATAAAAATCCATCTTTCCTTTTTTTTTCAAAAATATATAATTTTTTTATATTAAAAATACACTTAAGGAATTTGTAATGTCCTTTATTCCTATTTGTGACACAAAATGTAGAATAATGGTCAAATTCACAGATTTAAAACAGAATTACATTTTTTCATATGTAAACGCCAATAGAAAAAAAAAAAAAATAAAAAGTTCAGCTAGCTCATATTTTGAAATTCTGTATACAGTTTTAGATAATTCATTTATCATGTGTTATCAGGCAAGATGTATCATTTCCCCTGACGAAAGCCATCAAATGTGATACAACGTATCACATTAATCATTGGACCCTGGGGAATATTTGTCAGCAAAGTGAAACTCAGACATGCTATTTTTGTAATTTATGTCTGTCGATTTGTTTTACTCTTCGTTGATGGGCAGAGAACACTTTATGGTTCATGTATGGTCACTGTTTAACAATTTACTGTTGTTTCTCTAACACCTTCCCCAAAGACATTTTATCAAGCACACGTCAAGTAGCTGTTTTTAATTGAATTAAAAAAAAATTGTATGTGTTTCCTAAGGGATTCCACCTAAAAGTAGTCACATATCCAGTGTTCTTACTTTAATGTGAAAAACATTGTTGTCTCATTGGTTAAGTGGGAATATTTTTTCCTTTTTTTTTGTTTTTTTTTGTTTTGTGAAAATACATATTGCAAAAATGTAATATATTGCAGCTAGCTAGTAGCTACATGTGGTGGCTACATTCATTTCTTCTTTTTTTATGATATAACAAAACACTAACAGACCAAAAGGGACCAATTAAAAGAAGTTCATTTTTAGGAGTCACATACCACCTAATTTTAAATATAAATGCTCTAGATATGCTTAACCACTTTACGTCTGCTCACATTGCTGCTACTGCAGCAATGTGGCTCGTTATCGTCTAGCGACGTAGTGCTACGTCGCTGGACTCCTCCCCTTCTGGGCGGCGCTCGCACGCCGCCGGAGGCTCGCTCCCGCTGTTTTCAGTCACAGCGGGAGTCGGGCCAGGGGAGGAGCGGCGGCGATCACCGCTGCTCTTCCCTGATCGTCGGGAAATCTTGTTTGGAGATCCGCCCGCTTGTGTAAACAGAGCGGGCGGATCTCCTAAGTGACAAGGAGTGACAGATTGCAGTGTTCAGCATGGCTGAACATGCGATCTGTCCTTGTGTCACTCAGTCACCCCCCCCCCCACACGTTAGTAAGCATCAGGCATACATTAACCCCTCCCTCTCCAATAAAATTAACCCCTTCCCTGCCAGTGTCATTTTTACAGTAACAGTGCATATATAGCACTGATTACTGCAGTAATGTCACTGGTACCCCCAAAAGTGTCAAAAATGTCAGTCAAGGGTCCGATCTGTCCACCGCAATGTCGCAGTCCCGCAAAAAAAATTGCAGATCGCCGCCATTACGCGTAAAAAAAACCCACCAAAAATGACAGAAATCTTTCCCTTTGTTAGTAAACGCAATAACTTTTGTGCAAACCAATCAAAATACGCTTATTGTGATTTTTTTTTTTACCAAACATAGGTAGCAGAAAACAAATTGGCCAAAAATTTAAAAAAAATTTTGATTTTTACATTTTTTGGGGGGGAATTTCATATAAAAAAAATGTTAATAATATTGTTATTTTTTCAAAATAAATGCTCTTTTTTTGTTTATAGCGCAAAAAGTAAAAATCGCACAGGTGATCAAATACCACCAAAAGAAAGCTCTGTTTGTGGGAAAAAAAAGAACGTAAGAAGAACGTTTGTTTGGGTACGGCGTCGCACGACCGCGCAATTGTCAGTTAAAGTCGCACAGGGCCGAATCGCAAAAAGTGGCCCAGACGTAAGACAGCAAAATCCTCCAGTGGTAAAGTGGTTAAGGTTTGACATAACACAACTATCTAATACTGAATACAAATCCAAAACAGGTAAAGAGGCACTCACAGGTCTTGGAGTGGAGATAAATAAAAGGACCATTATTGTCAATGTTTCAATGGTGCTTAGTCCATCTTTCTCAAGATCTTTCTCTCGAGAACCATGGACTGGACAAAGTAAAGAAGAAGTAAAGCTTCATCTGTAACTTGTACCTATAGGTAAGCCCATAATAAGGCTTACCTATAGGTACTTTTAAATATCTACTAAACATGCACCATTTAGGAGATATTTACTTTGCATGCAGCCAGTGACATCACTGGTGCATGTGCTCTGTGCCGTTCCTTCAGAGCCTTGTGCTGAAAACGACGGCTTCCGCGTGCATGCGCAGGAGTGACGTCATCGCAGCTCCGGCCAATCAGATGGCCAGAGGACGCAAGCTCAGAAGGAAGACCAGGTATAGATGGATGCCATGTGAGCGGTGAGTGGGCGGCTCTGCGGGGGCTTTGTTTTAAGGTAAGTATTTTATAATGAGCAAGTATGCGATGCATACTAGCTTGTTATGCCTTTTTCTTTCAGGTTTTTTTTTTTTTTTATTGTTTTGGGTGGAGGTTTACAACCTCTTTAAGTGTTGTTGTTTTGCATTGATCTATGCTGCAAGACCTATGTGTGCCTCTATACCTGTTTTGGATTTGTATGGATTTCTTTCTGGATGAGCACCTGGTCATTCACCTCACACATAGAGTGTTATGGGGCTGGCTAATACTGGAACAATAAGATAAAAACAGTGTTAAATAGGTATGAATGAAGCTGGAATCTGCCATTTTTAATTTGCAGGGGGTGGGGTTCTACATGAAACCTGAACTTAGTTGAAAAACCCCACTGTAGTCTATGGGAGAAGCGGAGGCGAATCTTGATACAAAGCTATTGTCAAAAAAGGGAATAGAGAGCTAGACACTGAGCTACTTTTTAACAAAGCAAAAAAAAATTTAGAATTCCCCCTCCAATCCCATCAATACGCAACTTCACATGCAGGTTTACGGCATTCACCTACCCTCTTATTTAAAGGATAAGTCTACCATACCACAAAAATTTCTACATCTGCAGACATCCACAATCTAAGACTAACCTATCTAACCCTGTAAAGAAGAAATCATTATACACACAATACAAAGTAGGGATTGACCGATTATCAGTTTGGCCGATAATCGGAGGCCGATATTCAGTTTTTTGAAAGTATCAGTATCGGCCACAAACTTGGCTGGTATGACTGATATTTTCTTAAGGTAGGGCCTATTGGGCTGCCTCCGGAGGGGAAGGGGGGGATGGGGATTAGAGAGCCGTCTGATTACACAGAGCAGGGTTCTTCTGCTTACCCGGCGTGGGCACTGTCATACGAAGTCCCGCCTCCTGGACCGTCTCCTACCTATGATAGACAGCACACTGGTGACGTCTATCATAGGAGCTGGTCCAGGAGGCGGGTCTTCGTATGACAGTGCCCAAGCCGGGTAAGCAGAAGAACCCTGCTCTGTGTAATCAGGCGATGCTCTAATCCCCATGCACTGGTCACTGTGCATTGGATGGGGGCACTGGTCACTCTGCATTGGATGGGGGCACTGGTCACTCTGCATTGGATGGGGGCACTGGTCACTCTGCATTGATGGGGGCACTGGTCACTCTGCATTGATGGGGCACTGGTCACTCTGCATTTTTGGGGGCACTGGTCACTGTGCATTGGATGGGGGCACTGGTCACTCTGCATTGGATGGGGGCACTGGTCACTCTGCATTGTTGGGGGCACTGGTCACTCTGTATTGGATGGGGGCACTGGTCACTCTGCATTGATGGGGGAACTGGTCACTCTGCATTGGATGGGGCACTGGTCACTCTGCATTGATGGGGGCACTGGTGACTTTGCATTGGATATGTGATTGAATGTGCAGAATATCTGCCCATATCGGCCGATACCGATACTTTGTGACCAAAATATCGGTATCGGCACTAGAAAAACCATATCGGTCTGTCAATAATACAAAGCCCCCATTGTTGGCTCTTCCAAGCCAGATGCCCTAATTCCAAAGGCTTTGCAGTGCATTATGGTTACAAAGGATTTAGCCTGGTGAAATTCAATATAAATTTGCCAGGACAGCAAAACACAAACACGCTGGATATGCCTCAAACTCATATTAGCAACAAACCTGAATTTCATCCCTAATGTTGACCTATTGCAGTGTTTCTCAAGTTCCTCATATTATGTGCTAATTAATTACAAGAAATCTTTATTTTGTGATAATTTCTCATGTATTTTCTAAAGTGTATAGATTTATTGCTTTGTGAATATTTATGAATCCTTACAAAGCAATCCCTAATGCTTTTAAAAATTTCCAAAAAATCCAAATTCAGTTTGTTTAGTATGAATTGTATAATTGTGTAAACTTGCAGACTAGTTTACTTAGATTATTATGATAAGCGAAAGTACCCTCCGGACCAATCAGAAGTACCCATGGGTGTACATACACCACATGCTGAGAACCACTGAGCTGTCATGCAGTATTATTAATATGTTCAGACTTGTAATGATGATAATTATTAATGTAAACACTTCTTCATATAACTGAAATAAAAGACAATATATTCTGGAAATAAATGTCTCATAAACACTGTCATGGTTCAAAAACGACTTATTCTTCAGGGAGGGGACCATATATCACATGTCATATTATATCTAAGTAAGCTATATATTTTTAATAAAGCTTTTTTTTTTTTAATTTACAAAATCCCTACTGAATCTAAAAGATAAATTGTAATAAATTATTAAATAACAAATATTTGCAACTTTTAAATTGTTTATTTTTACAATATTGTGAAAACCAAAGGTATACAAAGCTGTAAATAACCAATCTGGAGAATGGGTGTACACCTATGACGTGTGGTTATTATTATTATTATAATACAGGATTTATAGAGCACCAATAGTTTGCACAGCTCTTTACAATGTAAGGGAGACGGTACAGTTACAATACAATTTACTACAAGAGGGTTAGGACGGCCCTGCTCTGAGAGCAAAGGAGCCACTTAAGAACGTTAGGTCCTTTGTTCTGCCTTTCGACCCCAAGAACAGTCTCAGCCCCTCTGGCACACATGATAAATAAATGTTACTGGACACTCAATAGTAGAGGGACACAAGCTGTAGTAAACCAGAAATTATTTTTACTGGAAACATTTTCTCAAAAGAAACAGACAGTAATAATTCAACCAAGTAGTTAAATATACTGTAGCAACAACTGGTAACACTGGTATTGGGCAGTATAACTCTAAGCCACATGCAAAATATAAACAGCACAGTCCCAACAACTTAAAGCAAGGATACAGGAATGACTGGTTGCAGGTCAGTCTATTTCCCTAAAGCCCTGAAATCACAGGCCCTAAACTTCAACGTGTGGTACAACATGTAATGATATGCAATATCAACTTTTATGCCTAAGGGTTAGAGTTCCTCCTTAAGAGTATAAATGTGATCACTAAATTACTGCAGGCCTGAATATAAACACCAACATTCCTATCCCTTATAATAGGGGGAATATTCTGCAGTTCTTGGAGATAAGGCCTTCAGTCTTCAGCTAACTATTTGGGAGAGGTCCCAATTGATACTGGCAAGTGTACTAAATGCAGTTTTGCAATAGGGTGAAACAACTGGTACAAAAGGGGTCTCCTCACAGGGCTTGATACATTGAGGGAAACAACAGTGTCTGCATGTAGTGTCCTCTTTCACAGTGGTTTGCACAAGATGGGTTACTGCCCACTCATCAATCCTCTGCTACCAAGGCCCAAGGGAGAAGATGTCCTGGAACAGGCTCTTTAGAGATGTCCGACTGGCAACCTGGCAACTCAAGGCCCAACGATGTCTGTACAGGTGCACCTGGAAATTACTTGGCGTCCCGCAGCCAGTGAGATGTTTTCAGCAATGGATTTTCGTCACTGGGGTGGAGACTGGCTGGTGTATGGATCAACACTCTGCACAATCTTCTCTTTAACCCACAAGCAAAAGACTCAGCTCCTTCTCCCTGGGCCACCTCGTGATATACTCTGCCCCGGTCTTCCTCCTCTCTCCCCTGGTGTCCCCTCCCCCTCCTCTGTATTCTGGGGCTCGTAGTCTGCCCCTATGGGTCCTCCTGGGGCCGCTTGTGGCCGGGACTACCTGTCGAAAGACGCTCGTTACTCAGCATTCTGATTGGTCCTTCTGTGGCCATCAGGAGTGAGCAGGGTTAAGCGGCTGCTCTCCAGTTTAACAGAGTGAGGGGGGGGGGGGATAAATCCCCATTAGGGAAAATTTCCCTTCACATCCTGTCCCGCTGCAAAACAGGAAGTGTGAAAAATCTCTGCAAATTATGGGAATTCCCTGGGGACACTCAGGTCACCAGAGCGTTTGTCCCTATTGAAGATATTCCCCTGTATTACTTTTCTGGAGACAACCCAGAATTTGGGGTTTCCTTCTACTTTTATTGATAATGGCAAATAGGACAAATAGAGAGGATAAATCTCCCTAACAGAAGCACAAACAACAATAAAAACCTAATGGGTTTTCTAATCCCTCTCTACTATTAAAAACTAAAAAAAAAAAATGTTGCCTTTAGTTACACTTTAACATAAAAAATAAGTGATATTATCATGTTAAAGTATATATGAGATTTTTAAAAACTACACTATATTACCAAAAGCCCCCCACCCCAAAGCACCCACCCTCACAAGTTGAGGGTATATGGCCTAGTATAGTTCAGGAGGAAGGGGAGCTCGCTTGTCCCCCCTTTCCTGGCCGGCTGGGCTGCATACTCAGATAAGGGTCTGGTATGAATTTTTTTTTTTTGGGAGGAGGGGCACGCCGTTTTTTTTTTTTTTTTATTATTTTGGCTCGCTCATCCATGTCTTTATGGATCTTCTTTGTGCACTGGTGCTCAGTCATGTTGGGACAGGAAGGGGCCATCCCAAAACTGTTCCCACACAGTTGGGAACATGAAATTGTCCAAAATGTCTTGGTATGCTGATGCCTTAAGAGTTCCCTTCACTGGGACTAAGGGGCCAAGCTGAAATACAACCCCACACCATAACCCCCCCCCCCCCTCTACCAAATGATTCGGACCAGTGTAAAAAGCATGGGCCATAAAGACATGGATGAGTGAGTTTGGGGTCCTGACCTCAACCCGATAGAACACCTTTGGGATGAATTAGAGTGGAGGATGCGAGTCAAACCTCAGACCTACTTGTCCACATCAGTGCCTAACCTCACAAATGCATTTCTGGAAGAATGGTCAAACATTCTCTTGATTTTTTTTTTTTTCATTTATAGAAGTGCTGGTGTACACTTTCTCATATGCCTTGCCTTTGTGCACAGAACCATACACCACCAAAGTCCCCACCCTTTGTATCTTGTTTAAGAGACTGTTGGCCTTTCACTTCTTGCTTAAGACCAAATCTCTTTCTCCCTGTGCTTCAGAAGTAGTGCTTTCGAGTTTCAACCCATTAGAGACGTACTTTACTCTACTCCCACCTACTCTGTGGTATTCCTCTGTGAGATGAGTGTCTGAGTTGGTGTCATGTTCCAATGAACCCATGTCTTTGCATATGGACAAAGTGGTGTTTAGGTCTAGGTTTTCCCCTTTTTTAAGCTAGTACCCAGTTTGCATTGCTGTCCCTGCCTGCGTTGACCAGGGCAGGACAGCCTTACGAGAAAAAATAACAAAATAGAAAAAAAAAACAAGGAAAATTATTAAAAATTTGAGCATGTAAGTTGATTTAAAAAAAAAAGCTTAAAAATGTAAGCAGCGGGTCACACTGCAATTACCTCATTTGTTAAAATCAGCTGGGGTGATACTCTAAATAGCCTTAAATTCAAACAAGTATGCCAACATCCCTAAAATACATTTGCAATTTTTTTTGGTTCATCAAGCCAAACAAAAAGTGGGACTTTATAGGCAAAAATATTATGCAATTTTATAATAAAATTAATTTATTCAAAATTATCATGGAATAAGTAGTATACAGAGTAAAGCATCATTTGGGCATGGGGCCCATAGGTGAGGTGATCTCCACCAGTGTTTGAAATGGTCCAACTTTTGGCTCTTGGCACAATTTAACAGCCAGTATTTTGTCCTATTTTTTGGTTCTCTCTACATTATCATTAAAAAAAGGTTCTTGTAGCTATCACTACTGTGAGGTGAGTATCTGAGTTGTTATCTTACAAGTTACTGTTTTTTATAGGGAAAAGGTGGTGTTGAGATCTAGGACTGCCCTCTTCCCCAAGATAGTACCTAGTTAACATATGGCGCTTTTCCACTGCATGGAACCGAACAGTTCGGCTCGCTTTTGTGCTTTTCCACTGCTGGTACCGCATGGTACGGTGTAGGAACACTTCGGTACGGTGCGGCGGCGTTTTTCCACTGCATGGAACCGAACGGTACGGCTCTCAAAAACAGTACCACCTCGATTGTGGTTCCAAGAGGTACCATACCCGGTACCATATCCCACAATCCTTGGCATGCAGTCACTACTAGCCACTGATTGGTCAGAGAAACGTTGTTATCCCACCCACTTAACTTTAGTACTACTTTAGTGGAAAAGCAAACCATACCGTACCGTACCGAACCGTTCCAAACACTGTACCATGTGGTACCAGCAGTGGAAAAGCAAACAGGGCCAAGCAGGGCCGAGTAGAGCCGAGCCGGTACTTGCAGTGGAAATAGTTGTATCTCCCTGTGGTTGTTTGTCACAGGCAGGAATGACCTTGCAAGGAAAACCTAAAAATATAAAATTAATACATTCAAAAAATGTAAAAAAGATAATTATAAAAAAGTAGATCTGTAAATCATATTTTATAAATAAGTTCTAGAAAACCTACTGTCCCAAGTGCAGAACCTTTACACTTTACTTTAGGCCTTCCTGACATGTTTTAACCTGTTCACTGTAAGAGCTGTTTTTTTTTTTTTTTTTTTTTTTTACAAATGGTAAAAACCATTTTAGGCCTAAAGATTAGGTAAAACCTCCAATTAGTATGCATTTTCTGAAAGCAGAAACTCTGGAGAATAACATGTTGGTAGTTTACATTTTTTATGTCACAGTTCACCATGATTATTCCTGTAAGCACAGAAAAATACCTGTTGGACAGGCATAAATGCAGTCAGCCTTTAAGTCCTTTTGTGGGGTGATATCGCACAGCTAAACTATAGAATCACACCCTTTTCTCTTATGTCCACAACATAAGCACTTATTAATTTGTAATCCAAGGTAAGAACTGAGAAGGCTGATTGAGTTCCTTGAGATAACACAAGAAGTTCATTATTAGGGTTTACATACACTTTGAGATGAGCACTTTCACATGTACTGTACATAGAAAAAAAAGTTGATCTCTAACTTAAAGTGTCATTAAACCCATGAAAAAGTCCTATTACATGATATATGACAGAGTGGAGTGTGCATATTCACAAAGCCATTAAAGCATAACTTTTGTGTAGAGTAAGAAATACCTGGTTGATCCTGCCTTCAGCTGACCCTCCCATCTTATCTGTGTCTCCATTGCAGCCTGAGATTGTGTAGACCAGCTGGTGTCCTCTACTGATCATGCTCATATTTCAGTTTCCTTCTAAGCTCCTAATTTCTTCCTTTTTCGTATCTGTGCAGCCCACATGACTATAGAGTATAGAGTCACACATGTGAGAGTATACACCAGGGGTCTCCAAAATTTCTAAACAAAGGGCCAGTTTATTGTCCTTCACACATTAGGGGGGGGGGAGGGGCGGACTGTGGTCCCCCAGGAGAAGAAAATGTCCCACCATCAGTGGGAGTAAACAATGTCTCTGACTTGGTGTTCAGTGGGAGTAAAAAAAAAAAAAAAAAAACATAGCACCTCTGGTCTGTAGGGCCAGGAATAATACCCTGTCATTTGTATTGGTGGAATAGTGCCCCGCTGTTGGTGTCACTGGGAGGAATAGTGCCCCATCATTGGTGTCAGTGGGAGAAATAGTGCTTATTTTTGGTGCCATTGGGAGGAATAATGCCCCATTGCTGGTGTTATTGAGAGGAATGGTGCCTCGAAGGCCGCATAAAGGCATTTGGCTCGTGGGCAGCAGTTTGGAGACCCCTTGTATGCACAATGATAAATGGCAGTCCCCTCCCTCCCTCCTCCTTCATATCCTCCTACTGCTAAACAATATGGGGGAGGGATATAGTACGCTGATTGATTACATTCACTAAGAAACTCACAAAAATGCTTCGTTTTAATATAAATCAGTATTAAATATGTAATGTAATTATTAACAAGACACAAGGTAGTTATACTGCATCAGCAAGGTCTCTCTCAGGAAAAGATTTCAAAGCAAACTGGAATGTGCTGTTCAAGCTCTTTTGAAGAAGCACAAAGAAACGGGCAATGTTGAGGAACATAGACACAGTGGTCAACCAAGGAAACCTAATGCAGCAGATGAAAGACACATCATGCTTACTTCCCTTCAACATTAGAAGATGTCCAGTGGGGCAGTATGTGAAAAACCAATTCTGTTTGGTTGCTGTAGATCGGAGGTCTAAAAAACTCTTTAAACAAGGGGCCAGTTTATTGTTTTTCAGACTTTATGGGGGCCAGGCTGTGGCCATTGGGAGTAAAACAGGTCCTGACATCAGCAGGAAAAAACAATGCCCCATCTTTGTTGGGAGGAATTGTGCCCCATCCCTGATGTCATTGGAAGGATTCAAGCCTCATTGTTGGTGCCATTGGGAGGAATTGCACCCTATCATTGGTATTATTGGGCCCAATTGCTGGGGTCATTGGGAGGAATTGTGACCCATTGTTGGTGTCAGTGGGCCCAACTGTTGGTGTCATTGGGAGGAATTGTGTGCCAGGATTGGTGTCAGTGCAAGGAATTGTGCCCCATCATTGATGTTATTGGAAGGATTCAAGCCCAATCATTGGTTTCATTGGTAAAAATTGTTGGTGCCATTGGGAGGAATTGCACCCTATCATTGGTATTATTGGGCCCAATTGCTGGGGTCATTGGGAGGAATTGTGACCCATTGTTGGTGTCAGTGGGCCCAACTGTTGGTGTCATTGGGAGGAATTGTATGCCATCATTGGTGTCAGTGGGAGGAATTGTGCCCCATTTTCTATGTCAGTGGGAGGAATTGTGCCCATCCTCTATGTTAGTGGGAGGAATTGTGCCCCATCATTGGTAACATTGGACCTATTTGTTGGTGTCCTTGGTGAGATTTGTGCCCCGTCACTGGTGTTAGTGGGCCCAGTTGTTGGTGCCATTGGGAGGAATTGTGTCCGATTGTTAGTGTCAATGGGAGGAATCATGCCCCATCGTTTATGTCAGCGGGGGGAATTATGCCCCCATTGTTGTTATCAGTGGATGAAATAGTGCCCCAAGGGATGGGTAAAAGCAAGCAAAGGACTGCAACCGGCCCCCGGGCCACAGTTTTAGAGACCACGGCTTTATATTACAACTTTCCTCACTGCCTTGTTGAAATCTGCCTTAAAACCAATTTAATATTTTTGCTGAAAACAGATTTTTATAATATCAAGTTCCAAAAATCCCCTGAGTATATCTTACAGTTTTAATACAATAAGATACAATATATCAGTACAATAAAGCAATTTACGGTACCTGCACAAGGTCACCGCAAATAATTCACTTGCAAGAAAAAAAAAGTTTTAGAAAAACATTCAGATCAGAGAGGAAAACTTGGACAAAAGGCAAAAGAACACAGCTCTCTGGATAAACTGCTTCCTTTCCATAATTTTTTACCCTTCAAATAAATAAGTTCAATCTGCAGTATACGCTGCGTATATTTATCTTGCCAGTTTCACCGTTAAAAAAAAAAAAAAAAAAAAAAAAGCTTGGTTGTGTTTCAGTTCATCATGTTGAAAATGTTGATATTAACATACATCTGGGGAGTTCTATTTGCTCCCTCTTCTGCGTTAATCTGAATTTATTGCAGTGTTCTTTAACAAGAAATGGAAGATGCAAAAACGAAATGTATATATGCTAATTCTGTATTAGCATCCAGGAAATAAATTCATAAGATGTAAATATTTTCACCCACTAAGTCAGGGGATAAAATTCCAGTATTCATGTAAAAAATATTTTAATTATACTTCAGCATAAAAATATTTTAGAAAATAATGCAATATTATGATATCCACAATGTAACAAAAGACGGGAGTGTATAGGAATGTCAATGGATTATGCATGCTTTTACTGAACATGTGGATGAATGGAAGGTAACCTAAAGAAATAGTTGTATTAAAAAATATATTTTGCATAGAATTAGCATTTTGCAGCTCAAGAGGAACATTAGATCCAATGCAATATTTCTGCAGCCATCATAAGAAGCCCACTTATTAGGAAAAGAAAAAAAAATCTATGATATTTTATTTTAATAATTAGAAAAAGAAGCTCCTTCAATAGAGATATTCCTAAATAAGGTTTCTAATTATAACCAGAGTTCAACTTCATTAGCAGCCGTGTACAAATGTATTTTATTATTTATTTATTTATTTTTTTAACATCATTGCGTCTAAAAAGAACACAAACATAAAGTAGATGTAATAAATAGGAACATTGTTATGTTTCAAATGGCACTTTATGCATTGAACTACAGTATCTCTATAGACCCAGCCTCTCCATTCAGTATGGTCATCCGCTGACTTGGCATTATCCACAGGCAGTTTAACTCTTCAATAAGACACAGAAGTTGAATCCAGTGCAATTTTACTTCAGCTAATTACAGTTAGAGATGTACCGAACGGTTCGTCGGCGAACGGTTCCCGGCGAACTTCAAACGTTCGCGTTCGCCGCTGCGGGCGAACATATGCGATGTTCGGTCCGCCTCCTATACATCATCATTGAGGCAAACTTTGACCCTTAACATCACAGTCAGCAGACACATTCCAGGCCAATCAGCATACCTCCCTCCCACACCCTCCCACCTCCTATAAATAAGCAAGGGCAGCATCCATTTTAGATCATTTCTGTGTTACTGAGAGCAGGGAAAGTGCTGGTGCTGCTGCTGCTGTTATAGCTGGGGACAGTTCCCGGTCTTGTTAGCCAGTGTTCTTGGTACACTCCTGCTGTAAGGACAGCACCCCAAAAAGCCCTTCCTAGGGCTGGTATTTGAGGTTTTTTTTGGATATATATATATATATATATATATATATATATATATATTGTCCCCAAAAGCCCTTTTAAGGGCTGGTATTTGTGTAATTTTTTTTGTTCTGTGATATATATATATATATATATATATATATATATATCTATTGTCCCCAAAAGCCCTTTTGAGGGCTGGTATTTGTGTAATTTTTTTTGTTCTGTGATATATATATATATATATATATATATATATTGTCCCCAAAAGCCCTTTTGAGGGCTGGTATTTGTGTAATTTTTTTTGTTCTGTGATATATATATATATATATATATATATATATATATATATATATTGTCCCCAAAAGCCCCTTTGAGGGCTGGTATTTGAGTATTTTTTTAATATATATATATATATATATATATATATATATATATATATATGTAGCATGTCCAGAACCAGAAAAAAAAGATCATATAGGTGTAAAAGGGGTTTCCACCATCCCTGCTCTACTGAAAAATTATCTTTTTTTCTGGTTCTGGACATGCTACAGAGCTGAAACTTCACAGGTACACTTTTTAGACCCCCTAGACACTAAATCACACAAAAAAAGTTCTTAAAAATTGTCATTTTTGATAGAGAGACAATTATTGGAAAAAAAAAAAAACTTAACAAAAAAAAAAAATTCTTTGGATTTATTGTCTGGGGGGTCTAAAAAGTGTACCTGTGAAGTTTCAGCTCTGCAGCATGTCCAGAACCAGGAAAAAAAGATCATATAGGTGTAAAAGGGGTTCCCACCATCCCTGCTCTACTGAAAAATTATCTTTTTTTCTGGTTCTGGACATGCTACAGAGCTGAAACTTCACAGGTACACTTTTTAGACCCCCTAGACACTAAATCACACAAAAAAAGTTCTTAAAAATTGTCATTTTTGATAAAGAGCCAATTATTGGAAAAAAAAAAAAAAAACTTAACAAAAAAAATTTCTTTGGATTTATTGTCTGGGGGGTCTAAAAAGTGTACCTGTGAAGTTTCAGCTCTGTAGCATGTCCAGAACCAGAAAAAAAATAGAATCAGGGTTAGGGCTAGGGTTAGGGTTAGGGTTAGGGCTAGGGTTAGGGTCAGGGCTAAGGTTAGGGTTATTTTTAGTGCTTAGGGTTAGAGTTAGAGGGGTAGGGGTAGGGCTACTAACTCTAACCCTAAGTATCTCACCGTAACCCTAACCCTAGCCCCTAACACTAAACCTAACCCTAACCCTCTAACCATAACCCTAACCCTCTAACCTTAACCCTAACCCTCTAAGCCTAGCCTTAAAAATAACCCTAACCCTAGCCCTAGCCCTAGCCCTAACCCTAACCCTAGCCCTAACCCTAACCCTAATTCATATTTTTTTCTGGTTCCGGACATGCTACAGAGCTGAAACTTCACAGGTACACTTTTTAGACCCCCCAGATGCTAAATCCAAAGAAATTTTTTATTTTTATTTTTTTTTAATTTTTCCAATAATTGGCTCTCTATCAAAAAATTACAATTTTTAAGAACTTTTTTTTGTGTGATCCCTCTCCAGCATGCCACAGTCCAGGTGTTTGTCCCCTTGAAACAACTTTTCCATCACTATTGTGGCCAGAAAGAGTCCCTGTGGGTTTTAAAATTCGCCTGCCTATTAAAGTCTATGGCGGTTCGCAATGTTCGCCGGTTCGCGAACATTCGCCGATGTTCGCGTTCGCCGATGTTCGCGTTCGCCGTTTGCGAACAGCGAATTTTATGTTCGCGACATCACTAATTACAGTACAGAGGATGTTTTCAAGTCTTTAGAAATGTATGAAGACAATGACTTTCCTAAGCCCTGTCTCTGCCAATGACTAACATTGACTGAAAGGGCATGAACGAAATAGGGAGGGCCTAGCAAGGACTAAACTAACTAGCAAAAAACAGGAGGTAAGGCAGGAAGAAACCAAAATCACACTAGATATCAGCAAACTACTGAACAATAATAACTTGAAATAATACCCTCTTCCAAGTCACTCTTTGATTCCGCCCCCTATCCACCTTTAAGCACCCTCCATTGGTTCCACTCCCTATCACAGCAAACTACTGAATAATAATAACTTGAAATAATACCCTCTTCCAAGTCACTCTTTGACTCCGCCCCCTACCCACCTTTAACCACTTGCCGACCGCCGCACGACTATCTACGTGGGCGGTCAGCCCCTCACAGGCAAAGTGACGTAGGTCTACGTCGCTCGCCTGTGAGGGTTTAGGGAGCGAGCGCGCGCCGCCGGAGGCGCGCTCCCGCGTGGTCACGGACCCCCCCGCGCGCGTGACCGGCGGACCCGATCGCCGCCGGCCACTCTGCGATCGGCGGGGGAGAGGGAGATAGTCAGGCAGCTTGTGTAAACAAGCTGCCTGTCATTCTCCTCTCTGTATGAGAGCTGATCACATGGATCTACTATGTAGATCCATTGATCACTCCTCATACAGTTGAAGCCACAGCCAATCACAGTTAGAATCACGCCCCTAGGGACACACACAGCCCCTCCCTCTCAAATAAAGTTAACCCCTTCACTACCAGTGCATTTTTACAGTAACAGTGCATATGTATAGCACTGATTACTGTAGAAATGTCACTGGTAACCCCAAAAGTGTCAAAAATGTCAGTCAAGGGTCCGATCTGTCCGCCGCAATGTCGCAGTACCGCAAAAAAAATTGCAGATCGCCGCCATTACGCGTTAAAAAAAAAAACAACAAAAATGACAAAAATCTTTCCCTTTGTTAGTAAACGCAATAACTTTTGCGCAAACCAATCAAAATACGCTTTTTGCGATTTTTTTTACCAAACATAGGTAGCATAAAACAAATTGGCCGAAAATATTAAAAAATTTTGATTTTTACATTTTTTTTGGGGGGAATTTCATATAAAAAAAAGGGAAAAATATTGCTATTTTTGCAAAATTTACGCTCTTTTTTTGTTTATAGCGCGTGATCAAAAAATCGCACAGGTGATCAAATACCACCAAAAGAAAGCTCTGTTTGTGGGAAAAAAAGGACGCCAAATTCATTTCGGTACAGCGTCGCACGACCGCGCAATTGTCCGTTAAAGTCACGCAGTGCCGAATCGCAAAATGCCCTCTGGTCGTTTAGCAGCCAAATCCTCCGGGGCTTAAGTGGTTAAGCACCCTCCCTTGGTGTTCCACTCCCTATCCCCCTCCCAGTACATTCCCTTTAGAGAATACAGAACCAAGTATTATTTTGTGGGGCTAAGTAGTTTGTATGGAATTTTTGATAATAGCAAGAAAAACAGTCAAATAAACATCCTGCAGCCAGCAACAATATATATCCCAGCAAAAATAGATCCCCCACAACACCCCCCCCCCCCAGGAACAATAGATTCACCCCAGCAACCATAGATCTCCCAGTACCCAGAATCAAAAGACCCTCCTTCAGCCAGTAATAATAGACCCCTCCCTTAGCAGTAGCTTCCTCCCAGCAACAATTAACCCCCTGAAACATACCCCCTCCCCCAGTAATATTTTTTTGGGATTTTGGTACATTTTAAAAATAAAAACAATATAGATGAGTTTGAAAGAGGTGAAAATGTCTGGATACTAATATAAATATATATATATATATATATATATATATATATATATATATACCTACATGTTGTGCCAGGCGCCAGCTTCTTTCTTTTAAAACAAATAATTTTATAAGAGACAAATGAGTGCCGGTTCACATATGTGCGGCTGCGGCGATCGCATATAATATCGGAGTGCACTGCTCCTTCATTACATGCGATTGGCTGTGTGCGGTGCGAATTCAGCAATACACTTTGTATGGCTAAATTCGCACTGCACCCACAGTAAAGTCACACAGGACCCTTTTTTTGAGCCGCATCAGGATCGGATCGCACAATGGTTCACACATTTGTGCGATCCGATCCTGTGCGAACTGTAAGATCGCACTGCGATATGCGATCAAACTGGGGGTGTCATTAACATTTAATTGACACCCCCTGCGTATCGCATATGGCAGTGTGAACTGCCAAGGGTGCGTTTGCAATGCGCGAACAGGCTGCAAATTCGCAGCCTTCCTGCGTCGCATAAGTGTGAACCGAGCCTGATTGTATAGATTTGATATAATTAGTTATTATTTATTGGTACCACAAAGTCCCTCGTGGTATCATATATATCAGTGTGGACACTTAAAGAGTAACTCCACTTTTGTTGAAAAAAAACATTCCCCTCTGGGTGATCTCTGTACATTGCAGAGATTTTAACAAACTTTGTTGCAGATTTCTACATTTTGGTATTCTGGCGAAATTCCTCTGTGTTTGTCTGTATGCATGTGGTAAGTGAATCTAATGGGAGTGGTTTCATAATAATCAATCAGCTGCTGCACCTTCAGGTCTATAATAAGGAAAATTGCAGGATCCGCATCGCTTTAGACATGTTCCTATTGGAAGTATCTCACCCAAAATGACATTTTTGGTGCAGGGGATGCCATAAATCTGACTTGTATCTTATTGCAGACTTCTGGGAAAATCGGTGAGCCAATCATACAAGCAGGAAATTATGCCTACCTTCCCCTCCTCTCTTTCCTCTCCTCCCATCCCCTCTCATCTCCTCACCTCTCATCCCTCCCCTCTTTCCTCTACTCTCCCCTCTCCTCTCCTCCCATCCCCCCTTTCTTCTCCTCTCCACCCCTCTCCTCACCTCATTCTTGGGGTTGGCAGCTTTCCACACCAAAGGACCTCCCTCCGCCACCTCCTTGGTTTTTTGATTGAGAATACCGGAACAGGATTGACAATACAGAAATGTCAGGATTGGATGGCCAGAAATACCAACATTTGGAGGCGGGCCTTCCCGCCCAGGCCAATTTTCAGCCAATTTTCAGCTTTCAGCGCTGTCACACTTGACACAGATTTCATATGGGTACACTTACATGACACTTGAATGGTCATGTAACTGTACCCATATGAAATTCTTATCATTTATTTATAGCTTTCTTTTGGTGGTATTTAATGACCACTGGGTTTTGTATTTTTTGCTAAAACAAATGAAAAAAAGACCAAACATTTTGAAAAACAAAAAAGCTTTTCTTTGTTTTCGTTATACGTTTTGCAAACAGGTATTTATTCTCCTTCACTGATGTGCGCTGATGAGACTGCCCTGATGGGCACTAATATGCAGCACTGATGCCACTGATAGGCTGTGCTGATGGGCACTGATGAGGCAGCACTGATGACAGCTGATGAGGCAGTCACTGATGGACACTGATAGGCTGCACTGATGGGCACTGATGAGGAGGCACTGATGAGGCCGCACTGATATCCGGTACAGATTGGCACTGATAGAGGGCACTGAAGGGCACTAATAGACAACACTGATGGAGACTAATATGCAGCACTGAAGGGCACTAACAGGTGGCACTGATGGGCACTGATAGGTGGCACTGATAGGCAGTACTGATGGGAACTAATAGGCGGCACTGATGAAGAGGCCTTGATTGGCAGCACTGATGGACACTGATTGGCATTGATTGGCAGCACTAATGGGCACTGATTGACAGCACTGATTGGCACTAATTTGCATCACTGATGGGCACTGATTGGCATCACCGCTGAGCACTGATTTGCACTGATAGGCACTGTTGGGGCTGCACTGATCATCAGGACACTGCAGATGTCCCCCTTCACATTAGTCGGGTACGGGCTCTCTCCTTTTCTCATGATGTGACAGCATAAGGAAAGGAATGCCAATAACTGGCAAGTGTGTTACATCGTGATCAGCTGTGATTGGACATAGCTGATCACATGGTAAAGAGCCACTGTGATTGGCTCTTTACCCCGATCTGTAATAAAATGTCAATTACAGAGCACACTGGGTGCGTGCCGCAGCGGGCGTGCAGGGGACGCGATCACAGGAGGACATCAAATGATGCCCTCCTAGAACTGGCAGACCGCACTGTAGCCGTAATTTTGCTATAGCGCGGTCAGCAAGTGGGTAATCTGTTTAGCTGTCTGCTTGGAGTTCAGGATTAAGTGTTGAAATTGGGTTAGCTTTTTTTTTTTCGTTTTGTTGACTTTTAGGTGGGGAAGTATAAAAACCTTTGCCTTGTTTTTATCACATTCTGTACCCAAGTTATAGCAGTTAAAGCTGGCCAAACACTGGTAAATATTTTGTTTTTTAAATATTTTTTTATAAGAGCATTTGCTCAATTTTCTAATCATTAGTGAGGTCACATTGTTGGTTTTTAACCACATTGACAAGAAAATTAAAAGGAGCAGGATGGAAACTTTCAAAATAGTAAATTTCTAATAATGCAAGTGTTATAATACAAGGAATTGCAGGACCACATCCTGCTTGTGGTGGATTTTAAAGGCACTCCCATGAGACAAATTTAAATATATCTAAACAATTATTTTATTGAATATAATATAAAACATAATAGACTCCATGGGTAACTATGTTAAAAAAATACACATATGCACATATACATATCTGTGGCATGTAAATTTACACCTCTATACAGTTGCTTCACATAGGAGGTATCTGGTTAGCTTAGTTGGTCGACGCGTTTCTCTTTATGCTACCTTAAGACCAGCCACAGATATGCTCCATTTAACTAGTTTCAAAACAAATATTATCATTAATTTCACATTGAGAAAAGAAACATGATATAAATAATTTTTCTATTGTTTAAATTAGGCTTTATCTGGTGATCATCACTTACAAGTTAGAGGCTTACTAAGGTCATACACGTCTGGGGGGCGGACACAGGGGATAGGCAGACGTTTAGGTCTCAACTTGAGTATTTTTTCCTTCTGACAGCTGTGTATAACAATCAATAAACGGATATAAGAACAAGCCTATGTCTCAGCTATGTATCCATATATCAACATATTTTGCCAGCAAGGGCTTACTTTATATTGATATATGTGAAAATACAATGAATATACAAATATAGCACTGATCTCATGTCTAAATTATGTATCTATACATGAAAGTAATATGCCAAGAGGGATTTACCTTATATTTATGATAATTGATGTGTTTTTTTAACACACCCATGTGTTAACCATGGTGCCTATTATGTTTTATATTATATTCAATAAAATAATTTTTTAGAGATAATTACATTTATCTCATGTAAGTGCCTTTAACCACTTAAGCCCCGGAAGATTTTAGCCCCTTCCTGACCAGGGGGTAATTTGCGATTTGGCACTGCGTGAATTTAATGGACAATTGCGCGGTCACGCGATGCCGTACCTAAACGAATTTGACATCCTTTTTTTCCCACAAACAGAGCTTTCTTTTGGTGGTATTTGATCACCTGTGCGATTTTTTGATCATGCGCTATAAACAAAAAAAGAGCGTCAATTTTGCAAAAATAACAATATTTTTCACATTTTTTTATATGAAATTCCCCCCCAAAAAAATGTAAAAATCAAAATTTTTTAACATTTTTGGCCAATTTGTTTTATGCTATATATGTTTGGTAAAAAAAATCGCAAAAAGCGTATTTTGATTGGTTTGCGCAAAAGTTATCGCGTTTACTAACAAAGGGAAAGATTTTTGTCATTTTTGTTGTTTTTTTTTAACGCGCAATGGCGGCGATCTGCGATTTTTTTTTGCGGTACTGCGACATTGGGGCGTACAGATCAGACCCTTGACTGACATTTTTGACACTTTTGGGGTTACCAGTGACATTACTGCAGTAATCAGTGCTATACATATGCACTGTTACTGTAAAAATACACTGGTAGTGAAGGGGTTAACTTTATTTGAGAGGGAGGGGCTGTGTGTGTCCCTAGGGGCGTGATTCTAAAAGTGATTGGCTATGGCTTGAGCTGTAGGAACAATGATCAACGGTCCTACATAGTAGAACCGTATGATCACTATTCCTACACAGGGGAGAATGACATGCGGCTTGTTTACACTAGCCGCCGGACTTTCTCCATCTGCAGCGACGATCGCAGAGTGACCGGCGGGCATCGGGTCCGCCGGTCACACGCGCGGGGGGGGTCCGTGACCGCGCGGGAGCGGGAGCGCGCCTCCGGCGGCGCGCGCTCGCTCCCCAGAGCCTCACAGGCTAGTGACGTTTATATACGTCACTTTGCCTGTGAGGGGCTGACCGCCGCAGTATATCTACTTGCGGCGGTCGGCAAGTGGTTAAAATCCACCACAAACAGGACGTGGTCCTGCAAGTCCTTGTATTGTAGTATTTACCCAGATTTGGCACAGGTTAAGGTCCCTTTTTCCTTCAAAGTAACAATGTAAGTGGTTTTCGTTCACAAACTTACACGTTTTCCAGAAATTAATGTTAAATGCAAACATAATTTTTAAGTACTTTTGAACAACATTTGTCCAGTCCAGCCATTTTCAACCAGGGCACCCAGACACCCTGGGTGCCTTCAGGTTTCTTCCGGGGAGCCTTGGCAAAATGCCTAAAAATTGCCCAAAAATTGTATACAAGCCAGTGGGTGGATGAAGCCTGAAGCCACAGGTTTTCATCGTACACCATTACAACCTTCCAGTCACCAGCATCCTAACAACCAGGGATGTCATCTGTTAATAAGGAGGACATTGGGGTGCCTGCACAGCATTCTTTGCCTTTCCCAGCCCCTCTCTGTCAGTACTGGGGTGACCTTAGCTGAGAGAGAAACTGAGGGAGAAGGGAAACACTGGAATACTGACCAGTACTAGTATACAAAGATGTATTTGCTTTGGAAGGATAGATCATCGCTAACGTTGGGAGCCCTATGTGCGTGTATGTTTCTGCATTTTGTAAAATTGTTAGTTTCATTCAGTTTTCAAAATTTTAGAATTTACCAGAATTTTCAAGGGTGTCTTGACTGAAAAAAGGTTGAGAAACACTGGTCCAGTCATCAAATGTACAAATCATTTTTGCATGAATATTCATTTGAAAATCTATTTGTGTATTTGCAGCTTAACTCTTTTTACAAATTTCCTCCAAACGAAAACTATTTAGGACTTAGGTACCAAAATGACTAGTCTTATAAAAAAAACTACACATTTTTATTGTAACAATTAAAATCAACCATTAAAAGGAATATCCCTCAAACATGTTGCTGAGGTTACAGTTCACATCATCCATACATAGATGCCACCCATTATATATATATATATATATATATATATATATATATATATATATATATATATATATATATATATATATATATATATATATATATATATATATATATATATATATATATATATGGTTAATTCCAATAGATGGTTATAATCGGAAATTTGAAGAGATGGGGTCTTCACATGCACATTCAACACATATCTCAGGTCAATGTCTGCTTCTTCAGGAAGAGCAAGACATTTTCTTTAATCTATGATTTATTTATTTTATGTACTTTTATAGCACCGTCAGTTTACGCAGCGCTTTACATATACATTGCACATTCACATCAGTCCCTACCCTCAAGGAGCTTACAATCTAAGGTTCCTAACTCACATTCATACATACACATACTAGAGCAAATTTAGACAGGAGCCAATTAACCTACCAGCATGTCTTTGGAGTGTGGGAGGAAACCCACGCAGGCACAGGGAGAACATGCAAACTCCAGGCAGGTAGTGTCGTCGAACCAGCGACCCTTTTGCTGCTAGGAAAAAGTGCTAAACACTACACCACTGTGCAGCCCATGATGGCAGCAATGTAACGGATGTGGCGACCCACAATGTGCTTGCCTTCTTTCTGGCAGTATATGGCTTCCTCCAGTCTTGACATAGATATCAGATATTATAGCCGCCTATTGCAACCAAGAACTAGACAGCTCTGGTTTTAGCTGAAAACTCTAAAACTGATTTATTCAACAAGAATACAAACTTTTTATATACTTGAGAAGTATGTCAGTCACTACATGAACAATGACCCGAATATTTACCCAGAGCATCACACAATGGTTTAGATAACGAGGTAGGGCTGACTCATGGCTAATCCCCCTCTAGCAACTACTTTAGCTGACAAGGATATTATTAAAATGCTAAATCATTTAGCACTTAAACCAGCCTAGGGGGAGTACATGGAATCCACATCTAAACAATGCTTAGATTTTTTGGGAGTTACAGACTTCATTGCAACAGGCTTTAGGTCTCACAGTGTAAAGTGGGATTATATCTTCATATATTTCTTCTGGTATATTGTTAATAAATATTACTGTCCCATTTGAAGTAATCCAAACCATATTCTCAGTGTCCATTAAGTAGTTGTCTATCATTTTCTCGGTCACCCTGTGCCCTTAATAGACACAGGGTGACTTAGGGTCCTTTCACACGAGCGCTCCGATCAGATCCGCCTGTCAGTTTTTTAGGCGGATCTGATCGGATGCTCCTTGCATCCCTATGGGGCAGCGGGTGTCAGCAGAGACATGTCCGCTGACACCCGCTGCCATCCGCATCCGATCCTGTCCGTGAAATCTGAAAGGATGGAAACCCTATTTTCCATCCGTCCAGGGGATCGGACGGGATGGGATTGGATGAGAGCCGATTCCCCCATAGAGATGCATGGGGCTCTGACACCTCCCTCTCCACACACGATCCCCTGCTGAGCAGCACGGATCCGCCTATGGAGGCAGACCGTGTGAAAGAGCCCTTACACATAAGAGGGGCCTAGGGAGCTGAGAGAGGGTTTTCCCAACCTCTCTAAGGTAAGCTGGGTTCCAGAGACCCCCCCCCAACCAAAGTGACTCCCGTCACAAGCAACATGTTTACTTATACAACCAGTATAAAAAAAAAAAAAACCAAAGAAGCCATCAATAGAGATAGACGGATCTAGGTGTTGAGCCTCCAAAGTCCAGGAGAAAATACAAGATGGCAACCAGGTGGGAAGCTCTGATTGAAATAAGTCTCCACTCATGATTCTCTGTCCCATGGATTATAAATATCCTCAAAGGTCTCTCGTGCCTCCCACCACGTCTCTTTATTTGTACTGGTGACTACTGCAAAGGAGAAAAAAATCTATGGCAAATAAAAAATATTACAGCTTTCACTGGGATAAGTCTTGAAGGGAAATCTTTCCATAGGAAGACCTGTTCCATTGACAACTACTTGGGAGGTGGATACATTCGCTGAGGTCACAAGGAGGGGGATGCACTCATAGGCAGTTGGTGTCTGATGGGGCCATGCCATTACAGACATCGTAAGGGCACTTTAGCTCTGCTCCATTGAAAACCTGGTAAAAAGCATGCATTTTTGGTGCATTTGGACTCCTGTCTCCCAGCATGCACCTGTGAAATTTGGACATGTGACTCAGAAAATGCACCAAAAATGCACAGTGGGTGCGTTATGGATGGGTTTTTTGTAAATTTCCCATGAAATCAATGGGAGATGCCTTTTGGGTGAGCTTTTGAAAAAAGTGTGCCAAAAAATTCAACATGCAGGGCTTTTTAAAATGCACCACAGTGCACTGCTGTGAAGAGTTCCGTAGGATTTCAAGGGAAATATTTTTATTGTGTTTTTTCTTGCACTTAGCAGCATAAAGGTTCAGCAAAAAAGCATCAGTATAAAAAGGGCCCTAAATGGGACAACTATTCCATGCCTTTATAAATGCTTCGTACTACCTTCCCCAGGACTCAGCTTTGCCTTACAGTGTTACTAAACCCAGGAGCCTGCATTCACTAAATCTGATCCCCCACAGTACACAGAACATGGAAATACAATAGTTTTAGTAAATACAAACTGCTAAATACCTTTTCTCATTAATAAGATATAGCAGTCTTGACTTCTATCAGTGTCTGACTCTGAATACAGCTTGTAGGAGGAGTTTTCATTCTCCCCTGATTGTCCTTTGAGGCTATAGAACCCTGACTCCCTGTCTGGACAGTGCTGATTTTCCCTGTGCTGATCACATGCACCCCCCCCCCCCCCCAAAAAAAAAAAAAAAAAAAAAAACTCTCTAGCAATACACACCAAACTGAGCATGTGTAGAGTGCCCCAAGGCTCTGTTCTATCAGGAGATAGATTGGGGACAGTGGAAGAAGGGAGGAACAGAGAAGACAGGATCAAACAGCCTTTTTTACATAATGCAGATGATTAACCACTTTGGTTCCCAGAGGATTAACCCCTTAGGTTCCAAAGTGAGTATAACAAGCATGCATTACTGCATATAAAGACTGTTTTTACTGCTGTGTGTTTAGTAACACATTATTTCTTCTCTGCCATCCCCATACAAAAAAAAAAATAATAATTGGCTAGGGTTTCTTCTTTGGTGTAGAAATGATGATATTTGATTGGACTTCACATTTAAATAGTCAGAGATGGTTTATAGATGATACCAATCTTAGTCCTTGATTTAGGGAGAAAACAATTTGTTCAATTTCATTGAAATCATCAGTATTGATTTATACATTACACCCATTTATATTCCTAATTGATTAATGGAACAAAAAAAATCTTACAGATGCTCTGTCCACTATTTTTCTCATCCAGGACGGCTTGCAATGTGCCACATCTGTTGCAATAAATCACCTTTTAAAGCTTGGTAAGTAAAGACATGCTATCTATCAATATATACCTGATGGCAAACAGAAGTTAGATTTCAGCTCTTAGAGTCTGCCAATTTAATTGGTTTTCCTTTGCATTATCAACGTCAGAGTTATAAATACTTAAAAAAAAAAAAAAGAAAAACCCTACCCTATTATTTCTTCTTTCTTTCTTCTGTCATAGCTAAGTCACAAATACAATAAAAAGTTAGCTGCCTTTAAAATAATCATTATACTGTATTATGGTTAGGTAAGTTGGACCGGATTAGTTGGTACCCCCAACAAATACCACATCTTTAACCTGTGATGAAATAAAGTGAAAAGGTAAAATTCTCAGATAAACCTGCTATATGGGATCTAAGTTACTGTATCCAGATGCTTGTCTGGTATCATATTCAGCACTGCAGTGTGGTCAAATTGCAGCTGCACACCTGGCTTGGGTCAATAGGGTTTGAATCAGGATCTGAGCACTCTGTTGCAATTTGGTACATTGTCTTGGATCTTAAGGTCCCTTTCACACTATCCGTCCGTCGGACGGATTCCGTTTTTCTCAGCGGGGGATCGAGCCGCCGATCCCCCGCTGAGCAGCAGGAGGACAGCTGTGTCTCCGCGCTGTGTGCGGAGACACAGCTGTCAGTTCCCCATGCATCTCTATGGGGAAAATCGGATGGGAACGGACCGTCGGTCCGTTCTCATCCGATCCCGTCCGATCCGAACCGCTGGATGGATGGAAAATAGGGTTTCCATGCGTCCAGATTTGACGGATCGGGTCGGATGTCCGCTGCCATCCGATGCCCCATAGGAATGCATGGGGGGACCGTTCAGATCCGCCAAAAAAACGGACAGGCGGATCTGAACGGTCCGCCTGTGTGAAAGGGGCCTTAGGCCCCTTTCACACATAACATCCATTCATTTCATCAGTTCAGTCACGTCAAATGTATCAGTTTTCCATCCATTTTTCATCCATTTTTCATCCGTTTTTCGTCAGTTGTTATCCGTTTTTCATCAGTTTTTCATCAGTTGTTATCCGTTTTTCATCCTTTGTCGTCCGTTTTTCATCAGTTGTTATCCGTTTTTCATCCGTTGTCGTCCGTTTTCATCAGTTGACATCCATTTTTCATCCGTTGTCATCCGTTTTTCGTCCGATCCGTTTTTTTGACGGATGAAAAATAGGGCATTCATCCGTTCAAAAAAACGGACATTGACAGAAGTGGATGAAAACGGATGTTAACTGATGATCATCCGTTGTCGTCCGTTTTTACATAGAGATTCACTGATGTCCGTTTTTCATCCATCAACGGATGGATGAAAAACGGACAAACGGACAGCATTTGTGAAAGGGGCCTTAAGCATAACTCCACTTTTGTTGAGAAAAAAACATTCCCCTCTGGGTGATCTCTGTACATTACAAGGATTTTAACAAACTTTGTTGCAGATTCCTACCTTTTGTTATTCTGAAGAAATCATTGTTTGTTCCGCTGTGCCTCTGTGCTGAGCTAGTCATAATTATTTAATAGCTTTGGCAGCTGCAGGGCTCTAATGAGGAAATCTGCTTGGCCTGCATCCCTTTAAAATTGTTCCTATTGGGAGTATCTCACCAAAAATGACATTTTTATTGCAGGGGATGCCAGAAATCTGACTTGTGTCTTAAGCAGACTTCTTGGAAAATTGGTGAGCCAATCATATTAGCAGAACATGATGTTTCTGGGGTGTGGTCAGGTAGCCATATTGCATTGCAATTTCAGAAAATACAACAGCTGTAGTTTGAAAAGGAAAGGACATTTTTCTCGTTCAAATAGTTTTTATTGAATTTTTCAAACATACAGGGTAAAGAAACATGGTAAAGAAACAGGGTAAAAGAAAAGGAGCAGGCTCAACATAAGTTTGTGTACTCAAAAGAAGAGAATGAACAGTTCTCCCAACATCTACATCAGAAGGAAAGGACATTTTTATTAACATTCAATTACAATAGGATGTGTGTCACAATTGTATACGCTATATTGTTTTTTCTTTATTTACTATTTTTTTTCCCCCACGAAAGTAGAGTTACCCTTTAATGTACCCTTTATGCGCAAGTAACTCCATTGCCCTAATAATTGGACTTTTGGATATTAATATATGCCAAGCGCAATTCATCCCCTTGTGCTAAAAAGCACAGTTTTCAGCTCTTTTGTATAAGGTAATGGAGCGCGCTCAGCAGTATGCAGTAATATAGACACACAGGGTGTTATCACATTGGAGGCTCGATAGAATATCCATCATTGAGCTCCGTTTATTTATGGGACAACACAGGGATAACAGCAGGAAGTGATGGCTATCCAACATCAGCCAATCAGTTCCAAATGTACAGTCACATGACATAAGTTACTCACATAGAATCAGCCAATGACACACTTGTATACATTCAAATATACAATTGAAAGGGAGAGCACATGATCATAAATGAGCAGAACAGAATGCACAGCTTCCCCCCATTGGTACATGGAAATCCACACACCATAGTTAACAATGAAACCCACGTGCAGCGGAATTCGCGCCTAACACTACACAAAGAAATCAGCGTGTAGAACCTCGAACGCTGCTCTGATCAAACTCACGCATGCATTCCTGCCACCACTACTGGCGTGAATCCCACTCAGCAAGGCTCAGGGAACAATGCCTAATAAGATTACACTACTGTTCCCATAGACGTGAGGCTATCTGCAGAGAAAAAGAGCCATGCTGTTTCCACTATGGTGATCAGGCACAGTAGAAAGACATGAGCGTGTATCCCTATATAAAGGCAGATAGATATTAAAACGATATTGACTTCACAGAGCAAACATATCCCCACCAAGCGAACAAATCTGCACATTATACAGGGGCCCCTGCTGGTGGTCATATCCTTGCTGCTTGATCCTTGAACTTCGCACCGCAATACACATAGATCTCTACCAGCAAACAGACCCGCGTATATTGCATTGAGTGTTCGCCGATGGAGATGTCTATGTAGAGGGAAGGTGTCTACACATCTAAGGGAATGGTTTCACTCCCAGTAGTCTTTCCTCAATACTGGTTTGGCTGTACACGCTCTAATGAGCATATTGCAAGCAAACCGACAACAGGAGCCATAATGACAAGCTAAATAAAACACATCCTAAAAAATGTCCACACTAGTCCTATTAAAATTTCCACAACAACATCGATGATGAGGACGTTGATCCTTGAGTATAATAAAGAGAGAAAACTGTGGCCACAATGCACTGAATAGAAGGCCTGGGTTAAAGGGGCATAGATAAGTAGATCCATGGACGTGCTCACTGTATACTCTGCACACATGTTACAGTCCTTTTACCCATGAAATATACCCTATTTACTTTGCAAAAAAGTAACAGCCTTAGGCAAATTTCATATGGGGCAGGCTCCATTTTGATCAGCAGGGGATCTGTCCAGAGATCCCCTGCTGATTAGAGTGGGTGGATGACAAATCTGTGTCCTCTCAGTTTTTGCAGAGCAGACACAGACCTGTCATCCACCCACTCTGATCAGAGCCTGCCCTGTTCTATGGGCAGCCAGGTGTAACGGACGCTGCAGTCCAGTTACACCTGACTGCCCTCCAATCCCATCTGCCTAGATGGAGGGAGATGGCTCCCCTTCTGTTTACTGTTAGAGAGAGGACTGGATTGGATCGGTCTGTTTACACCCACCGTTCCATATGGACGAATAGACCATCTGATCAGGTCCACCTGAAAAGCTGAAAGATGGACCTGATCAGAATGATTGTGTGAAAGTGGCTTTACAGATACATGTAAACCTCAGCTAAGGAAAAAATAATCTTTTTAAAAATGAAACTCTTCCATAACATATTATTTTCTGTACACAGAATAGAGACAGATTCCCAACACCCAATCTTAGAAGATATATACATATATATATATATGTATATATATATATATATATATATATATATATATATATAATGAACTTTAGGATTATATGCTAAATTCTGAAAAAAACTTTTCTTACATTGTCACCAGTTCAAATACTGTCACAATCAAGGTCAGGAACACGAGTGAACATATAGATTAAAAAAGGCTGGGCAGCCAAGTATAGAAGATCAATGACTGGATCAAAATGTGCCATTAATAAGGAGGGTTGCAGCCCATGGAACATACTTTTTTCTTTTCTTATTTTTTTTAGTTTTGATATGATTTAGAAGGGTTAAAACCTTTGATTTGTTTTCAATGCTATCTTTTGGCTGTCGTGTCCCTAAGCTAAACTCTGGCCACAAACACTTTAATTTGAGCTAAAGTTTGGGAAAATTGTGAAACTACCCTAGCAATATGGTTCCCCCTCACTACAAGGGTTAATGCTTGTGTTTGTCTAGGGCAGCCTCTTTCAGCACCCTTGGGTCCTTTCAGGGATGCCTTAGCAAAATACCTAGAAATTGCACAAAAATTGTCAGCGAGTGAATCAAGCTTTTCCTTGTGCACCATTTAAAACCTTCTAGCTGCCAGTTTCCTAAAAAAAACTATAATGCCATTGGTTGATGAGGACATAGGGCATCTGCACAGCATCCTTGTTTGCCCCTTTCCCTCTCCTTAGGCACCAGGATAACATTAGCTGAGTGAGGGAGAGAAACTGAGGGAGAAGAGACAGACAGTACTAAACATTACCAGTGTGCAAAGGTGTATTAGCCTTGGCAGGATAAATCACCACTACTGTTGGGTTCCCTGTGTGCATGTGGCTGCTGCTACATTATGCAAAACTTTTTGTTTACATTTTTAAATTTCAGAATGGAGTGCCTCGAGATTGTACAGACTTTTAAAGGGTACCTTGACTGAAAAAGATGGAGAAACCCTGGTCTAGGGCACCATGAAACAAAAAAAAAAAATCGAATTACCTTATTCCTCACTCCCACAGGCTCCTCCTCTTTATACAACTGGTCCCCCAAAGCTGTTTTTCCTCTGTGCTTGTCCATTAGTTGCACTCTGATATCATTAAGTCCAATGTAGAACCAACAGTCCCACAACCCAGAGCATCAGAGGAAAGAGGTTTCAAAACCATCGCCTGCCAGAGAACTAAGGGCAAGGTAAGTCAAATTTGTCTTCCCCCTTGACAAAAATAACCATTAACCCTTGTAATATGGGCAGAGTCCCACTTCAAGAGTCGTGTAGCAGGTTTTCTAGGCCTTGAGCCTAGGGTGGATCTGCCATTGTTAAAGGTAACACTCTCAGTCCATTTGAGCTGTGAACACAGGTATGAGAACTGAGACAAAGACCAGTCCGGCATCTTTGGTTTGTTTGTTTTATTGTATTTAGAGGATGGGAGAAGGGAATGAGTAGGATACTCCTCTGGCTCAACTAGGTACAATTTTGGGACTCTTCTAGAACAATGCCTGTTAGCACTGTTTTGACGCCAGCCGACGCTAGCCAACTCTTCCTGACGCTTGAATTTACTGTATCACTGAAAACTGTGCTGGAACCTAGACTTTAATTCAGAAGATCCAGGACTGTAGAATACTTGACTTCTGACACTGCTTTGCTCAAAAGTCACTGAACAGCTCCCTCCAGCCCTGTACTAGCTTGAGGTAGCTCTTTGTAAGTTCCTGTGCTGCTGCAACTCTCAACCTGTACACTCCACACTGTACAATGACTCTTCAGGGCCCAAACTGCAGGCACCCCCTTTAACACTTTCAGGGTCCTCAACATTGGTACCCCCTCTAACACTTCAGGGTCCTATGACCGGGCACCCCCTTTACCGCTAGCTGACTCTTGGATCCCAGAACCTTCTCCGGAGTGGTCCCCTCTGACATTAGTCAAACCCCCAGGGGTAATCCACAGTATTCACAACCTTTGTAGGCTTTCCTGGGACTGGACCCCTCTCTCTCTCTGCTGGTTCTCAGCACACCGGATCCCCTCAGCTCAACTCAGCACTCTCTGGATTCTCAGGCATCACCCAGAGACATCCGCTTCCTCTGACAGGAGGAGAGATAGGCGTACTCTCCCTCCTGGGACTCTGCTTCCCGCCACAGACGCTTAGTCATGCACTCCCCTCAAACTTATACCCACTCCCAGAATCCTCTGTGGCAGAATCTGCCTTCTGGGGTAGTTACAAGCCTGAATGTGTCCCTGATTGGGTTTCCTTCACTGCCCTATGAGAAACCTCTCACAGAGCCAGTGGGGAGATTCCCCTCTCAGCAGACACACCTGAAAGCCATGACACCCTGACCAAAAATAAATAATGGCCCTGCTGTTAGGCAGACAAGGCCCACTATGCATTTACCTAGCACCTACCTGTAGGGTGCTACAGTAGTATTATAGTTTTTCTGGAGTTTAGCTTTAAATAAATATCTCAATAGCCCCAGTTGATAAAAACACAATATACCTTTCTAGATGTGAATATTACCATTTAAAAGTAGGAATGACATCATCACTGTACTGTACATAGGCTGATCAGAGTGCAGAGCTGTGGAAGGAACTAAGCATGACCAACCACTACAGGCTGCCTGCAAAGAACTACAGGAGGGGGGTGTAGACAAGACCAGTCCCCCTGCACAAGGTGCAAGAGCAGCAGTGAGCTGTCTGTTGGAGATTTTTTTTTTTCACTTTCAATTTTGTGTGACACCCATCAAGTAGATTGGAATTAAGAAGACATTTCTTGAAAGGGGACACAGATAACAGAAAAAAACTCTGAATCAATTAAAGGAATGCCAGACTAAATGATAAAAACAAAAAAAAATAAAATAAATATATGGCATTATGAGGACCAGTAGAAACTCCCCCTTCATCAGGGCAACAGCAAAACCCAAACATAATATAAATGTGATTGATATAATCATAAGCCTAAAAATACAGAATAGTGTGGGTAACATAAATTGTCTACGTTGTTTGACTTATAACCATATCAGTAATTTACGTACATGTAAAAGCACCAAATCTGAAGCACAGAGAGGAACAGATTTGGTCTTAATAAAAAATGCCATGGTCTCTGAAACAAGAGACAAATAGAAAAAACGCTGGTAGTTCTTAAAACCATATGTGGTCTAGACCCACCCATTTCCCTACCTGCCATTACCACCATCACAATTATTTTTTTTTTTAATTTTAATATTTTTATTTTTTACAATTTATCTATCTTTATTTTTTCCTTGCAAGCCCATCCCTGGACTGGTCAAGCAAACAAATGTAGGGATGGCAAGGCTGTAACTAAAATGCTTAAAAGTTTCAAGAAAATACCACTGGCTGGAGGGGGCCCAATATGTGCTTAAGGAAATACAGTACCTATATTGTGGTTTATAGCAACCCTGATGAAGCTTCTTCTGGCCCCCAACATGTGTTTGATGCTTTGTAAGCCAATAAATTAATTTGACTTGTCTATGACTTGGTCTGTCACTTCTTCCTTGGCTGCTGGGGACCCACAGGAGGGTATCCCTGTCTGTTGTAAGCAGCCTAATCTGAGCCAGTGAGCTCTCCAAATGTGTTGGTCCTCTAACTACTTTGTATGAACTCACATTAAAATCCCAGCAACTCTGATGCTTTTTTTTTTTTTTTTTTGTTCGGAAAAAATCTGACACAGGTTCAACTTCTGACCATTTACTCTCAACTAAAAAAAATCATTAGGTGGTGTTAGGCTTTAAATACTGAACATAAAAAAATACCATAAAATGTTTGCTCCTCTCGAATCTCATTGTCTTCAAAAATTTGACTTCATTATTTTGAATTTAGTTGCCAGAAAGATGCCTCAGCGATGTAGTGATTATCCACTTTACTTGGCAAATCATGTTCAAAGTATTTGTGAAACTTATTCTCAAGAGCTCAGGGATGGATTACCCCAGGGAAATCAGCACCTGCCTGGCTGCCAGGAGGAAATTAGACACATTCGGCCAATTGCTAATCAGGTTGTTTCTAAAAGACAAAAAAAAAGTGTGATTCACCTTGAGCGTGTGCGGGGCACATTTTGATTTGATGTGACAAATTGCTTCAAGATATCAAAGCAACAGCTGATTACCCTATCAGCATTACTAATGACTTACATATATTTTAATTAAACGGACAGTGTAAAAACATGTTTGCTGGAGCTTATTACCTCAATGTTCTTTTTTTTACTCCTTCGTAAGTCAAATACGTAGTTGCTAACTAACTTATTTTTTTCATGGTTACTACCGGGAAGTACTTTGATGATATGTTGTTAAAAAAAAAAAAAAATATATATATATATATATATATATATATATATATACTGTATATATTTCTGGAAATGTTCTTGGTTTTCAATATTGACCAGCTTTAAAATAAAAACCTTCCTTATTTCCCTTCCCTGAACCCGCAGCAAAAAAATATATGCAGTAAAGCGTGTCTGTTATACTCACTGTGGAACCTAAGGGGTTAATTCTCTGCATTGTGTAAAAACACTGTTTGATCCTGTCTTTTCTGGTCTTCTTTTACTGTCCCTATCCCATCTGCTGATAGCACAGAGCCCTAGGAGGCACTAGGCTAGGAAGATTTTTTTTTTTTTGGAGGATGCACGTGATCAGCACAGGGCCAATCAGCACTGTCCAGATATAAAGTTATGTGTCATACAGCCTCATAGGACAGCCAGAGAAGAACGAAAACTCCTCCTACAAGCTTTAACCAGACACGGATAGAAGTCACATGACTGCTATAATCCAAGAAAGTAACTCTCCTGCGTATAGGAGTTATGCTCAAGAGAAAGAGGTGTGTTTAATCCTTAGAGACATAGCCTAGGGCAGTGATGGCGAACCTTGGCACCCAGATGTTTTGGAACTACATTTCCCATGATGCTCATGCACTCTGCAGTGTAGTTGAGCATCATAGGAAATGTAGTTCCAAAACATCTGGGGTGCCAAGGTTCACCATCACTGGCCTAGGGTCTTCCTGCCCTCTCAGGACCATGGGTATCCAAATATACTAAAAGACAATGAAAACAAGAGAAAGGTACGTTTCCATTTTAAACATTTATTAGGGATAAAAATTAACTCACAAAATACTCACAAAAGCATGGTGGGTACACGCATGTCAAAACAATTAGAAGACAAGTAGCCTTCAGGAGTGCTGGAATGTTCCAATGAGGCAAGGAGACCAGATGGCATCTATACAGGCTTGGTTGACGCGTTTCAAGGGAGAACCCTCTTCCTCATAGACAAAGGAGCAAATGATCCACCATGCATTTATACATGTGTAGACCCACAGTCTATACTGCCCTCATTGGTAAACCCCACCCCCCAATCAGCAATGGGGTGTGTGTGTGTCTCTCCAGGAACCACCCAGATTGACATAAAAATGGCACCAGTTGCTACAAAATATACAGTGTAAAACAAACAAAGGCTATATAAATGATATATACATGTGTGTGTGTGTGTGTGTGTGTGTGTGTGCGCATGTATACTAACATAAAAACAATTGTGCATCTCAATCAGACCCCATTTACAAATGCATCCAAGCCAAAAGACATAGGTCAATATTTGTGTACCCACCGCCGTAACTTCCAAGGGTACATGTAGTTCTTTTATTCCAGTGGTTGGTATTGGAAGCACCTCTGGTACTGGTATTTCATACCAGCATGGCAGAATTGCTGGAGAAGCACTTTAGGTACCGCCATTGCAGGTACATAGCTGAGACGCACGACCACTCGGTGGACCAGGAAGTGTGGGTGGATGTGTGTTCCACTGATATACACGTCACTTCCGGGACTCTGGCGGTGTAATATCCGGTTTTCTAGGTCACCTCGCATACAGCTCAATCCATGAACATGGAAGTGCGGGTGGATTTGCGTTTCACCAGTATATATGTCACTTCCGGGGTCTAGCAGCGTCATATATTTCATCTGGAACCAGAGCATTTAGCAGTTTATATTAATTAAAACTTTGCATTTCCATGTTCTGTGTACTGTGGTGGACCAGATATAGTGAATTCAGGGTCCTGAGTTTAGTAACACTTTAAATTTGATTTATGCCTATTATAGCCTATTTCTGGGCTTTTGATCCTTTTTTAAATTCCTTCCTTCGCCCCTAAAGAGAGATTTCCCTCTATATTCTGTTTCAATATAATGAAGCACAATGTGGAGGATGTTTCTCCAGGACTGCTGACAAATATTTTAGCCTTCCTCTGACAGCCATTGTCTCGTACCTGGATAGAGGCTAACTCGATGAGGGAGGTGTTCACTTCTGAAGGTGAGAACAGGGAGTGCAAGACCCAAAGAAGCACAGATGCTTTTTAGGTAGCTCTGCCTATGGTTGCTGGCAGCAGAGTCCACCAAATAGTTGGCAGCTGGTCTGTCAGGACTCATGCAAGACCTCTGTTGCCCTTGAAGATGCAGCAGGAATGAGGCAGCAGCTACAAGCAAGATGGCACCTGAGGTGGTGGTGTAGTCAGACTGGCAGGACCTGATGGAGGAAGCATAGTCAGGATGGAAGCCAAGGTCATACACGGAGAGCCAATCGAGAGAGTGGGCAGGAGCATTATCAGGAACAATAGCCAAGGTCATATCCAGGAATCTAAGGGAGCAGGCAGATGACTAGTCAGAGTCATGCAGAAGAGGCAGAGTCCTTAGAGCAAGCTGAGGTTAAACCAGGAATCATGCAGCAGGAGGGTCCAGAGACAAGCCACGTAAGTAACAGGAAGTCCAAAGAATACAGTATGCACAGGCGCAAGGAGTACTGGTACCAAAGAAAATGAATAAGCTATTGTACTGACTGGAACTCAACTATCATTTAACAGGGCACATAAGCGGGACAGGAGAGTGGTAGGGAACACCCGGTAAAGTGGATGCAGCTTCTCTCAGATTAAGTCTTGAGATTCTAATGCACATATACAAACCAACACAGCAGGGCACCACCATCTATGTGTAGCGATTTATTAAAAAAAGTATAAAAGACAAAAAAAATGCACTCGCTAGATAAACGTGGATCAAGGCTTGTCATAAACCCATATAGACCTCATATAGACATATAGATCACCGTGAGGCTGCAAAGTTCTGCAGGCATGTGGCTAGTTGAAGCAGAGTTCTTGATGGAAGTACAGCAGTCAGGGCAATCAGGAGCATCCCTTTAGCAAACCATAGTCCTATGGTTTGATAAAGGGGCAGTTTTGACTGCCCTGAAACATGTAGCCACATCCCCTCTACTTCCCATTATCACCCAACCAAGAGAGGCGCTGTTTGGAGCCACAGCCATCTTGCCACTTCTGGAAGCTGCTGATGATTGTGTTCCAGCCTGAAGCCTAACAGATGTACTTCTATAAAGAACTCTTCCTCAACTAGCCACATGCCTGTAGCCTATTCAGGTCTATATGGGTTTATGACAAGCATTGATCCACTTCTCTTCCACTTCCATTTATCTAGTGAGGGCAATTTTTTTGTATCTTAGACTTTTTTTTAATAAACTGTTACTCCTAGATGGAGGCTCCTCTTATGTTGGTTTTTGCAAGGCGTACTGGTAGCTGAAGATCATCCAGAAAACTCTAAGTGCAGCTATTGTCCTTATATAGAGTGTTCGGCGCCAGTCCCAGCAGCAGGTGAGTGTGAACGTGCGTCAGTGCATGCACAGTTCCATACGCGCATGTTTGTAAGTATGCATGCATTTTCAACCAGGGTTCCCTAGAACCTTAGGGTTCCTCTAGATCAGTGGTTCTAAACTCCGGTCCTCAGGACCCACCAACAGGCCAGATTTTAAGTATTACCTTGGGGAGATGCAGACTAGAATACTGCAATCACTGAGCAGCAAATTATATCACCTGTGATGTATTTCAGTTATCTTGCAAACCTGGCCTGTTAGTGGGTCCCGAGGACAGGAATTGAATGAGAACCACTGCTCTAGAGGTTGCCAGGGGTTTCTTTGAGCAATGAGCAATTTCTCTCTCTCAGATAAATTCCCACTGACATCATTGATCTTTTTAGCTATATGTAAGGGTGTAATTCTTCCCAATGATCACAAGTGTAAGAAGCATTCCTCCCACTGACCATTACACCAATGTATCATGAGTTGTAGATATAGTGATTTTTAGCAGGGGTTCCCTAGGACTGGAAATTCCTCTGTGTTGAAAAGGTTGAGAAAGGCTGAGCTAAAGTAAAATTGTGTTGCATTTAATGTCTGCATCTTATTGAAGAGTTAGGCTCCTTTCACACAGCAGTCCGTCAAACGGACTCCGCTTTTCTCAGCGGGGGATCGAGCCGCCGATCCCCCGCTGAGCAGGAGGATGACAGCTGTGTCTCCGCGCTGTGTGCGGAGACACAGCTGTCAGTTCCCCATGCATCTCTATGGGGGAAATCGGATGGGAACGGACCGTCAGTCCGTTCTCATCCGATCCTATCCGATCCGCTGGACGGATGGAAAATAACAATATTTTTCACATTTTTTTATATGAAATTCCCCAAAAAAAAATGTAAAAATCAAAATTTTTTAAAATTTTCGGCCAATTTGTTTTATGCTACCTATGTTTGGTAAAAAAAATCGCAAAAAGCGTATTTTGATTGGTTTGCGCAAAAGTTATCGCGTTTACTAACAAAGGGAAAGATTTCTGTCATTTTTGGTGTTTTTTTTTTTTAACGTGTAATGGTGGCGATCTGCGATTTTTTTTGCGGTACTGCGACATTGGGGCGGACAGATCGGACCCTTGACTGACATTTTTGACACTTTTGGGGTTACCAGTGACATTTCTACAGTAATCAGTGCTATATATATGCACTGTTACTGTAAAAATACACTGGTAGTGAAGGGGTTAACTTTATTTGGGAGGGAGGGGCTGTGTGTGTCCCTAGGGGCGTGCTTTCTACTGTGATTGGCTGTGGCATGAGCTGTAAGGACACTGATCAACGGATCTACATAGTAGATCCATGTGATCAGTGTTTTTACAGCGAGGAGAATGACAGGTGGCTTGTTTACACAAGCTGCCTGACATTCTCCCTCTCCCCCGCCGATCGCCGAGTGACCGGCGGACATCGGGTCCGCCGGTCACACGCGCGGGGGGGTCCGTGACCGCGCGGGTGTGGGAGGGCGCCGGCGCGAGCTCGCTCCCCAGAGCCTCACAGGCGAGCGACGTAGACCTACGTCACTCTGCCTGTGAGGGGCTGACTGCCGCAGTAAATATACTGTGAGCAGTCGGCAAGCGGTTAAGAAAGCCATATCAGTGATGTGTTTTTATCAAATGAGCCACACAGTGATAATCATGACATGGCTTCATTCGTAAACCAATTTAGGTCTCATGGCGCTGAGGTCCTAAAGCAAAGAACACTGACCACTCTTAGCTTTAAAAGGGAACTTTTACAAAGCTAATTTTGACTTGCAGTGCCATATAGTGAAATTAGAGGCCATTTTTGATGAACTTTTGGTTAACACTATTTTTAATCTTCTTTCTTTTTCGCCTTTCCTCTTTAACACTTTAGAGGAATGGCTTAATGTAAACTGTAGCTCCAGTTAAAACTATTTTAGATCTAAATAAATTAGGGAGGGGGCTAGGGTCCCTGTGAGTTTTTTTTTTTGTTTTTTTTAATGTGAGGATAAATCTCTTAACATCTATTCCGGTGACATCTGTCTAAAAGAGCATTTAATTTTTTGTTGTTTCTTCGGACAGGGGACAGGAAATAAAAGGAAATCTCCTCAAAGGGTGAAGGGTATTATGTATTAAAGCGGTAGTATACTCTGCTTTTCATTTTTACCTACAGGAAAGCCTATAATAAGGCTTACCTGTAGGTAAAATTAATATCTCCTAAACGTGCAGATTTTGGAGATATTCACCCTGCATGCAGCCGCTGACACCAGCGGTGCATGCGCTCTGAAGGTCTGGCGTATCTTGCCGGACCTTCAGAGCTCCTTGCCGGAAAGTGAACTCCCGCGCGCATGCGCAGGGGTGACGTCATCGCGTCTCTGGCCACTCACAGTGCCAGACTCGCCGAACCCGGAAGAGACTCCGAGGGAACATGCCATCTCCCTCAGCGGTCAAGACAAGTAAATATCCCCTGCGCTCAAAAAGTGCATGTAGGCCAGAGAGGCATTGGCTGTACCATAAGCATCAAAGGTCTTGCTGCCCTCTTGGGATGATGGGTATCCACACAAACTAAAAGAAAAAAGACAAGAGAAGGGCGCACCGACCTAGTGCAATACCATAATATATTTATTGACAAATTGTTAAAACAACATTTATTCTACTCACAAGTGTACGCTATATACAAGCGAAAAAGAGAGTCCCTTCAGCTGTCCAGAGACCATAGGACCGTGATGCTTAGTTGTGACAGGCAGACTTGAAGGTGTCCATATGGCTAACGCATTTCAAGGGAGAACCCTCTTCCTCAGAGCTGCTCCCTCAACGGTGTCCGGGAAACTGTATGGAGGCTTCGTTCTAAGGTAAGTATTTCATAACGTGTTATTATACAATGCCATTGTCCTGGAGGTTTTTTTATTTTTTATTTATTTATTTTTTTGGGGGATACAACCGCATTAACCACTTTACCACCGGAGGAGTTTGCTGTCTTACGTCCAGGCCACTTTTTGCGATTCGGCACTGTGCGACTTTAACGCAGACATGCAACGCCGTACCCAAATGAAATTTACGTCCTTTTTTTCCCCACAAACAGAGCTTTCTTTTGGTCATATTTGATCACCTGTGTGATTTTCATTTTTTGCGATATTAATTAAAAAAGCGACAATTTTGAAAAAATAACAATATTTTTCTACTTTGACAGTTAAAAAATATCCAATATATTCAATTTTTGTCATATATTTAGGCCAAAATGTATTTAGCTAAATGTCTTTGACAAATAAATTCTCAATGAGCGTATTTTTAACCGCTTTATGACCAGAAGGTTTTACCCCATTCCTGACCAGGCCATATTTTGCGATTCGGCACTGCGTTATTTTAACGGACAATTGCGTGGTCGTGCAACACTGTACCCAAATTAAATTTATGTCCTTTATTTCCCCACAAATAGATCTTTCTTTTGGTGGTATTTGATCACCTGTGCGATTTTTACTTTTTGCGCTATAAACAAAAAAATAGCGACAATTTTGAAAAAACAACAATATTTTTCAAATTTTTTATATGAAATCCCCCCCCCCCCCAAAAAAAAAATGTAAAAATCAAAATTTTTTGTCATTTTAGGCCAATTTGTTTTCTTCTACATATTTTTGGTAAAAAAAAATCGCAATAAACGTATTTTGATTGGTTTGCGCAAAAGTTATTGCGTTTACTAACTAAGGGAAAGATTTCTGTCATTTTTGGTGTTTTTTTTTAAACGAGTAATGGCGGCTATCTGCGATTTTTATAGCGGGACTGCGACATTGCGGCGGACAGATCGGACCCTTGACTGACATTTTTGACACTTTTGGGGGTACCAGTGACATTACTACAGTAATCAGTGCTATACATATGCACTGTTACTGTAAAAATGACACTGGCAGGGAAGGGGTTAATTTTTATTGGAGAGGGAGGGGTTAATGTATGCCTGGTGCTTACTGACGTGTGTGGGGGGAGGTGACTGAGTGACACAGGGACAGATCGCATGTTCAGCTATTCTGAACCCTGCAATCTGACCCTGCCTGTCACTTAGGAGATCCGCCCGCTTGTGTTTACACACTAGATCCCCGCCGATCGGGGAAGAGCAGCGGTGATCCACTGGCCCGACTCCCGCTGTAACTGAATACAGCGGGAGCGAGCCTCCGGCGCCGCGCGCCGCCGAGAGAGGGGAATGTCTGGTGACGTAAGTCTACGTCGCCAGACGATAACGAGCCACTTTGCCGCAGTACAGTCAACGTGACTGGTCGGCAAGTGGTTAATTCACTATGTTTTTATCCTATTGTTTTTTTTTTTATATAACCAGGATCCTTAATTTCAGAGGTGCTCTTTCTTTTTTGTAACACCTAACTGGTCAGCATCTTGTAATCCTTTGTACAGCAGAGCTTAGATTGGAGGAGACAGAAGCAGTAGAAGGATCCTGTCATTTGTCCTGAAGTGCTCATGTGCTAACATGGGGCACAATGACAGGAGAAGAGAGCAGAGTGGCAGAGAGATAAGCTTGTCAATCTTCTGCTTTTCCCTTTACTGTTCAGTCACATGGTGGAAGTAAAGAAAATAACTGTAAATCTTATGTAACTGCAGCAGAAAAAAATCAGGTCTCTTGCCCTGCTGGACAGAGCTGTGCTGTATGGCAGAGATGTGCAAATCTCAGAACTGGTTGGACATTATTTACATTTTTGGTAGGTAAACAAATCCCTATATATTTTTTTTATGCCTCCATTTAGCTGTTGGCCTAGAGTGGCTTTGTGAAAAGCTACATTAGAGTTTAGCTACACTTACTCAGCCACTGCCAAAAAAAATGAAATATCAGTTATAGGTAGGATTACCCTTTAAGAGCAAAGCAGTGTGTCTTATTCTGTTTAACATGTATTGCTTTCGAATTCAGGAGGAAAAAAAAAAACATGTAACGAAATGAAGAGGTTTAATCTCACAGATGTGCCAATCATGGCATCAAAATTTCAACAAAGAACTCTGTAGAGGTGGAATTTCATAAACGCATATGAAGTATGAATTACAATCTATTCTTGTTCAGAAAAGCAGAAAGTCTTTTTAAAGGAAATAGATATTGAAAAAAAAAAAGAATTATCATTTTGATTGTGCCAATGGAAAAAAAAAAATCAATTTTCTTTTTTTTTCCTGTGATACAATGTTGTGAATAATGAGGGCAAAAATGAGATATGTCCTGCTGGAAAAACATGTTTTTCTTTTTACACAAGCATTCTGGTTATAGACAATATTTCTGAAGTTAGTTTGTAGGTATTAATATATTGGAATTCTCCAGATGTCCTAAGCTACCCTCATATTTTTTTGAACAAGGTACAGATTGCACTATTCTGTCTCACTGATACATTTGCTGCGTAAATATGCAACACTAGTATAAAATAGAAGTCGATTTTTTGCTATTGTTTAAAAATCAAAGACCCGCTATTATTTAAAATAATTAAAAAAATGGCTTTTGCTGCAATACTCACCTTGGATCTAGCCCCCCCCCCCCCTTTCCTCTACATGTAAGTCCTCTCTGTCACTAGATGCCAACAGTCTTCCAGACTAAATGACAGTAATGCCTCGTTTCCACTGAGTGGTATGGTTCGGTAAGGTATGCAATTTTTGCCGTTTCCATTGTCAAAAGTTGTAAATGTTACCCTAATTCCGAACCGTACCGTACCACTTTTTTGGGACCCTTTCGTTGGGGTACCAAGCACATTAGTACTGTACCAACAGGGTGGAGCTACACTGTTGAGATACTGTTGAGCTGAGGTACTGTTGGCAGTGGAAACGCAAGCCCGATCAAGAGGCACTTTTCCACTGCGAGTAGCAGCTCAGCTCCACTCGGCACTGCTTGGCCCTGCTCGGCTCGGTTTGCTTTTCCACTGCGTGGTACGAGTCGGCACCTTTCGGTACTGTATAGGCTCTACTCGGCTCGGTTTGCTTTTCCACTAAAGTAGTAAGTGGGAGGGATTACAACGATTCTCTGACCAATCAGTGGCTAGTAGTGACAAACAATCAAGGCTGCATGGGAAGGATTGTGGGATATGGTATAGGTACGGCCCACCTGGAACCCCAACCGAGGTGTTACTGTTTAAGTGAGCCGTACAGAGCAGTACCATGTAGTGGAAAAGCGTCGCTGTACCAAACCATACCGAACCATTCAAACACGTACCATGCGGTACCATGCAGTGGAAAAGCGCCAAAGCGAGCCATACCGAGCCGTACCATGCAGTGGAAAAGCCCCTATGGTGTACCGTACCGTTCCGAACCGTACTGAACTGTACCAAACCGAACCGTGCTCAGTGGAAACGAGGCATAACTGTCCTTCAACCCAACTTCTTTGATCTAAGGCTGTCATGATCCCCCCCTCTACATAACAGTTGTGGACTGGACCTTGGCAAAACACTCTAAGTTTTGGGTCCCTATGGAAAACATCATAAAGCGAAAGTAAACCCAACAATGATATGACTTCCTAAATGCTTAAGATCTTTAGTGATCTGGTTCCATTCATGTCCAACAATAATAGAACTACATTTTCCACACTCTTTACCCTGCCTGGACTCTAATTTTTCCATTTCAAAAATGTTATTGGTTTTGAAACAAAATGTACATAGAAAAGCAGAAAACATTGTGCCAGATAGAATACAAACAATAAGGGAGGGTCCAAATGGCGTAGGAACCTCCCAAATATGCAGGGGTCACATTTCAGAAATGAAATTGTCCCAATGTGGAAGCATATCCATTGTGACATGTTAGGCATCTACTTACTTGGCGTAACATCATCTTTTATATTCTACAAAAAGAAATGGGGTTATATTTTGTGTTTTTTGCATTAAAATTCAATAAAATATATGTTTTTCCCAAAAATAAGTGCCACTGCACAAACAGCATGAGACAATAGCCTTTTTATTTTCTAGGGTCTCTACTAAAAAAAAATATATATATATATATATATACATATATATATATATATATATATATATATATATATATATATATATAATATTTGGGGGTTCTACGTAATTTTCTAGCAAAAAAATACAGATTTTTACTTTTAAGCAAAAAGTGCCAGAAAAGGCTTGGTCTTCAAGTGGTTATCTCCTTTATGATGTTGTAAAATCAAAATTAAAACAGCGCTAGCATAAATACAATTGAATGTTAAAACTAAGACATTAAAAATATATAATGTGCAAATAGTGCTATAAATCATACAAGTGTAAAATCAATTTAAGTGAAAAAACGTCCTTTCATTAAAGTGATCGATAAATTCCAAAGTGCTCCAGTGCAAGATAAAATATATAGGTGCTCCTGGTGACGGTGACCCCTCTCGGTTCCCCACTCACCAGAACAGCAGATAGAAATAGCCTGAAATCACTGGGATATTGCACAAGGACTTCTCCTATGGAATGTCACTTATTACCAGGTGTTTTCTTAGATAGAGCTGGTCCGAGTCACCGGCTCTCCATTCGCCTCCCTCCGCACACCCACAATGCACCGCGCTCAGCCTCCTTTATGATGCCTCACGGTCTCACTGTTACTTTTATGGTAATAGAGGTTTTTGTTTAACCACTTCCGGACCGCCTGCCACATATATACATGTACGTGATTTTGTGCAGGAGATGTCGGGGACACGCACGTGCTGCTAGAGCGCCGCTCCCGCTTTGATTGGACACAGCGGGAGCCAATCAGCGGTTCTGGCGGCCGCGATGGTCGCTGGGACCCACCGATTGTTTGGCAGAATGACAGGACAGTGGTCTACCTATGTAAACAAGGTAGACCACCATTCTGTCACAGAAGATGAGAGAGATCTTGTGTTTCAGGTAAGCTTAAACACAAATCTCTCTTTTCCTCTAGTGCATCTACTTCCCCTACAGTTAGAAAGCAATCCCTAGGAGAACACTTAACCCCTTAATCACCCCCGGTGTTAACCCCTTCCCTACCAGTGCCATTTATACAGTAACAGTGCATTTATTTTAGCACTGATCACTGTAATGGTGGCATTGGTCCCCAAAAAGTATCCCTTAGTGTCAGATTTGTCTGCCGCAATCCTGCTAAAAATCACTGATTGCCGCCATTACTAGTAAAAAAAATAAATAAAAAGTCCATAAATCTATCACATAGTTTGTAGACGCTATAACGTTTGCGCAAACCAAATATACACTTATTAGGATTTTTTAGCCAAAAAAATGTAGCAGAATACATATTGGCCTAAATTGATGAAAACAATTGATTTTTTTTACATTTTTTTTATTGGGTAGGTTTTATAGTGGAAAGTAACAAATATATATAAATATATATATATATATATATATATATATTTTTTTTTTTTTTCAAATTTGTGGTTCTTTTTTGTTTATAGCATAATAAAATACCACCAAAAGAAAGCTCTATTTGTGGGAAAAAAAGGACATAAATTTTATTTGGGTACAGCATTGCACGACTGCGCAATTGTCAGTTAAAGCAATGCAGTGCCGTATCGCAAAAAATGGCCTGGTCATTAAGGGGGTAAAACCTTCCGGAGGTGAAATGGTTAGGGTCAGACCAAAGCTGAGTTGCCATCATTGTCCTGCTCTACAACTTAGGGATCGACCGATTATCGGCAAAGATGATATATCGGTAACCCAATATATATCGGTTACCGATATTGCTGATATTTCGGGAAAGTGCTTGTACCGGAGTGATGCCTGCAGCTAGAGGTATCACCCCCGTACTGACATCCATAGTCTAGGGTCGGCTGTCTTGTAATGACAACTGATGCGGCTGAGAAGCCACTCGACTGTCATTACAAGGAATGGGAGGGGACACCCTCCCCCCCAGAGGGGACGCCCTCCCCCCCTGCCGCCTTCCATGGCTCGCCAGCCTGCACGGCCGCCGAAGTCCCGATAAAAGCCGCATTCGGTTCTGATCAGGTCTCAATGCAAAAACCCGTAAGTGATGTCATGAGTGACATCACTTCCGGGTACTGTCTGGCACTAGATTAAAAAAAACTACAGCATTCAAAACAGCAAAACTTGGCGTTTTGAATGCTTTTAAGTGCAGAGGAGGGGTTTGGGGTCTTTTAGACCCCCAGATCCCTCCACAAGAGTACTTGTGAAAAAAAAAAAAATTTAATGTACAAAAAAAATGGCCAATAGCGGCCGATACTGATATGCATTGGCCAAAATATCGGCAACGAAAAAAAATGATATTGGTTGATCACTACTACAACTCCTCCCTTTTGCTACAGTAAGATTTCCTTTTCTCCTCCCTTTAATCCTCTCTCCCTCTCATTTTTCATCTTGCTTTATCCTCTCATTCTGAAAGAAAAAAAGTAAATAATGGTCTATGTTTCTTTTAATTGTGGTGAGCTGATGTTTTATTCCTTACAGCTATTGTATGAGGACTGTGTTGTCAATTTTTCATTTGCACGTCTTTTATATGTTATGATAAAAACTGAATAAACATTAAATGAAAAAAAAAGAGGTGATATTGGAATTTATGGTAATTAGTTTAAATGCTTTACAGCTGAATTGTTGCATTTATATTTCATTTGACTCTAATTTTCATCAGTGAAATATCTGTCATATACAAGTATTCTAAGGAACATTACTTTAACCATTATTACTCATATAACTCTTTTCAATAGATCCAATAACTAGCTTTCAGATAGAGACAAGAATAAGCTGACCCTTTCAGCTAAACATTAACATAATGTACAGTCACTTTCCACCTTTGTTAAATTTCCTATCATACATGAACTGGAAAACGTATACAGAATACAGAATACAGACAATACTTTAGGCATGTAACTTTAAAACTTAAGTGCAGCTAAAATAAGAAAAAATAAAAACAAAAAAATAGAAAAATCAGCAAAAGGCAAATAATACAGTCAGTAGTATGCGTCCCTTGTGCTGATTCTGTTACTAGAAATCCATCTCCATCCAGACCCTAGAACCCCTAACCCCCCGTAATCTTCCAGGGAAATAGGGTTAATAGTACTAAGGGACTGTCACATGCTTTCATCAAGATAGCCAAACTATGCCCATCTTTTCCACCCAGCTGCTTCATTCCAAATACATAATTTAAAGAGAAGTATATCCAAAGCTTTTCTGACTCAAATTCTCCTGCGGACCACAAGAATGCAGTTTGTTCTGCACTCATGTGACCCATTTTCAAATGACAGTGGGCTAAAGCAGGTCCAGGCTCTAGATTGATCTTGACTTTACTGTTGAGATCCACCCAGATGTCTGGCTCAGTTTCTCAGCCTCTTCAATCCCTTCCACAGCCCAGTGTCCTGGTGAGTGCTGAGAAGGCAGAGCAGAGAGCTGGTGGCTGACAGTCACCGGCTCTCCGCTCAGTGAAGACTGAGACCCTATTGCTCAGTTCTCAGTCTTAGCAGAAGCAGGGGACAAATGCTGCATCCACCTAGGTGAGTATCATTTTTTTTCTCTTTAGCCACTTGCCGACTGCCCCACGCAGATTTACTACAGCAGGGTGGCTCAGCAGCACATAATCACATAGATCTACATGATTATGTGCTCGCGGTCTCGGCGGCACATGCACGCCGCCGGAGCCATTTTAGACACAGTAATTAGACACAGCGGGAGGCAGACTGCGGGAGGAGCGATCTTGATTGGCGCCGGCCTACCACGATCTTTGGGGAAACTGGCAGGAGAGCCACCTGCCCATGTAAACAAAGCAGGCGGCTCTCCTGTCAGACAGGCACAGTGAGATTGTGTGATTTAGCTAAGCTGAAACACCGATCTCTGTGTGCCTGTCACAGAGCCCTCCCCCCACAGTTAGCAAGCCCAATTAGGCTTCCATTTAACCCCTTGATCACCCCCAGTATTAACCCCTTCCCTGCCAGTGTCACTTAGTGTAAGATTTTTCGGCCGCAATATCGCAGTTCCGCTAAAAATCGTGGATCGCCACCATAACTTATAAAAACAAACAAAAATAGTCCAAAAATCCATCCCATAGTTTGTAAACGCTATAACTTTTGCGCAAACAAAATAAAATACGCTTTTTGAGATTTTTCAGATTTTTGAGATTTTTTTTTTACCAAAAACATGTAGCAGAATACAAATTGGCCTAAACTGATAATTGGGGATGTTTTATAGCAGAAAGTACAAAATATTGTGTTTTTTTTTCAAAATTGTCGCTCTTTCTTTGTTTATAGCGCAAAATCTGCAGACAGAGGTGATCAAATACCACCAAAAGAAAGCTCTATTTGTGGGAAAAAAAGGACTTCAATTGTATTTGCGTACAGCGTCGCATGACCGCGCAATTGTTAGTTAAAATAATGCAGTGCCGAATCGCAAAAAATGGCCTGGTCATTAAGGGGGTAAAATCTTCCAGAGCTGAAGTGGTTAAGAAACACAAACTTACCTTTTATAAAGCAGTGTTGAACCATAAAGCGGTGTTCCAGCCTCCCCCCTCCAAAAATTAAAAGTCAGCAGCTGCACACACTGTACACATACTGTAGCTGCTGACTTTTAATATTAGGAAACTTACCTGTCCTGAAGTCCAGCGATGTCGGCACCACAGCCGATGTTTCCATTGGCTGTCGGGTGCTGCCGCCGCCATTTCGGGTAACGGAACCCGGCAGTGAAGCCTTGTGGCTTCACGGGCGGGTCCCTACTGCGCATGCGCGATGCATGCTGCACATTCGGATTGGCTCGGCGGTGGGGGAAAGGAGGAGGGGGCCAAACTTACAAGTAACAGCACTGCCGCGCCGTCTCCTGGGAGTGGGGAAGGGTACCTGTCAAAAACAGGTACCCGTTCCCCCTTCCCCCCTGAAAGGTGCCAAATGTGGCACCGGAGGGGGGGAGGAAGCAAATAAGCCACTTTTGGGTGGAATTCCACTTTAAGGAAAATGTAAACGCACTAAGAATCCCAGTTCCAGCCAAAACGTTTAACCGATCCCCACTCTTCCAAAACAAAAAAAAAAAAAGTTGTGGCTTGGGCTAGACTTAATGTAATTTAACCATACCATACAAGGTGATATTGTTTAAACAATCTCCTCAAACTTGCTCTGACATGCCCCTTACAGTGTTTGTACGCAAGCCTTTTTAATCAAGGAGAAAGCCAAAGTACACTGCATATCCGTAAAAGCAAAAGCAGACTTGAAAGTAAGCTTTGATACATATTGTGTATTATGTTGATCTATTTTTCAAATCACATTAACATTCAAAGTACATGAATTATTAAACATTCTGCAGCTAAATCATTATACCTCGCATCCCATTAAAATGAACAAGAGTCTTAGAGGATTGCACCACAAAGCAAAGGAAAGAACATAATTTTGCAAAGCCCTGTTTGGTAATTAATCTTAAAACATCCATTTGCCTCGATAATGGGAGATATCTATATTTATAAAAAATAACATTTGCATATTATATTTTTCTATTACCTCTCAGAAATGCTTGCTCAGTGACTTATTTGAGCATGGCAATTATGGTCAATGCATATGTCCCAACAATTACCACTCAGTGAATAATGTTAACGAAACGCATTATCTGTGCATTACCCCGCGCTAACTTATGTTGTTCTTTGTTAACATAACTTAATTATGATATATATTAAAGGATTAAGCTTGACAAGAGTTTTGGTAATATTGAAAGTGGGCTGTTTTTGTTTATAAATAGAGTCCTTTATTTACTTTAGTCTAATAAAAAATGCATGCGTAATTTATTATATTACTCTCTTTTTGCATATTAGTTTTGTTTTTACAGCCTTTCTTTTATGTAAATGTATGGCTTAGATCATTTGCATTAATATTGGTAATTTTCAATGTAGGTTCTAAAATTAAATTGCCAAGTTGTTGGTACTAAAAAATAAAAGCTGAACTTCAAGCAAGCAGCTAAATACAAGTATAATATAATATATATATATATATATATATATATATATATATATATATATATATATATATATATATATATATACATATATTGATTTGTTTTACTGCTCAAGCACATTTACACGGGGGGAAAATGCAGAATTTTAAGCTATATGCAGATCCTGACTTTCTGAAAGTCAACATTTGAATAGGATTTTTGGTGGCTGTGCACAAAAGCAGTGGTTTTGTACATATACATTTTATTATTTTTACAGTCAGGAATTAAAAAAATGAAATAAAATATATTAATTCAATGTTTTCCTTTACTTAGTCAAGTAAAAATGAAATACTGTAAATCTTTTTTTTTTGGTATTTCAGTTGGAACCAGCAAGTGGAGCTGTAAGCTCTTTTTCACACATATTTCTGTATCAGCTTTTTTTTTTTTTTTTAATGTAAAAGCCTGCTGTTTACCCAGCTCAATAACTCAAGCACAAATTGACATATGTGAAAGAGTCATATCTTTATTTCTTTCTGATTTTCCCTGCCTCTATAGGACTCCATGTGAAATTTCAACAGACAGACAGTCTGTCTATAAGGAGCTAACTGCTGTGCTTTCTTTTTAGATAATCCTATCAAGTAAATTGAACTTAAAGAGTAGTGATGAGTCGAACACCCCTCTGTTCGGTTCGCACCAGAACATCTCGAACAAATGAAATGTTCTAGCAAACTCCATTAAAGTCTATGGGACACGAACATGAAAAATCAAAAGTCTTAATCTTAAAGGCTTAAATGCAAGTTATTGGCCCAAAAAAGTGTATGAGGACCTGGGTACTGCCCTGGGGGACATGAATCAATGCAAACATTTTTTTTTTTTTAAACATTCGTTTTTACAGGAGCAATGATTTTAATAATGCTTAAAGTTAAACAATAAAATTGAAAAATATTTTGCCTGGGGGCCCCCTTAATGTGCCTGTAAAGTGGCGCATTTGTGCGATGTTTGTAGCCTGCTGCAGCAATACTGACATTTCTAAAGGAAAAAATGTCATTTAAACTTGCTCTCGGCTGTAATATATTGTTGGCTCCCAGCAATACAGATATTTTTTTTTTTTTAAAACAGCGTGGGGTCCCCCCCAGTCCATTGCTAAAATAATAAAAACAAACAGCGTGGGGTTCCCCCTTAAATCCATACTAGACCCTTATTCGAGCACACAGCCTGACTGGCAAGGATGGGGGTGGGGGCTAGTGAACCATACCAGGCCACATGCCCTCAACATGGGGGGGTGAGTGCTTTGGGGCAGGGGGGCTCTGCCTCCACACCCCAAACCCCCTTGCCCCCATGTTGATGGGGACAGGAGTCTCTTCCCCTGGGCTGTGGTTGTGGGGGTCTGCGGGGGGGAGGCTTATCGGAATCTGGAAGCCCCCTTTAACAACGGGGCCCCCAGATCCCACCCCCCCCCCAATGTGAATGGATATCGGGTACATCTTACCCCTACCCATTCACCAAAAAAGTGTACAAAAAAAATAACGACAAAAGCCAGTTTTGGACAAGTCCTTTATTAAAAATTAAAAATTACAAATAAATACTCCGATGATACCCCGCCCGAAGAATAGAAAAAAAAAAAAAGCTGCTGCTTCTCAAGAAGCCTCCCACGCTAATGAGCTGTTTGAGTTTGACAGCCCTTTTAAAGGGATCTGACGTCACAAGCCGCCCCACAATGCACTGCTCAGGTGCAGTGAATAAATGACTGATGTCATGTAATTTACGCTAACACATCTTTACGCTTAACAAATCTTTCTATGCCAAAGCTTTCCAGGCATTAGTTAAATGCTGGGATAAGTGTATTAGTGTAGCAGGGGGGCATGTTGAAAAATAAACGCAGTTTCCATTCCTTGAAATGTGTCCTTTTATTTTATAAACTCGATAGTCCCGGTTTGCCTTGAACGCCTCATATTTTTATACCTCTGTTCATTTGTTTGAAATGTATTTAAACCCATTTGGCTTTAGAAAAAGGAAAAAAAAAAAAGATTGATAAACAAATCAACCAGTATCATCCCAAGAAATATGAACATATTTTTGTAATTTGTTATTTGATGTTTCTGTACTGTACACAGCCTTTTTGTTTTAACTACTTGCCGACCAGCCACCGCAGTTATACAGTGGCAAGTTCCCACGAATCACTGTACCTTTACGGCGGTCTGTGGGAGCGATCCTGGGGGCGCGCACCCACTCGCCAGTGGGAAAGCTGATCCACAGGGCTGGTGGCCGCGCTTGCCGCCGGTCACCCGCAATCACTCTCCATGAAGAGAGAACGGCGGTCAGCTGTTGTAAACACAACAGACCGTTGTTCTCTCTATTTCGGAACACAGGTCTCTGTATTAATTTCACAACCCCCCCACAGTTAGAAAACACCCCCTAGGCTCACACATAACCCTTTGACTGCCCCTGGGTTAACCCCTTCCCTGCCAGTGTTATTTAGTACAGTAACAGTGCATATTTTTAGGACTGATTACTGTAGTGATGTCACTGGTCCCCCCAAAAATGTCAGTTAGGGGACGGATCTGTCCATCGCAAAACCGTCCCCCCAAAAACCACTGATTGCCGCCATTACTAGTAAAAAATAAATAAAAATTACATAAATCTTTCCCCAAGTTTGTAGATGCGATAACTTTTGTGCAAACCATTTAAAATATGCTTATTGGTATTTTTTTTTACCAGAATTATGTAGCAGAATACAAATTGACCTAAAATGATGAAAAAATTTGATTTTTTTAATTTCCAGCAACTTCACCCAGCCATTAAAGAGGAGTGGACCAACATTCCACAGGCCACAATCACCAACCTGATCAACTCTATGTGAAGAAGGTGTGTTGCACTGCGTGAGGCAAAAGGTTGTCACACCAGATACTGACTGGTTTTTGGACCCCCCCAATACAGTAAAACTGCACATTTTAGAGTGGCCTTTATTGTGGCCAGCCTAAGGCACACCTGTGCAATAATCATGCTGTCTAATCAGCATCTTGATATGCCACACCTGTGAGGTGGATGGATTATCTCAGCAAAGGAGAAGTGCTCACTAACACAGATTTAGACAGATTTGCGAACAATATTTGAGAGAAATAGGCCTTTTGTGTACATAGAAAAAGTCTTAGATCTTTGAGTTCAGCTCATGAAAAATGGGCGCAAATGGGGGCAAAATTATATGTTAATAATTATTATATAAATAATGATAATGCTTTTTTTTTCTTTATGACTGATCACATGATCTTTGTTTGTTTTCAGCTGCATAAATGAATTAGACAGCTAGGGGGGTGGGTGGAGAAACACACTGATCTTCCCAGTGAATGACTGTGCAGGGAGAGTGTGCCAGAACAAGTCTAGGCTATTGGAGGATAGGCAGCCTGTGCTCCCAGGACAGGCAGAAAGCTGGCCACACTGAGAATGATTTGCTCTCATACCTAGCATGATCAGTTTGAAATTGGAAAGCATGGGGGATTGGCAGGAACACTAGGAATTTAATACAAAGGAAACAATACAAAGAGAACAGGATAGTTTTAACACATTACATGGTACAACAAGCACATATCAGCAAAATGAAATGTTAGGGTAACATATTCTTTATGGACATTTTTTTTGTATTGTAAACCAACAGAACCTTTTTTCTGCCAGGTCCATATGTTGTATTACTGGGATTGTATGTGAAACCGGCAGGCAGACTACGATTGTTCACACACACACCCCCGGTCTGGCACCACCGTGCCCCGTGACCGTCCCACCCTGTCCCTCCCACCCCTTCATGTTTTCTGGGTTCTGCTTGCCCATCTGCAGGCCCGGGAGCTACATGGCGGGTGCCAGTGGCTGGAGGGGAAAAAGAAGAGTGGACCCACGTCCGCTCCCCTCCCCTTCCTGTTTTGACCGGGAAAGAGACAACGCCTCTTCATGTCGCTGTCTAGCTTTGCCAGGAAGTAGTGTTTTCCAAAGCGATCTGCATTCCAAAACATTCAGTGGAGCCCAGAGGAGACATACAGGGACGTTTAGACCCTGCATGTCTCATTAAAGAGTATCTGTCATCTAAACATCATCATATTGGGTGACTTTTTGTCCCCTATGAGATGAAAAAAAAAAAGTTAGGTAAAAAAAAAAAAAGTATTTTTTGCAAAAAAAATAAAGTTACACCAAGGCACATAAAATCCCCCCACCCTCAAACATGCAAACGAACAAACGTAAATGCATGCGTTGGAGAGCCTATGCTTGAAAACGGTAATTGTGATACACATGTTATATATTGCCGCACATGCCGGAGTGAGAGCAATTCTTCTACCACAAGGCCTCCTTCATAACACTAAACGTGAAAACTTTGGGGGGCTTTTGAAGTGTCACCTATAGAAAATATAAAGTACTGAAGTTTGCCGCCATTTCACGGGCGCAAAAAAATTTAAGGTTTAACATGTTAGATGTCTATTTACTGCAACCTCATCTTTTATGTTTTACCAAAAATGTGGGTAGTTTATTGCATTTGTTCACTTTGGTATGTTTTTTACTGAAATTTTGCGGTAATAAAAAAAATGATGCAGTGGCATAAAAATTGGAACTACCACTATTTTATTCTCCAAGGTGTCGGCTTTCAAAAAATATATAATGTTTGGGGGTTTTGTGTAATCTTCAGGCCTAAAATAATTTTTCATTCAAACATGTGCAAAAAGCTCTAAGACGGCTCTGGCAGTGAAAGGGTTAAAGAATATATACATATATATATATAATTTTTTTATTTTTTTATTTTGGCTGTCATAATAATCATATTTTTACACAAGTATATGGTATGATAAGCACATATAAAGTATATGAAATGATGTATTATTTATTTGTGCATTTACCTTGTTTCCTTAAAGTGGAGTTCCGGCCTGAAAAAAGAAATTAGATAAAAATACCCCCGGGATTCACTTACCTTTTAGAAGAAATACTTACCTTGAACATTTCTTGTCCAGCACTGCCATCTCATGTGTGGGCAGCTGAAGCCGAAGCGTCCTTTTCGGCGTCCTCTTCGGTCCCAGAATGCCCTGCACCGGCCCCGCTCATCAGTTCCGGCGCAGGTGCTTAATCCCTGCACAGCTTCTGGGCATGCCCAGAAGCTGTTTAGCAGGGAATGACGCGCCTGTGCCGGAACTGATGAGCTGGGCCGGTGCAGGCGCATTGATTCCTGGGAGCGATGACGTTCAGCTCCCAGGAGTCAATGCAAGAAGGAAGTGATGGCGCGGGCCGCGTCCGCAGAGGGAGGAAGAGGAAGTAAGGTAAGTATGTTTTCTTTAAAAAGAAGGTAAGTGAATAAAAAAAATAAATAAATAAATAATTATCCAATTGCTTTACAGGTTATTAAGAGCAAGCGGACAGTGAAAAAAATAATTTCAGGGTGGAACTCCGCTTTAAGTTCAGCTATAAAGTAGTATTCCTTCAATTCTCTGTAAAAATAAATAAATACAAAAAATAAAAAATAAAATCTACATAATTGTGTATCTTCTGCTGTAACTCTTTAGTACAGTTTCCTTCCCCCTTATTTCAGCTTGGTACAGCATGGATAATGGTCATTATTTTAATGCCTATGCTACCAATGGTCTGTGACCTATAATCACTATGAACAGATTTTTTTGTGTTTAGAACCTCTAATGCTGGCATGTAAAGGGAGGTTGGGAGAGCCTAATTCTTTAATTTATATGTTTTTATGGTTGTTTTTAGTTCACGGTTTTGGCGCTTGAAAAATATATTTCTTACAAAACAAAAAAAGTCCAAATTCCTCTTTAATATATGCTCTGTTTTCTTCTGTTTTGCTGGAATAGATTTTTAATACACCTCACACTTATCAAACACATATTAATTCAAATGGAATATTTTGTGATGATTGTCCCCCTCTTCTGCTCTGTCACGCTCTGGCGGTCACCTTCATGAATGCGTTTTGCACCGCAGAACTGAATTATCAGAAAGTAGTGTGATTATGAACACTTGGTTGGATTATTATTACCAAATTAGAAACCTGTCACATTGAAAGGGATGAAAAAAAATCTAGACTTTGATCGGCTGTGACCTTATAAAGAGAATATGTCAGCCAAGCTTGTCCGTTTACAATGTATCCAGCCCCACATATCACACTATTGATCGGGCTGACTCATCTGTTTTACCAACAACACTAGCTCAGGGTGTCACACGACGATAATACTTCAATGGATCACACTGATGAGATACAATATTGGCTTCTAGTGACACAAATATGAAGGATGAAGCTGAGGTAGAAGCTACTCCTGAGAGTGCATACAGAATTCCTGTGCAGTATATGATGGAGATAAAGGAGCATGGAATTTATAAACATTGACAGGTCTATGGAAATATATGCAAAAGTAAAGATGAGCAAATCTGTTTGTATGAGCAAAGATCTGATCCAACTCAAACAATGTGGATGTTTGGCAAACTCATGGGAGTTTTGTGAAAAAGCTAGTGTCAGGTCCTGGGGAAGGTTAGCAGGACTCCTGGACATTGACTTAGTAAAAAGGAAAATAGGCTGTCCACATTACAAGGGAAAATTAACGTTGCAAATTAATTTTCCCTTAGCTTAGTGGATGTGATGAAAAAACACTTTGCATACAATACTCAATCCCATGCAGGGAAAATTAAAAAATAAATAAATAAATAGGTATTTTTGCTTGCATGTGATTGAATGATGAAAGTCAGCAGAGCTTCACGTTATTCACTAAACTAAGGGAAATTTCCATTGCAAGGTGAAAATTATCTTGCAAGTATAGCACCCTCCTAGGTAGGTGCTAGGTAACCTATAGGGGAGACCTTGTCTGCTTATCAGCAGGGTTCAATTATTCAGTCAAGCTGTCATGTGATCACAGGTGTGACTGTTGGGTTGAGGAGTCTCCCCACTGTATCCAATGAGGGCTCTCATTGGACAGTAGAGGAAACCTGACCAATAGCACACTAGGGCTTGTATCTATCCCAGAGGGCAAATTCTGCCGCAATGCATTCTGGGAGGGTGTATAAGTCTTAGGGGAGCACATGACAGGGTGTCTTTGTTGGGAAGCAGAGTCCCAGGAGGGAGGTGACTGCTGTCTTTCCTCCTGTCAGAGTGGAACAGATGTCCTGGGTGGCTGGCTTAGAGGACATAAGGTTGAGCTGAGCTGCAGAGAGGGGTCCAGTGTGCTGAGGACCAAGTGGAGCTGTGGGGGTCGGAGTTTCCAGGAAAGCAGTGTTGTGAGTACTGTAAACTGCCCCGGGGTCTGCCTAGGATAGGGGACCACTCCAGGAGGTCAGAGGGATAAAGGAGTCAGAGTGGAACGGATGTCCTGGGTGGCTGGCTTAGAGGACATAAGGTTGAGCTGAGCTGCAGAGAGGGGTCCAGTGTGCTGAGGACCAAGTGGAGCTGTGGGGGTCGGAGTTTCCAGGAAAGCAGTGTTGTGAGTACTGTAAACTGCCCCGGGGTCTGCCTAGGATAGGGGACCACTCCGGAAGGTCAGAGGGATAAAGGAGTCAGCTAGCCTGGGCAGCAGTTATAGAAAGGGGGTGCCAGTATTTAGACCCTGGAGAAAAAGAGGATGCCAGTGTGGGCCCTGAAGAGTTAAGAGTTGCAGCAGTGATTACAAATAGCTACCTCAGCCAGGAAGGCTAAAGGAAGCAGTACAAAGGACTTTTGAGCCACAAGGAAGTTTCAGAAGTCAGTTCAAGTTCACAGACAGCAAGTCGGTGTTAACAAGCGCCAACCGGCGTTGACCGGCATTCTGCCGGCGTCAAGTCAGCATCAAAGGCGTTTTCTCAGTTGTCCCATTACATTGTGTATAGTCGAGCCAGAGGAGTATCCCACTCATTCCCTTCTCCCATCCAAGTTCCTAAAATAAATACAAAAACCAAAGATGCCGGACTGTTTCTTTTCTCAGTGCTCACACTTGGAGACAGGGCCGTCTTTAATATGGATTGGACCCTGGGCAAACATTTTCTTGCCCCCCCCCCCCATGCAATTTAGCTCTCCACCCCAACATCTCTATCTCTGTGGAAAAGTTTTGCACAGAGCAGCCCCGATCCTCCTCTTCTGGGGTCCCCCAACAGCATTCCTTCATACACAAATCACAGTACACCTTATCACATCACAGCGCCCCATTACATTGCAGCAATTTTCATGCATAGTGCCCCTTTACAAATCACAACACCCCATTACATTGCAGCCATTTTCATGTCACAGTGCCCCTTTACAAATTTCAGTATCCTTTATCACATCACAGCGCCCCATTACATTGCAGCCATTTTCATGTCACAGTGCCCCTTTACAAATTACAGTATCCCTTATCAAATCACAGCGCCCCATTATATTGCAGCTATTTTCACATCATAGTGCCCCTTTACACATCACGGTACCCCTTATCATATTACAACACCCCATTACATTGCAGCCACTTTCACGTCATATTGCCCCTTTAGACATCGCAGTACCCCTTATAACATCCCAACACTCCATTACATTGCAGCCATTTTCACATCAATGTGTATACTAGTGCGGTATGACTTAAACCTGCAGGGGGACCAGTTTTTTTATTTGTAAATTACTTTACTACTGCTTTAGGCCTGATTTACATGTATGTGGGTTGGCGGCCCACATTTTAGAAGGGCACAGCATCCTATTCATTTGAATGGGCTGCTATGCCTGCGTTTCCCGTAGAAAAAAGGTGCATGCAGCATTTTAAAATTTCAGGGGCCTTGAAATCCATCCTGCTTTTGCACCATGCGACTTACTTGCAGTTCCTGCACTTGCGTGACACAGTTAACGCAAATGCACTGTGTTTTTAAATGCATGGCCCACATACCTAAAAATACAGCAAACTTGCCAGTGAAGGAACTGCAGGTAAGTCGCATGGTGCATGATGCCACTGAAATTTTAAAATGCTGCATGCACCTTTTTTTCTGCGGGAAAGCAGCTCATTCAAATGAATAGGATGCTGTGCCTTTGAAAATGTGGGCCCCCAACCTGCATACATGTGAATTAGGCCTAAAGTAGGCCCATCAAGCAGTGTCTGGTCTGGTGGTGGCCCAGAGCCATGCAGCGTGCTCTCTAATAAATAAATCCTTCTGGACACAGCCTGGTAGTGGCGGCTGGTGCTCAAAATTTTTGGGGGGGGGGGGGCGCAAACAGTAAAATGTAATAGGCATTGCTTTGCGGCAAAAAACTCTGTAAAAAAATTGTGTGACTTTGAGGTCACAAAAGTGTGAAAGGGGCCTTCGGTAATTAAGGTATAGTGTGCCCCCCTTTCAATGCAGAGAGACCACAGCGTGCCCCCCTTTCAATGCACACAGTGACCAGCACGCCCCCTTTCAATGCACAGTGACCAGCGCGCCCCCTTCAATGCAGTGACCAGCGTGCCTCCTTTCAATTCAGAGAGACCAGAGCGCCCCCTTTCAATGCACAGTGACCAGCGTGCCCCCTTTCAATGCACAGTGACCAGCGTGCCCCCTTTCAATGCACAGTGACCAGCGTGCCCTCTTTCAATGCACAGTGACCAGCGTGCCCCCCTTTCAATGCACAGTGACTAGTGTGCCCCCTTTCAATGCACAGTGACCAGCGTGCCCCCTTTCAATGCACAGTGACCAGCGTGCCCCTTTCAATGCACAGTGACCAGCGTGCCCCCTTCAATGCAGAGACCAGCGTGCCCCCTTCAATGCAGAGACCAGTGTGCCGCCTTCAATGCAGAGACCAGCATACCCCCTGTCAATGCAGAGACCAGCGTAACCCCTTTCAATGCAGAGACCAGCGTGCCCCCTTCAATGCAGAGACCAGCGTACCCCCTTTCAATGCAGAGACCAGCGTACCCCCTTTCAATGCAGAGACCAGCGTACCCCCTTTCAATGCAGAGACCAGCGTGCCCCCTTCAATGCAGAGACCAGCGTACCCCCTTTCAATGCAGAGACCAGCGTACCCCCTTTCAATGCAGAGACCAGCGTGCCCCCTTCAATGCAGAGACCAGCGTACCCCCTTTCAATGCAGAGACCAGCGTACCCCCTTTCAATGCAGAGACCAGCGTACCCCCTTTCATTGCAGAGGCCAGCGTACCCCCTTTCAATGCAGAGACCAGTGTGCCCCCTTTCAATGCAGAGACCAGTGTACCCCCTTTCAATGCAATAAAGGACTGGATAATTTAATATTCACATATTTTTTAAGTGACAAGAACTACCTCCTTTTGCAATTTAGCCCCAATATACTAACCACACAGCAAGTGCAATCTGACTCCTGCTTGCATTATAAGAAGGAGTGATGAAACACTATCATTATGTAACAATACATTTTTTTTTAGATTACCCCATACTGAAACAGTTGTTGACATCTGGCTAATTTTTTTCACAGGTTTATCTATACTAGCTTTTCTCAAACTTTTCAACACAGAGGAACCCTTGAAATAACCTTCTGGTCTCAGGGAACCCCTGCTAAAAATTACTATATTTATAACTCATGATACATTAGTGTGATGTCAGTGGGAAGAATGTTGCTTACACTTGTGGTCATTGGGATGAATTACCCCCTTACAGATAGCTAAAATGATCAATGGTGTCACTGGAAACTCATCTGAGAGGAAGTATTTGCTCATTGCTCAAGGAAACCTTAGTAACCCCTGGAGGAACTGTGGGGCTCTGTGGAACCCTGGTTGAGAAACCATGATCTATACCAGGGGTCTTCAAACTATGGCCCTCCAGTTGTTCGGGAACTACAATTCTCATCATGCCTAGTCATGTCTGTGAATGTCAGAGTTTTACAATGCCTCATGGGATGTGTAGTTCCACAACAGCTGGAGGGCCGTAGTTTGAGGATACCTGATCTATACAATCATTGGCAAGTCAATACATTTCCTTTCAGATTAGGTTTTTTGAGTTGATGTTAGCCTTTGAGTTTGAAGGTGAAATTAATATTAAGTGATTTTATACATAATTTAATTGTTTATTTACCATGGGAAGAACTAAAAACAGAAAAAAAAGAAATTCAAAAATATTTTTTTTCATAATAATAGGAAACCTTGCATATTACTATTGTGAAATCTTCTATTTATCCAGGAGATGGGGCTCCAATCTCCTTTTTACATATTAAGATACTATAACTTTCAACTGCCCTGTTAAGGGACCTTTGCTTGCAGAACTCCAATGAGCTATCAGCGCAATGACATACCTTGGGAGGTATGAGTCAAAAATTAATTTAATTTGGATATAGGGAGATGCATTTAGGAAGAACTCCAGGGAAAAGGACAGCATGTGTGTATGTGGAGAAAAAGGGGGGGGGGGGGGGGGTTGTAAGTGAATTGTGTTATTTACACTTTCCTCCTTGCTATACTCTCTGACTCTCTGTGACAGAGGAGAACAACCATACTGTTAGGTCAATACTTTCAGTCTGTGAGCTTTCTACGTTATATATCTATTTCATGCTCCTTCTTCTTCTTCCTGTCACTGCTTTTTGACAAATTGCACTTCCTGTGGGTCTTACCAAACATGAGACAGAGTGTGGTCATGACTTCCTGTGCCCCGTGCCTCTTCTGCATTACATTTCAAGAAGAATTATCAGCCCTGTGGAATAAAATGAGTGTTTATTTAAGTCTTTGTTTCTAGGTATTTGCTACAGCAACGCCCGAAAGGAGAGAGCGGCGCCAGCTTAGTATAGTACAAGTTTATTTAACACTGTTAAAATTGGTGACTCACTGTCCGAGGTTGGGTGAGACCGGTACACAAAGACTGTTAGGGTCATCCATCTTCCTCTTCCGGGATAGTGGTCATAGGAGAAGGTGGTGAGGTTCCAGAGGTATAGCCGAGCCGCTGTGGGGCTGCTAGTTGTCACTGGCCGCGGCGGAGCATGCACAACAGGGCTCCGGCTGCCGACTTCTGATCCCTGATGACATCACTTCCTGGCAGGAGAAAAATAGGGGTTGCACGCGTTCAGAGCATCCGTGCTCCTTCATCAGGCGATGGCAACGCACGCATACAATATTTTCATTGAACTCTGTGGAACCCCATGGCAATTTTGGTGATTTTTTTTGCAATAATCAAATGGAATAATACATTTTAGCTCAGAAGCTGGGCTCCCTCTATTCAAATGTTAATTAACTTGCTTAACTGGTTCGAAAAGGCTGGGTTAACAGGAAGTAATGTTGACTGGAAATGGGGGGGCAAGAACTGAAATAAAACAGCAATGTGCTGAACAGAGAACAGACATGCCTCGGTGGTGTCATATGGCTTTGGTATGCTAAGTTGGCTGACTGTTTATATCAGAAAGTAGGTCCAATGAACTTGGAGATCTTCAAAGCAAGCACTAGTCCTGACAACTCCCAGTAGCAAGGAAAGATTGTAATTAATATGGAAAATTCTTACATGAATAGGGACTTGAGTTCTATCCAAACCCTTTCTTGAGGAAGATACAATTTTGCAGTTTGGATCATAGAATCCTCAGTTATAGTGAATAGAAGGAACTAGGATAAAATGGAAGTGAGACCCAGGAAGGCTCCATAAGAAGAAGAAAACCGGTTAGAATGAAGGTCATAAGGCCAAAGTGGGAATTTCACCGTGGGATGACGCTTAACCTACACTACAAGAGAGACAATTTCTGCAATTGCTTGAATAGCTGCTGTGCTGGTTGCCTGCAGAGATCTTTAAGCCACTATAACCCAATCTAAGTAACTTTTTAGTGTATCCTGTTTGCATACTGACCATTACCAATGCTCATTTGCTAGGGGGGATAGATAAAATGTTCAAAAGTGTGTTGTATGCATATTTGTAACACTGTATGTCATGTATTGTTGTCCTACTATTGTTAGTAGTTTATTAAAAGCAAATTCATATGCTACAGAGGTTTCTGCTTCCTTGCTTTACTACAAAGTAACCCAAAAGAGACAAAGTAAAATACCCTGTAAAAGCAAGCATCTCAGGATTACAACATTGATCCTTTATAGATATAACACAATGAAGGGAATTTAATAAGACTGAAGCATTCAGTATCTTGAGCAGCTGTGCATGAGAACCAATAGGTTTCTAGGTTTTATTGCCAAAGTTTAAATGAACAAGATGAAATTAGTAGCTGCTTATTTAATATGCACAGCTGTAACATATTCTGCGTGCTCCAGTTTTAGTGAGTGAGTGTTGTCACCCTAAGACAGGATGTGTGTTATTGGCAGGATCCCTAGGTGAAAATAAAGAGGCAATGTCTGAAAAAAACAAATATAGACACCACCGCTAAGGACTGGTTAGTTGAAATATTTTACATTTACGTTCTTAGCTTTAGCTACTCTTTAAATTCTAGAAGTTAATATTTATTTTAGGTATTAAAGTAGTAATCAGGGTTTTTTACAATTAGGATAGTAACAATTAACCACTTCAGCCCCGGAAGGATTTGCCTCCTTTCTGACCAGGCCCTATTTTGCAATTCGGCACTGCATTACTTTAGCTAAACAAAATGTATGTCCTTTTTTTTCCACAAATAGAGCTTTCTTTTGGTGGTATTTTATCACCTGTGCGACTTTTATTTTTTACGCTATAAACATAAAGAGCAACAATTTTGAAAAAAAAAAACAATATTTTTTACATTCTTTTATATGACATTTAAAAAAAATTAAAAATCTAAATTTTTTAACATTTTAGGCCAATTTGTTTTCTGCTACATATTTTTGGCAAAATAAATCGCAATAAGCGTAATTGGATTGGTTTGTGCAAAAGTTATCGCGTCTACTAACTACAGGAAATATTTATGTCATGTTTATTGGTTTTTTTTTCTTACTAGCAATGGTGGCGATCTGCGATTTTTATCGGGACTACGACATTGCAGCGGACAGATCGGACCCCTAACTTACATTTTTGACACTTTTGGGGGCACCAGTGACATTACTACAGTAATCAGTGCTAAAAATATGCACTGTTACTGTAATAATGACACTGGCAGGGAAGGGGTTAACCATGTGGGTGATCAATGGGTTAAATGTGAGCCTAGGGGAGTGATACTAACTGTGGGGGGGCGTGGCTTCTGAAATTACCATAGAGACCTGTGTTCCTATATAAAAGGATCACATGAGCTCTGTGATCATTTCAGGGAGAAGAATGATTAGCTGTGTTTACAACAGCCGACCGTGCTTCTCTCTCAGCGGGGAACAATCGCGGGTGTCAGGCAGCAATCTGACCTCTGAAGACATCAACGTTATGACGAAACTAATGTGAGGTGGAACGCACGCTGTATACATCACGGGAGGCGGGCGGAACGCAGCACGGTGATTACCGCTCTCCACTCCTGGGCTCCTTTCTGCTGGCGTTTTACTGCTCTTTTCTTCATTTGTATTGTGGAAGTTAAATAAAAAATTTTAAACATTATCACACCATTTGGAGCCCCTTTTTCATTCCATAACCTGCCCGGACATGTGGATAGAGGTGAATTAGGAGCTGACAGTCCTGAGAATTGAGGTACAACATCCCTTAGTTGGACCCACCCTGGCCCAGTTGGCCAAACAAGCGCTGCCCAGTCTTAATACTATATGGTATATAAGACCCATTCTTTCTGGTGAGTGTGTTTTCTTACTATTCCCCACGGTGGAAACAAGTACCATCACATGACCGTTTGGAAGCTGAGCACAGAGCACCTGCACTTTATTGCACCCAGGAATTACTTGAATGATATGCAGTACAAGTCACCTATGAACTTTGTTGAACTTTGTTTCTATTTTTTATGAGGATTTTTATGAATTTTTTTGAGCACATATTGAACATTAGTAATCACAAGTAATAGTGCAATGATAAAAGAGAAAGCTTATGCACCCACCGGAACCTAAAATAAGCTGACCCAAGCGCTAAATGAGGACAGATCACTATAATGTAATATAAGATGGCAATGCAGCTACTTAACCTCCAAAAATGTGCACAATGGATAAACAGAAAATATTCAACAATACTTCTAAATAAACCAGTAGCGCAAACTTAGCAAAAAGTAAGTGCCATAAACATATTGAATAAAGATACAACTCGTAAGACTACACAAAGTCTGACAGTTTACAGATGTCACAATAGCATCAGGAAATGATCATATTGACATAAATCAGTCCATGATCCTTCAATATTACTCCTGGGGTAATTAGATATACAGGTGTAGTTTTCAAGAGGGTCACCACCACCACCGTGCTCCAAGGGGGGAGGAGAAATGCCCACTCACCAGATGCTGTGGCCCAAACCACTTCCGTGACCAGGCGGCGTAACCAGTTCAACGTTAGAGGAGTTCGGGATATTCGGAAGGCGCGTGGAGCCTGGACACCATCTCCCGAAGGGCACCCCTCTCCTTACTATTGTTTTGACATGCGGATGATTGAATACAGAACATGTGAGTTTGTTACCTATTTTATTGAATAAAGCCTTTGAAAAACGTTATTACACTAGTGGGATTGTGCTTTTCTCTCCATATGCTGCCGAGCCTTTATGGTCTGAGCTGGTGTGATGCCCGGTGTGGATGACACGGATCATTGACTAACTCTACAGGCTTTATTGCTCAAACACGAAAGTGGTTTGGGCCACAGCATCTGGTGAGTGGGCATTTCTCCTCCCCCCTTGGAGCACGGTGGTGGTGGTGACCCTCTTGAAAACTACACCTGTATATCTAATTACCCCAGGAGTAATATTGAAGGATCATGGACTGATTTATGGCAATATGATAATTTCCTGATGCTATTGTGACATCTGTACACTGTCGGACTTTGTGTAGTTTTACGAGTTGTATCTTTATACAATATGTTTATGGCACTTTCTTTTTGCTAAGTTTGCGCTACTGGTTTATTTAGAAGTATTGTTGAATATTTTCTGTTTATCCATCGTGCACAATAGTGCAATGATATTTAATTTTGCATCATTTTACTGTGTTTATTTTTTTTTTTTAATGTTATATCAGCACCTCTATTTATTTATTTACTTACCAAGTATACAACTCCATATTACCGCAGTAAGCACCTTAGGTGTGTTCATCAATTTTTGTATTTACTATTTGATTGTTTATGCATTGTTAGCACTTTTAGAATTTATAATCCAGGATTTCAGGTGCATCCATCTCATTTGACACTATTTCTCTTTGCATTTATATATTTTTTTGAGGCACTGTTAGCACTTTATTTAGCACTATTAATATTGTACACTCATAGCAAGCGCTATAGACAGCCCCTTGCCCTGTGGCTATATACCAGGTAATCTGAGCCGCCTGACCCGTGCATTGGCTTCCCCAATGCCGAGTGGGGGCCGGAGCGCGCCGCTGGTGGCGAACGCTCGCCCCCTAGCTTCTTATGCCCGACCAACGTAGGTCCTGGTAGGTTTTGCGCAGGAGAGCCCCCCTGCCATTATAAAAAGGCGGCGGGCGGTCAGGAAGTGCTTAAATTATGGAAGTTATTATTTAATTTAAGTATTAAAGTAGTAATCAGGGTTTTTACAATTAGGATAGTTACAATTAAAGTTATTGGTATCAGAAGCACCAGGCATTGAACCTTTGTGCAAAAACCAACATACCGAGATACAGATAGATAGTTTGATAAATTGATTGATGACATGCTAAGCCCAGTATGTAAATATTAATTTCATCATATTTGAGTCATTGAGATGTCTTTGAAAAAGCAACTCAAAACAAAAGTAGAAAATAATGAGAGCGCAAAAGCATGTACCTAAAATCAATCACGAATTATGTGAAAAAAAGAGCCTCTATGGATCCATCAGCATTCTTACACAAAATCTACACATCTGTGCAAGAGTGTCCTGTCAATCTCTATAAAATAATCTGTCTACCTCGCTGCTTTGTGAGTAGCTAATCTAAAGCAGAGCCCTCATCATCTCCTTACTCTGTTACTAATCTCTCAAATCTATGTCATGCCTCTCAATGGGTAGTGAGCTAAAATCAATAGAGGGAGTAATTGTTCAGAAGCCTCCAGAAGGGGCAGTAATGCAACTAATACACAAGTCATTTAATGATGCGCTCTTCAGGCCGACATACTGACAAATGAAGGCTCTTTGTGGATCCTTCAGGAACTGTCCTTTAACCTTTTTGTAATGCTGACGGATGAGACGCAAACATATGTTGTCCGTTAAATCAACAATGTGCACATTTCATCAGACAAAGAACAAACAAGAGAAGATGCAAAAGCGATTTTATATGTCTTTAAATCTATATATGTCTTCTTATAATTAATCTTTTTCATTACAGATGAGTGACTTCACAAAATCCACTCTGCCAACAATTGGTTTGACTCACCTCTGCAAATATTTGCCATGATTAGCATATTTGTTTCCACTGTGGGCTTTTATAGGGTGGATTTATGTTTTTTTTCGGGAAAGGCAAAGGAAAAAAAAAACACTGCTCCCCGTTGAGTTTTCAAATACATTTCACAAGTCACATTTCAGATTTATTAAAACTACAAATCTTTCATATGGGAAGAGAAATGAAGTTTTTTTCTACAGTGCCTGCACTCTACTAGGTCCATGTGAAGGAATATTGCTGCTTTTTACCCTGTCTGTTGTGACATTTCTTCTGTATATTATAGCGGAGTAGGGCTGAGGTTTAAAATGAATCCTACGGGTTAGAGATATGGGGTCCTGGTAGATATATGTGCAGATCTGTCTGTTATTTTATTTATTACAGGTACTTATATAGCGCCATCAATTTACAAAACGTTTTACATATACATACATTCACATCAGTACATATACATACATTCACATCAGTCCCTACCCTCAAGAAGCTTACAATCTAAGGTCCCTAGCTCATATTCATACATACTAGGGACAATTTAGACAGGAGACAATTAACCAACCAGCATGTCTTTGGAGTCTGGGAAGAAACCAGAGTACCCAGAGGAAACCCATGCAGGCACAGGGAGAACATGCAAACATACAAACTCCACACAGGTAGTATCATGTTTGGGATTTAAACCAACTACCCTAGTGCTGCTAGATGGAAGTGCTAACCACTTAGGCACTGTGCTGTTATAACTTTCTTTTAAACTTCAATGCACCACTAAAAGTTGTTGCATGCTTTTAAATCTTTACCTATACCCAGTGAATTGACAAACCTCAGATAGAGAAGAAACAAAATCCTCCTACATATGTTGTACCTGTTTGACTGTAGCCCTATCTTCCCTACAACCTTCTAAAACACACAGATCAAAGGCTATTTCTCATCTCCAACAGGCAGGGGGTGGGAATCACACACTGCACAGCATTGAGACGAGAGCTGAGTGTAATTTGAGACCTAAGTGGAGGGAAAGTACACACCCATCTCTACATAATTCTCATAGGGGAAATACACCCATTTGAGGCTGTCAGTCACCTTCTGTGTGCTGGATGGGAGCAGGGCAATTTTTGGTGTTGAGATAACCTGTCAGAGGTGACTAACTACTTAAGGACCGCCCCACGCAGAATTACTGCGGCAGGGCGGCCCTCCTACACCTGGACACCAGCTCGTGCTCCGTGTCTGGGGCACACGCGTGCAGCGCCAGTGACCCGCTCCAGCTGAGATTGGACACAGCGGGAGCCAATCAGTGGACCTGCAGATCCTTCATGGGAGAGGCAGAACAGCGGTCTGGCTATGTAAACAGGGCAGACCGTGGTTCTGTCAGTAAGAAAGATGGAGATCTTTTGTTTCTGCTAAGCAGAAACACGGATCTCTGTCTTACTCCAGTTAGGCCACCCCACATAGTTATAAAGCACTCCCTAGGAGCACACTTAACCCTTTGATTGCACCTGATGTTAATCCCTTCCCTCCCAGTGTCATTAGTACAGTGACAGTGCATTTTGTTAGCACTGATCCCTGTATTGGTGTCACTGGATCCCAAAAAGTGTCGCTTAGTTTTAGATTTGTCTGCCGCAATGTCGCAGTCCCGTTAAAAATCACTGATTGCTGCTATTACTTAAAATTCCATAAATCTGTCCCATAGTTTGTAGACGCTATAACTTTTGCGCAAACCAATCAATATACACCTATTGGGATTTAGTTTTACCAAAAATATGTAGCAGAATACATGTTGACCTAAATTGATGAACAAATTAGATATTTAAAATTTCTTTATTGGGTATGTTTTTAGCATAAAGTAAAAAATATTTTTTTTTTTTTTTTGTTTATAGCTCAAAAAATGTAGACTTAATCAAATACCACCAAAAGAAAGCTCCATTTGTGGGGAAAAAAAAGGAAATCAATTTTATTTGGGTACAGTTTTGCACGTTTCGTGCAATTGTCAGTTAAAATAACGCAGTGCTGTATTGCAAAAAATTGGCCTTGTCATTAAGGGGGTAAAACCTTCCGGGGCTGAAGTGGCTAATGCAGGAGGAAGAGAGAGGAGACATAAAAAACCCTTGGTGTTATGGACTATAGAAGAATATGCTCTGTTCATTTTTCATTTCAGAGGTTTACAACCACTTCAAGGCTTACCCATCCTTCAAAATGCCCAATAAACATGAACCTTTGCAATGTAAGACGGTAAATCTGCTTTAAAGGTATACTATATCATATTTACAAAGTGCTATAGTTGCCCTCACATTTTTAAAAATTTACTTCAGTGGAATCCGCTTTACTGAATTATTCAACCTCTAGGCTAGGGTTTCTCAATCAAGGTTCTGTGGAACCCTAGGGTTCCTCCTGAGGTTGCTAGGGGTTCCTTGAGAAATGGGCAATTTCTGCCTCTCAGATAAGTTTCCAATGACACCATTGTTCCTTTTAGCTCTCTGTAAGGGGGTAATTCTTCCCAATGATGATACGAGTAAGGAGCATTCTTCCCACTGACTGTCACACTAATGTTTCATGACTTGTAGATTTTACATTTTTAGCAGGGGTTCACCAAGACCAAAAATTAATTTCAAGGGTTCCTCTGTGTTAAAAAGGTTGAGAAAGGCTGGTCTAGGCCATCAACTTGGTATATCTTCTTATTCACACACACACATTATTAATCATATCATGATGCTATAAAATGGTAGCCACAAGATTTACTTATAAGAAATGTATGGACCCCAAAACAAATGAAGGGGGCCCACTGCAGAACTTGTGAAAGGGTCCCGCAACAAGAGTAAAGGGCCCCAGGATTAGTGGGAAGAGCCCCAGGCTTGAAGGGAAGGGCCCCGGCCAGGGGTCCAGGAGGCCCTTCATGGTTTCTTGCACCGGGGCCCTGAAGGTTCTAGTTACGCCTCTGTGTGACTCAATTATGTAAAACAAGTTAGTTCGGTAAAGATGCCTTTAACTACAGTGAAGGATCCAGCCTGGTCCTTCTAATGGTTAAAAGTGGTAAATGCCTAACAAACCAGTCTGATGTGTATTATTAAGCCCTATGGACATGTATGCATTATTACATATTACATAAGTGTGCATTTGTACACATATCAGATACCCCTGGTGGCATTGTTATCACTAGAGGAAAACCGCTATTGGATATTAATCAAATACATGTGTCTACTGATACAGAGATCATCCTCTTCCATTATTGGCAAGATCCAGAAATCATCATTTCCTTAACATGGAACTCAACTGTATCTGAGCACTTCAAATTGAAAACACTATTTAATTACATTTTATTGTTCACAATTAACTCACCCATCCATCCATTCCTCCAGGTTTTATTTTGGTGATAAATCACTTAGAAAAACACACCCCTAGCAATTCTAACCATGGTTATCTTGAATAAGGGAAGATGATTTGTGTAATAGCGAATGTTATTGCTTTGGGATCCATTTTATTTCAATTATTTGAAAGTTTGTATGATTTAAACATTTTTTTTTTCAATTTTCTACTGTTTAAAATATTTATATACATTATTTTACAAATAAACATTTGAAGACAAGTTACCCTCATGGCAAAGAATATACATCTAAACATGTGAAAAGAAGCCTAGGCGGTCCGGAGTGCAGTGGTGCTGCGGGGCCCAGCGGTGTCCATTCTGGCCCGGGTGGCTAGTCGGGCGCTGCAGGTCTTGGTGCTGTGGGGTGTGTGGGGCCCGCATCTTCTGGTGAGTATGTTCTTCCATTGTCCCCCATGGTGGCGCCGGGTGCCGGCGCTGGATTATTGGAGGATCCGGCGTGGAGCGTCAGCGCTTTTTTTGCCCCATTTGCACTCAGGATTTGCCTGCGGTTTTGCGCCTGGAGTCACTTGTGAACTATAGTTTGTGAACTATTGTTTGTGAACTATTTTGCAGATGTTTATACATTTTTCATATATATATTTTTCATTTTTTCACTTCTTTGAATCACCAATAGCACCTTCGAAAAGAAGCCTAGCGCTCCATCTGCCGGTGGATATAAGTATAGCTGTGGACAAAAGTTTTGAAAATTGCACAAATAATAATTTTCACAAAGTCTGCTGCTTCAGAGTTTTTAGATTTTTTTTTGTCAGATGTTGCTATGGTATATTAAAGTATAATTACAAGCATTTCATAAGCGTCAAATGATTTTATTGACAATTACAATAAGCTAACATAAAGAGTTAATATTTGCAGTTTTGACCCTTCCTTTCCAAGACCTCTGCAATTCGTCCTGGCATGTTGATAATCAACTTCTGGGCCACATCCTGACTGATGGCAGCCCATGCTTGCATATTCATTGCTTGGAGTTTGTCAGAATTTGGGTTTTCTTTTTCCTCACTCGCCTCTTGAGGATTGACCACAAGTTCTCAATGGGATTAAGGTCTGGGGAGTTTCCAGACAATGGACCCAAAATGTTAATGTTTTGTTCCCCAAGCCACTTAGTTATCACTTTTTGCCTTATGGCAAGGTACTCCATCATGCTGCAAAAGGCATTGTTCATCACCAAACTGTTCATAGATGGTTGGGACAAGTTGCACTTGGAGAATGTTTTTGTACCATGCTTTATTCATGGCAAAGCTAGGAGTGAGCCCACTCCCTTGGCTGAGAAGCAACCCCACACATGAATGGTCTCAGGATGCTTTACTGTTGGCATGACACTGGACTGATGGTAGCGCTCACCTTTTCTTCCCTGGACAAAGTTTTTTCCAGATGCCCCAATCGGAAGGGGGATTCGTTAGGCAAAATTACATTACCCCAGTCCTCAGAAGTCCAATCCCTGTACCTTTTGCAGAACATCAGTCTGTCCTTGATATTTTTCCTGGAGAGAAGTGGCTTCTTTGCTGCCCTTCTTGACACCAGGTCATCCTCAAAAAGTCTTCTCCTCACTGTGTGTGCAGATGTACTCACACCTGTCTGCTGCCACTCCTGAGCAAGCTCTGCACTGGTGGCAGAGATGTATAGTAACTAAGTAGAACTACTTCACTACTGTACTTAAGTACCGAAAGGTGGTATCTGTACTTTCCTAGAGTATAATTTTTTTCTCCTGCTTCCACTTTTACTTCACTACATTTTTTCGATGATTTCAATACTTCTACTCCGATATTTTTTTTTTGTGCTGCATAGTTACTCGTTACTATTATATAAATTACCACTGCCAGAACAGTAGATGGCAGGTTTCATGAAGCTCAAACGTGTATTATCAGCGCATACGAAAATAAATTCTACTGTATGTATAAATAAAAGCTGCATTTGAAATAATAAAAAACAATATGATGTTCAAACTTTTGACTTCTTTCTTTAATAACTACATAACACAGTACTTGTACTTTTACTTTCAGTACTTGAGTAGCAATTTTTTTTCAAAACTACTGGTACTTTTACTTTCAGTACTTGAGTAGCAAAATTAAAAAAAAAACTACTTGCAATACTTAAAGCGGAGTTCCACCCAAAAGTGGAACTTCCGCTTTAGGTGTTCCTACCCCCCTGACATGCCACATTTGGCATGTCATTTTTTTTGGGGGGGGAGCGGGTACCTAGTTTTGACAGGTACCCGCTCCCACTTCCGCTCGGAGCGCCGCGGCGCCCTGAGCGGAAGTTCTCCTCTCCCCCTCCCTCCCTGCAATCTTCTGGGACACGTCAGAGGTCCCAGAAGATTTCCGGCCAATCACGGCGCGCAGCGCGACTCGCGCATGCGCAGTGGGTACCCGGCTGTGAAGCCGCAAACTGTAACAGCCGGGTGCCCACAGCAGTGATGCCGGCGCCGAGGGAGAGGATCGAGGCTTCGGGCGGCCGCATCGCTGGACCGTTGGACAGGTGAGTCAAATGGCTGGAACTCCGCTTTAAGTACAAAAAATGTTGAATACTTTAGTACTTCTACTCAAGTCACTTTTTGATAGAGCACTTCTACTCAAGTCACTTTTTGATCGAGCACTTGTACTTTTACTCAAGTATGGGTTTTGAGTACTTTATACAACTCTGACTGGTGGTGACCCGATCCTGCAGCTAAATCAACTGTAGGAGACGATTCTGGCACTTGCTGGACTTTCTCGTGCGCCCTGAAGCCATCTTCACAAATGCAGTGGAAATGTTTTTTTTGGGATTAAGTTAATTTTCATGGCAAACAGGGACTTTGCAATTAATTGCAATTCATCTGATCACTCTTCATAACATTCTGGAGTATATGCAAATTCCCATCATAAAAACTGAGGCAGGAGACTTTGTGAAAATTATTATTTGTGTCATTCTCAAAATGTTTGTCCACGGTGGTATAAAAAATATTTATAAGCAAAATGTCACATTTTCCTGAACAAAAATACCAAAATATGTTTACCCCTGACTAAAATAAATAAATAACATGCTTAACTGCAATTCTTCCCATTTGACATTACTGAATGCATTAGTAACATGTGAACATTAATTGATGTGTTGATATTGTAATTTGTTGTGGTAAAACTGTTTGTCAAAGTTAGGAGAATGTAAAACTTGGAACAAATAAGGTCAGAAATATAACATTTGCTCATTGTTATACTTTCTTCCCTTTTGAAATAATGCACAAATTATATGCAATTGCATGAACACCAAATAGAGTAAGCCGGTCTTAACCAGGTATGCTAATATGCCTGATTAAACACTACTGAAAAGAATTCTAAAGTCATTTTCAAAGTCATTGGTTATTTTCTTTGTGTAATTAGTAACCCAGTGCAAACCTGAAATGCTAAATCATAACACTAAACACTAAACCATCTTTACAATAGAAATAAAAATATATAAGTAGGTTTAGTAAGTTTGCTTTTTTATGGTTTATGCATTTTAACTTTTTTCCCCTCAAAATATATGTTAAAGGTAGACAAATAATTCATATATTTTGGTAATTCAGTAATATTGTATCCAATGCTTTTTCTAAGTGTTGCAGATAGTGATGTATTCAACAAGGCACAGCCCAATATGAGCAACAGCAGCCAATCAAGTTTTGTTTTTCTTTTTTATCTAGCATCAGGTAACATCAAGAAACATCTTCCTAAATCCTACAGCATGTGCTGCTATATGTTTTAATATATCTTCCACTTAAATCATCACAATGTCTAGTAGGGTTGCGCTTTGTGTGGGTAGTGGTGGCAGAACTAACATTAGCACGACGGTTGGGAAAATGTCATATTTAGATGGTTGAACTACACCCATATCAATGCGAGTGTTGCCCCCCACTATGCTACAAATTGACAGATCTATGGCAGACTAGTAAAATCAAATGTATAATAATAGCCCAATCTGTGCGTCTCAGTTCGTTATATCATACATTCAGCGGCGCTTCAGCACACACAATGTATGTGTGCAAGTATATTAGTCAGTTCCTGCAGTGCTTCAGAGCCTGCAATTGCAAACTAGTCCCAACTCCACAGGATGTGCAGTCACAGCCAGCAAAAAGATTTCTCCTCTGATGTTCAGCACCAGTGATTGTACACACAGTATCACTAATCCTTCACCACACCGACTGTGCACCCCTATGAAGTGGCCACTCACCGAATTGCCCTTGAAATATCGCCTTTATGCATAAGCTGCATGAGCCCTTGCTTCTAGTCGGTCTGTCGTCTCTTAGGCACGTCCAGATCCTATCCGTCCACCAGGGGTCACTATCAGGCTGTATATCTCCTCAGTGCAATTTGTAAGCAAACGACATGAAGCAAGAGAGTAGTGTAATACTGTTTCGACTTTATTAATTAAATAAAACTTCCCTCCCCTTCAGCGTATATGCTTACATTTCAATCACCCTTTGCACGCATATCATAAACACAGAGGCTTTGAAAGGTACCGCCGCTCGCCGACCGCGAGCTAGTCCCTGCTGTGGATTACTGCGCTCCTGCGGCTAACAGGTGAGATCCAGAACAACAGCGGTATCCTCCCTTCGTCTCCTCAGCAGCAGCGTACGTGCATCCTGACCGGTTTCGTCTGGTAGACTTCAACAGAGGACTAACGTGCGCTGCTGCAATCAAGATTAATGTATGCAGCCGGAGGACCTCCCTCCCATCATGATTGGTTTACACCACTGATGGGTTCAAACACCTCTTCATTGCCATTACCTGGCCTGAAGGAAATTCAATATGGACATACCATAGAATCATTTTCTAAATACCGGAAAAACAAGATTAATCGATACAAAACAAAGTTTAATACCGCTATTAACTCTCTTATTACTGCAACCAGTATCTGAATGGGTATTCCCCGGGTTTGAATCACACAGAACCCCAGTTTTTTTCAGATTGGCCATCTTTGCCCGATCTGAGCATGTATGTTCAAAATTTCCAAACCTATCGATTTGTAAAAATTGGTCATGGAGTTCTTTCTACCCCTAATTCTACATGCCATCTTGCCCTATCCGGATGCATACATCTTAAGTACTACTAATATTTAAAACGGTTATGCTAAAATCGATATAACCAAAATTTGACACAAAAATAAACCTACAGCACCTGGTATTCCCAGGTGGTCTCCCATACAGGTACTAACCAGGCCGGACCCTGCTTAGCTTCTGAGATCCGATGAGATCGGGCATGTTCAGGGTGATGTGGCCATAGGTAAAATGTAAAGTGCATTCTAATGGTGAAACCATCATGTATGACCACTGTCCTCAAGATGTCATACTTATTACATAATTAGCACATGTCATGTAATTTCTGATATGTTTTAAAACCAGTAAATGTCAAATCTTAAATAAATCATTTCATAAATAGTAGATACATAATAAATAAATACATTAACTTCATAAATAATAGGTACAATTCATATGTTGAGATTACAAGAAAATGTTGTTCATAGAGGCCAAATCGCAAATATAATATATAAAATTCGCTCTAAAATACCTTAGTCTATAACCAATGGTACTAAAGGTTAAAATATATAAAAAATAAAGGCGTGTTGCCATAAGGAATCAATGGTCGAGGCATAATCGTAAATTCGAGTAAAATTGGAGAAGGATAAAAGTATATATAAAATTTTGTATATAAAAATCTATATATAAAATGGAATCCATAAAACGTCCTGTCTAAAAAAAAAACTTAATAGTTGCTTAAAAAACAGTTCAGGTCAAGTTCTATATTAACCCGTTGGGCGCCAAGGAGTTTGTCTTGTAAATCCATTCAGTTTCCTTTTTGGACAGTTCTCTTACTCTATTGCACCCTCTCCAGTTGCTTGGCATCTTTTCTATACCCCAAAATTTCAGTGCTGAGGGGTCTTTATCATGCTTTTCCCTGAAATGTAGTGGGACACTGTGTTCCTTGAAGCCTGTTGTTATTTTATAAATGTGCTCAGAAATCCTGATGCCCAATTTTCTCTTTGTTCTTCCTATATACAACATACCGCAAGGGCACTCCATTCCGTATACCACGTGGGTCGTGATACACGTGATACACTCCTTTATTTCAAAGGTCTTCCCATTTGCTCCTGAAGTGAACTCCGTTAGACCCCGAAAGTGTGTATTCACTTGTCTGCAAGCCTTACACCTTCTGCATGCGTGAAATCCAGACAAGTCCCAGAACATCTTTGGTGGTCTGGGAGGGTCCAAAACTTTCCTCACCACTCTGTCTCCAATAGTGGGAGCCTTTTTGTATATAAATATTGGGTTATCCGGAATCACGGAGCCCAGAACCTTATCAAGCTTCAATATTCCCCAGTGCTTTTTCATGATAGATTCAAATTCCCTGAACTGGACATTATAATTTGTTATGAAGCCCCATTGGTGCGATTCATTTGGAATCTTATTAGTTGGAGCCAGGCAGGACTCATGTGAAACCGCCAGTACTTCTTTCACTGTCTCCTCCAGTACCTCCGGTCTGTATCCCTTATCGGTAAATTTGTCTGTTATCACGCGTGATTGTTCCAAAAAATCCTCCTCCAAGGTGCAATTCCTCCGTATCCTCAGCAATTGCCCCTTGGGGATGTTCCTTAGCCAGCACGGGTGATGGCCACTGTATACTGGAAGATAGCCGTTTCTATCTGTAGGCTTAAAATACGCTTTAGTGATGATCCGTCTGTTTTCGATCCGCACAGATACATCTAGATAGTTAATTTCTTTTTTGTCCCATGTACATTCTAATTTGATGTTGTGTTTATTTATATTTAAATGCTCAGTGAACTCTGCTAGTGATGTCTCTGTACCAGCCCAAATAAAAAATAGGTCGTCGATGTATCTTTTGTAGAAGACCAGCTGCTCTTTTCTGTGGGCATATATACTCCTATCTTCCCACTCGCCCATAAATAGGTTGGCGAGGCTGGGTGCATATTTTGCACCCATCGCCACACCTTTCTGCTGCGTGAAGAATTGTCCCCCATACCAGAAATAGTTGTGGGTTAAGCAAAAGTCCATAACTATCCCCAATAATTTTTTCTGGGTATGTGGTATGTCCTCTCTCTTACTCATTGCCCAATTAAGGGCTAGTAATGCATCCTCGTGCTGGATAATCGTGTAGAGAGATGCTACATCAGCTGTTACAAGATATATCTCAGGGGCATCAGGCAGAGTTAGATTGTCCAACAAGGTTAAAAATTCCTTCGTATCTTTCAAATACGCTTTTAATTCAACCACACTTTTTTGAAGGAATACATCCAAGTATTCCCCAATTCTTGAGGTCACTGATCCGATACTGTTTACTATCGGTCTTGCTGGAGGGCAAGACTGATTTTTGTGGATCTTCGGGAGCGTATATATGGTAGGTACACGATTAAAACTAGGGAATAAATATTTTTTCTCCTTCATAGTTAAAATGCGTTCATTAAAACCAAATTCAACCAAATTGCACAAATCCCTTCTATACATCAATGTGGGGTCCTTAGGTAAAATCCTGTACGTGGTGACATCATTAAGCATGCCTATCAGTTGCTCGTGATAGAATTCTTTCTTTAAAATAACCACTCCCCCTCCTTTATCTGCTGGTCTGATCACGACCTCTTTTCTGTTTTCTAGGGCCTCAATGCCCTCTTGTATGTATTTAGGATTGGCATTCCTTATTGGTTTTATTTTCTCCAAGTCTGTCGTTATTAATTGTTTAAAAACCTCGATGTTGTGGTTGGACGTCTGTGGAGGATTAAAAAGCGAATTGTTTTTGAGTCCACTATTAACACTTGTTGTTGCCGATGGGACAATATTCTCCCGATTTTTACCTGGGTTTATATTCAAGAAATACTTCTTCATATTCAATTTTCGTGTGTATTTTTGAATATCCATGTAGACATCAAATTTGTTTAGCGACTTTTTAATACCGCATTTGAGTCCCGCATTTAATACGTTGATTTCTTTTTGGTTCAGCTCTATTTCAGCCAAATTATAAATCCCTTTTAATCTTGTCCCAGCCTTCTTTTTTTGGATTTTTCGTCCAGCTCGGCAGCCCCTACTTGTTGATTGTTTGCTGGCATATACTGGTTTGTTGGTTGTGGGCCGTAGTCCCTCATGTCTCTGGGCGCTTCCCTGTTCCAGGGTCGACCCCTCCATGGTCTCCCTCCTCGTCCCCGACCCCTCCCCCTCCCACCTCTCCATAAAAAAGGACGGAAACCATTGCCTTGTTGTTCGTTTTGCCTCCAGAGGGGTTCAAATCTATTCATAGTTGGTACCCTCTGCGGGGTATGATGCTGGAATCCCTCTTTTCCATTTCTGGTGCCCTCCTTGTTTATCTGCTGTGATGTAGGGCCACCTGGCCTGATGGTGTTCACAGTGTTCGCTGGTTTGGGCTTCTTCCATGCGTTTTTGGCCTGCTGCCAATTATTTTTCCTGGGGGTACTTACTTTGGCCATTTCTTTCATCTGACCTGCACTAGTTGATGGTCCCTCATCATCCATAGTCCATCTGACTTCAGTATCATTCACCCCTTCCTGCATTGGAATTTGCCATAAATATATCTGCTTGTTCCTGAAATCGTTAATATCCCTCTGATATTTCTTAACTTTCTTCTTCTGGGTATCATTGTCCAATTTCTCCAATCGTTTTTTAATATCTGTATTGAATTTTGTCACTAATGGTGTGTCTTTATGTGCCTCTAATTTCTTCTGTAAATCTGCAATTTTTGCCTCCAGATACAACATTTTCTTACGTTTTCTCTTCAGTACTAACTCTTGTAATTTAAGACCCGATTGGTTGAAAAAATCCAACCATTCAGTCATAGAATCAATATCATCAAGCCCGTCTTGAGGGGCCACCTCCCACCTGAGGCTCCTCATGATGATTTTGTCCTTACTGTATTGCTCAAAAGTGCTAATGTCCCACCAGGTCCGGTCCTAATTTGTTTTTCAAGGACATTGGATAGGGCATTAAGGGTACTTGAAATATCATTGTCAATCTGAGTGGTTTCTTGTCCACCAAACACTATTTTCAGGTCCAATTGCCTGTTTTTCAGATATTGCACTGCATCCATAGCTGCCAGGTGAAAACTAGAAAAATATTGTAAAAGGTAACTGATGCTAAAAAACGTCAACCACCCGCCCGGCGCTAAAATATATATATAAATCAGTGTAAGGTATAAAGAAATAAATATATCTACTCAAATCATGAATAAATAGTAAATAAAATCATGTAGATAAAATCATGTAAAACATGTCACTCTGTGCATCCTTTTAATGCACTAGCTGCCACTGTAAACGTAAAACTTGCAAAATCAAATGTATAATAATAGCCCAATCTGTGCGTCTCAGTTCGTTATATCATACATTCAGCGGCGCTTCAGCACACACAATGTATGTGTGCAAGTATATTAGTCAGTTCCTGCAGTGCTTCAGAGCCTGCAATTGCAAACTAGTCCCAACTCCACAGGATGTGCAGTCACAGCCAGCAAAAAGATTTCTCCTCTGATGTTCAGCACCAGTGATTGTACACACAGTATCACTAATCCTTCACCACACCGACTGTGCACCCCTATGAAGTGGCCACTCACCGAATTGCCCTTGAAATATCGCCTTTATGCATAAGCTGCATGAGCCCTTGCTTCTAGTCGGTCTGTCGTCTCTTAGGCACGTCCAGATCCTATCCGTCCACCAGGGGTCACTATCAGGCTGTATATCTCCTCAGTGCAATTTGTAAGCAAACGACATGAAGCAAGAGAGTAGTGTTAAGAAATATCAGAGGGATATTAACGATTTCAGGAACAAGCAGATATATTTATGGCAAATTCCAATGCAGGAAGGGGTGAATGATACTGAAGTCAGATGGACTATGGATGATGAGGGACCATCAACTAGTGCAGGTCAGATGAAAGAAATGGCCAAAGTAAGTACCCCCAGGAAAAATAATTGGCAGCAGGCCAAAAACGCATGGAAGAAGCCCAAACCAGCGAACACTGTGAACACCATCAGGCCAGGTGGCCCTACATCACAGCAGATAAACAAGGAGGGCACCAGAAATGGAAAAGAGGGATTCCAGCATCATACCCCGCAGAGGGTACCAACTATGAATAGATTTGAACCCCTCTGGAGGCAAAACGAACAACAAGGCAATGGTTTCCGTCCTTTTTTATGGAGAGGTGGGAGGGGGAGGGGTCAGGGACGAGGAGGGAGACCATGGAGGGGTCGACCCTGGAACAGGGAAGCGCCCAGAGACATGACGGACTACGGCCCACAACCAACAAACCAGTATATGCCAACAAACAATCAACAAGTAGGGGCTGCCGAGCTGGACGAAAAATCCAAAAAAAGAAGGCTGGGACAGGATTAAAAGGGATTTATAATTTGGCTGAAATAGAGCTGAACCAAAAAGAAATCAACGTATTAAATGCGGGACTCAAATGCGGTATTAAAAAGTCGCTAAACAAATTTGATGTCTACATGGATATTCAAAAATACACACGAAAATTGAATATGAAGAAGTATTTCTTGAATATAAACCCAGGTAAAAATCGGGAGAATATTGTCCCATCGGCAACAACAAGTGTTAATAGTGGACTCAAAAACAATTCGCTTTTTAATCCTCCACAGACGTCCAACCACAACATCGAGGTTTTTAAACAATTAATAACGACAGACTTGGAGAAAATAAAACCAATAAGGAATGCCAATCCTAAATACATACAAGAGGGCATTGAGGCCCTAGAAAACAGAAAAGAGGTCGTGATCAGACCAGCAGATAAAGGAGGGGGAGTGGTTATTTTAAAGAAAGAATTCTATCACGAGCAACTGATAGGCATGCTTAATGATGTCACCACGTACAGGATTTTACCTAAGGACCCCACATTGATGTATAGAAGGGATTTGTGCAATTTGGTTGAATTTGGTTTTAATGAACGCATTTTAACTATGAAGGAGAAAAAATATTTATTCCCTAGTTTTAATCGCGTACCTACCATATATACGCTCCCGAAGATCCACAAAAATCAGTCTTGCCCTCCAGCAAGACCGATAGTAAACAGTATCGGATCAGTGACCTCAAGAATTGGGGAATACTTGGATGTATTCCTTCAAAAAAGTGTGGTTGAATTAAAAGCGTATTTGAAAGATACGAAGGAATTTTTAACCTTGTTGGACAATCTAACTCTGCCTGATGCCCCTGAGATATATCTTGTAACAGCTGATGTAGCATCTCTCTACACGATTATCCAGCACGAGGATGCATTACTAGCCCTTAATTGGGCAATGAGTAAGAGAGAGGACATACCACATACCCAGAAAAAATTCTTGGGGATAGTTATGGACTTTTGCTTAACCCACAACTATTTCTGGTATGGGGGACAATTCTTCACGCAGCAGAAAGGTGTGGCGATGGGTGCAAAATATGCACCCAGCCTCGCCAACCTATTTATGGGCGAGTGGGAAGATAGGAGTATATATGCCCACAGAAAAGAGCAGCTGGTCTTCTACAAAAGATACATCGACGACCTATTTTTTATTTGGGCTGGTACAGAGACATCACTAGCAGAGTTCACTGAGCATTTAAATATAAATAAACACAACATCAAATTAGAATGTACATGGGACAAAAAAGAAATTAACTATCTAGATGTATCTGTGCGGATCGAAAACAGACGGATCATCACTAAGGCGTATTTTAAGCCTACAGATAGAAACGGCTATCTTCCAGTATACAGTGGCCATCACCCGTGCTGGCTAAGGAACATCCCCAAGGGGCAATTGCTGAGGATACGGAGGAATTGCACCTTGGAGGAGGATTTTTTGGAACAATCACGCGTGATAACAGACAAATTTACCGATAAGGGATACAGACCGGAGGTACTGGAGGAGACAGTGAAAGAAGTACTGGCGGTTTCACATGAGTCCTGCCTGGCTCCAACTAATAAGATTCCAAATGAATCGCACCAATGGGGCTTCATAACAAATTATAATGTCCAGTTCAGGGAATTTGAATCTATCATGAAAAAGCACTGGGGAATATTGAAGCTTGATAAGGTTCTGGGCCCCGTGATTCCGGATAACCCAATATTTATATACAAAAAGGCTCCCACTATTGGAGACAGAGTGGTGAGGAAAGTTTTGGACCCTCCCAGACCACCAAAGATGTTCTGGGACTTGTCTGGATTTCACGCATGCAGAAGGTGTAAGGCTTGCAGACAAGTGAATACACACTTTCGGGGTCTAACGGAGTTCACTTCAGGAGCAAATGGGAAGACCTTTGAAATAAAGGAGTGTATCACGTGTATCACGACCCACGTGGTATACGGAATGGAGTGCCCTTGCGGTATGTTGTATATAGGAAGAACAAAGAGAAAATTGGGCATCAGGATTTCTGAGCACATTTATAAAATAACAACAGGCTTCAAGGAACACAGTGTCCCACTACATTTCAGGGAAAAGCATGATAAAGACCCCTCAGCACTGAAATTTTGGGGTATAGAAAAGATGCCAAGCAACTGGAGAGGGTGCAATAGAGTAAGAGAACTGTCCAAAAAGGAAACTGAATGGATTTACAAGACAAACTCCTTGGCGCCCAACGGGTTAAATATAGAACTTGACCTGAACTGTTTTTTAAGCAACTATTAAGTATATTTTTTAGACAGGACGTTTTATGGATTCCATTTTATATATAGATTTTTATATACAAAATTTTATATATACTTTTATCCTTCTCCAATTTTACTCGAATTTACGATTATGCCTCGACCATTGATTCCTTATGGCAACACGCCTTTATTTTTTATATATTTTAACCTTTAGTACCATTGGTTATGGACTAAGGTATTTTAGAGCGAATTTTATATATTATATTTGCGATTTGGCCTCTATGAACAACATTTTCTTGTAATCTCAACATATGAATTGTACCTATTATTTATGAAGTTAATGTATTTATTTATTATGTATCTACTATTTATGAAATGATTTATTTAAGATTTGACATTTACTGGTTTTAAAACATATCAGAAATTACATGACATGTGCTAATTATGTAATAAGTATGACATCTTGAGGACAGTGGTCATACATGATGGTTTCACCATTAGAATGCACTTTACATTTTACCTATGGCCACATCACCCTGAACATGCCCGATCTAATCTGATCTCAGAAGCTAAGCAGGGTCAGGCCTGGTTAGTACCTGTATGGGAGACCACCTGGGAATACCAGGTGCTGTAGGTTTATTTTTGTGTCAAATTTTGGTTATATCGATTTTAGCATAACCGTTTTAAATATTAGTAGTACTTAAGATGTATGCATCCGGATAGGGCAAGATGGCATGTAGAATTAGGGGTAGAAAGAACTCCATGACCAATTTTTACAAATCGATAGGTTTGGAAATTTTGAACATACATGCTCAGATCGGGCAAAGATGGCCAATCTGAAAAAAACTGGGGTTCTGTGTGATTCAAACCCGGGGAATACCCATTCAGATACTGGTTGCAGTAATAAGAGAGTTAATAGCGGTATTAAACTTTGTTTTGTATCGATTAATCTTGTTTTTCCGGTATTTAGAAAATGATTCTATGGTATGTCCATATTGAATTTCCTTCAGGCCAGGTAATGGCAATGAAGAGGTGTTTGAACCCATCAGTGGTGTAAACCAATCATGATGGGAGGGAGGTCCTCCGGCTGCATACATTAATCTTGATTGCAGCAGCGCACGTTAGTCCTCTGTTGAAGTCTACCAGACGAAACCGGTCAGGATGCACGTACGCTGCTGCTGAGGAGACGAAGGGAGGATACCGCTGTTGTTCTGGATCTCACCTGTTAGCCGCAGGAGCGCAGTAATCCACAGCAGGGACTAGCTCGCGGTCGGCGAGCGGCGGTACCTTTCAAAGCCTCTGTGTTTATGATATGCGTGCAAAGGGTGATTGAAATGTAAGCATATACGCTGAAGGGGAGGGAAGTTTTATTTAATTAATAAAGTCGAAACAGTATTACACTACTCTCTTGCTTCATGTCGTTTGCTTACAAATTGCACTGAGGAGATATACAGCCTGATAGTGACCCCTGGTGGACGGATAGGATCTGGACGTGCCTAAGAGACGACAGACCGACTAGAAGCAAGGGCTCATGCAGCTTATGCATAAAGGCGATATTTCAAGGGCAATTCGGTGAGTGGCCACTTCATAGGGGTGCACAGTCGGTGTGGTGAAGGATTAGTGATACTGTGTGTACAATCACTGGTGCTGAACATCAGAGGAGAAATCTTTTTGCTGGCTGTGACTGCACATCCTGTGGAGTTGGGACTAGTTTGCAATTGCAGGCTCTGAAGCACTGCAGGAACTGACTAATATACTTGCACACATACATTGTGTGTGCTGAAGCGCCGCTGAATTTATTGATTGTTTGTTGGCATATACTGGTTTGTTGGTTGTGGGCCGTAGTCCCTCATGTCTCTGGGCGCTTCCCTGTTCCAGGGTCGACCCCTCCATGGTCTCCCTCCTCGTCCCCTCCCCCTCCCCCTCCCACCTCTCCATAAAAAAGGACGGAAACCATTGCCTTGTTGTTCGTTTTGCCTCCAGAGGGGTTCAAATCTATTCATAGTTGGTACCCTCTGCGGGGTATGATGCTGGAATCCCTCTTTTCCATTTCTGGTGCCCTCCTTGTTTATCTGCTGTGATGTAGGGCCACCTGGCCTGATGGTGTTCACAGTGTTCGCTGGTTTGGGCTTCTTCCATGCGTTTTTGGCCTGCTGCCAATTATTTTTCCTGGGGGTACTTACTTTGGCCATTTCTTTCATCTGACCTGCACTAGTTGATGGTCCCTCATCATCCATAGTCCATCTGACTTCAGTATCATTCACCCCTTCCTGCATTGGAATTTGCCATAAATATATCTGCTTGTTCCTGAAATCGTTAATATCCCTCTGATATTTCTTAACACTACTCTCTTGCTTCATGTCGTTTGCTTACAAATTGCACTGAGGAGATATACAGCCTGATAGTGACCCCTGGTGGACGGATAGGATCTGGACGTGCCTAAGAGACGCCAGACCGACTAGAAGCAAGGGCTCATGCAGCTTATGCATAAAGGCAATATTTCAAGGGCAATTCGGTGAGTGGCCACTTCATAGGGGTGCACAGTCGGTGTGGTGAAGGATTAGTGATACTGTGTGTACAATCACTGGTGCTGAACATCAGAGGAGAAATCTTTTTGCTGGCTGTGACTGCACATCCTGTGGAGTTGGGACTAGTTTGCAATTGCAGGCTCTGAAGCACTGCAGGAACTGACTAATATACTTGCACACATACATTGTGTGTGCTGAAGCGCCGCTGAATGTATGATATAACGAACTGAGACGCACAGATTGGGCTATTATTATACATTTGATTTTGCAAGTTTTACGTTTACAGTGGCAGCTAGTGCATTAAAAGGATGCACAGAGTGACATGTTTTACATGATTTTATCTACATGATTTTATTTACTATTTATTCATGATTTGAGTAGATATATTTATTTCTTTATACCTTACACTGATTTATATATATATTTTAGCGCCGGGCGGGTGGTTGACGTTTTTTAGCATCAGTTACCTTTTACAATATGGCAGACTAGTGTTGGTAGATTACCCAACCAGGGATCCTGGGCAATGACATTGACCAAATATGATCATGATCAATTATTGGTCAATTGGTCAAATATTGGTCATGGTCAATTATTTCATGCAGGGACCCAAACCAGTTTGTTTACAAATGCCAGGTGGCTGGAAATTTGTAAATTTGTAATGTGACAGATCAATATCGCTGGGCAACAGTGGGAGATCAGTGGTGGTACATCATGATTGTCGAGGATATTTTGTTAGTCACTGGATGATGTTATTATTTTGTGACTTTTTATTTTTTTTATAATGGTACCTACCTATGGTACCTTCCAAGGAGAGGGGAGGAGTGATCCCATATAAAAGAGGGCTAAACAGCGCTGTATAGTCATATGGCAGGCCTTCATTGAACAGTACACACATGATCGCTGACCTACTAAGCTAGTAAGTGCCTAACACATTTTGACTCAGCACTACTACATGTATATATCATTTTTTTATTTTTTATTTTTTTTGCCTCCTATCCTATGCTTTTATATGCATTTTCAGATTCCCCATGGTTGGGTAAAATTTGTATATGGTCCCTGCGTGTGCGGATGACTGCATCGTGGCTACATCTACAATATATGGTTCTTCCTTTCACTGTGGGCTACTCTGTTTATCATACCTATGTATTGCATTGGAGTATGCATCTGTCATATGCATTTTTTTATGGAGACTGTATGTAAGTATGCATTATTTATCTGCCTCACTATGATTCACTTGTTTGATGTTATGAATGTATGTTCCTTTCCATTATATCATTATATTGCAGAATCTCTGCACCCCTTTCTCCCTCTGAAGAAGGAAAAAACATTTATACCAAAAACGCGTTGGGTTGCCTTGAGAACACCCCAATAATTTGGCCTGATAACTGACATTGGCTAATCTGGTGCTCCAGCATCTTTGAGCTAGAGGGTGCCCTGTGTACAATATTGTGTGTCATCATATGTTTTGTTTTTACCTTTGCGTTTACTACCTGACCATACAGTCATGTTTTATTTACCTTTTACTACATTCTGTTTTGCCACTCTATTACTCTTTTAGTCTGCCTCTAAAGTCCCATTTGGGGACTTTTTCACAATAGGGGTGTCTTGATATACTTTTTACAGTAACAAGCAGTACTATATATATATATATATATATATATATACAGTACTTATTCCCCTATGGAGAAGTGGATATCTGGCAGCCATTTTATTCTAAACGGGCTGCTAGGTTCCAATATGTCCCTCCCCTCAAACCCCACATCCATTTTGGGGACAGGATATGGGGATGAGGCTATTGTCCACTGGTACCATCCAAATGTTAAAGGCACATGGTCTGGGATGGTTCAGGGGACCTTTCCAGGCCACCCAGGCTGCATGCCTGGATAGGAGTCTGGCATGCATTTTAAGGAACACCCCATGCCATATTAGAGGGACACTACACACAAACAAGTATAGGGGAAAAGCAGCACAGGGTTTCCCCTAATATTCAAACAAGACCCTTACACAGACATGCAGCCTGCATGTCCAGGACAGTTACAAATGTGCACCCCCTTACCATATTACATCACTTGACTTCAACATTGGGTGGTACTTTAAAAGGGGGTGAGTTGCAAAGCCTCCCCCATTGCATGGTGCCCTAACCCTAGCCCTAAAACATATGTGGGAGTTGCAGGGAAGAACACTTTTCAGAATATGGGCATCCCTTTAGATTAGGGGGTCCTCAGATATCTGCTAAATGTAAAAAGTAAATATAAATACCCACACCATGAAAAAAAAACTTTATTTATGAATAAATAAATAAACATAGTCCCCCAATGCAAATCTAACACAAATTATGTCAACCAACAATGTAAATCCTCATCAACCAGGGCAACCCACTGCCCGACGATGTTGAATTGCCAACATGACGACTCTCTCCCAGACTGCATTCACCTGTTACATTGTCATGGCAATATGAAAGATCCCCAACCAGTTGCTGTATGTAAACAAAAGGGCTGGGGATCCTGGGTGACATCTTTGCCAAATATAGCCATGACTATATTTAATCCATGTCCTTACACAGGATTTCTAGCTGGTTGATTTTCAATCACCAGCCAGTTGGTAGTGCTACGACCTCAAAATGACAGAACCCTGGATGATGTTTATTACAGGGATTGGGGTAGTCAAACTTGGCAAATTTGTTTGGCTGTCCACTGAACTGCTAGATTTGAGTTCAAAACAGTATCTCTCCTGCGCTCAAGTGGTATGTGGGAAGGTGAGTGGTCTTGTGTGGTCTTTGTTATCACCACCTAGGGTCTTAATGCCCCCTCAGGACGAAGGGTATTCAAATATACTGAAAAACAACAAGAGAAGGTCGCACTGACCTTGTGCGTTACCACTTAAAAAATTTATTAAAAACCAAAGAAGCATACATAGTTCTCCCAAGCGCATGATAATAGCACACATGTAAGGAAAATGGAACCATAGAAAATGAAAAGTGGTAATCGCCTCCAGGACTGCCAGGATACTCCTATGGTGCTGGATGCCATGATGGTATCCGCATATGCCTGGCTGATGTGTTTCGAGGGAAAACCCTCTTTTTCAGAGCCAAAAGTACTTCTCTGAATTTCAGTTCAACATTAAACTCATCACCTATTAGCATACGATTATTTCTGCTGATGTCCTGAATTGTCAGTCATGTTCTATAGGACTGAGAAAGGGGCGAAAAAAAATGAAGGGTTGAAATGTACTTTTGCATTATGATCCATTCGGTAGTGCATGAATCAACATGCATTACTTCAACATACGTTAACACACAATATGTACATATAGCGCATTGTAGTTCCAATCATTTTGAATGGCACCACTTTTTGTTCCATCCCTGTGCATTGGCAGCTATTTTGAAATGAATGGTCTGCTTTAGGGCAATGTAAGACCAGAGAAGAGTGAATTTATACTAATATTTTTCTGCCTTGAGTGGACAAATGGCATGGAATGGGGAAGAGTTTGGAATGATAACAACTCGGCATGTACAACTATTGTTCAACCAGAGCAGTGCTAAGAAAGATAACAATGCTTTGTCATACAGAGGGTATTTGAGTGAGCACTGTTACCCTATAAAAGAATGTACATTTGTGCATCTTTAAAAGATTATATCCTACCATTTAGCTGATTTTTATTGTGAGTGACGTACACTTTAGTGGATGACAAAAATCTGTCTCAATAGTTGCTTTGCTAAGCAAAACGTAAAACTAAAAATATTAAACAAAAAACTTAAAGGCTTAATAAAGTTAATGGGTGACCACACATTAGATTCTGATGTGGGAGATTAATAAAATGCATTCTACCTAAACATTCCAATGAAATTCTGACTAATCAGGTAGACTTTCTCTCAAATTTTTGCTAAATATTTTGTTATTTTGTTAATTCCCTTATGGACGGAGAACTTAGCATTAAAAGTCAGAAGTTACAAATACTGTAGCCAATGACTTTTAAGAAATAAACAATTACCAACTTGTGGGGACCGGTGCTAAGCTAACAAAATTCTTGTCCAGATGAGTATTGCAGAAATGTGAGACAGCAGATCACAGGTGCAATCTCAGGCTCCTGCAGACTGCCAGTGTAGCTGTCTGCCCATACCTCGCTAGGGCAGGCAGTTACAAAAGTACAGGAAGAATCAATTAACTATTTAGAGCACTTATCAGTGCCCTGGTACATCATTGCGAACTATAAGCTATAATTGTAGTTCTGCCAATGACAGAGCTCTGTAAATGAATAAATGATGCAGCTGGGCAGGAAAAGCCCTGCACAGGCACTTTTTAAAATTGTGATAGTGGGCGCGGGGAGAGGAACCCTGGCCCGCTGTCACAACAGAGACTCGGGGAGTGTCTTCTCATTTAGTAACATGGTACATATTGCACCCTGGATATAGCTGTAACATGTAACATGTTATGGATGGTGAACTTAGCCTTTATAATCAGAAATTTCAAATACTGTAGCCAATGACTTTTAATAAATAGACATTTACCAGCTTGTGAAGACCAACACCAAGCTGCCAAAATTCTTGTCTTGAAATGTGAGTTAGTATCTTTCATATAATAGATACCTGCTTCCCGAAAAAAGGAACAAAGTATGATAGAGATGATCAGCACTTTAATTTTTAAATGAAGGTCTGGTTTAACTTAATTCGCATTCCTAATAAAACCTAATAAAACTGGAATGTCTAAATAACTAGAATGTTATTGCCCAGCACAGCCAATAATTTAAAAGGGGTCTTCCTCTTCCAGCTGCAATTTTCATTTATTTGACATAAAAGAGAATGAGTCTGCCTACTATAGCAGAAGGTATGAGCCTCTTTGGTGGCAATAATGAACTTCAAATAGCATCTTCACAATTACCCTGTTTCCCCAAAAATAAGACAGTGTCTTATATTCATTTTTGCTCCTAAAGATGCACTAGGTCTTATTTTCAGGGGATGTCCTATTTTTCCATAAAGAAGAATACGGTACACATTTAGTGTTGAACAAAAAAAAAAAAAAGGAAATGTATTACCTGTATATGGTACGGTAGTAGTGGGGTATCAGGGTGGGGGGAGGGGGATCACTTAGACTGACATAGGGGGGATCAGAGGGGGGAATCAAAATGGCACAGGAGAATCAGAGGGGGGGGGGGGGTTACCAGTTTAGTAACCCCTTCTGATCCTCCTGTGTCATTTTGATTGCCCCCTCTGATCCTCCTGTGTCATTTTGATTGCCCCCTCTGATCCTCCTGTGTCATTTTGATTTCCCCCTCTGATCCTCCTGTGTCATTTTGATTGCCCCCTCTGATCCTCCTGTGTCATTTTGATTTCCCCCTCTGATCCTCCTGTGTCATTTTGATTGCCCCCTCTGATCCTCCTGTGTCATTTTGATTGCCCCCTCTGATCCTCCTGTGTCATTTTGATTTCCCCCTCTGATCCTCCTGTGTCATTTTGATTTCCCCCTCTGATCCTCCTGTGTCATTTTGATTGCCCCCTCTGATCCTCCTGTGTCATTTTGATTGCCCCCTCTGATCCTCCTGTGTCATTTTGATTTCCCCCTCTGATCCTCCTGTGTCATTTTGATTTCCCCCTCTGATCCTCCTGTGTCATTTTGATTTCCCCCCCTGATCCTCCTGTATCATTTTGATTTCCCCCTCTGATCCTCCTGTGTCATTTTGATTGCCCCCTCTGATCCTCCTGTGTCATTTTAAGTGTTCCAACTCCCCCCACCCCTGTGCCAGTGGACACCTTCACCAGACATCCCCCCACCCCTTTTTTAGACATTTCCCCCCTACCCCAGTCACCCCTATGTGTCCACACAATGTGCCCGACTCCTGCCCCACACGACTCACTGTCTAATTGGGAGTCAGCCAGATTCCATCAGGGCAGAGCGAGCAGCAGGCATTAGCTTGTCCTGGCGGCGGCGCGGGCTCTCTGATTAAAAGAGACCTCGCACTTCCTGTCTGCGCCGGCTTCGCTGCGGCGCCCGCCGCTACGGCCCAGAGTCCAATGTTATGGTAGCTTCAGGGGGCCTTATTATCAGGGAGGTCTTATTTTCGCAGGGATGCCTTATATTTCAGCGAGAGACAAAACTGTAAGTAGGTCTTATTTTCGGGGGATGTCTTACTTTCGGGGAAACACGGAAGTAAAATTTGCCTTTACTTTTTGCTATCAACCCATTAAATTCCCTTGAAAAACAACCTCTTCATTGTAAATATTGTCATCGTATAGAAAAAAAAATCATGTTTGCATTCCTTTTTTTTTAGCTTTTGACACACTAACAGTCCATTTTTCATCTATTTTGTTTTTGGTGTGATCATAATAGAATGTGACTTTCACATAATCTCCACAGAATCATTTTTTGCAAAGAGTTTGGGGTCATCCATGGTCTGCTGCCCCTTATATTTGCATTCCAATTTCAGCAGAACTTTAAAGGTGCTTTTGGTGCCGTGAGTCATCTGAAACAAACGCGGTCCCAAATTATTTTTTAGACTCCTCAAATATCCACAGTGATAACTTTTTATCATTTATTCGGCCCGGCCTGATCGAGAGAACACTACACTCTTAAATAGCTATTACACGTCCAATAAAGTAGGCAATTCATCATCTATTTATCCGTCATGCCAATAGCAGATTACATGTCATAATTAATTACTGGCGTAATAAATAGTGTTATTAATAAGGTCTGATGACAGGGGGGAGAATTATTCCATTGATAAAGACTGATGGCATAGTTGGGTTTGTGATGAGACATTGCAAACACGGTGCAGATTGAATCGCAAGGCCTCCCTCATGGATAATAAATAGTTATTTCACAGAACAAAATGATTGATACATTTGCTGGCTGCAGCAAAAGCAACGGGGAAAAAGATTCTGCTCTGTAAGTTATTTAAACAGACTGTGGTGATTTTTTTTTTCCTTCCCTGTGACAAATTCAACTTTGTAACAAAGTGACAGCTGCTTGGCAGGAGGAATAGAATTGATGCCTTCTTGGGTTCCTGACTTACAGAGTCTCATAGAAGTCAAATTCATTTGGAAAAAAAAAAAAAAAAAATCTTCTGGCATTTTCGCCTCTCTGTTTTGCACACTCCCTAGGCAGCACCTGGAGGAGTGGCTGAAGAACAGAAAGCGGAATGATGGGAAGCCGTGACATGTGACATTAGGGCAAGGGCTGCACAGAGACAAATGAAGTCTGTCAGCTATCTTTTGGAGAAGATGCCCCAGCTTTTATCGCTGCTCGGATGAGCTAGCCTTTTACACAGGCTCATTGTATTTTTTCTATTGGTTTGATCCTACCTTTCATGACAACCTGGCCCCAGAGACCATTCATCACTTGACAGCTTGGAAAATGGCCACGTTTGAATGGCGAGAAATAAATAAAGTTTTGCAAAAAAGAAAAGGAGAACGGAAATGTATTAAAACAATATTTCCCAAACAGAACACATTTTGAAAAATAAGAAATATATTAGAAATATATTCTTTATTTTTAACTTTCAATAAATTAAAACAAATGCAAAATTTATAACGAAGCTTTTTTTTCCTTAAAAAAAAAAAAAACAAAAGTAATGAATGAGAAAAGTTATTTTTATTCTTGATAAATCAATACTACATAAACGAATAAAGAGAAAAAGACCTAATACAGTATGTGTTAGCTTTTTAAGTTGTATTGAACTTTTATGCAAAAATCAATAAATACACATAAAAATTATTTTTTTGTTACTTAATCTCTAATTGTATATATATAAAATAGATTAGACAGATCTATCTATCTATCTATCTATCTATCTATCTATCTATCTATCTATCTATCTATCTATCTATCTATCTATCTATCTATCTATCTATCTATCTATCTATCTATCTATCTATCTATCTATCTATCTATCTATCTATCTATCTATCTATCTATCTATCTATCTATCTATCGATCTATCGGTCTATCTATCTATCTATCTATCTATCTATCTATCTATCTATCTATCTATCTATCTATCTATCTATCTATCTATCTATCTATCTATCTATCTATCTATCTATCTATCTATCTATCTATCTATCTATCTATCTATCCCCATGGTTTGAATAAAGAGATTGAGATCAGCACAATAATTTAGATGGTTAATCATTCTCGATAGACACTGTCGTGTGCTACACTATATCTCATACTGTCACATCATTCATTTACCTGTGTGCCCCCCCCCCCCCTGTCTCCCTTTTTTAATGCCATTTTGAATAATGCTACTATTTTCATTAAAAATAATAGGTCTTTTATAGTCCTATTCAATAATTGATTGGCTTCAGGTAGCCCTATTGACATACTGATTGGTAAGTCAATCCTACTCTATCCTTTTTTTCTGAGGTTGGGATCATACAGTTTTTGCACATTCTTGACATGCAGGTATATCATCTATCTATCTATCTATCTATCTATCTATCTATCTATCTATCTATCTATCTATCTATCTATCTATCTATCTATCTATCTATCTATCTATCTATCTATCTATCTATCTATCTATCTATCTATCTATCTATCTATCTATCTATCTATCTATCTATCTATCTATCTAACAAAAATATGTAAACAATATATTAAATAATGATTCATAAGAGTGCTTTGGATTACAAGCATGTTTCCAGAAGGAATCAGGCTCGCAATCTAACATTTTACTATATATATATATATATATATATATATATATATATATATAAATTTATACATATTAAAATGTTATATTGTGAGCATAATTCCTTCCGGAGACATGCTTGTAATCCATAGCACTCTTATATCAAAGCAAATTTCCCCATAAGAAATAATAGAAACTCAGATGATTCGGTATTTTATATATTTTCGTTATTTTTTTTATGGTCCATATAAAAAGATTATAGCAATGTGATAGGTTGTGTAACCATAACATGTCCATCCACAAAAGGCAGCCTCCCCAAGGGGATTAGAAGGAAAATCCAGCAGGAGCTACAGAGTATAAAAGAGAAGAGAGGCACTTCTAAGTGTAGCAAAATGGTTACATTTAACCACTTAAGGACCAGGACTATTTCTGACACTTGTTGTTTACAAGTTAAAATCAGTATTTTTTGCTAGAAAATTACATAGAACCCCAAACATTATATATATATATATATATATATATATATATATATATATATATATATATATTTTTTTTTTTAGCACAGACCCTAGAGAATAAAATGGAGATCGTTATGTCACACCGTATTTGCGCAGTGGTCTTACAAACGCAATTTTTTTGAAAAAAATACTTAGTTGTGACATAATTCTACTTGTATATCAAGACATTGCTTGTTTATAAAGTCAAATTTTATTAAAAAAAAAAAAATGTGCTTGTCTTGCAAAACACTCTCAAATCAAGTTACTCTTAATCCAAGGTTATACTGTATATAGGTATGTTTAAAGTGTAACTCCACTTTTGTTGCTAAGAAAAAAAAACATCCCCCCCCCCCCCCCATATTGAGTTTTAATAAAATACTTTAACATTACCTTTAAAAGAGAATACAACAAACTTTGATATGGTAATTTTATTAAACAAGTAGATTATATTTTGTTATGTCCTGTACCAATAATAGGGTATAAATTTTAAGTCATTCTATGCAAGTGCTGTGTGCATATTTGAATGTTTCTTACTCAGTTTTAATTATCTTTTATATTCCTGCCAGTAATGTAGGTTTTTTTAATTTCCATCTATGCATCATGAAAATGGTTGCATTTGACTTGAGAAGCGGCTTTTTTCTTTCTTTACAGGAAATATATGCTAAAATTATAATCACAAATACATTCACCAGGGACGATAATTTCCACCATAAGATATTTGAAAAAGAAAAGTGTCCTTACTTATTTTTGTAAGCACCTGATAGCAGTTAAAGTATACTGAGCTATAATTTTTGTGTAATTGCTCAGTGGCGCTTATTCTGTTCCAATTGCTGAAAGTAACAACTTATGATTAGACCATTAAAAGGGAAAGAACCTACCTAAAAATTAAAACATAAAAGTTGTACATTGTACAGGAGCCAATAACTGTCACATGGTGCTTAACTGCGATACTAGCAGTGTTATTTTATATCCGTCAAGTTTTTGGGGGAAGAAAGGCTTAAAAGAATTTTAGTAGCATTACAAAGGAAAACAGGCAGAAGCATAAACTTTTTAAAACCCATGACCATTTTTTTTTAAAGATTTTTAAATGTTCAGCTTTAAAGTATAACTCATCCATGTTCTCACTTTCCATCCCTAAAGTCCCCCTCCTGACCCAAACATTAAAATATACACAGTGGGGTTGATTTACTAATACTGTAGAGGGCAAAATGTGGTGCAGCTCTGCATAGAAACCAATCGGCTTCCAGGTTTCACTGTCAAGGCTTAATTGAACAAGCTGAAGTTAGAAGCTGATTGGCTACCATTCAGAGCTGCACCATATTTTACCTGTTTTATTAAAACAACCCCATTGTACCTAACTTAATTTATAATGTGTTCTAGATGGTTCTGTGAGTTTACCGGTCTTTTAACGTCTCAGACAACATCCCTACTGCTGCACTACTACTGCACAGAAAGACACCATCTCTAGAGGCTTTGTATGTGATGCCCTACTACTGCACAGAAAGACACCAACTCCAGGGGCTTTGTACATTATGCCCTACTACTGTATAGAAAGACACCACCCCTAGGGGTTTCGTACATGATGCACTACTACTGCACGGAAAGACACCACCCCTAGGGGCTTTGTACATGATGCCTTATTACTGCACGGAAAGACACCGCCCCTAGGGGCTTTGTACATGATGCCCTACTACTGCACAGAAACACACCATCTCTAGGGGCTTTGTACATGATGCCCTACTACTGCACAGAAACACCCCCCCCCCCAGGGGCTTGGAACATGATGCCCTACTACTGCACAGAAAGACACAACCCCTAGGGGCTTCGTACATGATGCCCTACTACTGCACAAAAAGACACCACTCCTAGGTGTTTTGTACATGATGCCCTACTACTGCACAGAAAGACACCACTCCTAGGGGCTTTGTACATGATGCCCTACAACTGCCCAAAACTACACCACTCCAAGGGGCTTTGTACATGATGCCCTACTACCACACAAAAAGACACCACCCCTAGGGGCTTTGTACATGATGCCCTACTACTGCACAAAAAGACACCAACCCTAGGGGCTTTGTACATGATGCCCTACTACTGCACAAAATACACCACTCCTAGGGGCTTTGTACATGATGCCCTACTACTGCACAGAAACACACCACCCCTAGGAGCTTTGTACATGAAGCCAAAGACTCACAAAAACTGGGTTAAATGACCCTGGTCCTCATTCAACTTGGAAGAGGACTGATGCTTGATGACAGAGCAGAGTGTCTGCATGAAAAAGTGCAGGGAAGAAAGTAGGTATTTTGGTGTGTAAAACAGAAACAAAACAAAGGAGCACCACTCTAAATGCTGTATGCATAAAAACAAGTATATTTATTCAGACAAATGGCAACTTACATGAGGATGAACAATAATGCGCATGTCAGACCCACCAGGGGTCAATAGAGCTGTGACACTGGAGGAACATGTGGAGCCAGGTTAATCCGCACTATATGGTGAGGGAGGTAGAGAGCATCCAGCTGGTGTGGACGCTGAGAATCTGGAACTTCACAAGGCAGCAAACACAGATACCTGAGCCCTGGCCGGGCGTGATGTCAGCGATAGGGGAAGGAATTCTGGGTGTGGCTTACGCATTTCAGAGCCGCCCACGGCTCCTTTTTTAAAGCTGGTTGCCCGCTGCCGCACCACCAGTGACAGGGGGTGGAGTTACAATTTGGAAAGGAGGAGGGAAAGGGTGGGGGACTAGGCTCACAAACAGTGTTCTATGGAAAAAGAGATCAAAACCTGTTGTGACAGCTCAAACAAGTATGATTCATGCCTGCAGCAATATACAGAAATGACAATTACACAAAATTATAAAAACGATAGGTAATGAAGGTACAATTTAAGAACACATATGGAACTAGATGTTGCATATATCACATTAAAATGCATTAAAAAAAATATAATAAAACATAAATATATGTAGTATAAGTATATGTAGTATAAAAAAGGATCTGACAGGGAAGGGAGGGATAGATAAAGACAGAAAGCTGCCAGTGGGATGGTAATTACAAATTAAAAATTGAAAATCAAACAGGGGGCACAGGATAACTATACTAGCTATTCTCATAGGAATGAGGGCTTTACCCACGATCAGATAACCACACATGACGATGAAGGACAGATATATAGATGTAGATAGATAGATAGATAGATAGATAGATAGATAGATAGATAGATAGATAGATAGATAGATAGATAGATAGATAGATAGATAGATAGATAGATAGATAGATAGATAGATAGATAGATAGATAGATAGATAGATAGATAGATAGATAGATAGATAGATAGATAGATAGATAGATGATATACCTGCATGTCAAGAATGTGTAAAAACTGTATGATCCCAACCTCAGAAAAAAAGGATAGAGTAGGATTGACTTACCAATCAGTATGTCAATAGGGCTACCTGAAGCCAATCAATTATTGAATAGGACTATAAAAGACCTATTATTTTTAATGAAAATAGTAGCATTATTCAAAATGGCATTAAAAAAGGGAGAGGGGGGGGGGGGGGGGGCACACAGGTAAATGCACGATGTGACAGTATGAGATATAGTGTAGCACACGACAGTGTCTATCGAGAATGATTAACCATCTAAATTATTGTGCTAATCTCAATCTCTTCATTCAAACCATGGGGAGTGAGAGAATTGAGGGTGTAAATCCAGAAGGTATTTTGGTGTGAGCTGTTGCATATTTATATTTTAAAAAATAGAATTAGTTGACAGTAGAACATCAATCCTACTCTGGGAGCATCTTAAAGCATTTCAGGTCATCCAAGTCATGGGATGAAAAGATGATACAAATCTGCATGTTTTAAAAGAAGACTGCCAATTATTTGGGACTGGCGAAAAAAATTAAAATAAAATAAACTTGCACTTGTGCATGTGTGAGACTGCAGCACCTGACCGTGTCAGAATACCAGACATAAAGAAAAGTAATATAATACAGCACAGGTGTTCATGTCCCTTTAAATTATAAATGTAAAGAAAGTGACCAGCAAAAATAAAATGTATGTGACAGCTATAAATACATTTATTAAAAAGTCCACAATTTATATATAACGGGAACCCCATCCCAGCGCCAAATAATCACCTGGTGATGCAAAGTGCTTGTAGTGCCAATATATTAACCCCAGAAGACCCAAATATAGAAGAAAACTGCAAAAAAAAATGTCACCTTATATTGTTTTAGGAAGCCCCTAAAGCAGAAATAAATGGATTTTAAAATTTTTGACATTTTAGAATGTTTTTAGGCAAACGTCATTTTGCAACATTGGGCCTGTTAGGTAGCAAATTTTCAGTAATTTTACTCATAATGTCAGAACAAATGCAGAGACCAACAAAGGGTTTATTTAAAGGGCTTTCTGATTATTAAGTCATTCAACAGTAGTCTATATATCTATACACTAATTATCACAAAATAATTATTATATAAGTAATATTTTTTATTAATTATCCTTTATTATAAAACTATGTTCAAACTGTTTTTACAAAACCTACTGCATTAAATGAAAACTTTGACAATTATTATGTTTAGCTATGTTTTTAGCCATGCTCACTTATGATAGTCCCAAAGGCAGTTCTTGTCCTCTGAGAAGCAGAGGCAGACATTACACTTTTTGCAAAGTGTGTCAATATATCCTTTACCACATTGTCTGCAGGGTCCTTTGCTTGTTTTTATAGGGAAATGTCCATACATGTACTTGCAAATGTCTTTTGGCTGATGTACAGTTGACCTTTTGGCTGGAGTGCTATTTGAAGGACTCCCCTTTTCTGTGGATGGTCTCTTCCGGTCATTTAGGGGTTCCCTGTCTGCGGAATTTGGCTCCCATGGTTTAAACCTGGTCACTCTCTCTTTGGTTATATGACAGGTGTGCCGACTAGGATGAGATAGGTGCTAACTGGGGTTGAAACAGCATCCTGTTTAGTATCTTTTTCTTGGGAGCATTCAATGCTTTGCAGTCCATCCAATATCAGTGCTAGGCTGAACAATAGGACCTACACATTTTGTAAATTTGGCCTTTAGGTGAAAAAAATAATGCTGGTTAATTTTAGTAGAGTTAAAATTGATGTTGTAATATCACAACAGAGGGCCTTATGCACTCAGGTTCTGTTCTTATCCTCCTACTGGGTACTTGTCACGCCTTGGCTGGGAATTGATATTGTGGTTTGCTGTGTTCCGGATAGCTGAGCCACTGTGTGATTCCTATTCTGGGCTGGTTTCTCACTATCTCCTACCTTTTGGTATGAGACTCTTGCTCCACCCCGTGGCCAGCTGTAGTCAGTTACCTCGTCCCCTTACCTATATATACCCTCTTCTACTTCCTGCTAGTTCCTGAGTATAGGTTTGCTGTGTATCTTTTGCTCTGGTTGTGGACCTTGGCTTGCCTGGACCTCCCTTTGGATTACCCCTTTTGGACTGTACCGACTCTGGCTATTGATCTTGGCTCGCTCTTGACCTCTCGTGGGATTACCCCTTTTGGACTGTACCAGCTCTGGCTAACAAACTTTGCTTGTTCCTGACTACTCTTCTGGACTTCGCTCCCTTGGGATCTGGCTTCCGACCTACTCCAAACCGTGAGTCTTTTCTAATTTGTTGTTCCCTAAGTTTGCTGGTTGCACTTTCATTTGTGGTCCCGATATTTCGGCTGCAGGACCCTATTCTCCACCTGATACTGGGATAACAAGACTACTGGTCAGGAAATCGGAGGAGTGATAGAGGTCTCTGGCAGGCCTAACAGTACTGAGTTCTCAGTCAAGGAGATCAAAAGCTTCACTGGCTGGTTCCAGAGAATATCACCAAACAGATGTCCAATCAGGGCACTCTGTATTAGATCTCATCTCCAACCACAGACAACACAGTCCTCAGAGAATAAAGCTAAAAAGAAGTCTCATAGTAAAAAAAAAAAAAAAAAAAGAAGTCTGATAGAGTAGTATATTTTAAAACCAGTTTAATGAAGGAATAATAAACTTATATAGCAAGCAGTAAATCATTAAAAAAAAAAAATTCCAAGCATTGCCTTGGAATCCACCAGCATGCATGATGACATCACAGAAGCAGCTCTGTCCGATGCATTTCATCAGGGAAGGAACTATCTCTGCACCAGTTTTTTATTTTAAATAGAGTAAGAGAGAACACCCTATTCCCCTGAAAACCTACCCTATTAGGTTTTTATTGCTGCCTGTGTCCCCACTGGGAAGATTCACCCTCTATTTCAAAGTGAGGGAAAATTAAAAAAGGTTAAACCATTGTCACCAAAACAAGCATAGAGAGAAAATCTTCCAATGGACACACCTGTTCTAGTGACCGCTGTCTTAGAGAGGATTGCTTCACTAGATTTCTTCTCACGTCCGGCTTTGTCTACAGGACAGAAAGTGAAAATAAATCTTCAGAATAGAACATGACCAAGCTTTAATCCTTCCTTATTCTATTTAATTCAACAAAACTTACTTTAGATGAACTTTAACTTATTTAAATAAAATAAAAATAGAGTTTATGGTTAAACAATAATAATGTGACATTTTTAACCAAATTGACTTTAGGAGTAAGAAATTATTTTTTCCCCCCATTGCAACAAATTAGACAATACTATAAAAAGTTGTTTTTTTTTTTGTCTCCTGGATCATGTTATCCTTATGACTGAATTTTATAGAAGTAGTATGTGTTTTTATTTTTTCAACCTGACTTTGTAATTACCTACATTCCGTCACTGGAATATGTACTGCTGCCATCGTACCCCCTGAATACAAGGCAGAAAGTTGCAGAACTATGCACTTTAATCATATGTATGAAAAATCTTCTAACTAAGGATTAGCATGCAGAGAATGGTGGTTGGTAGTGATGTAAGTAGTGACATAAAATGAACCTCATAGTATGAAGTAGCAGTTGGAGAGCTGGAGGAGGCAAGTAGAGGGTGACAGAGAGGAGTACAGTATGTTCCTTCAAGTACCATTAAATAAATATGAAATAAATACCATGAAATAAATATGAACTCTGTGAGGGAACATATTAGATGTACAATTCTAATAAAATGGTCCTTTTTTTAAAAATGCAACAGCTCCAAAATGTAGCACAAAGAATTTATTAGCACCAATTTAGGTTCATGAGTAACAGTGATGGATTTTTGCAATAATCGATGTTGAATATATTATTTCATTTCACTACAATTTATTAGAACACATTGGTTTAATAATATCCATGAAATACATTTTTAATATGAAGGTTTCTGGACTTTCTTGTGCACCAGAAGATTTGTATAGTGGGTCCCGTAGGGCTCACAATCCAAGCTCCATTACAGAAGTCTCTTAGTAGGCCAATTGCCTTGTAGGACCTTGAATAACTGCCATCTTTGCCCAATATGAATCTTACTGTCTTGTGTAGAAAAACACAGTTTTTATTTTTTTATTTTTGTTTAATTCTTTAAATGCTCCAAAGCAGTTTTTTTTTAATTTATGTATTTGCCTTTACTAACATGACAACCAATGCTGGAGAATTCACAGTAGTATAGAAAATCTTACAATTTAACTCAGACTTTTCTTTTTTTTAATATATCCCATTTAAAAAGGACTTAACAAAAATAATAACTCTAAAATGTCACAAGGGAGGTTTTTTCTCTAGCTGAAAGCTATGTTTAACAATGTAGTAGAATTTTTGACTGTGAGACATTTTACTTCTACAAATACTCCCCAAAATCTGTAAACCAGACTTGGTACATTAGAACAAGATAAATCTGCGCTTATGGTGAAAAACAGAAAAAGAAAGCTGCCAAACACAATGTCTTGACACCTAACATAAAAGAAACAAAATACAAATAGCGCAGCACTAAAATATATCAATAGACCACCATGTAGTGAACATATAAATCATAAATTGTGATTCCAAAAAAACGTTATATACAGTATCTCACAAAAGTGAGTACACCCCTCACATTTTTGTAAATATTTTATTCTATCTTTTCATGTGATAACACTGAAGAAATTAGACTTTGCTACAATGTAAAGTAGTGAGTGTACAGCTTGTATAACAGTGTAAATTTGCTGTCCCCTCAAAATAACTCAACACTCAGCCGGTGTGAGATGCTGGTTGGACATACACCTTTTAATTCCTGCATTTTGTAAATTAAACTTAGAATGACAACAAGCTCCCTTTCAGATCAATTCCTTAAAGTTGTACTCAATCCACCTAGGGGGACTCTCAACATGGTTATAGATTTTAGGCTCCATGTCAATACTTTCTCACAACTAGTTCAATACTGTACAACAACAAATAAATCTGGGGGATTTCCAAAGGATATTGGAATACCGTGCAGCCCCCCTATACACCTGGATAGGAGGAGCGGCAGGGCAGCTGCTTGCAAAGGAACCAATCTCTCCATTTTCCTCCAGCAGCCGCTGAATGCCCACGTCTCCTCCTCTCCCACCTGCAGGCATTCAGTGGCTACAGGAGGAAAAAAAATAAATTGGTTCCTCTGTATGCAGCCGCTCCACCGCTCCTCCTTTCCAGCTTCTCCCCCCCCATGCTCTCTTTTGCCCCTCCTTCGCCACAGTGACAGTTGGGAGAGGGGAGGGGTAAAGCCAAAAGAGCTGCGGGAGTTGAGGGTAGGACAAGAGAGAGCATAGGGGGGTAGGAGAGCACACAGGCAGGTAGCAGAAATAAGCTATGGTATACTATGTTTACTATGCTTCAGTTTGTGAATGAATGGGAAGCTATTCCTGTCCATTCATTCTGTTCAGCTAAGCCTGCAGAGAAACACAGACACACACAGTCCTCAATCTCCTTTCTCTGTCTCAAAGGTGGAACATCGGAGTTCTGTTTATACCCCTAATATCTCACCAAAGCCCCCCAACAGGGCTCCTAAAATATAAAAAAATAAAAAAAATAATAATAAAAACATATTGTAAAAATAAAAATAAAAAATGATAAAAATTAATTAAAAAAAATAAAATAACAAAAGCAAAAACTCCCTACACCAGTGGCGGAACTACCAGGGTCACAAAGGTTGCACTTGAAACTGGGGCCTGACATTTCACCATCAGGCTCGGAGTCAGGAGGGTCCTTCATGTTTTCTTGCACTGGGGCCCTGTTTTATTTACTACACTGAATTGACATTTGTTTTTCTGCTTTTGATGTGTATGTGCATAGTCTTTAGTAAATCAGGCTCAAAGTTATTGCATAAAACAACTGAAAAATATGTTCTTTTTTTTCTTTTATTCATAGTTATTTTAATAAATAATATTTGTGTAATATACTTAAAATATTCAAAAAATCTTTGTTATATTTTCATCAAAATATCCCGAAAACATGAATGGCCACCCTTTGTTAGCAAGCATGACTGAATCAAGATTTACACAATTGCTTTTAATTACCTGCCTGCAGGGACCTTGTTTATAACCAGCAATGAGGAAAAGAAAAAAAAAAAAAAAGTCTTCTCTGCTGATGATTTGCCTGTAGCATTTTTCTGGTTTGCATCTATGTTCTGCTGGTATATTTTTCCTTTCTTTTTCTTTGCATTACAAAAATGAAAACTGTGACCCTCGCCCCTAAAAAAACAAAACTCAGGTATACCTGACATACAGGCTATTACAGGCAGTAAATTAAGCTTTAAGTTTTAGGATTTTTATGCTAAATGACATGTTGAAAATAACACAACAGTTTCTTTCTTTTTTTTTAATTAATCTTTTTAAAAAAATATTTCAGTCTATTAAAATGTGTTAACAATATTCCTAGATGGACTTTTATCCCTGTCCTACATCAGGTCTTATAATTGATTAGAATTCCCCATCTCTTATAGATATTCTTTAAAATGACCAGACTGATTGGTATTGGGAGGAACTCATATTAAGCTGCCATGACGATGATGATGAGCTGAATGTACCTGGGTTCGGTTGTTTGAGTATGCTTGCCAAACTTTACCAAGGTTAGGACGCCAAATCTGAATCCCATTGAAATTTTTGGAAGTTAAAGCAATGTTCCAGCATCCCCCTCCAAAAAACACATACTGTAGCTGCTGACTTTTAATATTAGGACACTTACCTGTCCAGGAGTCCAACGATGTCGGCACTGCAGCCGATGTTACCATCGGCAGTTGGGTGCTGCCGCCGCCATTGCTGGTAAGGGAGCCTGGCAGTGAAGCCTTGAGGCTTCCCCAGTGGGTCCCTACTACTCAGATTGGCTTGACGGCGGAGGAAGGAGGAGGGAGCCAAACTTCTGAGGGACAACGTTGCAGCGCCGTCTTCCGGAAGTGGGGAAGGGTACCTGTCAAAAAAAGGTACCCAAAACAACCCCCCCGGAAGGTGCCAAATGTGGCATTGGAGGGGGGAGAAAGCAAATGAGCGGAAGTTCCACTTTTAGGTGGAACTCTGCTTTAAATATAAGAAATCAGTAATCGCCATTTTCTAGACTACTAGGCAAGGGATTATTAAACAAAGGCATGGGGGTCTGGACACTGCCCTGGGAAACATGTACCAAAGTAAAAATGTAAAATTCCATTTAGTGGAAAGCAGCAAATTTAATAATGTTTAAGCACTTCCCGCCCAGCCCATAGCAAAATGACGAGTGGGCAGGAAGTTGCGGCATGATCTGTCACCTGCTGTGTCCACCGGACACAGCAGGTGTGTAGGAGCCTGCTGCCTGTACCATGTGATCACTGTGACCAATGACAGCAGATCACATGACAATTGTAAATAATAAAATAAAAAGAAATATTCAGCGCTGGACTCTTGTACACACCACTAATAAATGGACCAGCAGCTAAGCACTCAAGGGCAATATCTCCAAAACACCTTCTGAATACATAATAGAAAAATAGTGCAGCGCAATCCTAGTGGTAAAATTATAAAATCATGCAGAGTCCCAGTGTTAATAGGTGTCCATATAAACAGATAAAAGTCTCCAGTGTAAAGTGGTCCTAGGGCAATTCCATAAGGTGCTTGTCTCCACGAGTGCTCATGCAATCCCACCACCTGTTCACACTGCCGCTCACCTTAACAAAGAGACCCTACAGGGTCAACCAGCATTTCATCTCAAAATCAAAGCATCCTCACACTTTCTTCCTTAAGCGTAGTAAATGATTACACCTCCGATGCACTGTCAGCTCCTCAAACAATGTTACCAATATGTGTAGGAGACAAGAAAAAACGATCTAATGCTCTCTGTATGCAATCAAGCACTCTTTAATCCATATAAGAAAACAACTCACATTTTTGAAGAAAATAACAGCGCATATCTGCAGAGTTTGCAAGCAGGCGTTATTTTCTTCAAAAATGTGAGTTGTTTTCTTATATGGATTAAAGAGTGCTTGATTGCATACAGAGAGCATTAGATCGTTTTTTCTTGTCTCCTACACATATTGGTAACATTGTTTGAGGAGCTGACAGTGCATCGGAGGTGTAATCATTTACTACGCTTAAGGAAGAAAGTGTGAGGATGCTTTGATTTTGAGATGAAATGCTGGTTGACCCTGTAGGGTCTCTTTGTTAAGGTGAGCGGCAGTGTGAACAGGTGGTGGGATTGCATGAGCACTCGTGGAGACAAGCACCTTATGGAATTGCCCTAGGACCACTTTACACTGGAGACTTTTATCTGTTTATATGGACACCTATTAACACTGGGACTCTGCATGATTTTATAATTTTACCACTAGGATTGCGCTGCACTATTTTTCAATTGTAAATAATAGATGGCTTCCTTTCATCCCTTTCCATTGTGTACAATTATGTTGCTAGCTGTGATTGGTCACAGTGAATACTAAACATGTGCACTATCCAAAAATGTTTCTCGTTTCATTTGTTTTGTTTTTTTTATCAGATCATTCGTTATGATCATCATTTATTACTTCAGATCATTCATAACTTCGGATGCTTCTTATTCATTCTGTTCCATTCGTTTAGATGCAACATTTATAACTTTGGATAATTTGTAACTTTGGATGCATTCGTATTCATTATGTTCCATTTGTTTAGATACGGCATTCGTTACTTCGGGGCTTAAACTCTTCATTCATTCGGACATTAGTGGTTGTATTCGTAATCATTTGAAACCTTCGTTAGTTTGGATATTTTCATTTTATACGTTTTATATGTTTATACACAAATCCAACAAAGCAGTGCAACCAGCCCACCAAATCCAGTCTGGACTCTGGATGGAATGCAGTCTGAAACAAAAAAACACACAAGGGAATAAGGGGCAAGCTCATTGGCCAGAGATAACACCTTAACACTGCCCATCCGAAAATCGAATAAATCTGAATATATCCAAAAGAAATACGAATGCATTCATAAATTATTTCTTTATATTCAGCAATAACGAATAGTCAGAAAGAATGAAAATACGAAAAACAAAATTATCCAAATGTAATAGTTTCATTAAATTCATAGGTTAAATAGTTTTTCGTTCTTTCTGATTTTTGTATTTTCTGATTTTTGTTCATTCTGATTTTTGTTCTTTCTGATTTTCATTCTTTCTGAGAATATAAATGCATGTGCTTCCATTGTTGGAGACTCACAGAATTTTGACCAGAGATAATGGGGTGCCTTGTTGGGGCTCTGTGGCTAATGCATGTATTTGCAAATGTGTGCAACTAAACCCCTGTTTTTAACGCATACTGTTGGAAAGGTCAATTCGGTTGGCCACAGACTGGTCGGTAAGGAGAGCTTGGAAACTTTTTGTGTCCCCTGGAGGGGGACCCCACAACTGCAGGAATGCCTGTCCTCCACGGGAACAGGCACACACAGGACAGTCGAGTCTGACTCCCATCCGTGTGTGTGTTCACCGGACCCAGCCACCGAACTTGGAAGCTGTCATTAGCTTGGCACTGCTGCACCAATAAATGTAGCCTTATTGATAATTTGCATTTTTAATTCTCGTGGGTGATTGTGTAGGCAGGGCCCCAGTGCACTGCATTGCGTGGGGCCCTTTAATGCTCATAAAATGGCAATGTAAAGACTGTAATATATTTCACTTCCCACTGCAGCTCCCAGGTTCAGCTCGAGTGAACACCCATTTCGTTCAGCCCAAACTTAAAGCTCAACCCCACCCTGTGATTAATTTTTGATCAACTTTAGTAGGAAATATCATAATAGCAATTCACCTGTTGGATATAGAAGTTTGAGTTAATCTGCTTTTGGCTTTGGCAAACATAGGTATAATAGCTTGTCATTTGATACATTTAATATAGAATGCAGTGCGCTTTCTGTGGTTCTTCTTTAATAAGCTATGGTGTCAGTTTAGTTCTCTGAAACTAGCTGGGACCAAGATGGCAGAGTCTTGTAACTATTACAGTGATTCATTTGGGATGTCTAGTAGAAATATCATTTGATAAAATGTCTTGTATACATGAATTGTACAAAGAACTTTAAAGAATGTAACTGTAATACATCAAGATTCAGCTATATCAGATTTTCACTTTAAGGCTACTAAGCCAGCAATGCTAGAAGCAAGTCCAATCATTTGTCAGTTCTTCAACTTGCAAGATTAATTCTCCACTTTTATCGCATTAAATCAGCAAAATTGCTAGCAGCATACAAATGGAATGTACATTTATTATTACAGAACTGTAATATAGGTGACAGTAATGTGACAAAGACTAGCTGTTTCTTTTCTTTTTTTTTTTTTTTTTTTACCATTCTGATACCTTGTAATTTTTTTCACATTTAAAATGGGTAATTTCTATTATGCTGACTGGTTTCTTGCAATAGAGGTCATATTCTAGGGAGGTTGGTTGTCACTTTGATGCAGAGCAATTTTAAGTATATTAACTTTTTATTTAAAATCTTAGCACATTAAATGCCTTCTTTAGGATGTCAGACAAGTATGGGATGCAGTCATAGACAGCAGCACAGTTTCTGTAGGGGGTGTTCTCTCCAGATTCAGAATTTTTACATAGTTACATAGTAGGTGAGGTTGAATAAAGACAATAGTCCATCCAGTTCAACCTGTGTAGGTGTGTGTGGCTGTAATCATCTCACATACCCCTGAATGTTCTGATCCTTGAGATGTACGTCTAATAGTCTTTTGAAAGCCACCATACTACCCGCAGAAACCACTTCTTGTGGTAGAGAATTCCACAATCTTGTAGCCCTAACAGTAAAGAACCCCCCACGTTGCCTGAGGTTAAAACGCTTCTCCTCTAATCGCATTGTGTGCCCCCGAGTCCTCATGCAATCCCTTCGCCTGAACAGCTTTTTTTCTAAGCTGAGATCCCCATTGAGATATTTAAAAATTGCTATCATGTCCCCCCTCGGGCGTCTCTTCTCCAGGGAGAATAAATCAAGCGATTGGAGACGCTCTTCATAATCAAAGTCCTCCAGTCCCCTAATCAGTTTAGTTGCCCTTCTCTGTACTCTCTCCAGCTCCAACACATCCCTTCTGAGGACTGGCGACCAGAACTGGACAGAATACTGGTACACACAAGTCACACAAAGGATACCAACAATCAAATCGGGGTTGATTTACTAAAGGCAAATAGACTGTGTACTTTGCAAAGTGCAGTTGCATCAGAGCTTAGTAAATGAGGTAAAGTTTCAACTTACAAAGAATACCAAATCACATGCAAGGGAAAAAAAAAAACAGTATATTTGCTTGAACATGATTGGATGATGGAAATCAGTAGAGCTTCTGCTCATTTACTAAGCTCTGGAGCAACTACTCTTGCAGAGTGCAATTGCATTTTGCAAAGTGCACAGTCTATTTGCCTTTAGTAAATCAACTCCATTGTCTTGCATGATATGCAACAGGCTGAGCATTTTAAGCCACATTTAGATCAGAGGAACGTGAAGCCAAGTTCAAGGAGTTCTTTGAGGAGCAAAGGTTGAGGCTGCCCATAGATCTTTTTATTTTCTCTTGTACAGCCTTTAGGTTGATGAGGAATTCACCCTATTGTGCCATTGTATTCTGACAGCAGGACTCCTCCGCTGTCAGAATACATTGATCAGCAGCTACAGCTGATTGGCTACAGCCAGCTGATCAGGAAAAAATGTCCAGTGTTCCTGTTCAACAGAAGTCGCTCAACAGATTGACTGCTCCCAAGCAGAAACAGCCATAGATGGATTCAAAATTGGCAGAATTGTGATCCATCTATGGCCAGCTTTGGTTTTGTTTATTGCTAATAAGAATACAGCCGACACATTTCAGGGATATTAAGCACCCACCTCTTTAGGGCTACAATATTGCATTAAGTGATTAAAAAATAAATTAAAGCAAAAAGATCATGACAAATTAAGTTACAGTAAGCAATGTTTCAATAAAGTCATAAAGATGATTTATTGATATGCATGTTAAATACTAAAAAACATTATTTTTACAAAGATTACAAAAGCGTTGCTTTTGATAATGAAATAATAGTAATATAAATGGTAAAATATATATGCAGTAACAAATATTTTTGTGTGGGTGCACAGGGGTTCAATACGCAAATACAGTGTGTGTATATATATATATATATATATATATATATATATATATATATATACACACATATTCACTTATACGAGGGGTCTCCACTTTTTTATATTTATTTGAGTTTAAAAAAAAGTGTGGGAACTTTTTGAAGAGCCCTCGTATATACTATGTATGTGTAGGTGCACCTAGAAGAAATGGTGCCATTTTTAAGCCAAAAGGTAGTCACACTAAATACTTATTTTCTTCTGTTTGCTCACTTTGTACATTGATACAAATAAACAATAAAATATATATTTTTGAAAGCATTAAAATTGTCAGCATATCTTCACACCTGCCTAAAACTTTTGCACAATACTGTATACTGTATATTTGCTCCAATTTATAACTTGATGCATATGGAAGAGCTTTGCACACAGCAAACAAAACAAAATATATTTCCCGACACACTAAACAGCTAGCTAACAAAAAAAAAACAAAAAAACAAAAAAAAAAAGATGCTGTCTAACAATTTGCATTTGTGCTAAACAACATTTGCAAATATATGTGGAATCTGCATTGCCTCGCCAAGGCCCCTCTGTAAAGTGTGGCCCTAACGCTAATCTATGAGAATCATATTGAAGCATACATAGCAGTGGATAAATTAAGCGCAGATATGATTGGAGGGAGCCCATTCCTCCTTAAAGATGCAGGGGCACATTAGAAGTCCAGCAAAACACACAGGCAGCTGAAGCCATCCACGGTGTCCCTGCGCCATATCCAGCAAACCAAGCAAAAATGGCAACCATCCCAAGTTATAACTAGCTTTTATAACAAGGTGCATATGGAAGGTGTGACAGACCCAACTGGGACAGGGACTTTTGTAGGGGACTGGGGGCAAGCCTCCTACCCACTAATTATGGCCCATGGAGAGAGCAGATCATCTTCTAATGATGGACCAGAACATGATGAACGCTGAGAGCGAGGCTTGGATTAATTTTCTGAATAAATTGTCTGAATAAGGACACTAAAGCTTCCCTTCTAGAGTGGATGGAAAGATGTAATATTAATCTTGCACAGGTGAATGGTGAGAGGGAATATGATGGCTCTACTGCAGACTGGTTGGGAGAGGTTTCTTCACTTGGAACATAAATAATTTTCAATAATCTCCCTCAAGAAGTGTATTAAGACAAATGTATTCCACTTTTTCAGACTGCAGGGAATATTGTATACGTTTTGTCTCATATACTTTGCAAACTGTTGCCACACAGTCTGGGATCCCGATTATTAAAGCATTGTCTAGGTGTGAGCTCCCATTGTTAATTGAGCTATTTAGGTCACCTATTGTTTCTTTCTGTTGGCTAATTTGGCTAACTCTTGGAGTCTCCTACATGATGGGATTAGCCTTGCGTGATGTTTTGGGTAATATTTGGTTTTATTTTTCATGTGGCGACTGACCTTTGTACATTCCTTTGGTTTACCTTAACATCTTGTCTGTGTACGATGCTTGGGGTAACAGGGCTGGTATTAGCTCTTAGTCTGCTGGAAGGGTTTGGAGAACAGGAGGCACTGTTTAGTGGAAGTACCCAAGCTGTCTGCCAGGCGCTCCGTCACAGAAGGGCTTTCCACAGAGCAACCAAAGCAGTTTCCAAATATATTTGCAAATATTGTGCCACTAAAACCTCTGTTAGACAGTAAAATACCCTTCTGCATGCAGCTCACTAAGGCTTTTTTAGAAATTAGTTTTTTTTTTTTTTATATAGTCTGACTTTATTCATACATGACATGTGCATTATAAAGGCTAGCAAAGATAGATCCAAAAACTCAAGAAAAATCATATTAATATTTCAGGCTCACCAAAGCTGGATCGTATATTCTATTGCAAAGCACACTTGTTAGCAACTCTGCACATTAATTGTAGCATTTGTATGTGCCTTTGTGGGTGTTAATTATCGTAAATTCAACATTTGCTTATCTGAATACTACTGATGCATATGCACACATCCTTTAGTACATCAGGCACAAACCTGATTGTCCCATAATTCTTTCTGCCACATAACAAACTGCAATATGTTCATGTATTTTATCTACTCATAGTTACATATTTAAAAAAAGAATAGATGTTTAATATTCTTGAAATTTTCTAAATGTTCTTGTGTTTTCACCAAACCATTTACTGGAAGTGCACTTGGAAGTGCAGTCACTGTGGATCTGAAGGGAAGATCTTAAATGAGGGGAAGCTCTGCTGATTTCTATCTATCGATCTTGTGCAAGCAAAAATTCTGTTTTCTATTTTCCTTGCATGTTCTGCTCACATCTAGAGCAATTGAAGTTCCAAGGGCACTTGCAGTGCACAGTGTATTTGCCTTTAGTAAATAAACCCCAATGTTTTTTATTGATGATAAGTAAGAACATGGACTCAAATTTTGCATAAAGTGATAAAAAATAAACTAAAGTTAAAAAAAGACCACCTATGCAGATCCTGTAATTCCAAATTATGTTTAAAAACTTGTGAAAACGAAAAAAAAAAAAGGATTTATCTATTTTATCAGTGTGGCATTAGTGATCTTGGCATCTGTGGTATTAGACCTCCTATACCCCTTTTGTTGGTCGGTTGTGGTTGAACGCTCTCTAAATCACCAAAGTCTTTCTTGTGGTATAGTGTTTAAAACTTGACTCCATATTCAAGATGTAGCCTTTAACCTCCTTAGCGGTATTCCCGAGTGTGGCACGGGGTGAAATTTCAGAGTCATTAGCGGTAACCCCGAGCCACACTCGGGGTACCGCTAGGGAGATCACTGGATCCTGTAAGAGAGGTTACTTACCTTGTCGCCGGGATTCCGCGATGTGTCCCTGCAGCATACGGCGGCTGGATTTTCTGCCCGATGCTGTGAGCCCCGACTTCCGTCTCCTGCAACGTGATGCTCGCAGGGGGGTGGAACCGTTGGCAAATTCAAATAGTAAAACACACTGATACATTACAAAATAAAATAAATTCACATTAGTTTGCCCCCCAGTGCCCTTTCCTGCAGTTTTACTGTGTATATATATATATATATATATATATATATATATATATATTTACATATATCTATATATATAATATAGGTATATATATATACATACATACATACTTTAACTTATTTATAGTTATTTATTATATTATAATTTATGATTCTGTGTTTCAAACTTTATCATACCCAAGATGTTATTAAGAAGAACGCACAGTAAAAAAAAATCATATGTAAATAGTTGGTTTGGGCTGCTCGTTCTTAAGAATTACATGCAAAATAATGGTACCGCTTTCAGCACCTAAAATCGGAAGCAATCATAATACCGCCAGCGAGGTTAAAGTGGGTCTTAATGGTTGTACTAAACTTGTATGACTTGTTTTTTTCTTCCTTTTTATGCATCCCAAATGTTATTTTGCAGCTACCACTTTGCAATTTTAAAGGTGCAGCTTAGTTTACTGTTAACCTGAAGTCCTTTTCTAGATTTTTTTTTCTGTCTCTAGCTTTTTTTCTATTTTATGGATAGTAATGAGCGTACCTGGGTCCAGTTCAGGACGGGTTCAGTTTACTGTGTTTCCAGTACCAAATCTGAACCCTGTTATAGTAAACAGAAGCCAAATCTAGTAGTCAGTAAGGGCCATTGGGGGACTTGGGCACTGTCCTGGGGGGCATGCCAAAGCCAAAACATTTTTTTTTCACTTCTGTTTGGTGAGGTGAAGTGATTTTAATAATGTTTAAAGGGGAACATTAAAAATGCAAACTTCTCTTGAATAAATGCGGGTAAACACGGCCCTCACATAGGGCACAGATTCATATGCCAATTGTAAAAAAGGCCCTACAAAGAAGAAAAATACCTTCTAAACTGCTGGTAAAAGCAAGTTATGGCTACTTTGTTCTGTTTGTAGACGAAGGGGCAGAGGATTTCCTTCATTTCTACCTGACCCTATTCTTGTTAATTGGGGGCCTCCCACTAAAAAAAAAAACAGCTTGGGGTGTTTCCTAAAAATACATACAAAACCCTTATCCTTGATGAAGGTCTGGTACAGATGTCAGGGGGTCCAAAGTAAAACACCTCCCAATTTCATACCAGATCTTGGCCTGTTAATAAACTAGGTGACTAGTTGTCTTGCACAATCAATGACATTTTACAAACCTTATAGAACCCTTGGCTTCAATGTCCCATCTGATGTTTGTATAGTTTAAATGACCCATAAATGACCCAGCTTTTTCAAAGTATAATAACTTGTACATTTACATTTTTTTGTTTACAGTATGTCATTTATGTGAAGTGTCTTATTGCAAATCCCAACTAGTAAATTGCAGGTGTTACCCTCACCATATATATTTACCGCTAGAGACTCCACACTGTTATCATCTTCATAGATGTCTTCATTCTAAGCTATTCTACAACTAGACATTTAAAAAAGACAATCTATTCATAGTTTTTTTCTTTGCTATCCTTTCTAAATGTAGCCTTTAAAATGTATTCTTCAGTCATGGCAATGTTGACTGAGCCCACATTTAGTTATACCCACTCATGATCTTGGCACAAAGCAGTTTATACTGTTCCAGGCAGATACCAGGTGCTAGGCATTGCTTGTTTCTTTTAACACAACAGCCAACATAAATTAGAGGAATACAACATTACTGGATTGTAGGATAACTTCTTTATTTGTTATAGCATAGACATGATATTATGCATTTTTGTTTACCACACTTGATACTTCTCATCTCAAAGAGTGAAAAGGTATCCTATAATCCACTAATGTAGTAATTCTTTTAATCTATGTTATTCTATTTCATAACCTTGGCCTATTATAAGCAACCACAACTCACCCAAAGGCATAACTACAATTATATCAACCCAGGCAACTATTATGGGGCCCAAGTTCAGGGAAGTACACTGCCGATGTCTGAAAAGGTAGTGTTTGTTTACTTGCAATAGCCACCAATGTTGAGGGGAATTAATAAGCATATTTTTTGTAACACCCTTCTAGATTTGTGCTAGTGTTAGTTAGATTTAGTGCTGGCTCACTTTGTTCAGTGGAGCTGTGTGTTTTAGTTAGGTACATTTAGTTTGCCTCACTATATCCATTGTGGCTGCAATTGATTAGTTAGGTCTGTTCAGTATTCTCAGATGTTGCTAATCTGTTTACTGACTCTTATTTCCAGAAAAGCTGTGAGAACTTTCTGGATCATAGGTGTGGAGCCATGCAGATGGCAGCATGAATATTTATACAGCCCTAGCCAATCCCAGGGAGAAGGGCCCTGAACGTATGCTGGGAGACTGTATATATTCTCTGAGCACACTGCACTTTGGATTTTTTTCTTCCAGAGGATCAGACCAGCCTGGAGCGCTCTGCCCTCCAGGGCAGTGCTGCCATGTTTTTACTGTCTGTGAAGCCTCAGGTGGCCAACCAGAGGGTTTAAGTGCTGAAGCGATAGCTAGCTGACTGAGCGGCTGTCTGCTGAAGATCTAGTCTGGTATCACTGGAGAAAGGTGTCACTTCGAAGTTGGAAGGAGGCAACCAACTGTCCCTGGATAATTCTGTGGGTACAAACTGCAGTGAGAGATCTTAAAAACTTTTTGGCTGCTGACACCCCCCTTGTGCTAGAGAATCAGCTGTGTGTTTGTTAAAGGGGGCATTGGCCGGTGTCCTGAAGAGCTTAGTTTATCTAATTCCTTGTAAAGGTATATGCTCGTATTGCTCCAAAAAAAAAAAAAAAAAAGCTTGTGTGCTCTAACTGCTTCTACTACTGAAGAGCTCATTCTTTCTAGTTCTTTGTGAAGGGACTCTGCTCTTGGTGCTCTAAAGAAAGAAGCCTGCTTCTAACTGCTTTTATTACAAGCCAAGTCCACAGTTTGCTATATGCAAGGACTTCTACTTCTGCTTTGCAGAAACACGTTTACTGTCCTCAACTTGTACATTTTCTGTTTTTGGAGTATCCCACTCAATGCTTTGGGGGGCAATTCACTGGGGAAGAACCTGGGCAACTTTCTAGTGGCTCCTATGAGAGTAAACGCTAGATATTTTTAGTAGAACAAGTACACCTAGGACACACACTTTGTTAGGGCTTATTTCACTTGTGGCAGCCCTCTGAAAGATGATCAATTTCAGAGGGTGCCATTTGCAGCTTGGTGGGGGGGGGGGAACTCTAATTTTTCCAAACGTAAATGTAAAGTAAGCCTTAGAGATTCATGGTCTTGTTTGCAGTACTATATCGATCCTTACTGCAGCAGGCATTCTCCTGTTTGCTAATGGACATTTCCTGTTGCAAATCTGGTACCCCTTGCTACCCCCATATTTGTCAAATGGTAATATTTATTAGAGTTTTCCGGTTTGGTCATAACCTATTTATCTTTCCCCTATCCCTTCTTTCAATAGTTAACTTGCTCTCTACCTTAGAAGCCTCAAATTGCCAGTCTTTATCCACCTCCTCACCATCCAGCTCCTAATCAAATTGTCAATATGTTTACCACTGGTAGACAGCAGGTGGAGCTGTGTGCCAGTTCAAGGCCCTGTAATGTTTTATTTTACTGCTAAAATAGACCTGAATGGCTCACAAGAAAATGTTTAACTAGCACATTAGCATAGTCTGAAATAATCTCTAGGTAGTATCAGGATTTCCTATTAGGAATCCCAGCATGCCTTTCTGATTGTCACAAAAATACTTTTTTATTTTTAAGATTAAAAAAAAAATGTTTACAGATAATAAAAAAATGTTATAAAACATCAAATGCAAACTAATGAATGCAGATTTTACTGCAGATAAGCCTTTAAATGTGTATGGTTTTAATAAAATTAAAAAAAATCTAAAAAGTATAACGTGCTATAATTACTTGCAGTTTTAGATTAAGTATTACCAATGCTTAAAATAGAGCAAGAATTTTTAACAATATTCTTGGATATGTAATTAGAAAAAATGAGCAGAATAAATATTTATTCTTCAATTGTGTGCAATGTGATCAGTACACTATTTTATTTGTGTTGTCTACTTCTCGTCTAAGCATATACCAAATTTTTACACTGTTAAATAACGCCAAAATCCAAATTAGACACAAGTAGTATTGGTATATAGAATTTGTGGACTGAGTTATTCCCTGGCTAATTTTATCAACTAATAACTTTACCAATAATGGCCATTTTTCTCTGTTATAGAGACCTATTCCTTGCTGCAACAGGTGAAATCTCAGTCTTCTCACTGCATTCATTATAGCGTAAAGGAAATGAAAATTCCAACAATTAAGGTGAAATCTTCTGGTAATGGTCATATCAGGTGGCGAACACTGGGAACTTTGGGTATATCTAAACATAAGAACAAAAAATGACTGATAGGTCCTCTTTAAGATGCTGACTATTTTCCTTAATTCCTCAGCCATCCAAGGCAATTACACTCATTTTAAAATCCCGTGAAGCACAGCCTGGATCAGAAGAATGAAGACAGCCAGCCCACTCAGTGACATCTGTTTCAACCTTCTGGGTCTCATCTTTGTTCTCTTGTTTTCTGGCTTGTTAAGGGTAAACCTGGAAAGGAATTGCATATTAGACACTCAAACCAGCAGCAGATTGTGGGTGAGGACATTATAAATCCTCCACACTGAGGACTGGGGGAAAATGTATGTACATTTCAAGTAGAAGAACAAATGTCAGAATCAGTACGGTTCCTGCTCCTAAAAAAAACTTTTGCCACTATTGCCTAAATTTAAAGACAAGATTGAAACTTTTAATTTGTGTATATATAGTGAATAGTGACTGATGCAAAAATAAATTTATATAGGTTAAAGATTTAAAAGAGAAGTGCGGCGTAAATAAAACATACATTCATACTCACCTAGCTGGATGCAGCATCGAACCTGTTCTGCATCTGTCCCTGCTACCTCTACACCAAGAACTGAGTGATCAAAGACTGCGGTTTACTCAGTTCTCGGTCTTCAGTGAACAGAGAGCCGGTGACTGTCAGTCACTAAATTTCTGCTCTGCCCCTTCAGCACTCCCTGAGCAGCTGAGCAAGGTGCCAGTCCAGGCCTCGGAGTGGATCTCTCCAGAGTCTGGACCAGCTGAGTGATGTCAGCCAACAGTAAACTTTAGCCCACTTGTCACATGTATACATGTATACTCTTGTGACCTACAGGAGAAGTAAGGCAAAAGAGCTTTAGCCTTACTGCTCCTTTAAAGCCCAGCTCCAGGCAAATAAAAAAAAATGATTTCTAGTATTGGGGCTGTGTCTCTACTGCAAAGGTTAATTGTTCATTTTAATCTAGGTAAACAAAAGAAAAATATTTACCTACATGATTTGCTGCTCATTCCTACAGCTAGATAGGCCCCCATGGCTTCTTCTCCTCCATGCTCCAGCAGCCTGGGTCCTGATGTCATCAAGACTGAAACAGAGTCCATAGCCCTGCATTTGACATGTTTACAATGAAGGACAGTCCATTCAGGGCATGGGGGAGTGTAATTTGCCAGGGGAGCAGAGGAACAGGTAAGGTAAACTGTTTCTGCTTTCCCTTTATGCTTTATTTTTTTCCCAAAACTAGCTATTACTCTTGCAGTTGGGGCACTGAACCAACTTGGCTGTCACTAAAATACCATATACACAGTCAGTGCTGCAACGTTTCTCCCTCTTCTTGGCTGCCAGAGAGATAGTGGCTACAGGGCCCTTGTAATGCCCTTGTGAGCTCATCCACTACCCCAGGTTGCAGAGGGCACTGTAACTGACTGCTGTGCAGTCTGGGAGGAGAGAGGATTGATTGGAACCATCTGAGTGTCACGATCAAGGGTCAAGCTCGAAGACCAGTTGCTATAGCAGTGGAAGCTCACACAGGAACCAGCAGGATAGGATAGGGATAATCGAACTTTTGAAAAGTTCGGTTCGGCCAGAACATCCGAACTTCCCGAAAGTTCGGCCCGGATTTCAGAACCCCATTGAAATCAATGGGACCCGAACTTCGGTAATCAAAAAACACAATTTTTAAGCCCTAAAACCCAATAAATGCCCCTAAAAAGTGCCTAGGGTTCTGGGTCATGCCCCATTAACTATTAATCACACAAAAAAAAGTTCTTAAAAATTGTCATTTTTGATTAAAAAGCCAATTATTGAAAAAAAAAAAAAAGGTTTTTTGATTTTGACTTTGGATTTCGTATCTGGGGGGTCTAAAAAGTGTACATGTGAAGTTTCAGCTCTGTAGCATGTCCAGAACCATAAAAAAAAGATTGTTTGTATTAGTGTATTTAGCTATTTTTAGTGTGAGGAAAGGGATATCTAGTGTAGTTAGGTGCTATTTTTCACTATTAGTTAGCTTTAATTTATTCAGTTTCTGTAGGGAAAGTGTTAAGTGTAAGGGGACCGTAGTGTAGGGTTAACTGACAGTGACTGCTATGGAAGGGTGACAAAACCCTTCCAAAGCAGGGTGACCGCTATAGAGAAATGATCATTTCTCTGAGTTGCTTCGGCACAGGGATATGGCTTCTCACCAGCCAGCATTTTTTATGTTGCAGGGGTTGCCACTTGCCAGTGCTTTTTTGAGGACATGTTTGATGTCAGACATGACATCTGAACATGTGTATAGGGGGTATATATACACAACCATGTCTGTATATATACACCTAGACATATATAAGTGTGATAGTAGCAGAAATATATGCTTGCGCTAATGAAATCATTTACACTAATATATTTATGCTACTATCACACCTATATATGGCTAGGTGTGTATATACATATAAGTATGTGTGTATATACACCACTATACACAAGTTCAGATGTTTTGCCTGCCTCAAAAGAACCCAAAAAATGCCCAAAAAACGCTAGCGTAAAAAAAAAAAATGCCCAGGTGTGTTTTTGCTGGCATTTTTTGGGGGTTTTTGGAGGCAGGCAAAACATCTGAACTTGTGTATAGTGGTGTATATACACACATACTTATATGTATATACACACCTAGACATATATAGGTGTGATAGTAGCAGAAATATTTGCTTGCGCTAATGAAATCATTTACACTAATATATTTCTGCTACTATCACACCTATATATGGCTAGGTGTGTATATACATATAAGTATGTGTATATATACACCACTATACACAAGTTCAGATGTTTTGCCTGCCTCAAAAGAACCCCAAAAAATGCCCAAAAAAACACTAGCGTCAAAAAAAAAATGCCCAGGTGTGTTTTTGCTGGCATTTTTTGGGGGTTTTTGGAGGCAGGCAAAACATCTGAACTTGTGCACAGTACCACTATACACAAGTTCAGATGTTTTCCTGACTGCAAAGAACCCAAAAAAATGCCTGCTATTAAACCGGCAAGGTGTGAAAAACGAGAAGCCAACCTCTGCTGAAAGTGTTCTAATACAAACAATCTTTTTTTTTTTCTGGTTCTGGACATGCTACAGAGCTGAAACTTCACAGGTACACTTTTTAGACCCCCCAAATACTAAATCCAAAGTCAAAATCAAAAAAATCTCTTTTTTTTTTTTTTCAATAATTGGCTTTTTTTTTATCAAAAATGAAAATTTTTAAGAACTTTTTTTTGTGTGATTTTGTGTCTGGGGGGTCTAAAAGGTGTACTTGTGAAGTTTCAGCTCCTGTATAACAATGCTAGGAATTTTGCGGGGGCTATCTTATATACTGGGGGGCGTATTCACTAATCATTGGACTATGGACCCCCTAGTCACTCCAATCACATTCCTAGCATTCTTCTGCCCCCTCAATTGGCTTTTGCTAATGGTTCTGGTCCAATCACAGGCTTTTAAAGCCCATTTCCTGAACCATTGCATTTTGGTCGGTTCTGGTTGCCGAATTCCGAACTTTTTGGGCAAAAAGTTCTAAATTCGGCCAAACCTCGAACACCCAATGTTCGGGCCGAACCGATGGTCGACCCGAACCGTTCGATCATCCCTAGGATAGGAACACAGGCAGGTCACATTGGCAGATGATGCAGGCTCACCTGAGGTGCGGAATCTAAGTACTAACCAGTGTTCACCAGAGCTCCTGATGGTGGAGATGAATTTTGCTGCATGTTAGCAGCAAGTCGTGGTCCTGAGGATCGCCCCACCAGGAGGTGAGCAAGCCAGGGTCCAGTAGCAGATATTGCAGGTAGGGATCAAGCAGAAGCATAGTCAAGGAACAAGCCAAAGGTCAGTAGGAATAGTTGCAGGTTAGGATTAAGTAGAAGAGTAGTTGAGGAGCAAGCCAAATGTCAGTAACGAATGGTAGCGAAGATATGGACGGCAGCAGGAGAGACAAAAGCCAGATATTGGCTGGAGAAGCCACAATATTCTGGCAACTAGGAAGTGTAGAGACATGGCTTACATCAGGAAGTTCATAGGAGGGGAAAAGAGTTCAAGGTTCAAGGCAACTAAGATTCACGGCAAGATCAGTCCAGCATTCCAGGTGGCTCAGTAAGCAGCGACGTTGCCAGACACAGCAGAGGTTCAAGTCCAGGTCCTGACACTGGGACTATGGGAAATGTAGTCCCCAAGCAGGATCTTCCTATTAAGCCAAGCATGGGACAGAGCTAAAAGTCCAAGGAGATCAGACAGCTGCAACAGGAAAAGGGGAGAGGAGGATGCCAGGGGCTTGTGGCAGTTTTATGTGCTTCAACCACTGTGAGCTTGACGAGAGCCCACCCACTACCTCAGATTGCAAAGGATACTGTATGTGACTGCTGTGCAGCCTGGGAGGAGAGAGGATGGATAGGAACTGTCTGGCACTATGGGAAATGTAGCCCCCAGGAAACATCTTCCAATAAATCCAAGGATGGGACAGGACAACAGGTCCCAGGGGAGCTGCAACAGGAAAAGGAGAGAGGAGGATGCCTGGAGGTTTGGAATAGTTTTGTGGGAGCAGAGAGGGGATCACTAAAAAGAGAGTCACCTACCTTAACATTCACAATAGGATATGGGAGTCTTAAGCTACAGCCGGCAGCACCAGTGGTGGCCACTGGTTACAACTTTATGCCCACTTCCTTAAAGGGATAGTATCACCTATTTTTAGGATACAGGTTGGGTACTTATGCTCAGTAATTTGGGATCTTCTCAAATCTGAGTGATCCATTACAGGAACTTTGGGCCCCAAATTTTGCCAATACGCTGGCCAGTGGGAGGGATTTGGAGAGACTGACAGACGTTTAGTTCCCAATTCTGTGCCTTAGTTAGGACTTTTCTGGTTTTAGGGTTCAGGGGCAGAGACGATTAGTCATCCAATTTTTTAAATTGTAAACAAAATTTGGTATCTATTATTGTTCAATGGTATTGCCATTTTGTTTATTGATTTGCTGGGTGTATGTTGTACAAATAAATGTTCCCCCTTTAGCCTTGGTGCATCAGAGGGTGCAGCATCGCCAGATGAGTTGTTATCATCAGGAGTCAGGGGACCTATCCATCCGTGGCTCCCTTGGGTTAAGAGCTACATTTACATCAAGGCTGAGGACTTTTGAGAAGAGCACTGAGCCGGTTTGCTGTGATTTTTTTCTGGAAGATATGGCCCCATCCACCAGCCATGATCTACATATATGGCATAGTGAAAACCCAGTGAGGACATCACTCTTTAAAATAAGGTATATAATGAAAGTGGAATATTTTTTATTTAAGCACTTCATTAGCATGTTGATGAGTGGGGAGGGAAGAAGCAGGAAAGTCAAAATATAATCTGATTAAACTTCAGTTTTAATGAATGGCACTCAAACAGGAGCTTAGGGATCTATTTGTGAGGTGCTACACCAAATAATTCATGTCATATTCCCTTCAGGTGTTCATACCCCTAAATGCTTGTTTATGGCTGGTTGGAAGAGGTTATATAGACTGGTTTCTGCAAAAGTGCCCCTGGGGGTTGGCTTATTTCTGCAGATTTTTCATTTCTGGATATTTTAAATCTTCCAGTACGTACATTCATTATATAATTTTTCTCTATCGTTTATTGACGGACGCAGTCTCTGATGAACTTAAGAGAAAAGGATTTTACGGTAAGTCAAAAATCCAGTTTTTTTATTAATTTCAATTTAATATTTTAAAATTTGACTTGAGTTTACCTTTAAGAATATCTTAAATCTCAATGGTCGAAACAAAAAACAAAAGTTTGATTTAACTTTTGCATACTTTGTAAAGTAGTAAACTTGTTCTTGACTAATATGGTTACACTATATCACATTTGGAAAAAAATTAAATACCATAAATCTTGAAAAAGTTAAAAGCCCTTCTAAATTATTTGCATTGCTAATTTCAGCTTTAAAATGCTCTAAGTGCTGTGGAATGGAAAAGCAGTGGAGATGGCATTTACATGTATTTCTGCATTAGAATAATATAATCATTGAGTTTCATAAAAATAGAGTTTAAACTTTAGAAGAATTAGGAATATTGTGTTAATAGATAACATAAATGTCTGTAATTGCCTTTATTCAGTTTTAAAGAACTCTGCTAAGCATAATTTGTGTCTAAAACAGCCATATAATGCTACTCCGGTGCCGTTTCAGAGAAAGGATAACCCTTTCTGAGACTAAATACAAAACGGTTTATGGCATATCTATGTCTCCCCCTGCCAGTTATATGTGTACACATTCAAATCCTTTACCCTTTATGTGGTTGCTTCTTTTCCTGAGCATATCACAGCTGAGCATCAGCTTCCATGATGCAATGGGACCTTTTCTTGCTCTGGACCAGTAAAAGCCATATCAACAGATGAGATCACTAAGGTTCCACCCTTTGTAAGATGCCGGGTTTGCATTTTAGCCGCTCAACCATTGCGGTGATAATTGGGTATATGCTGTTATCATAATAACTCATTAAAAAATATGACTTTCACCCAAAAATTGACATTTTCTTAAAGCGTAACTCCACTCTTGTTGAGAAAAAAAAACATTCCCCTTTGGCTGATCTATGTACATTGCAAGGATTATAACAACCTTTATTGCAGATTCCTACCTTTTGTTATTCTGAAGAAATTAGTGTTTGTTCCTCTGTGCCTCTGTGCTGAATGGATCAAATGGGAGTGGTTTCATTATTATCTATCAGCTGTGGCAGAGTTTTTGGGAAAATCGGTGAGCCAATCACACAAGCAGGAAATGATGTTTCTGGGGTGTGGTCAGTATACATTCTGTGTACAGAACAGCTCCAGGTAGCCATATTGCATTGCATTTTCAGAAAATTACAACAGCTGCAGATTGAAAATAAAAGGTAATTTTTAGTTTCAATCATTTTTATTAAGTTTTGACAAGTATAACAAGAATAAACTGCCAAGTGATCAAATCAAAGCGGTACAAATGGGGTCAAGACGTGAAGTACATAACATTAGATACAGCAATTACAAATATCAACATAACATAGCATACGTATACAGGCGAGTGAACATAGCCATACTACGCGTGACATCCTCCCCCTGGCACCCCAAGGGGAACAAACTGTGCCCCGGGGGGATGACAGAAGAGAGATCAATACGGGTTCACTCCCAACAGCCTGAGTAGTCTTACAGAAAAGATAATTTTTAATAACATTCAATGACAATATGATTTGTGTCACAATTGTATACACTAGATAGTTTTTACTTTATTTGTTATTTTCCCCATGAAAGTGAAGTTACCCTTTAAAGGTGCTGCCTGGTAAACTGAGTTAATAAGTTTAAACCTATTATATGTGCCAAATATGTAAAGGGACCTTTTCTTGTTCTGGACCAGTAAAAGCCATATCAACAGATGAGAACACTAAGGTTCCACCCTTTGTAAGATGCCGGGTTTGCATTTTAGCTGCTCAATCATTGCGGTGATAATTGGGTATATGTTGTTATCATAATAACTCATTAAAAAATATAACTTTCACCCAAAAATTGACATTTTCTTAAAGCGTAACTCCACTCTTGTTGAGAAAAAAAAAAACATTCCCCTTTAGGTGATCTATGTTCATTGCAAAGGATTATAACAACCTTTATTGCAGATTCCTACCTTTTGTTATTCTGAAGAAATTATTGTTTGTTCCTCTGTGCCTCTGTTCTGAGTGGGTCAAATTGGAGTGGTTTCATAATTATCTATCAGCTGTGGCCGAGTTTTTGGGAAAACCACATTGGTGAGCCAATCACACAAGCAGGAAATTATGTTTCTGGGGTGTGGCCAGTATACATTCTGTGTACAGAACAGCTCCTGGTAGCCATATTGCATTGCATTTTCAGAAAATTACAACAGCTGCAGATTGAAAAGGAAAGGTCATTTTTAATAACATTCAATCACAATATGATTTGTGTCATAATTGTATACGCTAGATTGCTTTTTCTTTATTTTGTATTTTTTTCCCCATGAAAGGGGAGTTACCCTTTAAAGGTGCTGCCTGGTAATCTGTGTTAATAAGTTTAAACTTATTATATGCGCCCAAGATGTTAAGGGACCTTTTCTTGTTCTGGACCTGCAAAAGCCATGTCAACAGATGAGAACACCAAAGCTCCTATCTCTTTTAAGATGTTGGGTTTGCATTTTAGCTGCTCCCTCACTGCAGTGATAGTTGGATATACTGTATATAGTTATATATAGTTATCTTAAATTCTCATTAAAAAAAAGCCTCCATCCAAAAATTTACTTTTTTTTATAGGAGAAGCCTGATGGACCAAGTCAAGCCTGACTTACTGTATGTATTGGACCAATGACACACTTTGCATGCCATAATCCCCAAGTCTATTCTGGTCTTGTGTGTTTCCACCTATGTGGGTTCCAGCCCATCCTGTTGCACTTTCCTTGACATAAAATAAAGATACAAAAGTTGAATGAAGAAAATAGTAACCTATCTGAAAGGGCACCAGGAGTGTGCAGATACACAGGCTTAGTATAGAGATCATTCTAATTAGTGGTTAGGTTTCTTTTAAGAGTTGGGTTTAGGGTCACTGAATGTGAAGGATAACTTTACAGAATAGTTTCAAGTTGTTGTAAATGTAATTTTCTTTTTTTTAACAACAAACATGTCTATATTTACCTGCTCTGTGCACAGAGCGGTGACGAGCCTCCTCTTCTCGGATTCCCTGGCTGGTGCACCTGGCCCCTCCCCTCTGTCCAGTGCCCCCATGGGAATCCGCTTCCCATGGGGGCACTTGTGCGTGCTCGCACCCGAGCCCCACTGCTGCGTCTATTGACACAATGGCTCCCAGTGCCCCAGCAAGACCAGCTAGACCTGGAAGTGAGGGGAGAGAAAATCTGTAGACGTGCATAGCACTTGATTGAATGAGGGCTCAGGTAAGTAAAAGAGGGGGTAAGAAGGGATGCTGACACCTAAACATGTTTACCCTAATGCAAAGAATGCATTAAGTTAAAAAATATTTAGGCTTTAGAATCACTTTAAGATTAAGTTTTCTGGAGTGTTGACTTTTAGCGAACTTTTCCTTTACTTTTTTTTTCCAAACCTCCTGAGTTCAGCCTGCCATGTTAAATACTTACCTTCCTCCCTGTTTCAGCAATACGTCCTGCCCGATGCCTCACAGGCTTTTTAGTGAAAACATTCTCATATGCTCCTTGGCATCTTCTTGTAGTTTAGTGCACAGGTATGCCACAGCAGCATTTAATTCTAATGGATTCCCATGGGTGAGCCATATGCCAGCCCTCATTCATAGTAGATCACTGATGACTGGTTTCATTGGTTGCCTGAAATAGAGATTGATTTAGATTGGTTATGGTTGTTCCAGCTCCAGAGAAGTCAATCTAATAAATCGCTTCTTTTTAATGGGACTGTTGGAAAATTTTCACTTGATCGGTGCATTCAGCCAATGGTTGCAGAATTGAATAGTGTATTCTGACATCCGAGGAATCCCTTTTGTCAGAATACAAAATGTCGGTGAAAAGATGGTGAAAAAAATATGATAGGGGTTATAGCCCTCTCTTGCTCTATCCAAATGAAAAAAAAAAAAGTTTTGCCCATAGTTCTACTTTAATCTATGGCCAACCTGAGGGTTCGTTGTAGTGTTTTTGGATAATCAAGATCATCTGCCTAGGCACATTCCATGGTAATTCATTGGGGTTAAGGTGACTCTTACCCTTGCAGATATCAATGTTGGAGTGTTTCCCTGACACTCATTAGAACTAAAGAAGCTGCATGGATAAGTTGCTAAATGTCTTCAGCATTAAACTATTATAGAGAACGTCCAGTTCAATGTGGCTATCTACCACTAGCTATACCATGGCCTGGATGAATAGGAACTTTCACAGACACTAAATTCAGTATAAAAACAGGGCTGCTGTTAGAAATCATGGGGCCCCGCGCTTAGCCTACCTAGCAGCCCCCCCCCCCCCGAATATATCAAGACAATATTTTTACAAAAAATATACTAAAATCATTATTAGTGGACACAAACATAACAGAGAACCTGTGTGAATTAGCCCTTTTTAATTGTTTTTTACATTAAAAAAAATATTGATTTTTTTGAAAATGTTTACAATTATTTTATTTTACAATTTTTTTAAATTATTAATTACAATGTTTAATTATTATTATTTTTTTTTTACAGTTTGCTTTCTTTTTACAGGACAGGGAAGCCTGCAGCGCTGCAGGGGGGAGGGGGGTGGCGTCACAGTGAAAGGGAGGTACACAAGGAGGAGGGGGGGGCCAGAAGCGGGCGGAACATTCAATCACAATATGATTTGTGTCATAATTGTATACGCTAGATTTTTTTTCCTTTATTTGGTATTTTTTACCCCACGAAAGGGGAGTTACCCTTTAAAGGTGCTGCCTGGTAATCTGAGTTAATAAGTTTAAACTTTTTATATGCGCCCAAGATGTAAAGGGACCTTTTCTTGTTATGGACCTGCAAAAGCCATGTCAACAGATGAGAACACTAATGCTCCTATCTCTTTTAAGATGTTGGGTTTGCATTTTAGCTGCTCCCTCACTGCAGTGATAGTTGGATATACTGTATATAGTTATATATAGTTATCTTAAATTCTCATTAAAAAAAACAGCCTCCATCCAAAAATTTACTTTTTTTTATAGGATTAGCCTGATGGACCAAGTCAAGCCTGACTTACTGTATGTATTGGACCAATGACACACTTTCCATGCCATAATCCCCAAGTCTATTCTGGTCTTGTGTGTTTCCACCTATGTGGGTTCCAGCCCATCCTGTTGCAATTTCCTTGATATAAAAAAAAGATACAAAAGTTGAATGAAGAAAATAGTAACCTATCTGAAAGGGCACCAGGAGTGTGCAGATCCACAGGCTTAGTATAGAGATCATTCTAATTAGTGGTTAGGTTTCTTTTAAGAGTTGGGTTTAGGGTCACTGAAGGTGAAGGATAACTTTACAGAATAGTTTCAAGTTGTTGTAAATGTAATTTTCTTTTTTTTAACAACAAACATGTCTATACTTACCTGCTCTGTGCATTAGAACTAAAGAAGCTGCATGGATAAGTTGCTAAATATCTTCAGCATTAAACTATTATAGAGAACGTCCAGTTCAATGTGGCTATCTACCACTAGCTATACCAGTTTACTGGATAAATAGTAACTTTCACAGACACTAAATTCTGTATAAAAGCAGGGCTGCTGTTAGAAATCACGGGGCCCCGCGCTTAGCCTACCTAGCAGCCCCCCCCCCCCCCCGAATTTATCAAAACAATATTTTCACAAAAAATATACTAAAATCATTATTAGTGGACACAAACATAACAGAGAACCTGTGTGAATTAGCCCTTTTAATTGTTTTTTTACATTAAAAAAATTTTAGATTTTTTTGAAAATGTTTAAAATATTTACAATTATTTTATTTTACATTTTTTTTAAATTATTAATTACAATGTTTAATTATTATTATTTTTTTTTTACAGTTTGCTTTCTTTTTACAGGACAAGGAAGAAGCCTGCAGTGCTGCAGGGGGGGGGGGGCGGGGGCGGCACAGTGAAAGGGGGGTACACAAGGAGGAGGGGGGGCAGAAGCAGGCGGAACAGGGAGGGGGATCAGTTTCAGAGAAGCAAATACAGGAACAATGCCCTATGTCTGTATCTCTCAACGCAGCAGCTGAAAGCTGGCAGGAGAGGGAGGGCCTGGCTTTCAGCTGATGCAGAGAGATGCACATGGCTTCCTTCTGTAACTGCCCTGATTCTCCATGCTGTTGGGGCCCCCCTGTATGCATGGGCCCCCTACAGGAGGACTGGTGGTCCCCCCTATCAGCAGCCCGGTATAAAAGTATTCACTAGGCTGGTCTTTAAAGCATCTTCTCCCTCATGCTAAGGTGTAAGTCTAAGGTCCTGATGTTCTCAAGTCCAGTGGAGGGCCCATAGCTCTACACTGAATGTTATGATGCAGAGGGACTGGTCACTGTCAGAGCGTGGGGAAGCACAGTCTACCAGTGTAGTGGAGGATCAGGTCAGTTAAGGGGCTTTTACTCTCCCCTAGACTAAATAAGCTGAGCAGTGAACCTTTACAGTGCAGGCAAAACACCAATGCAAGGGTGGATTTTCAGATTTCCCACTTCAGAGCACTTTCTATGGATATTTGGGTATTAGTGTTAGCAACTCTTTTGCCTAAATGAATTGGCATTTGGCTACCCTGGCTCTTTAGATTTTGATATTCAACAACAAAATAAGAAAAAAATGATCACACCATGAAAAATTTGAGGCTTGGCACACCTGCCTTCCTCAGCCTGCAGCTATAATGTCCTTCAAATACTATATTGGTAAACTAATGTAAGCAGGTTAAAATAGCCAGTTAGACACTGCCTCAGTTGGGAAGGTAGAAGTTAATGTCTTTCTTGGTTCTTTGGTCTTTTGGCAGGTTCTTCTCTGGGTCCGGCCCACTAATCCTATGATAAATAAATATGGGACAGTGGTCCCCACAATGCTACTGGGGAATAGAAGTGGAAAATGCTGGACAGGTGATGTGGACAAGGCTCAGCATGTCCCTCCTAAAAGCAGATTACAAAGAAGGTGGAAAGTGTCACAGGAACCCAAGAGTTAACTGGAGGACAATTGCAGTGCAAGTGTATATGTGGAACGTTCATCTCTAAGAGTAGAGACCCGTCTTAAGGTCAAATATTCCCCCACAGCCGCCTCAGCCTTGTCCCAGGGCATTGATGAAAATGACACGCAGCAAAGGTACCCCATGTGTAATAAAGCGACCCTGTACAAGGTGCCTAGCATAGCCCAGAAGAACTGACCCAGGGGTAGACCCCTCATATGACCCTTGCTTGGTGCCTAATGAGGATGGAAATGTGGAGGACATGACAAACAACTACCCCCCACATACCCCATACAACAGTGGCGGCTGGTGCTCCATCAGTCGCGGGGGGGGGGGGGCGGCATACGGACCTGCCCACCCATATCACTCCAGCCTGCACCACCACATCTCTCCCGCCAGCCATTTACTGACAGGCGGCGGTGGCTTCCCCCTCAGGCTCCTTCAAGTCCCTTCTCCTCCCCCCTTCTTGGCCAATAGAATGCTTTTTCCTTTTGGCCAATTGGGAAAGAGGTCTTAGGACCTGCTTGCTGATTGGCCGGGAGGAGAATCAGTGTGGCAATAGCGAATATTTATTCGCTATTGTCACACAACTGGGTTCTGTGCCCCGAGCCCACCCTTTTTTTTTTAAGCCTTTTAGATCCTCTGGCTCTAATCAGGTGCTTAAAAAAATAAAAATAAAAACCCCATTGGAATCCATGCATCGGCGCCTTGCATGTAGATTAGGGGGTCGGATGCATGGATAGGAGCGGCGGCGCCCCTGCGCCCCCAATGGACAGGCCGCCACTGCCTTACATGCAGCCCAGACAATATCTACTGATTTAGTCTCTATACTGAAAATGAATTAATATTTGGGAATGGTTTTAGTGTCAGTAACTCTTTTACCTGAACTATTTGGCATTTGGCTACACTGGCTCTTCAGGCATTCGCTCACAAATCATTGTAATGTTTTATTTTCAGTTCAAGTCTTGTCAAACCAACTAAATGACCTTGCATGGATGACCTTCATTTGTCATATAGACTATAAAATATGTGCTCGCATCCAACCATGCAATCTACCACAACCGAAAAGATTTACTATTATATGCACATAATTAGAGGTGCCCATTTACATAGATCAGTCTTAACAGCTGCCCCAAAATGAAAGCTCTTTTATTATTTTGCAATACAGATTTAAATATAAATGTTTCAGGCGCGGTGATATTTTAAGGAAATGATATAAGAAAAAAAAATGTTTATACATAATATCCTGGAAATAGATGTGAAAAATTCAACATATGCATGAGCTTGAAACTGACGTTAAATGATCGTAAAGCAGATTGCCAGTCAAAAGGCCGAAGCACGATCATGAATTTAGAAGAGTCCTATTTGCTGGTCATACATATCTTCGGACGGGAGTTGATGTAAATTTTGTTTATACAGCCACAAGATGCAGTGAGATGAAACATTCCATTTTCCTTTTACTTAAAGTAAATCACAGAGAATAAAAAGAGAGATTGTTTGGAGTGCAATTAGCATGGAGTGAATTCTCGCTGTCCTACAAAGGTCAAGATTCATCTGGCTTTGCTGGGATTGAAAACTTTTACGAGTTTTCAACTTTTATTGTGAACGAGACATCTGAAAAGAAAGAAAAATAAAGAAAAAGAAAAGGAGCAGGCTTTGTTTGCAGTGAAATTATTCTGATATTTTATTTTCATTTTTTATTTCTATTATGCTAGAAAACATTTACATAAAAATCAATTACACAGTGATTGGTTTATGACGTTTTATAGCCAATATCCTGGAGATCACTACAATGACTCCATCAGTAGTGCAGGACAATAAAAAAAAATGGAATGTGAGGGATAGTAGCTTTTGGGTGATTTAGTATTTAAACAGCCAATTTATGGCACTTGAGAACAAATAAACTTGATTTAGTGAAAATTGCAGGAAACAGTGAAAGTTACATATTTTTAAAAATTATATCGAGGGAAACTTATAATAAGAAAAACATGAAGGCCTTCATTACTGAACTCTCTTTTTGAAAACGCTAGTAGCCTGGCTGTCATGTTGGCCTTATTTCTTAAGGTTGTAAACACTTACATATACCCAGTGAAGTGATTAGCCTCAGAGGATGCGCAGAGATTAAACAAATCCTAATACATGCCTGTTTATCTGCCGCTATCTCTTTTCTACTCCCGTTCAAAATCCAGAATTTACAGCATTTCTAAGCTGCAGAAGGCTGGGGGCAGGGATCGAATGTTACCCACTGCACAGCATAGAGCTGAGTGTAATCTGAGATCTGAGTGGAGGGAAAAGACACACCCTCTTCTATCCAATTTCACAGACAAACATGCACAGCCGAGGCTGTCAATCACTTGCTGTGCTCTGCAGGGGGGGGGAGGGGACAGGGAGGGGGCAGGGCCATCTCCCAGGATTGCTTGATGTTGTCTGAAGTGACGTACGCAGATAGCAAAAGAACAAGAGAGCATACAGAAATCACACTATTTGCTTTGGAAAAAGGCAAGTACACACGACAGGAAAATATGTTTTGTTACTTTTTCATTTTAGAGGTTTACAACCACTTTAAATCATTTATCTAACTCTTCTAATATTCATTCTTACTACAGCTCAGTAAATACTGAAGCCAGTTGTTCAGCAACACAGCCAGGTAAATTGCATTTTCAAAAGAAGGTTTACAAATGGTATACTCTGTATTTCACTACAACAGGTTTGCTTTAGCTTGCCTTTCCTTCTCCCTTTGTCCGTAGTATCATCAGTACTTTTCCTTCATGCCTCTATCATTTTGTACAGCATGGGGTGCTGGCGAAAATACCCAGAGCATTCAGATACAGAGGAGCAAGTGACTCACACCATGTGACTGCACTGGACCAATCAGGAACTGTCACCCCAGGAGTCCATTTTTCTGTAAGCTATGATTCTGGCAACTTGGAGCTTACACAGGTCCAGTTCTGTGCAGTAATCCAGTGTGAAAATCTTCCTATAATAAGACCATTCAATGCTGCTCCCACTCTTGGTGCAGGGCGTTTGGTCTTGTCTCCGCCCCCTCTAGTTTTCTACAGGCAACCTTTAGTTGGTGGAGCCTGCTGGATCCCTCCCACAGGTCTGCACAAACTAAATACAGCACAGCAATGATGTCATTACTACTATTGCAAGATAATACCTGGATTTGTAAAGGCATTTGATACACACAAAGTGGATTTATTTCCTTTGTGGCTATGGAGGATTATAATTAAATGAACATTATTGTACCTAGAGTTACATAGTTACATATAGTTATATAGTTAGTCTGGCTGAAAAAAGACACAAGTCCATCTAGTGCAACCAACAGAGGAAAACAAAAAGTACATATGTATATACAGTATATGTACTTTTATATATATATATATATATATATATATATATATATATATAAATGTTAGGGGTGTTCTCACTTTTGTGAGATACTGTATATATGTGTATGTGTAAATATATATGTACATGTATGTGTGTGTATTCATATGTGTGTATATATATATATATATATATATATATATATATATATATATACACACATATGAATACACACACATACATGTACATATATATTTACACATACACATATATACAGTATCTCACAAAAGTGAGAACACCCCTAACATTTTTGAAAATATTTTATTATATCTTTTCATGTGACAACACTGAAGAAATGACACTTTGCTACAATGTAAAGTAGTGAGTGTACAGCTTGTATAACAGTGTAAATTTACTGTCCCCTCAAAATAACTCAACACACAGCAATTAATGTCTAAACCGCTGGCAACAAAAGTGAGTACACCCCCTAAGTGAAAATGTTCAAGTTGGGCCCAAAGTGTCAATATTTTGTGTGGCCACTATTATTTTCCAGCACTTCCTTAACCCTCTTGGGCATGGGGTTTGCCAGACCTTCACAGGTTGTCACTGGAGTCCTCTCCCACTCCTCCATGAGGCCATCACGGAGCTGGTGGATGTTAGAGACCTTGCGCTCCTCCACCTTCCATTTGAGGATGACCCACAGATGCTCAATAGGGTTTAGGTCTGGAGACATGCTTGGCCAGTCCATCACCTTTACCCTCAGCTTCTTTAGCAAGGCAGTGGTCATCTTGGAGGTGTGTTTGGGGTCGTTATCATGTTGGAATACTGCCCTGTGGCCCAGTCTCCGAAGGGAGGGGATCCTGCTCTGCTTCAGTATGTCACAGTACATGTTGGCATTCATGGTTTCCTCAATGAACTGTAGCTCCCCAGTGCTGGCAGCACTCATGCAGCCCCAGACTATGACACTCCCACCACCATGCTTGACTGTAGGCAAGACACACTTGTCTTTGTACCTCTCACCTGGTTGCCGCCACACACGCTTGACACCATCTGAACCAAATAAGTTTATCTTGGTCTCATCAGACCACGGGACATGGTTCCAGGAATCCATGTCCTTAGTCTGCTTGTCTTCAGCAAACTGTTTGCAGGCTTTCTTTTGCATCATCTTTAGAAGAGGCTTCCTTTTGGGATTACAGCCATGCAGACCAATTTGTCGCAGTGTGCGGCATATGGTCTGAGCTCTGACAGGCTGACCCCCCACCCCTTTAACCTCTGTAGCAATGCTACCAGCACTCATACATACATCTTTTTCCCAAAGACAATTTCTGGATATGATGCTGAGCACGTACACTCAATTTCTTTGGTCGATCATGGAGAGGCCTGTTCTGAGTGGAACATGTCCTGTTAAACCTCTATATGGTCTTGGCAACCATGCTGCAGCTCAGATTCAGGTTCTTGGCAATCTTCTTACAGCCTAGTCCATCTTTATGTAAAGCAACAATTCTCCTCAGGGAGTTCTTTGCCATGAGGTGCCATGTTGAACTTCCAGTGACCAGTATGACAGAGTAAGAGCGATAACACCAACATTAACACACCTGCTCCCCATTCACACCTGAGACCTTGTAATACTAACGAGTCACATGACACCAGGTAAGGACAATGGCTAATTGGGCCCACTTTGGACATTTTCATGTAGGGGTGTACTCACTTTTGTTTCCAGTGGTTTAGACATTAATGGCTGTGTGCTGATTTATTTTTGGGGGACAGCAAATTTATACAAGCTGTACACTCACTACTTTACATTGTAGCAAAGTGTCATTTCGTCAGTGTTGTCACATGAAAAGATATAATAAAATATTTACAAAAATGTTAGGGGGCATACTCACTTTTGGGAGATACTGTACATATATATATATATATATATATATACACATACATATACACAAACAGTACACATACAATTCTAAATGTACACAATCCTAGACCCACAGTTTATCCAGAGGAAGATTTAAAAAAAAAAAACAATAAAGCATGATCCAATTGGCTACATCAGGGGGAAAAAATTCCTTCCGGAGCCTCCAAGAGTCAATCGGATATTCCCTGGAACAACTTTACCTATAAATATTATCATCCAGTTATATTTCGTAAGCTTTAACAATTTATAAAGAAAAATATTAGTCTTCAAAACTCAAGCACCTTAAGTCAAAAATAAATTATTCTAAAAGGGTTTCCTAATTGATCGTAAATCATGTAAACCATTGCACACTCACAAAGTGGGCCACATTACCCAACCACCAAGCTTTTCAAAAGCCTGCTAATCAATGGGAATTGATCATCATAAGTCATGTAAAAAACTGTCCATCCAAAAAAAGGGCAACATAATTCCCAATAACGATATACCTAGCCAGGGTGGGTGGGTGTTAAGCTCAAAGCTCGCTATTGTAGATCAAACTGCTACAAGTCCCTAATAATGGCTCTGTGTAAGGTAAAAGTATTTCATTATTGGATATCAAATTTTCTGCCAAAATGTCAATCACCAGGCTGCTGAACAGTACAACCCAGCTGTATGTCCTCTCAGTTTCACCCTTAGAAATGTCTGTGGGGGTAGGTGCGGCGTGGTGCGGGAAGTAATGACACAGAGTCAGGTTGCAGGAGCAAGAACTTTGTATTGAGGGAAAAGCTCAAATGGACAAACAACTCAGTGGGAAAGCACCGAACACAGAAAGACATAGAAACACATACAGTTCTGTTCAGGGCAGAGTTACAGTGGTAAAGATGCAAAAGCGTCTGTCTCCAGAGGGTGTAATGAGGCCTAGCTGGTCTGGTGAAGGGGAGACTTCAGTAGCAGGATTGTGTGTCCCAAGCCTGTCCCTGCTTACTAGGAACCCTTCCCTGCCGCTAATACTTTCCCTCACAGGAGGGAGCTCTTTCCCTGCACTAACAAATGAGCCAAAACCTGGGGGCAGACTTATAAAGCCTCTGCTGACCCATAATGGCCGTCAGAGGTCACCTGGATGCAGCATAGCCAATCACAATGCTGCGTTTAGGGACCAGAAAACCATAGAGAAATCAGGATTCTTGTGGCTTCCTCTCCAGAAGAATGCGGTGACACTCAGGGTCAAGCACCACCTACAGTTGAGAAAGCACCTGCCTACACGCCAGAACTTATTCTTTAACCCTGAAAAAATAAGAAGAACCAGACCAGCCCAAATTCCTAACTTTCGTATATATATCATAAACTAACCTCAAAATAAAAGTTATTAAAAAAAAGGGATGGGGTGTGGGGTAACCATTCTGTAGGGCTACCCACAAACAGGAATAATGTTACCGGCAGAATATATATATATATATATATATATATATATATATATATATATATATATATATATATTTTTTTTTTTTTTTTACAGTTGGGGCATGGAAGGTTTTGGAAAAAATACAAGGCCCTGGTCTCAAATAAGTTAAGAATCTCTGATCTTCAGAAATAAATAAGGGATAATTAGATAGACAGATAGACAGATGGACAGATGGACAGATAGACAGATAGACATATAGATAGATAGATAGATAGATAGATAGATAGATAGATAGATAGATAGATAGATAGATAGATAGATAGATAGATAGATAGATAGATAGATAGATAGATAGATAGATAGATAGATAGATAGATAGATAGATAGATAGATAGATAGATAGATAGATAGATAGATAGATAGATAGATAGAACATTTTTAATTAATACATTACTGTAACCAACCATAGCTTAGAGATATAACTTCAAGTCGTTGGCATTTACCTTTCTGAACCGGAAATTTCAAAATAATTGGTGTCACAATTTTGTCACCGGCATGTACAGTTTATTAAAAAAGTGAAGTCTTGGCTTTTGTCATGTCATGTTCTGCTTACTGGTAATGAACTCTGACATTAGGGCTCAATTAACATGGTCAGGCATATGACTCGAATCATCACTGAATTTAAAAAAAAAGGTTTTATGAGCTTCAAATGATAAAACTGGTTACAATGTCATAATACATGAGCTCTTTGACTTTTGCCTATGGTAAAGTGTCCTGATGTCATTTTAATGGTAGTCAAAAGCCTTCATGTACAAGAACTTCTGTACATGTCCATAGTAATAAAACAGTAATGATAACAGCAGCAGGAATCCCATGGTACTTTAGAGGTCTCACAAACCAATGTACAATTGGCCGAAATAAATCAAAGACAGAAAGTAAATAGGCTTTTGCTTTTTATTGACGATGATATTAAAGTGAGAAAAAAAGAAAAGGTGAAGAAGAGGGAAAAAGCCCACATGATCCGAGCAGCTGCATGCTGAATTTTGAAAACACACAAAAAAAATTCCAGAAGTGTAATGTTTTTTTGTAGACAGAGAAGTAAAAAAAAAATTGCTGCCAAAAAAAAAAAAAAAAATAGATACTACTGTAGCAAAATAATCGCCTATACAAGCAATGTATAGTGACCGGGAAAGAGAAGAGTTCTTAAACTCGCCTCTCTGGTGGCATGTGTTTCTATCCTCCCCTCCATTTCAGTGCTGCAGTCTCTGTCAGTCTTCTTGTGTTTTATAGATATATAGCCCAAGTGAAAGATACCAGCTTAGGTTATTTTTATTAATACTGCATCTGCTCATGTATTCTGAAGAGCTTGTATATGTGTAACGTAGGCTTAACCATTTCCGGACCGCCTATTGTGTATTTACATCGCTACTTTGGCGTTAAATATCTGGGTTATGGCAGCAGATAGCTGGCATAACCTCGGTATTTTCTTACACGGCGGGTGGACCACTTTAGCATAAATGTGGTCCCAGCGGCAGATGCGCCACAGGATAACTTTTATGGACAGAGGGAGAGGTGTCCACCCCCCTCCCGCTGCTTCCTGGTCGTTTTCCCGGAGCCGTCAGTAGCGGGGAAAACAATCCGATCCCTTCTCCTGATGGCCAGGAAGTCGAGTGAAGGCAAGATGGCCCCCACTCGCCTATATGCCCTTAGAGGATTCGAGCCACGTCAAACGTCGCTTCCGCCAAACTGCCTTAAAGGGCTAAATTTTTTAGTTTAAAAAAAAAATTACTTTTTTTTTTTTTTTATTGCTCTCAAGTGTAAATGTGAGATTTTAGGTCTTTTTGACGCCAGATCTCACATTAAAGAGGCCCTGTCCTGCTTATTTATATTACAAGGGACGTTTACTTGTAAAAGGAAAAAACATTTTTTTAAGAGTCGGTTCACACTATGGCGACACGACTTCGGGGGCGACTAGTGAAGTCGCCGTGCACCGCGACTTCGGCGTGACTTACACGGACTTCACATAATGGAAGTCAATGCAAGTCGATCCGACTTCAGTCAAAAGTAGTGCAGGAACTATTTTCTAAGTCAGAGCAACTTGAGTCGCTCCTATTAGAATGGTTCCAATTGCACTGAATGGACCGCGACTTGTCAGGCTGACAAGTCGCCTGAAAAGTCGCGGTAGTGTGAACCGGGACTTAAGGGACAGTGTTAAAATAAAAATTAAAATAAATAAGAAGAAAAAAAAAATTTAAATGCCCTGTCCCTCCAAGCTTTCGTGCAGAAGCGAACACAAACGCAAGTTTCGCCCACATATGTAAATGGTTTGATGGATTGCCGTGATCGTTAGAGCAAGAGGAATAATTCTAGAACTAGACCTCCTCTGTAACTCTAAACTGATAACCTGCAGATATTTTTAAAACGTCGCCTATGGAGATTTTTAAGTACCAACGTTTTTCGCCATTCCACGAGCGTGCACAATTTTGAAGCATGACATGTTAGGTATAAATTTACTTAGCGTAACATTATCTTTCACATTATAGAAAAAAATCGGGCTAACTTTACTGTCTTCTTATTTTTTTTTATTTTAAAAAAAGAGTATTTTTTCCAAAAAATGTGTGTTAGTAAAACCACAAATATGGTGTGACATAAAGTATTGCAACAACCTCCATTTTATTCTCTAGGGTCTCTGCTAAAAAAAAAATATATATATATATAATGTTTGGGTGGTCCTAAGTAATTTTTTAGCAAAAAATACAGATTTTACCTTGTAAACAACAAGTGTCAGAAATAGGCCTGGTCCTTAACCTAACTAAATCACAATTAGTTTGCTAAAGTACTGTTAATCATAAGTAACTGCCATTTTATAGATGATATTTAGGTATGGCAGTTTTTACATAGTCACATTGGTCCAGTTAGGACTAGGAAGTATATGTATGCCATATAAGTAGGATCACCGTGGAAGCTGGAAACCACTGCAGTAGATACAACTTCTGGGTTCTGTACCAAGTGGCTGTCCTGCTGCATTGTGAACATAGGAGGGCGCCACTTAGGGAACACGTTTCTCAGTGTGCTCTCTGATTGGACAAGATGGAAAGGCAGGGTAGTGATGTTACAATCTTCACTGAGAAAATGGAGTGTTTTCTGATTGCTGTCTGTGCTGAGCAAGGACTTCCTGAGTTCAGTAGGCAGAAACAAGGCTGGGACAAGGGATGGGCAGAAGGGCTAGCTGCCCTGGGCACTGTGGCATCATGTGAGATGAGGGGGCGCCACAAGTGCTAGGAAAGGTAATTGGGGGATTTTTGCAGGGAAGGGGAATGGGGGAATTGTGCTTGAATTTGTGGGGGGGTTTGGAGTGGGGGGAGGGATGTGTACATGGGGTAGGGAGGAATTTGAGGAGTAGAAGATTTGTGCTAGGAGGAGTATTTTTTTTTTGAGGGGGGGGATGTGTGATGAGGGGATTTGGAGAGAAAGAGGATTTGAGCTGGGAGGGGGGGTGGGGGGGGCAAAGATTAGTGCTGGGAGGGGGATTCCAGCAGGGGGGAGATTTGCTCAGGGAGGAGGGACGTTTATAGCTAGGGGGTAAGCATGAAGATTAGTGCTCAATTTTTTTTTTTTGGGGGGGGGGGGGGGGTTGCTAATACATAATGCTCATACATCTTGGGGGGGGTCCATTTGGCATGTTCACCCTGGGCTCTAGATGGCCTTGTCCCAGCACTGAGTAGAGGAGCCGCTGCTCTGCACAGGACCCAGAAGCTAGAAGCAATGACTGTAGTAGTGATGCCAACTACATTGATTTTCAGCTTACACTGGGATCCCATAGGTGCGGCACATATATACTTACATTGGTCCAAGTTGTACCAGTGTAACTATGTAAAAATTCTCATACTTAAAATTCAGCTTTAAAAAAAACTTGTTTTCACCCTTTATTGAATCTCACTGCTGCTGATCTCCAACAGCCGTTTCCTGGCTACATGTAGACCAAAGGTGGCTGCATGGTATTTCTCAGGACCTGATGGTGGCAACTGTTGACCATGTTTGAGTATAGTATGTTGAAATTACTACTGGTAGTTTTTTTTTTTTTGTATTACAACTGTACATGAAAGGGCAACAATGCAGCAAAGCAATTTAGAGATAGAGGAATAATATCACCAAGTGTAGAGATTGCAAGTGGAAAAGTCATCACCCTACACTTGGGCCAGGGGCGTAACTACAGGGGTTGCAGGGGTTGCAATTGCAACCGGGCCCCATGCTCTAGGGGGCCTGTGTGGCTCCCCTGTACACCTGGATAGGAGGGGCGGCAGGGGGCAGCATGTAGAGAAATCACTGTCCTCCTTTTTCCTCCTGTAGCTGCTTCCAGGATCACAAAGGTCACACTTGCAACCAGGCCCTGGCATTCTACCACTGTGGGGAGGCCCCAAGATGGCAGGAAGGGGGCCCACTGCAGAACTTGTGAAAGGGTCCTGCTGCGGGACCATAATAAAGGGCCCTGCAACAAGAGTAAACAGTCTCAGGATCAGTGGGAAAAGCCACAGGCTTGAAGGGAAGGGCCCCGGCCAGGGGTCCGGGGGGCCCTTCATGGTTTCTTGCACCGGGCTCTGAAGGTTCTAGTTACGCCTCTGACTTGGGCTGTTTGTTCTATTACCTCTTGGCTTATGCCACATTACAAAGCCATCAGGAAGGGGTGGCCAAAACCAGCCCAGCCCTGTAAAGCAGCCCAGTTGGAACTGTTGTGACTGCAGCATTCCCTTTACCACTGAACTTTGTCCAATCCCTGGTCATCACTGATGTGACAACACAACTTCAGCATACCCTTGGCCTGCTAATTGGACAATTAAACAGCAGCATATAAATGACTCTTTACTCTGTTCTCTCCTTCATCAGCAGGTTCTCTTTAGCAATACAGTAGACCCTAACATTATACCATATATTAAATACATACATTCATATCAGTCATTGCCATCAAGGAACTTACAGTATAGTCTATGGTCCCTATATAGCTGTAGCCAGGTACTGGGCTTTGACAATATGAAGACCAAAACATTGCTCTGTTTTCATTTCCCTCGTCTGAGTTGTTTATTCTGAGCTGCAAAATTCTCCTTTGGCCAGCAGGGGGAAAGCTAAGTAGATGCAAGCCCATAGACTTCTATGTAAGACATCTAGAATCATGGGAGTTATAGATTGAAGTGGTGGCAATGTAATGATACAAATGACTTTCTAAACTGCAGGTCCCAACAGGCCGTAGGACACAGGAGGAGCGTAGAAGCCATTATATTCTTTTGTCCAGGAAAAGCCTGCTTTCTTGATGCTGCAGGTGTTTGCAGATTCAGACCTGTCAGCAGAACCAGATTATCGAACCAATCCTAAAGAGCTCAAGGTAGAGATTGAGATTGCCAAGAAGCCAGTTGCAACTACAGCCATACAGGATTGAGAGACCAAGTTCATAGCCTTCTTCCTCTTGTCGATTGAGCTGCAGCTGCGACGGTACAAGACCAAAAGGGTCACTGTCAGGGTGCCGGGAAACCAGACCACATGGGAATGCGGGTAAAATGAAGCAGTTTATTGGAGGAAACAACAATAATAATAATCCCACAGCAACGGTGAGGAAATGAGAACAGCAACAAGCTGGGGTCAAGTCCAGGAGCGGGTAGTAATCCAAGCCGGGGTCGAATACAGAAGCGTGTAGTGTGCCGAAGCCGGGTCGTCAGCTGATGCCGGGTTGAGAGCGAGAAGAGTCATCAGCCGATCCCCTTCTTGGTCAGATCTGATATGGGTTTGGTCAAAGATGAACAGTTCCTGATAAATTTCCAATAATAGTTGGCAAACCCAAGAAAACCCTGAATAGAATAGAGACCACTGGGGCGAGGCCATTGTAGAACAGCCAAAACCTTGGAGAACCCTCAGCTGCCAACAAGAAGGCAAGGTAAGACCTTGACAGTACAATTCCACTGCTAAATGTCCATCGCCACCTCTGGGAGTTAGTGAGAGGGCCTCCACTTTGTATTGTCAGCAGTATCTAGGTTACTGAGAGAAGGACATCTCTAGTACTCTTTCTGTACTCCTCCATTCTTTATATTATCACCTTCAATATCTATGCTGCACTTTTCCAACCTATGAACTTCAGCCATAGTGCATCATCGCTACTTCTGGCCTAGTTTGCTTCTCATACTACAGTCTATTTTGTCTCCCCCCACCACTTAACTGCATGTAGGTTTAAGGACCCCAACGTTAACCAGCAGAATATCAAACTTAGAGACTGCCCCCCAGCATCAATCTTACATGTTTCCCTCATACTCCTTCACTGTTTATGTTGCCTAAATTCTGACTATGTTTAACCAGTTAGTCAAGGCCTAGCACAGCCAGCATTGGTACATACTAGCAGTATAGCGCTGTTATTGTTAGACTGTGTTTTTCTACTCGCTATTCTATCCTGGGGTGGCACTGCTATTGTTTCTGCTGACTCAGTTGCCCTATGTCACTTATGCCTAGTTTTTTTGTTAACCATTCAGTGTGATGGACTATAACTATTACGCTTGTACTTGAGATGTTTTCATTTTTGAGATCAACTCTATCAATTACTTGGTGTCTGGTCTCTTAAAGTGATACTAAAGTCTTGTTCTTTTTAATTAAAAAATAACAAACTTGTTATACTTACCTGCTCTCTGCAGTGGTTTTGCACAGGGCAGCCCTAATCTTCATCTTCTCGGGTACCTCTTTAGTGCTCCTGGCCCCTCCATCCTGCTGAGTGCCACCACAGCAAGCAGCTTGCTTTTGGGGAACCCAAGCCTAGCCCCAGCTCTGTGTGTCTATTCAGACACTGAGCTGTGTCTTGGCCCTGACCCCTCTCTCTCCTCATTGGCTGACTAACTTTTATTGACAGCAGTTGGATCAAATGGTGCCCGCTGCTGTCTCAGCCAATTAGGAGGGGGATTCCCAGGAAGCTGAGTCTCTCGTGCAACATCGCTGGGTCGAGATGGTCTCAGGTAAGTATTAGGGAGGCTGAGGGGGGCTGCTGCACACAGAATGCATTAAGATAAAAAAAAACCTTCTGCCTTTAGATCCACTTTAAGAGAACTCTGGCATTGGGTAACAGGAATTAATTGCTGTGTTCCATTGTGCTTGCTGGTATTCTCTTAATCTGCTGTGTCTGAGGGGCAGAGGTGCTTGAGGAGGTCGAGGCTAAGAACAGAGGGACAATCTTAACCAGCGGCTCCAGGGCCACTGATAAGCTAGTACAACCGGCCCCGTTGTATCGGGCCCGGAGTCCTCAGCTCAGTAGGGGGGCCCGGAGAAATCTCAAAACAGTGCCTTTCTGAATTGTTAACTGCATGGCAGCATCTTAGGCTGGGTGTTTTTTTTTTTTTTTCTTTTTTATGGCCCCTCTGCAATGTTGTGCTGGTGGGTGTGTGTGGGGACTATTTCTTCTAATTCGGGCACATGTCATTTCCGCACCCGCTCTGCGTTCTTCTAGGCTGACTGAGGGCGGCTCAAGTCCCGGCCGCCTGCCTGCATTTTGCCTTCCGTGGTGGAGTGATCTATTTTCCTCCGCCCTCGGCCGGCACTCAGCTCTGCTCTCCACTTGGCCTGCAATAGACTGCAAGGGAAGCTGCCTGTGAGTGTGACAGCTTAGCAGCTACCTACAACAACGGCGTAGCAGAGGAGAGGAGGCAGCTGCTTTTAGAATTGTCCAGCAGTCCAGACAGGAAGAGGACATGCCAGTGCTTTAAAACAGGTGTGTGCTTGGGGGGTGGCATTGGCATTGGCATGGGGGGGGGGGTTGGGGGGCACTGTCTCTGACTGCAGCACAAAAATAGCATGGGGGGCACTGTCTCTGACTGCAACACATACATGGCATGGGGGGGCACTGTCTCTGACTGGACTGCAGTACATACATCATGTATGTGCTGCAGTCAGAGAAAGTGCCCCCCATGCCATGTATGTGCTGCAGTCAGAGACAGTGCCCCCCCCCCCCATGCCATGTATGTGCTGCAGTCAGAGACAGTGCCCCCCATGCCATGTATAATGCATTGCAAGTGGGGGCACTATGTCTAACTGCAGCACATACATGGCATCATGACACGGGGGGGGGCACTGTCTCTGACTGCAGCACATACATGGCAGGGGGGGGCACTGTCTCTGACTGCAGCACATACATGGCATGAGGGGGGCACTGTCTCTGACTGCAGCACATACATGGCATGGGGGGCACTGTCTCTGACTGCAGCACATACATGGCATGGCATGGGGGGGGGGGGCACTGTCTCTGACTGCAGCACATACATGGCATTGGTCACTTGAAGACAAAACTGCACTTTGTTAAAAGGCGAGGCCTAGGGAGGGGCCAGGGCAAGGCCGGGGTGGAACCAGGGGTGGGGCTGGGGTGTTACCAGGGGCGGAGTTGGGGTGGGGCCATGGGTATTGCTTAAGGAGGCCCCATCAGCTAGGCTGTATGGGGCCCCATGATTTCTATCAGCGGCCCTTAGTGGCTCCTTCAGGAGTAGCGTTGCATAACATAAATGCTTACTAGAGCCAATTTGGAGCATGGGGGAAAACCCAGGCAAGCACAGGGAGAACATGCAAACTCCATGCAGCTAGTGTCCTGATCAGGATTCAAACCAAAGACCCTATGTAGGAGTGCTAAGCACTACGTCACAGTCCCACCTGGTTCAGGCGGCTGTCCTCCCTCTCCCCATCTATTGTACAGGGGACTAAAACACGCTGATATCAAATCCAATTCATGTACTTACAGTCTTTTGGTTTGAAATACTATTAATTTAGTTTTTAATGAATATATAAACTGCATTTATTGACTTTTTTATACCAGCCAGCTGTAGGATTTTTTTCTCGCAGATTTAGAGACTTTAATAAATACATTTGACTTGTGGTTTTGTACCTTTTTACGTTTTAAATCCTCTATGAATCCTATTTTCCTGATAATTTATATGAGGAAGTGCATTAATCCATAAATAAATGTAATCATAATCAATATTACACTTTACAATTTCCAAAAACAGTACTCAACGCTATTTGCTATAATGACAGTCACAGGTGTATAAAACTTGGAATCCATCTACAGAGACTCGGTAATAACAGCGTTTGTGAATAAATCTGTCTGAGAAGTATTGATTAGAAATAAATTGTCAGATAATGAATGAATTGTCACTGTTTCTGCATATTGACAGCATTTATCATGTCTCCCGGAAATACAGGAAATAAATACATTTCGTTACATTGCTTTTATCACCTTTAGATATGTTTCACTAATTCTTTATTTGCCTCATATTTCTTGGTCGTGTCAAACTTATAAGTCAGTTTGCCGTATTAACGAAAATAAATTTCTTTTACAGCTCTGATTGTACTTTTGGATTTATAAGCTTTAATATTCCTGCTTTGCAGCAGGGTGAAGGTACTACAAAATACCTCAACAGCACCATCTACAGGCTGTTTGTTGAACACATCTACATATATGCATTCGTGCATTAGCAATGGATAATGTAATGAAATGTGTAACTTTGGATGATGTTTAATTGGGTAATGCAGTTACTGTAATAATATTTTCCTAAGCTTAACAGAAGATCTGTTGGTCAGTTTTTGATCTTTATTTTACAAGGCAAGGAGTACAAAATTTAAAGCCAAACGCTGAGAAATTTGAAATGTATCACTTGCAGTGGGTCTGCACCAGCACTGCAAGGGTTGGTTGATCATTTATTCCTAAAAGTACTTTAAAGTGGTTGTAAACTTCAGACATGAAACGTGAACAAGGCATATCCCTCTATAGTGTGTATTTGTCTCCAGTGGCGGCTAGTGCTCCATGGGCCGGGGGGGGGGGGGAGAGCAGACAGACCGAACCATACACCCACCCCCCCCCCCCCGGGCCACACCAGGCTGCACACCTTAACCCCCCCCCCCCCAGGACCACAGCAGGACCCCCCCCCCCTGGCTCACTCACCTTGCCTTGACGCCTGGACATCTGGACATGTGCAGCAGCAAGCGGTGGCTTCGGCTTCTACCCCCTCAGTCTTCTGCGTCTCCTCCCTCCTCCTCCATGCCCAATGGCATGGCTTCTCCTTTCGGCCAATTGGGAAACGGATCTCAGAACCCTTTCCTGATTGGCCAGGAGGAGGATCCGTGTGACAATAGCGAATTTACATTCGCTATTGTCACACAACTGGGTGGGCTTGGGGCACAGTGCTCTGCGCCCCAAACCCACCCTTTTTTTTAAGCCTATTAGAGCCTTTAGCTTTAATCACATGCAAAAAAGCTCCATTGAACTCCATGTGTCTGGCACCCTGCATGTAGATTGGGGGGGGGGGGGGGCGCATGGATGGGTGGGGGAGCGGCGCCCCTGCGCCAAAAATGCGTGTCTCATTTAAGAGCACTTTATGTAATTTCTGTCTGCTGCCACTTGTCTTTGCTATCAGCGTGAATATCACTTCTGACAATTTTTTCACCAAGAGGAAAATTGTGACAAGGGAGGGAGCTCTAGCACACAGCCTGAGGTTGACAGCCTCAGCTCTGTTGCTGTGTGCTGTGTGAAGGAGGTGTGTCCCGTCCCTTCAATCAGCTCTGAGAGCTCTCCTCACTGAGCTCTGCAGAGGGTAATTTCAGCTCTCCAGCCCCTGTTTTTTGATAGCTCAGACAAGCTTTATAATTTCTGGATTTTGAGCAAATGTAGAGAGAAGAATACTGCAAATAAACAGGTGCAACATATGTAGAAGGATTTGTTTCATATCTGTGTATCACCTGAGACCAATCACTTCACTAGATGTTTATAAGAGTTTTCAACTGCTTCAACTTATCTTACACTCCGCTCCCCCAGTAGATGGCACTTCTCTTTGCTCTGATGATGGACTTACCCTCAGTTTTATCAAATCCAATGAAGGGCTAAGCACCCTGCTTTGGTCTTGGAGGCATCAGGACCTTAGACCACTAGAACATTTGAGAGAAGACACTGCGGAAACCAGTCTTGCAGCACAGAGGAGTGAATGATCAGGTAAGTAGATCCTCTTTTCTATGCTCCGTAGAGATAAATGAGCAATTCACCATTGCAGTGCAGGTGCAAAGCTATGACTTGCTGCCAAATCATTGGGGTAAAGGGTGGCATTATTTGGCAAATGCAGTTTATTGTTTTTTTGTTTTTTTTTTTTCTGCATCAGTTTAAGATGCTTCTGAGATCATTCAGAATTCTTTGATATTTGCATCCCTCTCGCAATTGACCTTCTGATCGTAATTGACCAGTTTCAAGCTGCTTTTGTATTACCCCAGATGCCTATGTGAGGAGAAGCAGCTCTGAAGTGAACAGGATCTATTAGGATGTTAAAACAGCATTTAATGTTGGTGATGGTTGGAGCTGAAGGAATACAAAGACCTGCTCACTATAGAGATTATGACTGCTCAGAAAACAGCCTGACATAGAAGGGCAAACTCTGCACATCAAGCCTAAATGTCACCATACATAGGTAATTTTTTCCTGTTCAACCAACAGGTTGAATGAAAAAACTGACCAATTCCCCCATCCACACATTTGTCATTGACTTCTGACAGAGGGGAGACTCCCCCACCTTCAAAATGATCTGCACTGAAGCCTATTTCCTGTGGTGCTGATTAAGGAAAAAAAAATATACAGTGATAGTGGTTTCTAGGGGTTCCTTGAGCAATGAGCAATTCCCACCTCTCAGATAAGTTACCAATGACACCAGTGATCTTTTTAGCTACAGTGTCTGTGTAGCACTAGCCCCGCAGGAGCCGCTAGAGGTTTTGGATTTTCTGTTTGTCACAGAGCCCTGGGCAGAGTACCACCCCTGCTGACACCACCAAAGTACCTTGGCCAGGTAGTCTCCGACTGTCAGACAAAAGTAAGAAAATGTACACACTTGTAAAATAAATTATTAGGCTGTAATAGGATCTAAGAATAGTATGGCAGGCAAAGAATACAGTCAACTGAAACTATTGATAAAGGAAGTAAAGGATACAGCAAAGGAATAACACAATACAGTACCCCTTTAAGACACGCCCATTCATTCTGCAGGACTGAAGTTGTAAATGATAGCCCTGGGACTAAGAGATTTTCCCCAAGTGAACAAAACAGAGTAACAAAAACACAAGGCTAACTCACTTGTAGAACCTCAGTCAGTTATGACTAAGATTAGGCTTTAGTAAGGTTGTCAAAGCTCATAATTAAAACTATGTTTGTGTTCTTGTGCCGGCTTAGTTGGGGCCTTTAGTTGTCATGCAGTGAAGGGCGCAGTCCCTTTAAAATGTTAAGGAGACAAATGAATCCCATTTGGTGGTATTTTGTATACAGAATTGGTAATAAAGGTCACTTTAAGATGTTGAAATGTAGGCAAGAGTCACTTTGGTGGTTCAATTGCTGGTAACAATCAATGAGAGGGGGGATTGTAAGATGTATGTCCCTTTAAATGGAGAAGTTGAACTTGGGCTGCAAGTTCCTTCCTTAGGTGGCTAAAACTTGGGCTTAACTAAACACAAGTTCTGCCTAGCAGGGTATAGAGGGGTTAACTCATTCAGATAACCTGCAGGCAGTATTGGTAGCAGTGGTTAAGAGTGGTAGATTGCAATAGATGAGCTCTGGCATATGTGTAGGTTGCATAAGCACAGCAGAGTGTAGCACTAGATGGACTATGGAATCTGTGCCAATTGCAGAGGCCTGTACTGTACAGTGTCCCTAAACTTGGAGTAACTTGAATAGCACTTGTAACAAAGGTAGTGTTGGATGGGTTAGGAACCCTCTCACCCGATCCTTATGACAAGGAAAGCTTAGAGATGATAGTTTGGCTTGGAGGCCCCCTCTGCTCTTTAATGGTATGGCTGCAATGATGACCTCCTGAACCAACAGCATGCAGGTCTTCACCAGTCTGCTTCCTCAGGACACCCGCTCTCTGATGGCACTCGTGGCTTCCTGGCCAAACCCGGTCCAGGCACTCATGTCTCCACACATGTTAGGAGAATACCTGTAGTGAATTTAGACCAATGGTCAAAAACTTCAGACTCAAAACAGTTCCAAGTTCTTTAGAGATTGAAATGTCAGAACCGCTATGCTGATGATCGGTGTCAGAGTCACAAGCCAAGGTTGGTGCAGGAGAAGAGTTTCGTAGCCGGGGGTCACAAGCCAAGGTTGGTGCAGGAGAAGAGTTTCATAGTCAAGGGTCACAAGCCAAGGTCGGTGCAGGAGAAGAATTTCGTAGTGCGAGGTCACAAGCCAAGGTCGATTCCAAGTAAAAATAGAGGTAGCTCGAGGTAGTGAGCGGGATAATGTGTGAAGTACAATAATCTGGCAAACAGGAAGTGCAGAGACATGGCTTAAATGAGGACATTCATGGGAGGAGCAAAGAGTTCAAGATTCAGCAGAAACAAATGGTCGTTTCGACATTCGTGCCGTTAGTGAACCCAACTTTACCGTCAATTTCGACCATGGGCCCGGCTAATGTCGATGGATCCGAAGCATAAACTTTTACCATTTCAACTAACATGTATACATGTATGTTCTAATCGAAACAAAAATAATATTCTACCTTATATGTTTTTATCGTTATCAAATGATCACTACGAACATGGAAACGTTCATAAAAAACGAGTTTATTCTATCAGTTAGTGGACAATTCGCATTTGAACGATGAATAATCATTCAGTCTGCAAACGGCTGAAATTCTGTGCGTGTAAGCCAGCAATAGATGCCAATCACACTGACATCACAGACACAGTGGCATTTTTTTTTTTTTGCAGTGAGACCACTGACACAGGGACTTTTTTTTTCCAATAAAACCACTGACACAGGGATTTGTTTTCTTCAGTGAGACATTTTCTTTTGGTGACACCACAGACACAGGAACATTTCTTTTTCTTTGCCACTGTTAGCCCCATACTGTGTTCCTGCACTGATTTCAAACTCTGCATTTCACTGTGGTGTACCATTGCTACTATTTAAGCCTCTTTTAGGGGCTGTGACTCCCTAAAAGTGAAGGACTATGGGTCCCAGCATGAACCCCTCATAGCTCAGGATGTGTCATCCTCCACCCCCCCCCCCTCAAAAAAAAAAAGTGAAGGACTACAGGTCACAGCACAAACTCGGGAGATCTAAGGGGTCACATCCTTAGATCTCAGGGATTCATGCTGGGACTTGTAGTCCTTCACATTTGGGGATACGACCCCCCAAAAGGGAAGGACTACAGGTCCCAACATGAACCCCTCAGAGCTCAGGCTACAGGTCCCACTGTCCCAGCTTAAAAAACCCTCAGAGCTGAGGATGTGTCCCCCCAACCCTTCAATTTGGTGGTTCAATGGGCCACTTGACTGGACTTGCCCCTCAGGCCTAAGGCTGCCAGCCCTCCCCTGGCCCCAACCCAATTATAGAAAAAGTGTTGACATATCCAACAGCCTCCATTGGCTATTCTACGTCTGCTGCCCATAATTCAAAGGCCATGCAAAGCATTATTGGTTAAAAATGGCTGCTGGGCAAACTGAGCCAAAAGTGTTCTGGAACTGCAGCTTTTGAGCCCCGCAGGGTCATCACGGCAAATCTGAAACGTATCGCTACTAAACACTTTGATGAGGATAACATCTGTTTATGATGTTTTGCAACATGACTTCCATTGAATATAGGGTGCTCTCTACTGTGTTTTAGCTATTAAAGCGGAGTTCCGGCCTTGGAAAAGTTTTTTAGATAGAAATACTCCCGGGACAGACAGGGCTAGTGCATTCCACAATGGATAGCCTCTGAACTGTCCCAGGTCGCACTTACCTTTTAGAAGAAATAATTACCTTGAAAATGTCTTGTCCAGGGCTGCCATCTCAGGTGTGGGCAGCTGAATCCAGCGCGTCCTCTTCTGCTTCCTCTTCGGTGACGTCGGAATCCCAGAATGCCCTGCACTGGCCCCGCTCTTCACTTCCGGGGCAGGCGCGTCATCCCTGCACAGCTTCTGGGCATGCCCAGAAGCTGTTTAGCAGGGAATGACGTGCCTGCACCGGAAGTGACGAGCGGGGCCAGTGCAGGCGCATTGACTGCTGGGAGTGATGACGTTCAGCTCCCAGGAGTCATCGCAAGCCGGAAGAGACGGAGCGGCCGCGGCCGCACAGGGAGGAAGTGGAAGGAAGGTAAGTATATTTTCTTCTATAACAAGGTAATTAAACAAAAAAAAAAAATCGGGAGTATCCATTTATTTTTCAGGTTAATGTCCGCAAGCAGATGGTCCAAAGTCATTTTTGAGGCCGGAACTCCGCTTTAACCACTTGCCGACCTTTGCAAATATATTTACTGCAGCAGTCAGCTGCTCCTGAGCAAAACGACGTAGTAGAACGTCGCTCACCCAGGAGCCTGTAGGGGGCGAGCGCGGGCCGCCGAAGGCGCGCTCCCGCCCCCGCTCATTCACAAGCATCCCCGCGCGTGTGACCGCTGGCTCCAATCTCCACTGGCCACTCGCGATCTCCCGCAGGAGAGGTAGAAAGGCAGATGGCTGATGTAAACACAGCCGTCTGTCATTCTCCCTGATGTAAGTACAGAGACTATATGATCCTGTTATGTAGGATCGTATGTCTCTGTGGTTACATCACAAGCCATGCCCCCCACAGTTAGAATCACGCCCCTAGGGATACATTTAACCCACTGATTACCAATAAAGTTAACCCCTTCCCTGCCAGTGTCATTTTTACAGTAACAGTGCATATTTATAGCACTGATTACTGTAGTAATGTCACTGGTACTCCCAAAAGTGTCAAAAATGTCAGTCAGGGGTTCGATCTGTCCGCCACAATGTCGCAGTCCCGCAAAAAAAATCGCAGATCACCGCCATTGATAGTTAACCACTTAAGCCCCGGAGGATTTGGCTGCTAAACGACCAGGGGGTATTTTGCGATTCGGCACTGCGTGACTTTAACGGACAATTGCGCGGTCGTGCGACGCTGTACTTAAACGAATTTGGCGTCCTTTTTTTCCCACAAACAGAGCTTTCTTTTGGTGGTATTTGATCACCTGTGCGATTTTTTGATCACGCGCTATAAACAAAAAAAGAGCTTAAATTTTGCAAAAATAACAATATTTCCCCCCAAAAAAATGTAAAAATCAAAATTTTTTAACATTTTCAGCCAATTTGTTTTATGCTACCTATGTTTGGTAAAAAAAATCGCAAAAAGCGTATTTTGATTGGTTTGCGCAAAAGTTATTGCGTTTACTAACTACGAGAAAGATTAATGTCATTTTTGTTGTTTTTTTTTTAACACGTAATGGCGGCGATCTGCGATTTTTTTGCGGTACTGCGACATTGCGGCAGACAGATCGGACCCTTGACTGACATTTTTGACACTTTTGGGGTTACCAGTGACATTTCTACAGTAATCAGTGCTATATATATGCACTGTTACTGTAAAAATACACTGGTAGTGAAGGGGTTAACTTTATTTGAGAGGGAGGGGCTGTGTGTGTCCCTAGGGGCGTGATTCTTACTGTGATTGGCTGTGGCTTCAGCTGTATGCAGAGTGATCAATGGATCTACATAGTAGATCCATATGATCATCTCTCATACAGAGGGGAGAATGACAGGCAGCTTGTTTACACAAGCTGCCTGACTTTCTCCCTCTCTTCCGCCGATCGCAGAGTGGCCGGCGGACATCGGGTCCGCCGGTCACACGCGCAGGGGGGTCCGTGACCACGCGGGAGCGCGCCTCCGGCGGCGCGCGCTCGCTCCCTAGACCCTCACAAGCTAGTGACGTAGCCCTACGTCACTTTGCCTGTGAGGGGCTGACCGCCGACGTAGATAGTCGTGCGGCGGTCGGCAAGTGGTTAAAAAAAAACAATAAATATGACATAAATCTTTCCCGTAGTTAGTAAACGCAATAACTTTTGCGCAAACCATTCAAAATACGCTTATTGTGATTTTTTGTTTACCAAAAATATGTAGCAGAAAACAAATTGGCCTAAAATGTTAAAAAAAAATTATTATTTTTTTTTTTTTTTTTGGGAATGTTATATAGCCGGATGTGAAAAATATTGTTTTTTTCTTTCAGAATTGTAGCTTTTTTTTGTGTATAGCGCAAAAAATAAAAATCGCACAGGTGTTAAAGTAATGCAGTGCCGAATCGCAAAATATGGCCTGGTCATTAAGGGGGAAAATCCTTCTGGTCTTAAAGTGGTTAAATATTCACATTTTTTTTTTTGAGAATTTCATATAAAAAAAAATGTGAAAAATATTGTTATTTTTTCAAAATTGTCGCTCTTTTTTTGTTTATAGCGCAAAAAAATAAAAAATAAAAATCGCACAGGTGATCAAATACCACCAAAAGAAAGCTCTGTTTGTGGGAAAAAAGGACGTCAATTTCATTTGGGTATAGCATCGCACGACCGCGCAATTGTCCGTTAAAGTCACGCAGTGCCGAATCGCAAAATAGGGCCTGGTCTTTGGGCAGCCAAATCCTCCAGGGCTTAAGTGGTTAAGTATTTCCAAATTATAAAAAAACGTGTAAAAAAAAACGGTTCATGATAAATATATTCATAGACGTTATTCAGATACCTCCTCCTGGTTTTTTTACATATTATGGATGACTATACCATTGAAAATGCTTGTGTCAGGCCAGGGTTAATAGATAATTAGGAGCTGAGCAGAGAGAAGAATACGATGAAAGGGAACATTATGAATTATATTATAAAGTGCAGAACCTCTTTAGACTAAGTAGTGAGAAACAGTGAAAATATGAATTGGGCGTCTTTCTAATGAACATTCATGAATGGATAAAGGAAGGAGACAATAGTGGCGAATATTTGTGATTGGATTTAAATAGTCATTAAAGTTGTGAACAATAGGATGCACTTAACGGATGAATGCGGGCTACCCATATTGTTTGTAAACATGTTTTATGACCACATATGGCAAGATAAAAGAGAAAGCTCTTGGTGAAGATATTAAATGACATTACGCAGCTGCCACCATGGGGAATAGAGGGAAAGCGGCTTATTAAAGCAATACAAAGAGCTACAGGGTTGTGTTAGGTGCAGCAACTCATAACCACCAATCTCATTTCACTTTCAGATCAGGGAAAGACCCTTTCTGATTGGCTGGAGAAGGTCTTTGTCCTATTGACGGGAATGTATAGTCAATTTATTGATTTTTGGAGGGATATGCAGTATGTGTCAAAGAGATCAGCATGATTTGAAATATAATCAATGTGTGTTAATGTTTTAAAAGTCTTTATTACTCATCATTGTCATTATTTACTGCTCCATGTCCAATGCAAGTCTGTGGGTTCTTTTAGAGGGGCGGCAGTGCTTACTGTCCTTTGAAAAGCAATCCACTGTGGACCTTTTTTAAGAGGGTGGTATAGCAAAAGCTGGCAGGCCTTCTGGAGGAGATCCTGCTGCCTCTTGCATACTTGCCAAGTGTCCCTTTTTTCCTGGGACAGTCCCTGCAAATAGGAGCCTGTACCAGGTAATTTATATTGTCCCTGGAAGCGCCAGTTAATCAGGCTGCCCATAAATGTTACGCAGAAGTAGTGCAGCTGAATGGGAGAATTATTCCAACTCTGCTACTGTGGCCTTAAGTTTGAAATTCCCTTTTTAATTTCCTGTAATTCTCTCTATATTGAGTAGACTCTATAATCTGATACATAGGCGGGGATTAATTATGCAGAGTGGGCGGAGCTTCAGGGAAGTGGGTGTGGTAATTGATAGCTGTGCTGCAAAGCGTCCCTGGAATTTTTTTTTTTTTAATGTTGGCAACTATGCTCTTGAATGTTGGATTCTGTAGCGCACCATCACCCGTTGCAGCATTCTCTAATTGACATCAATAGGAAAGCTTGACAGTTAAAGTGTTACTAAACCCACAATAGTAAAATCAGTCTGTATATGCAGTATAGCATGTTTGTTATACTCACTGTGGAACCTAAGGGATTAATCCTCTGCATTGTGTAAAAATGCTGTTTGATCCTGTATGCACACATCCTCCTCTTCTTGCATTGTCCCCATAACATGTCCGGATAGGACAGAGTTACTGGAGTCAGGCTGCACATGCTCAGTTTGATGTGTATTGCTAGAGAGTTTTTTTTCTTGGGAGGGTGCCTGTGATCAGCAGAGGGCCAATCAGTAGTGATGAGCTGAACACCCCCCCTGTTCAGCTCGCACCAGAACATCTCTAACAGGGGAAATGTTCCAATCATGGCACAGATTATTTGATTGGCCAAAGCATGGAGGGCAGAGTCCATGCTTTGGCCAATCACATAATGCACTGCCAGTGCACAGTGAATTATGGATGCGGGAACTCAAAGTTCCTGCGAAGAAGCTCATTTGTTCGCCATTCGGCAAACGGGCTGTGTTCGAGATGAACTTAGGTTTGACTCGAACACAAAGCCCATCCTTACCGATCAGCACTGTCCAGCGGAGGGTCAGGGATCCTGATAGGACATCCAGTGCTGTATGAAAACATCTTTACAAGCTTTAACCAGGCATTGATAGAAGTCACAAGACTGCTATATACTGCTCATGAGAAAAGGTATTTAGCAGTTCATAATAACTAAAACAATTGTATTTCCATGTTCTGTGTACTTTGGGGGACCAGATATAGTGAAGGCAGGGTTCTGGGTTAAGTAACATTTTACAATTACCACACCTATGAAGCAAAGCATTATGGCTAGATCATGTGGTATAGCCCTTTCTGACCGTAATGGTAGAGTTTAAGGGGGTGGCTAAGAAGTGTTTTTACCACCCCATAGCTGTCTGTGTCAAAGAGCCCCATAAGTCACTCTGTAGTGGGTGCGTAGCATATGGCAGAGGTTGGAATAGAAGAGATGACACAATTTTTTCCTTTAGCCACTTCAGCTCCGGAAGGTTTTACCCCCTTAATGACCAGGCCATTTTTTGCGATACGGCACTGCATTGCTTTAACCACTTAAGCCCCGGAAGATTTTACCCCCTTCCTGACCAGGGGGTTTTTTGCGATTCGGCACTGTGTGACTTTAACGGACAATTGCGCGGTTGTGTGACACTGTACCTAAACGAATTTGACGTCCTTTTTTTCCCACAAATAGAGCTTTCTTTTGGTGGTATTTGATCACCTGTGCGATTTTTACTTTTTGCGCTATAAACAAAAAAAGAGCGTCAATTTTGCAAAAATAACAACATTTTTCACATTTTTTTATATGAAATTCCCCCACAAAAAAATGTAAAAATCTAAATTTTTTAACATTTTAAGCCAATTTGTTTTATGCTACATATTTTTGGTAAAAAAAAATCACAAAAAGCGTATTTTGATTGGTTTGCGTAAAAGTTATTGCATTTACTAACTAAGGTAAAGATTTCTGTCATTTTTGGTGTTTTTTTTTAACGCGTAATGGCGGCGATCTGCGATTTTTTTTTCGGTACTGCGACATTGCAGCGGGCAGATTGGACCCTTGACTGACATTTTTGACACTTTTGGGGGTACCAGTTACATTTCTACAGTAATCAGTGCTATATATATATGCACTGTTACTGCAAAATGACACTGGCAGGGAAGGGGTTAACTTTATTGGGGAAGGATGGGTTAAGTGTGTCCCTAGGGGCTTGATTCTAACTGTGATTGGACATGGCTACTGGTGTAGGAACAGTGATCAACGGTCCTACATAGTAGAACCGTATGATCACTATTCATACACAGGGGAGAATGACAGGCGGCTTTGTTTACATTAGCCATCTGCCTTTCTCCCTTCACGGCGGACGATCGCGAGTGACCGGCGGACATCGGGTCTGCCGGTCACACGCACGGACTTCCCAGGGAACGAGCCGGGGCGGGCGCGCGCCTCCGCGGGCACGCGCTCGCCCGCTATTGGCTCACAAGCAAGTGACAGGCTAGTGACGTACCCATACGTCACTTTGCCTGGCCGGGGCTGACTGCCGCAGTATATGTACTTGTGGCGGTCGGCAACTGGTTAACTGACAATTGCACGGTCGTGCGACGTTGTACCCAATAAAATTGATGTCCTTTTTTTCCCAAAAATAGAGCTTTCTTTTGGTGGTATTTGATCACCTCTTCAGTTTTTTTTTTTTTTTTTTTTTTGCGCTATAAACAAAAAAAGACTGGCAATTTTGAAAAAAAAACAATATTTTTTACTTTCTGCTATAAAAACATCCAATAAAAAATAGAAAAAAAATCTAATTTCTTTATCAGTTTAGGCCAATCTGTATTCTGCTACATATTTTTGGTAAAAAAAAAAAAATCCCAAAAGCGTATATTGATAGGTTTTACGCAAAAGTTATAGCATCTACAAATTATGGGATAGATTTTTGGATTTTTAAATAGTTTTTATTAGTAATGGCAGGGATCAGCGATTTTTAGCAGAACTGCGACATAGCGGCGGACAAATCTAACACTAAGTGACACTTTTTGGGGACCAGTGACACCAATACAGTGATTAGTGCTAAAAATATGTACTGTTATTGTATACAGTATATGACGCTGGCAGGGAAGGGATTAACATCAGGGGCTATCAAAGGGTTAAGTGTGCTCCTAGGAAGTGATTTCTAACGGTAGGGGGGTGGACTGACTGCAAGGAAGAGAAAGATCTGTGTTCCTGATTAGTAGGAACACAAGCTCTCTCTCTTCCTGTCTGAAAGAATGGCGGTCTGCCTTCTTTACATAGGCAGACCGCCTTTCTGTCATTCTCCTGAACAATTGCGGGTGGCTGGCGGCCATTGCGGCTGCTGGATCTGCTGATTGGCTCCCACTGTCCAATCACAGTGGGAGCTCGGCTCCGGTGGCGCACGCTTGTCCCTACAGCCTTTCTACAAAATCACGTACAGGTACTGTAGATGGTGTGAAGGACAGGGGAGACATTGGGGTCTATTGAACCCCTAATGTCTTTAAAAAAGGTATCTGCCACTTGCCCAATGCTGTCAGATGGGGGTTTATTAGACCCATATTGTCTCCAAAAAAGGTATCTGTCACCTTCCCGATGCTGTCAAATGGGTGTTTATTAACCCCTTATGATAGTAATTAAGTAAAAATAAATACATAAATAAATAAAACTAAAAAATATATAACATGCCAATAAAATGTATTGAGGAAAAAAATCATCGTAACCCCCGTTGCCCTGCACACATGCACAAATGCAAACTCAATCCCAGGGTGCGCACGCATATGTATACACCATATGTGTGACATTTCGCCATGAACGTCAGAGTGAGAGCAATATATCTAACATACGAGCTCCTGGTTAGCTGTAAAATGATGAGCTGTAAAGTATTTTAAATTGTCACCTGTGGAGATTTTTGCGATTTCACGGATGCACACAAGACCTGGCATGTTTAGCATCTATTTACTTAATGAAACCTTCCCCCCCCTATCCATGCATCCGGCCCCCTAATCTACATGCGGGGCGCCGGACGCATGGAGTTCAATAGGGCTTTTTATTTTTAACCATGTGATTAGAGCCAGAGGCTCTAACAGGCTAAAAAAAAAGGTGGGCTCGGGGCGCAGAGCACTTCGTCCGGAGCCCACCCAGTTGTGTGACAATAGTGAATGAATATTCGCTATTGTCACATGGATCCTCCTCCTGGTCAATCAGGAAGTGGGTCCTGAGACCAGTTTCCTTATTGCTCAAAAGGAGAAGCCATGCCATTGGGCATGGAGGAGGAGGGAGGAGATGCAGAAGAGGGGGAAGAAGCTGAAGCCGAAGCCGTCGCCAGGTGAGTGAGCCGGGGGGGGGGGGTCCTGTGTCCTGCTGTGGCCCTGGGGGGGGTAGGGTGTGCGACCTGGGGGGGGGGAGGGGGTATGGTGCGGTCCGCCTGCTGCCCACCCGGCCCATGGAGCACCAGCCGCCACTGCTAAAATGTATTTTATTATCATTTTTCCTGAAAATTTACGTTTAATAAACAGTTGTGCAAATATCATGTGATATAAAAATTTGCAACAATCATCTATTTTATTCTTCAGGTCCTCTGCTTTCAGAAAATATATAGTGTGCTAGGGTTTAAGTAATGTTATTGCTAAAAATTATTTTTACATGTGTGCAAAAATTTTTTAAAAATGTGCTGTACGCTAGAGCCAAACTGGTTAAAGAAGGTGCAGAGCTATGTGTTATAAATCAAACAATAAAACAATAAAAATGCCTCAATATCACTTTATAATAGTCACATTATTTTCTGTGCTAATAAAATATATAAACAAAAAAACTAGAAATCGGGCCTAATTTTTTAATGTTGCTACCATAAACGTTCACATAAACTGCTGTGCATTTTTCAGTTTAATAAAGTGCTCCCAATAAAGTGTCACTTTTATTGTGTCTGTATCACTTTTAAACATTTATGTCTTTTATAACCACTTCATATGAATCAATGTACTCCAAAATATTAAAAATCAAGTGACCAGGGCTTATTTCTGCTCCTCACACCCCAAGTGAAAACTCACCCGATTCACTCTGACCCCTTATAATATAAGAAGGTCCTTAACATGCTTTGTCTGTTTATGTCGCTGGTCTCCAACTCCTCCTGCTCTTCACCAGTTTAATATCCAAGCCAGCCTTTACTTTTCTTCATGCCACCATTTAAAATAAATAATATAAAACTGATTTTTATTGAAGATTAAATCACAATGTTCAAAACCGCACTCACATTCATTAAAAACAATATGTCCAAGGTACAACCAGGCAGAACCACTAGCCCCAATCCAAGATGGCCATGCTCTCCAATTACTGAAAGTGACATCATGGGCGTGGCCTATCCTAACGTGTTTCATCTGTTGGGCGTCTTCAGGGATTGGAGCCCATGACAGTGGACAAAACAGTGCAGTAGTAAATGGTGACCATATAACTGCTTTGTTTACTAACAGCAGCCAGACAAGGAAATGATCATCAAACTGCTGCATGACTTCCCACACAGATTCACTCTTCAGGTGTAGTTGCATCTGTTCCCCATCGGCTCTCAGACTGCTGACTGATCAATCACCTCTGATCTAAAGTGTAGCGCTAGGAAATTCTACATACAAATGATAGCATGCATAAATGAAATGCTAGAATTCCTAATCACCAAATTAAACCAAAATAAATTAACATAAATAAACAATACATGTAATGAGGGGTAATCACCACTAGGTGGCAACCATCCTTAAAAAGTGCTGATAAAATCCAAAGAATAAGTGCAACGATAAATATTAATCTTCCTCCTAAGAAAGTGTTAATAGTACAAAGTCCTAGAAATAAGTGCAGAAATGAACATCGATCTTCCTCCTAAGAAAGTGCTAATAGTACAAAGTCCTAAAAATAAGTGCAGAAATGAATATCAATCTTCCTCCTAAGAAAGTGCTAATAGTACAAAGTCCTAAAAATAAGTGCAGAAATGAATATCAATCTTTATCCTTAAAAAAGTGCTAATAGTGCAAACTAAGTCCTAAAATTAGGCGCACGGATGAATATCAATCTTCCTCCCTATAAATGCATTGGCAGTGTCCCCAAGTGCAGAAATAATCCACGTTGTCACCAACAGTGCACCACACCACCACTTCTGCAATGCACTCACCAGATGGATGAAATGTATAAGCAAATACACATCCAATTCATATATGGCCTTGTGTTCATCTCCAACAGCTCAGGTGCCAGTGATCCTTTCTCTGCATATACCATAAAGCAAGAGTTCCAGAGGCTGCCGATCTGACTTTTGGACTCGGCTGCGTGACGTCAGCCTGTACAGACCTCATGCAACGCGTTTCGTGCACACGCACGTTCTCAGGGGAAACACCTCTGATCGCTCGGTTCTCAGTCCTCGGTGAGCAGAGAGCCTGTGACTGTCATTCAGCTGCACTCTGCTCTGCCCCTGAAGCGCTGGTCTGTGGAGGGGGCTGAAGTGGCTGTCTCAGGCTCTCAGCGGCTTGCCGAGAGGCTGAGCCAGCTGCAAGGCCAGGCATCTGGGTGGATCCCAATTGTAAAGTCAGGATCTTTAATCAGCCTGGTTTTGATAAGTGACAGCAGCCGACATCCCACTTTAGCTCACTGTAAACTGAAAACGGTTCACTTGAGTGCAGAACAAATTGCACTCATGTGGTCCCCAGGAGAAGTATAGCCAAAATAGCTTTAAAAATGAATGTCTGGGAGAAAAGAATTTTCAGTACATCGCCCCATGTTTTGTCTCTTTAAAAATGCTGCAAGTACAGAAAAATACCTGTTGATCCTGCTATAAATCCAGTGACATTTTCATATAGATAGTTGTCAACACTGTGTCTGCTACACTGAAATTTCAAAAAGTGGTGTCTGCCCTTCCTAAATTGTTCTCTGGTGGATTGCGGAACAACCCCCCTCTCTCTATAACAGAAATGGAAGGTGTTCTGTAGTCCAACAGGGGAGAACTGGGCAGAGCTGATAATGCTATATGAGTGATATGGTAGAGATACAGACTGATGAGTGAAAGGCAGGGGCGTAACTACAGGGGTTGCAGATGTTGCAATTGCAACCGGGCACCATGCTCCAGGGGGCCTGTGTGGATCCCCTGTACACCTGGAAAGGAGGGGTGGCAGGGGCAGCATGTAAAGAAATCACTGTCCTCCTTTTTCCTCCTGTAGCTGCAGGAGGAAAATTGAGGAGATTGGTTCCTCTGTATGCTGCCCCCGCCACTCCTCCTATCCAGTTCACTTGTGTTCTGCTGTCTCTGGGCCCCTGTGTGCTCCCCTGGTCTCCTCCCCCCACTGTGCTGCCCCCCCCCTCACTGTGCTCCCTCCCCTCTCCTGCCGGCTGCTGCAGGGGATGTGTCACAATAGAGAACCAGGAAGGGGTTGGATAAATATGTAATTTACCAGCTCCTTCCTTTTCTGAATGGACAGAGTCATAGTCAGTGACATTTAAAAAAATAAAATACAATTATAAAAAAATAATACAATTAAAATATCAAAAAATAAAAACGACTGACTCCAGTGGGTGAACTTCCAGGATCACAAAGGTCACACTTGCAACCGGACTCTGGCATTTTGTGGGGAGGCCCCAAGATGGCAGAAAGGGGGCCCACTAAAGAACTTGTGAATGGGTTCCGCTGCAGGACCATAATGAAGGGCCCTGCAATGAGAGTAAAGGGCCCCAGGATCAGTGGGAAGAGCCCCAGGCTTGAAGGGAAGAGCTAGGGGGCCCTTAATGGTTTCTTGCACCAGGGCCCTAAAGGTTCTAGTTACACCTCTGGTGAAAGGGTACAGATACAGACTGATGAGTGAAAGGGTGGAGCTACAGACTGGTTTTTCATTTATTACAGCTATTTATATATAGCACCAACAATTTACACAGTGCTTCCCATATATATTGTACAGTACAAATTCGCATCAGTCCCTGACCTCAAAGAGCTTACAATCTAAAGTCCGTGACTCACATTCATACACATACAAGGGCCAATTTAGACATGAGCCATTTAATCTATCAGCATGTGTTTGGAGTGTGGGAGGAAATCTACACAGGAACAGGGAGAACAGGCACACCCCAGGCAAGTGGTGCCATGGTTGGGATTTAAACCATCAACCCTAGTGCTGCCAGATGGAAATGCTAACCCCTTAGCCACTGTGCTGCTAATCTTAGCCATATCATTTATTATTGCCAATGTATTGTATTCCAGTTTGGCTTTCCTTAAAACATGCTCGTGCCCCCATGCATACATTTTTTATTTGATGGAGGTTTTATACATATAGCAATATCTACAGCTGAGAAATACTAGCATAGTCAAAGCCATTCAATCTAATATGAGAAAATTCTGCTTGTAGTTTGGGCGCCAGGAGATGTGCTCCAGCAGGTGTCCTCTGCCCCATTCTTTAAGAATAAATGATGAAAAAGTGGAGTAAGTGGCAGCTTCCTCCTGCGGAACGGCAGAAGGACAGATCTGGGTAGTTTCTGTTCGCAATGCCAGGATGCAAATATGTTGCTCCAGCTGTGATTGATTACTGAGGTACAGCACAGATTCCATTTCAACAATTCCTTAGAGATCTGCCGTTGTCTAGAGGATTAGACTCAACCTGTACCTGTCAGAATGAAAATGATGACAAACACTGGTGATGATGTTAAATGTTCTCTACATCAGGGGTTCAATAAAAAAAAAAGAGCAAGCTTGAAGAAGAAGGTGCCTAGCAAATACAGTTAGGACAACAAAACAAGCAGGAAAATGCTTTTTGCTTTGTAGTGGTGAAAATAAAACAGAAGGTTTCATCATGGTTCAGCGTGATAAAATATGACTTAGTTCCTCATCATAAGCCTCATATAAGCACCGAAAAAACAGCATAGAGATGTTGAATGATCCTAAAGTTGGTTGGATTTTGACTAATCAATATGAGAATATTAGATGATTGGTACAGTTGTGGCTACTAATATACAGGGGTCTGATGACTATTTAAACATAGACAGTGGTCATGTTGTAAATTTAGAGTATACCGGGGGTTGTCCAATGTCCATAGATATACTAAAGATGAAGTAAAAGCTTTGCTTCCAAATAAGTAATGTAATTTATTCAATAAAACACAAAGAAATCAACACAGACATTTGGTAAAACCAGGACATATCCAAGCCTCTATACATTGAAAGTATAACCCAGCACTTGTTGTAAAAATGATACTCTGAGAACACATACCAGTCGGAGGAGTCCTAGGACAAACATCTCTAATGGCACTTTTCCACTGCAAGTACCAGCTCGGCTCCACTCGGCCCTGCTTGGCTCTGTTTGGTTTTCCACTGCATGGTACCGCATGGTAAGGTGTTGGAACGGTTCGGTACAGTTTGGTATGGTTTGCTTTTCCACTAAAGTAAAGTGGGTGGGATAACAACGATTCTCTGACCAATCAGTGGCTAGTAGTGACAAACAGTCAAGGCTGCATGCAAAGGATTGTGGGATATGGCACCGGTATGGCCCTCTTGGAACCACAACTGAGGTGGTACTGTTTAAGCGAGCCGTACCGTTCGGTTCCATGTAGTGGAAAAGCGCCGCCGTACCGAACCGTTCCAACACCATACCATGCGGTACCATGCAGTGGAAAAGCGCAAAAACGAGCCGAACCGGTCGGTTCCATGCAGTGGAAAAGCGCCATAATGGATATACCTGGCTCCAGTCCAATGCTCGGCAACCAGGGAGAGACACCAAAAAATATAGCCGTACTGTGTGTGCTCTTGGACCCGGAAATTACATCCTTTCTGGGATCTGAAAGTACACTCCGGGTGCTGGTTATACCCCTTGGAGATTTCTAGCTGCTGCCTGGTTTGTCCTAGGACTCCTCCAGCTGGTATGTGTTCCTAGAGTATTATCTTCACATGTGCTGGGTTATACTTCCAGTGTACAGAGGCTTGAATGTGACCTGGTTTCAGTACATAATTGTGTTTATTTCTTCATGTTTTTTGAATAAATCACATTAATTTATGGACTTATTTGGGAGCAAAGATTTTAATTAATCTTTGTTATATCTTTGGCCCCCCCGGTTTTCTAGTGTGCACAGGGCCAGCCCTACCATGGGTCCCACTGAGTCCATTGGACCCAGGCAGCACTTGGAGGGGCGCAGCAAAATTACTCCCAAGATAATTTTTCCAGCAGTTTTGTGTGTCATCAGTTTGCAGCGTGTTGCGGCACTTCCCCATCTCATACTGCCGCCCGTAGTGCAATATGAGGAGGTGGAACGTCCCTCATGTGATCGTGGTGTGCGCAAAGACATCAGACATCAGCGCACTCCATCTAACGCAGGGCAGACTGGATCTTCTAGGGTGGTGGGTGCGCAGACACAGGAGTGACAAGAGGACTGAGGACAGACAGTGGGTGTTTGGTGGACTGGTAGTGAGTTATGGAAGAATATAACAGTATACATAATATTTTCTACATTTCATATTTATATAAAATAATGGGTATAGGGGCATTTTGTTGAGTGTGTTTTTTTTTTTTTTTTTAAGGGGGGTGGGGGTTTTTCTTTCTTGGTCCCAGGCAGCACAATGTCTAGGGCCAGCCCTGAGTGGGCAGCATACAGGTTTTGTTTCACTTCCATTTCTCCAATGGATTGTTTGCAGTACAGTTATGTGGGGATATTAACTGTAATTGTATCAGTCAGACTCTTCATTAAAAAACAAGCATGTGAGTTTCTACAAACTTTTAGAAAGTGGATCCCAACTTAAAAAGTGAACATTTGCTATGTTATGGGGAACATGTAGAAATGTTAGACGTGCCTAAGAAATACCCTGAAAAAATGTACCTCTTGTATTCAATTTCTCCTGAAAAGCAGCAGTGTACCTCCTGTGCCCAAAGCTGTATAGCTGTATCTTTGCAGTATGAAATCATAGAGGGTACTGGTGCCTTGGACTGCTAGTGTCACAAGAATTAGAGTGAGATTGGTTCATGTCACTACTGTGTAGCTCTTGGTTCTCTTTAGTGGCAAAAAAGCTCTACCTGAGGACTTGACGTGTAAGGATCTCCCGGCTTCTGCTTCATTCATTTACTTCTTTATTTTAACTTTTTTTTTTGATTATTACCACACCAGTCATCCGGGGGGTGGAGTGCAGCTCTGACATGAGGAAGCAAAGGCCTGTTACTCTACTAAGATAGGTGCCTCACAAAGAGACACGGTGCAGATCAAGGCATGGTGACAGGGAAAAGATCAGCTCCAGGGAGCCTATGGCAGTTTTCCACTGCATGGAACCGAACGGTTCGGCTCACTTTGGTGCTTTTCCACTGCTGGTACCGCATGGTACGGTGTAGCAACGGTTCAGTACGGTACGGCGGCGCTTTTCCACTGCATGGAACCGAACGGTACGGCTCTCTAAAACACTACCACCTCGATTGTGGTTCCAAGAGGTACCATACCGGTACCATATCCCACAATCCTTTGCATGCAGTCACTACTAGCCACTGATTGGTCAGAGAATCATTGTTATCCCACCCACTTAACTTTAGTACTACTTTAGTGGAAAAGCAAACCATACCAAACTGTACCGAACCGTTCCAACACCGTACCATGCGGTACCAGCAGTGGAAAAGCAAACCGGGCCAAGCAGGGTCAAGCAGGGGCGAGTAGAGCCGAGCTAGTACTTGCAGTGGAAAAGTGCCACTAGAGTCAATACTGTTGATTATCCCTTTGTCCCCTGATCACCTTGTTAGACACAATTTTACCATTTCCACCCTCAAATAATGAATGCTAGTAATGATTGCGATCTTCAAACAGAAGTCAACTTAGACAGCAGTGTAGATAATTTACCAATAACAAAATTAAACCAATTGACCAAATTGAGCAAAATGGATATTGGTCTTCAGTCCTTGCCTTCACAAATACATGGGGATTTTGGTTCATAGGAAAACACAATCTTAACTCACTAACCTTTCTCAGAAATCTCGCAACCCCAATTGTGATTATGACTTCCCAGAAAAAACCTAGACACTAGGTTGGATTAGCCTGAGAAGTTTTAGGATCCTCCCCAAATATCTTCAGAAGCCTACCTCCCAAAGTCTCCTCACCCCACTTGTTAATAAAACTTTGCAGGAAAAATTTCAGAAACTGGATTGGATCTTTTTTATGGTTTAACCTGAGACTTCCCAGGAAAAACCTATACACTGGATTGGATCGCTCTTGTGGATTAACCTGAGAAGTTCTAGGATCCTCCCAAAATATCTTCAGAAGCCTACCTCCCTTAGTCTCCTCATCTCACTAATGAATATGGTTTCTCAGGAAAAATACAGAAACTGGATTGGATCTTTCTCATGGATCAACCTGAGACTTCCCAGGAAAAACCTATACACTGGATTGGATCGGTCTTGTGGATTAACTTAAGAAGTTCTAGGATCCTCCCAAAATATCTTCAGAAGCCTACCTCCCAAAATCGAGTCCTCATCCCACTTGTGAATATGACTTTACAGGAAAAACCAAGAAACTGGATTGCATCTTTATTGCAGAGATCTTGTAACCCCCAGTTGTGATTATGACTTCCCAAGAAAAACCTAGATACTGGATTGGATGTTTCTTATGGATTAACCTAAGAGGTTCTAGTATCCTCTCAAAGTATCTTCATAAGCCTACCTCCCAATATCTGCTCACCCCACTTGTGAATATAACTTCTCAGGAAAAACCCAGAAACTGGATTGGACTATTCTTATACGTAGATTATATAATAAGAGGGTCACCGTGCTAAGTGAAAAAGGAGAAGCTGCAGCTTCAAGTTATGAGGATTATGAGGAGCGTCTGCAATCGCTTGATTTATTCTCCCTGGAGAAGAGACGCCTGAGGGGGGACATGATAGCAATTTTTAAATATCTAAATGGGGATCTAGGCTTAGAAAAAAAGCTGTTCAGTCGAAGGGATTGCATGAGAACTCGGGGGCATACAATGCGATTAGAGGAGAAGCGTTTTAACCTCAGGCAACGTGGGGGGTTCTTTACTGTTAGGGCTACAAGATTGTGGAATTCTCTACCACATGAGGTGGTTTCTACGGGTAGTATGGTGGCTTTCAAAAGACTCTTAGACGTACATCTCAAGGATCAGAACATTCAGGGGTATGCAAGATGATTACAGCCACACACATCTACACAGGTTGAACTGGATGGACTTTTGTCTTTATTCAACCTCACCAACTATGTAACTATGTAAGTTTGACAACACCCAAAACGTAATGCAAATAAACAAGCTGCGCTAATTATGTGAAATGATATCACCCAATCGTGAGTGATAGCAATAAATAAATAATAAAATATTTGAGCAAATTGTGACCAGACCGCATACCATATGGGTGGAGATGAAGACTTCCAGGGTCACCATGTATGTGTTGCACATATGCTGAAAGTATGGTCAATAATTCCAATGTGCGAAGAGATCGGACCGGGTGAAACCAGAATTATTTTATTGAAAATTTTCTGCAATGATAAGGACATGAGGTATGACTTTTTATTCTGAGGGACACAGCAACTGCTATTCTGTTCATACATACTATTACATATCTATATAATAATATCAACATTTTCATATACAGGAATAACGTCCTCATAGAAAATAATAACCAATTAAACATGTGCTGAAATGTTGTTACTCCTTCTGCATCACAGTGGTCTCATAGTACAATCTATTTAATATAAGATATAACAACATAACACTATAATAACCACATTCCTGGTACACTGTAGTCATGTGAGGCGACAATGTGACCCACTAACATTTGTGCAGTATGTTATTCAATCACACAGTAGTGACAGCAGCCTTTACTGATCACAGGTATGTAAATTAAATGAATTTCGCCCTGTTTATAGCCCTAAATATACCCCTTCTTACCTGCAATTACAAGGACATGAGTGAGATATGATGACCTTTTTATTCTGAGAGACACAGCAACTGCTATTCTGTTCCCCCAGGAACAAAAGGTCTAACTTTTAGTTCCTCCCATGCCTTGCTTGCAGTTGAACTTTGTGATGCCATCTACTGGTGGTTTAATAGAAATGCCATGAAACGGAAATGTGTTATTGTTTATGGGGTACTTGACATCCCTTACATATGCTCCTCCTCCTCCTCCTTACCATGCTCCTAAAGAGCAAAATCGAGTCCTCATTCCACTTGTGAATATGACTTTACAGGAAAAAACAAGAAACTGGATTGCATCTTTATTGCAGAGATCTTGAAACCCCAGTTGTGATTATGACTTCCCAAGAAAAACCTAGATACTGGATTGGATGTTTCTTATGGATTAACCTAAGAGGTTCTAGTATCCTCTCAAAGTATCTTCATAAGCCTACCTCCCAATGTCTGCTCACCCCACTTGTGAATATAACTTCTCAGATAAAACCTAGAAACTGGATTGGACTATTCTCATAGATTAACATGAGAGGTTCTAGGATCCTGCCAAAGTCTCTTCAGAAATCGACACTTCCAGTAGTGTTGATCTACTATTCCCTTGCTGAACTTTGTGATTCCTCCTGCTGTACCTGATGTCACTGCAGTATGCAGTGATGTAGGGGTCAATGGGAAGAACCACTGAGTGCAACTGGTGGACCTGGATTAATTCTCCCAGAAAATGCCGATTTCTGAAGAGGAGATGATTTCTCTTCATAGGAGCCGTGTTAACTAGCACAGCAGTGGGAGATAAATATTTACTGCTCTTTGCAGGGACCGGTTTTATTCAAACTTCGAGTTTAGCAGCAAAATCACTTTAAAAGACTAAGTTTTCTCATGTGTGATTGCCAACATATCTTTTTGGAACCAATTCTGCCCGCGAATTGAATGAAACCTTTTCAACTTTCTGTTGGCGAGAGAAAAATAGAAATGTAGAAAATGATCCTGTCATCTTTGAGAATCTTCTCAGTTTTGAACATTCCTGTGCATAAACAATACGATATGCATTTAGAGGAATGGCAGACATGTGCAGTTTTTTTGTCAGCACCCGTGTTAGAATATTGTGTCAATTCAGGCATTCTGACAAAGTGAGAATTAATTTTGTCAGGTGTATGCATCTGTCTGTCTGGGAGATTTGTGAAATACTTGCCTCCTGACAGAGCACTCCAACTGCAAATATTAAAAAAAAAATTCCCAAAAGCCATTTTCAGATGATAGTCGAGCAAATACATTACAAATATTCTGTGTGGTTCCATCACCATGGCTACATAATGACCCAAATTAAGAGGTCATTTGTATAATCCTTCTCTATGGCATATTATTAATCACACGTCCAACTATAGAGAGGAAGTGCCCTTCAGATGCCCTAGATGTGAACATACCACTCGGCGCTCCGCAGAGTCCTAATGTTATTTAATGGTTTTTGCATTATATATTATTCTGGCAATATAGGGCATGTACAGGGACATATTTAGTTGCTGTGCCAATCGAGGCTTGCTTAAATGGTGATGCCCTTTTAATAATTTCTGGCTATTGTGTCATGTGAATATTTAACCACTTTAAAGAGGAAGTAAACCCTCCTCTGACACTTGTACCTATAGGTAAGCCTATATTAAGGCTTCCCTTTAGGTACTGTAAATATCTCCTAAACATGTACCGTTTAAGAGATATTTACCTTACATGCAGCCAGTGACGTCACTGGCGCATGTGCTCTGAATGAACGGCCGCTGGTGCCGTTTCTTCAGAGACCCATGCCGTGACCGTTGGCTCCCGCGCGCCACCCGTGACGTCACCGTGGCTACGGCCAATCAGATGTCCGGATGCCGCGATCCCGGAAGACGGGCGACTGGACATGTCGCCCGTCATACAGGTAAGCGGGCTGCACGGCGGGGCTCGTTCTAAGGTAAGTATTGCATAATGAGCTAGTATGAGAAGCATACTAGCTCATTATGTGTTTCTCTTACAGGTTGCCAAAAAAAAAAGTTGTACGGGTTTACAACCTCTTTAAGACCGGAAGGATTTGCCCCCTTAATGACCAGGCCATATTTTGCAATTCGGCACTGCGTTACTTTAACAGACAATTGCGCGGTCATGCGACGCTGTACCCAAATCAAATTGATGCCTTTTTTTTCCCACAAATTGAACTTTCTTATGGTGGTAATTGATCACCTGTGCGATTTTTATTTTTTGTGCTATACACAAAAAAAGCGACAATTCTGAAAAAAAAAAAACAATATTTTTCACATTCTGCTATATAACATTCCCCCCCCCCCCCAAAAAAAAATTAAAAATCAAAATTGTTTAACATTTTAGGCCAATTTGTTTTCTGCTACATATTTTTGGTTAAAAAAAATTGCAATAAGCGTATTTTGATTGGTTTGCGCAAAAGTTATCGCGTCTACTAACTACAGGAAAGATTTATGTAATTTTCATTGTTTTTTTTTTTTTTTTTACTAGTAATGGCGATGATCTGCAATTTTTTGCGGGACTGCAACATTGCGGCGGACAGATTGGACCCCTGACTGACATTTTTGACACTTTTGAGGGGACCAGTGACATTACTACAGTAATCAGTGCTAAAAATATGCACTGTTACTGTAATAATGACACTGGCAGGGAAGGGGTTAACACAGTAAGTGATCAAGGGGTTAAATGTGTACCTAGGGTCGTGTTTCTAACTGTATGGGGGTGTGGCTTGTGAAATGATCACAGAGACCTGTGTTTCTATACAGAAAGATCACAGGAGCTCTGTGATCATTTCAGAGAGAAGAATGTTTAGCTGTGTTTACAACAGCTGCCCATCCTTCTCTCTCAGCGGGAACGATTGTGGGTGTCAGGCGGCAATCGGAGCCGCCAGCCCCGTGCATCAGAGTCCCCCCTGACGAGTGGGGGCGGGAGCGCGCCGCCATTGGGGCACGCTCACCCCCTAGCTGCAGGCACACGACCGACTTATACCTACGTCGGTTCGCACAGGAGGATATAACTGCGGAAGGTGGTCGGGAAGCAGTTAAATGGCGATGCCTTTTTAATCATTTTTGGCTATTGTGTCATGTGAATATTTCAAGTGGAACTAAACATTCTCAATGAACAATACCTATTTTTAAGCCTTGTGCTGCCAACATTAGTAATTACACATGAAGATGTATTATTTGTTCTTATTAATAACTTTTTTTTTTTTTTTTTTTTTACATTTTTTTAATTTGCTTCCTGGTTTCTGGCCTAAGTCAAAGTGATGTCATGTCATCCCAGGAGTCTTTATGGACATTTTTTTTTTATCTTGAGGAGGGTTCAACTCTTTTTGGAAGGCTATCCATAAGGCTGTCCATAAGGTTTAGGAGTGTGTCTGTGGGAATGTTTGACCATTCTTTCAGAAGTGCATTTGTGAGGTCAGGCACTGATGTTGGAGAGAAGGCCTGGCTCACAGCCTCCGCTCTAATTCATTCCAAAGGTGTTCTATCGGGACTCTCTGTGGGCAAGTCAAGTTCCTACACCCTAAACACTCTCATCCATGTCTTTATGGACCTTGCTTTCTGCACTGGTCCAAATAATTTGGTGAAGGGGATATTATGGTGTAGGGTTGCTTTCCAGGGGTTGGGCTTGGGCCCTTAGTTCCAGAGAAGGGAACTCTTAAGGCGTCAGCATACCAAAACATTTTGGACAAATTCTTGCTCCCACCTTAGTGGGAACAGTTTGGGGATGGCCCCTTCCTGTTCCAACATGACTGAGCACCAGTGCGCAAACAAGGTCCCTAAAGACATGGATGAGCGAGTTTGGGGGTGGAGGAAGTTGAATGGCCTGCACAGAGTCCTGACCTCAACCCAATAGAACACCTTTAGGATGAATTAGAGCGGAGTCTACGAGCCAGGACTTCTCATCCACATCAGTGCCTTGCCTCACAAATGCGCTTCTAGAAAAATGGTCAAACATTCTCATGGACACACTTCTAAACCTTGTAGACAGCCTACCTGGAAGAGTTGAAACTGTTATAGCTATAAAGGTTAGGCCAACTCAATATTGAACCCTATGGACTAAGACTGAGAAGTCATTAAAGTTCATGTGCGTGTAAAGACAGGCGTCCCAATACTTTTGGTAATATAGTGTATATGCGTACTGGTATCAGCATTGCTTGTGTAGCGGCCTACAAGGTAGGTGCTAGGCAAAATTATAGTGGGCCTTGGCTGCCTAAAAGCAGGGCCATGATTTTCAGCTGGGCTGTCATGTCTCCCAGGTGTTGCTATTGAGGGTGGGGAGTCTCCCCATTAGCTCCATGAAAGGGTTATCATTGGGCAGTGGAGGAAACCCAATCAGTGGCACATTCAGGCTTGTATCTACCCCAGAAAGGCAGATTCTGCAGCACAGGATTCTGGGAGTGGGTATAAGTTTGAGGGGAGCGCATGAAGCAGCATCTTTGGCGGGAAGCAGAGTCCCAGGAGGGAGAGTACAGCTGTCTCTCCTCCTTTCAGAAGGATCGGGTGTCCCAGGCGGCTTGCCTGGGGGGACAGAGAGCTGAGCTGCAGAGAGGATCCAGTGTGCCGAGGACCAGCGAAGTAGAGGGGGTCCAGTTCCAGGAGAGCATTCCAAGTTTGTGAGTACTGTAACTGCCCCTGCCTAGCTGAGAGGGGACCGCTCCGGTGAAGGCCCAAGGGGTCCAGGAGCTAGCTAGCGGTAAAGGGGGCGCCAGTTTGACCCTGAAGTGTCAGAGGGGGTGCCTAGTGAGAGGACCCTGAAGTGTCAGAGGGGGTGCCTAGTGAGAGGACCCTGAATTATCAGAGAGGGTGCCTAGTGTGAGGACCCTGAAGTGTCAGAGGGGGTGCCTAGTGAGAGGACCCTGAATTATCAGAGAGGGTGCCTAGTTGTAACGCTCCTGCGTTTTATGTATGATGTGGATTTTCAGCTGCAGAAATATTCCACTTCATTAGTCATGTAGAGAAACGCTGAGACACCATTCCCAACTCTCAATGACTCATCATGTGTGGATGATCTCAATTCAGCAAGTAAATACACACACTCAATAAGATGTTTCCTAGAGTGACTTATGTATATAGTAACACAGTGATGATAGGCTGAAGAGACAGGTTGGGTAGAGATGGTAGATGACAGACACTTGAAAGGAAATGTTCTTGAAAGTAAGATAGTAGCAGATGGGATGCAGATAGGTTTAGCAATCATGTATGGTAGCAGATGACAGAGTAGCAGGTGGACATACAAGAGAGATCAACCCAGTGCAAGAACAGGTGGTAGTAGGCTCAAGAGCTAGCAATCTTAGATAATGCAGATGTAGTAATAGTCCTTAGTATGCAGAGCTAGATAGTGTAAGCTTTAGTATGAAAGTTATAGAGGTTTCCCCTGTGGGGTACTTATCACTAATAGCAATGTAGCAGAGGAGAGGTTCAGCAAGAGCGGATGATCCGGTAGCGGGATACAGGGATCAGCGCAGCGTGGTTCCGACAGCGAGGTATGCTTGCAAGCATGAGAGCTTCAAGACAGGTTAGCATCAAGGCACAAAGCAGTTTGAACGAACACATGTGAGTGAGAGCCGGCGATCTAAATAGCCATCCAGTCCGGCGCTCAGTGATGACAGCATCAGTCTTAAAGGTGTATGCGCACCTTACCAAAAGAGAATGGTGGGGCGCATACACTTATGAAAGAGTAATTAGGGTACCCAAAGGTACCAGATCATTACACTAGTGTGAGGACCCTGAAGTGTCAGAGGGGGTGCCTAGTGAGAGGACCCTGAAATGTGGAGGTGGTGCCTAGTGAGAGGACCCTGAAGAGTAAAGGGGGCGCCAGCGGTTGGGCCCTGAAAAATTAATGTGTACAGAGTGCAGTGTACAGTGTTGAGAGTTGCAGCAGCACAAGCCATTACAGAGAGCTACCTCAGTCAGTGAAGGGCTGGAGGGAGCTGTTCACAGGACTTTTGAGCTAAACAAAGTGTCAAGAGTCAAGTTTCACTACAGTCCAGGCTCTTTCAGTTAACCAGAGTGTTACAAGTCAAGTTCTAGCACAGTTCAGCTAGACAGCATTTTTCAAGCGCCAGTAAGCGTTGATCGGCATCCAGCTGGCGTCAAGACAATGCTAACAGGCATTTTTCTGCAAAGTGTCCCAGTTATACCTAGTTGAGCCAGAGGAGTACCCTACTCATTCCCTTCTCCCATCCCCATTATCAAATAAACAAAACAAACCAAAGATACTGGAATGGTCATTGTCTCAACTTTCACACTTGGGTATTCAGCTTAAATGGGCTGAAGGTGTTACCGGTAACAATGGCAGACCCACCTCAGGCCCAATGCCTGGAAATCCTGCTACACTTGTAGTGTAATTGTTATAGGTATGGTATACCAACTTGAATTCTTGGCATGCTGGGCTGGTTAGCTCTTGGGGGGAAGGAGGGGGGACACTTTTTTAATGTGTAAATTGCATTTAAATCTCCTAGTGCTTGTTTATAAGGTGAATGTAACCATGGCATGCAAGGTGAATCCCATCAATGGTATTTGGGCAAATATGTATTATTTGTTATTGTTGTGTGTGTATGTGAGTATGTGTGTATGTGTGTATGTGAGTATGTGTGTATGTGTGTATGTGTGTATGTGTGTATGTGTGTATGTGTATGTGTATGTGAGTATGTGTGTATGTGTGTATGTGAGTATGTGTGTATGTGTGTATGTGTGTATGTGTGTATGTGTGTATGTGTGTATGTGTGTATGTGAGTATGTGTATGTGTGTATTTTAAGTAATATTTCACTTCCTTTTTAAGCTCTGTATCTCTCTTTCTTGTTTTTTATAATCATTATTTGTGTTTGTGCTTTGCTGGTTCAGGTTGCCTTGTATAACTATCATTCATCATTTGTTTCATGCCAGGATTCTATGTAGTGTGATTTTGTATCTTTGGCTTCTGTCTCAGAGCTGCATGTGCCAATGATTCGGCTCCTTCCTGTTTTTCTTCTCATATCCTTTCTGTAGATCTGTCATTGTTAACCTTCTGTTGCTTTTTGTCTGTGTTTTGTTTTCTCTTTTTTTTTTTTTTGTTTTTTTATTGCTAATTTTTTCCAGTTGAACCTTATCACCTGAAAAGTTATTTATTTAATTAAATATCAGTATTTTCGACAAAATATGAATTTTGTATGTGTTAGGTTGCTTTAGAATAGCTCAATAAATAACCTTATCCACTCACTGTAACAACAAGGGTGTCTCCAAGCTGTCATTTAATGACTTGTTAAAACCAAATTCCTCTAACCCTAATAACTTTTCATCTACCATCTATGTCAGCGATATGCAAAGATGTTGCAGAACGACAAGTCCCATGAGGCATAGCAAGACTCTGACAGCCCCAAGCATGAGACCCAGAGGCAGAGGCATGATGGGACTTGTAGTTTTGCAACAGCTGGCGGGCCACAGTTTGCATATCCCTGATCTATGTGATTCCCATACCAAACATAGATTTCACCTACTGGGTCAACTGAAGACACATTTCTCTACTCAATCTATGTTGTAGACTTTAAACATCTGATTACATTTTTAGCTACTCGGCCAAATACTTGCATTTGAATTCTCATACATTTGGACCAAGTTGTTTTATGCCCACAAGGCAGACAAGCAACAACTTATGCAAACTGACCAGAAAACCAGATATTCCCTTCATGCTACTCTTTGTCGACATTAAAAAATAATTCAACATTGTTTTGTAGCCCTGCTTTTTCTCTGTCGTAGAAAATGGAACTTTGACCCTAATTTTCACAAGATTTCTGCTTTCCTCTTCTCTATGTGAGCATGCCTCAGATATTTGAGATTTAAGTCTGCTTCTTTCTAGATATTACAAGGCACCAAGCAAGGGTGCCTGCTGTCCCCCCACTCTTTACCTTGGCCATGGAACCCCTAGTGCACCTAATTGAAAACAATCCTAACATTCAGGAAATTTACTTGATGAGCACACATTACAAGTTAAGCCTTGTTGTAGATGTGACTCTATTCCCCATCACAAACCTTGTTACCACTATACCTCATCTCCCTAAAACCCCCCAAGATTTCAGCAAGGTGGCAGCCTGGAAATTACCAACAGTGAGTTTTAAGCACTTAACATCTTTCTGCCAGATTTCATGGTGGACCCTCTAAAGCAGTAATTGACTTTCACTAGGAATCATTTAAACTTCCCTGCCTTGGGGTCTTACTGGTTAAATCTTATGATACCCTGTATACAGAAAACTACCCAGCACTAAAAAAAAGCCTTTACAGTCTGGAGACCCCTCACCCTGCCCTGGTTTGGATGTTTTTCAATTGTCAGAATGTCAGATACCCCCCAAACGAGTGTATCCTTTCACAGTCCTACCAGTTTAGGTCCCTTCCTATACCAAAGCCAGATTTCCTAATGCCACAATTGACTTCCTAATGCCTCAATTGACAAACCAGAACTATCTTGAAATAATCCCAAATATTGCAATTTATCAACTCCATGAAAATACCATTCTACTAATGAAACTCCTCTTTGGGTTAACCTCAACTCTATCAATCTGTACTCTCTCCCCACAGAAAATTAGCTGTGGCTACTTCTAACTCTTCTTCTTCTTCTACTACTTAAGATAGGCAAAATTAATCCTATTACATCCCAATTTAAAAAAATCTGAAATTAAATCAAATACACAATGGGGGGAGATTTACTAAAATTTAAGCACACAGAACCTGAATGCGGCTTTGAGTCGACGTCGCACCGATTGGGATGGTGCCATTGCCAGCAATAGGCTGTGATTTGTCATGTGAATTGACCTGCCAAATCGCATGTCAAATTGCCCCAATGTGAACGGGGGCTTATTGTCAAAGCTTGATTGAACAAGCTGGAGTTAGAAGCTGATCGGGTACTATGCACAGCTGCACCAAATTCTGTGTACTCCAGTTTTAGTAATACCCCCCCCCCCCCCATTTGTGATCCTATGTCTTACCACCTACCACTGCAGTCTAATATTTATCTTCTCCTAATAAGGACTCAACTGAAGCCCTAATGCTCATAAACATCTAAAGGTCTCATGCAAACTCAAATTGTGATTACCATTTTGTATTCTAACTGCCACCAAACAAACTATAGGATAGACCTCGTAATATGCTGATCTCAACTATGGGAGTCAAATCCAGGGTTCCTTGGATGATGCTTCGTGATAAAATGACTGCCATGATAAACAATAGAATGACCTTCTTTAAAAAGATGAATTTGATATTACTCAACCTCAGATTTGACAGCCACCTGATCACCCTTTAAAATAGAACCTGCATATACACATCAAGGGCTTCTCATGACCTGAACTATTCCACTGGCCACAGACCCACCAGCCCCCTTGACCCATTCCACCCACACCTACCCCTTCACCCACTGTCTGTATTCAATCTTTCTCTTTCCATTTCTACATATTGAACAAAGTTAAGCCAAATGCAGACTTGAAATGTATATATGTGTCTTCTTTGTACCAACATTCATACATTACGACAGATTGATGTTAATAAGTGTCTGGTTACAACCCCTGTAAAGCCTTCAGCATTGAGAAATCTATATAAAATGTTTGCTTATTACCCCCCTCTAGTTAGGCTGCTAGGCTAAATTTAGTTTTTGGCTTTACTGAAGTAAATGGATCAATGATTGATCATTTTTGGCTGGTCAGAGTTTCCCAAGCTGGGTGTTTGGTGTCTCTCACCTGCTTCTGGAAGAAGCTTTCATATATAAGGCAGGACACGTAAAATGATCAGCATAAATATTTATCATGCCCCAGCCACTCCTTGAGAGGAGGCATCCAGAAGGTGGATGGGGAGTCGATAAATGTTTGGGCGGGTTGCCAAAGTGTTATTTCTCTGACAGGAGGGTTCCAGTTCTCTTGGGGCTTCTGCACTTGGAATCAGCTTTACTGAGTCAAGGATTACAGTCTGGTCTTCAGCGGAAGTTGGGCTGAGGGCCTGAAAAAGATTGAAAAGCAAAGTTTTGCTACATTCTGGGCCTCAGTGGAAGCTGGACTGAGGTCCTGGGGAAGACTGATACAGGATCTGTGCTGGAAAGATTTCCAGAAGCCCTACTCTGGAGAAGGATCTGTTATCTCCCTCAATGAGGATTTCACAGTTGAAGCTCAGTGGGGAAATGTCCCTGGGGCACTGTGAATAGGAACTGATTTGGGACTTCCATGTTTGACTGCAGTTATGATGTTTCACTGATAAGATTGTTCTCCTATTGATCATTTTGGAGTATCCTGTCACCTTAAAGAGGAATTCCGCCCCCCAGGAAAAAAAATTAAAAGTCAGCAGCTACAAATAGTGTAGCTGCTGACTTTTAAATAGTAGAACTTACCTGTCCAGCGTTCCCACGATGTCAGCATCCAAAGCTGATTTTCGTATAGCCTCTCGGGTGCTGCCGCCGCCATTCAGGGTAAGCCTTTCGGCTTCACAGCTGGTTCCCTAGTGGGCATGGGCGAAGAAAGCTGCACTTTCTAATTGGCCCAGCGTCGGAGGAAAAAGGAGGGGGGCTGAACTTCTGAGGGACAGCGTCGTGGCCCTGTTTCCCAGAAGTGGGGAAGGGTACCTGTCAAAAACAGGTACCCGTTTCCCCCCTTCTCCCTGAAAGGTGCAAAATGTAGCATCAGAGGGGGGAGGAAGCATATAAGCGGAAGTTCCACTTTTGGGTGGAACTCTGCTTTAAGCCCCTCTCCTATTTCAATTACCTCAACAATGAATTCTAAAGAGATACCCCACCTACACCGAGCTTCTATTGTCGGTGTTCATGGAACTGTGAATGTGGAAGGCTGCCTTTGTACTATCTAGGGCAGGCATGTCCAACTTGCGGCCCGAGGGTCGCATGCGGCCCAGAACCACAGGCAATGCGGCCCACTGCCCCAGAGGCAGAGGCTGCCTTGGAGGAGGGGGGGGGAATCGGGGATCTCCTGCTTACCCAGCGGTCGCTGTCATACGAAGCCCCACTTCCTGGACCGGCTCCTATGATAGACAGCACATTGGTGACTTCCATCATAGGAGCCAGTCCAGGAGGCAGGACTTCGTATGACAGCGGTCGCCGGGTAAGCGGGAGATCCCCGCTCTGTGTAATCCAGCGGCTCTCCTCTCTCTTCATTGCAGACTGCGGCATGGGAAGGGCTTGGCAGCATTTTATTTCTTATATACCTTAACCATAGTATCATTTTATATGCGGCCCGAGAAAATTTCTCTACACTCAAAGTGGCCCAGGGATTCCGAAAGGTTGGACACCCATGATCTAGGACATATTCTCAGTTGCCCCTCTGGGGGTAAGCACTACATTTATATGAATTTAAAAAAAAAAAAAAAACACAACATCACCCAATTCTTTAATGGGTCTCTCTGCATGGTATACATATCTCCATTGATTTCTTGGATTTACTGTTGCTCAGACAATGCCCTTTCTTTTTGTTAATTTCATGTGTATGGATGCTGTAGAGTAGAATTTTTGATCCGATGTGTAACTAAATAGAATATGCCTACATAATAAAGGTGCATTCCAGTCAACAATAAAGTGTGTCTCTACCCAAAACCTTCTCTGGCATGGATGGCATGCTGTTTTTTTTTTTTACTGTTGTGTCCCTATTGGGAAGACTTTATTTTTTTCCTGTCCTAAAAATATTAACATTGTTAAAAGAGGAGAGGGAAAATCTCTTGTGAGGATACAAACCACAGTAAAAGAGCTAATGGACATTCTGATCTTTCATTCTCTGTTAACAAAATGTGTGTCCCTTTTCAGTAGGACAAAAAATTGGGGAAAATCTCCTAAACAGGGCCACAGACACCGACAATTTAAAAAAAAAAATGGGGAGGGGGGGATTCTGTTTCCTATGGTTATTTTTTAAGTATTGAAATACATGACAGGAACATGAAGGACAACAAAGCCTCAAAATATAAAACAATCAATAAAAAAGAACTACGGTACATTTTAGTATTTCAGCATATCCCACTCTTTTTTTCAGTAATTTACCATTTAGGGAATCCATTTTTTTACCTGCTTGTAACTCGGGCGTCCTGTTTCCAAATCTATTTCAGGCTCCTGGATGTCTTTAGATACCTGTTGAATCAAAGTACTAAGGAATTTCAGATCCATCAAGTACATTCAAATCTGCCTTGAAAGTTTGACTCAGATTGATGTTACAGTTAATTATACAATGTACAGTAGGCATACATTCAGGAAAGCGCTGTGATTTTCATCTAGAGCACCTGCTTCCCCCATTCTCTCTCTACTTTATAAAAGCTACCTTGCTGTCTTCGAGCTTTCTAAGTGTCTGAGTGACAAGCTCTGTCAAAACTTCTTCATCTTTTGTAGCGTGAAGCAGTACTCATAACACACAATGTGTGCTGCATGCTGCCAGCTTCTAACTGCAATGGAAAATCGTTGAATTTCAGAAAATGTGTTTTGTGTCGAGTAATATCTAATAAATAATATATGCTCTTCATTGTTCTGCATCTATTGGAATAAGCACAGGGGAGATTAGGGAGTAATTCCATGTATGAGGAGGAGCAGAGTGATTTGTTTTCTCTTGGGAGGATATAACAAAATTGTATCATATGTTGTATACAGATAAGTGGGATCAGCGACATCAGCCAAGTGTGACCATAGGCAATTTCAGCCATGAGGAACTTCTTTTTATTGACTTAGGGCTATTATTGGCATGTACCTCTGCCACTAAAGGAACGCTACGTGGCCATGTGCCCAATGCATGAAAGAGATTTCTTTGCATGACTCCATCCTTGATTTGGGACTAGTTTGGACAGGCACACTTGGCACTAAAGGAACTATGAGTGGGCATCTCCTTGATTACTGAAAGGCCTTGCATGCACTATTTGTAACACCTGAATTAGGAGCTAAGAAAAAAACACCACCTATCGTAGGGATCACTTGTGTCCACATTTATTAGAAAGGATATCCACAAGCTTGACAGTGGCAGCCCTTGTCTTAGGCCGACCCTCTAAGGTGTTTCACCTTATGACCAAGCCTTATGGGTCAAATACTTTAGTGGGGTGGTTCTACAGGAGGGCTGTCAATGTCAAGCTTGCGGAAATCCTTCCTAAGAAGTGTGAACACCAGTGATCCCTCAGCTGTGTGATGGCTTTTTTCTTAGCACTTGATCCATGACCGAAGGTGGCTGGTATAAACTCTAGCACCGGGGCTTGAAGTGACAGGAGGAGCGGCTTGGAGCAGAGAATTTTTATGTCCAAGAATCTACCTAAAGTGTGTTTTTAAAGCCACTGTATATATAAGGGGAATACCACTAAGCATTGAGTCTGACTCTGTTATCTGCATTATGCTAGAGTTTTTTTCAGACCTGAAGAAGGGGGTTCCCCCAAAACATGTAGTCTCCTTTGGCGTTCCTGACTCCCTAACAGCTGGCTGCCTCACCATCACTTCGTTATTGCAGAGTGGGGACACCGCCTTTTCTCCACTGAATCCGGCCGCCCGGTGATGTCAACTTCCGGATCGGCTGTCGGACTATGAGAGCAGTAGACGCCAGTGCTCTCTGAGGATGCTGCCGGCCACTCCACGGAAACAGCTGTGATTTACCTCCCCGGTGCGGGCCGTGTTTTGGGTTATCTCTTCTGATCTGGCATTCCTCTGGTTGTGTCTTCCCTCCATCCTCACCTGGTTTAGCTCCATCTTATATCTTATTGAGGGTGAAATCTCCTGCTTTACATAGTGTCATCGGCATTGGCTCCCACCAAAGGTACTGCATATCTATTCACGCTAATTTAATGGTGGCCAGCTTTCCCTAGTCATCACTTGGACTTTCTTGTCATGATGTTTCTGATAAATTGAGATTTTTTTTTTACTACACATCTTCAAGCACAGTTTTCTTGGTCTGGGGGAGCAATTTTCATCCCATTTTTTTGTTGATTATACTAGTGTGAACTGCCCTATTCAAAAAGAGATATGCATGCATGTGCACTGCCCTGTGATGAAAACTACATTGCTGTAACAGTTGACTGATGGACCCCATTGCTATGCATTATTTGATCCTACAAACTTTGGAATAAGGTGGTAGCTCTGGTGACCCAATCCTTAGTTCTAAGGATTCCACTGCCTCTGTTGAGCAACATACTGCATATACTGTATACTGGCTGGACCATATGAACTGCTAAATCCCAGCCCTGGCACAAAATATTGCTACATGTATGAATCCTGCCCTTTGAATAATTCTACATTGCTCTGCCATTTGTCTGATAGAGCCTAAAATTATATATAGATTGAGCCAATGAACTCTGGAATGAGGGGGTAGCCTTATTGGTTTAGCTATTGGTTCTATGTGTTAAAACACTTTTGCTGGGCAGCATCCTGCATCTATGCAGGCTGGATTTGTTTAACTGTTGAATCCCAGTCCTGGTATATAACATTGCTACTGTATACTATTTTCCTATTGTGATTCACATAATAAAGAGTGGTCGAGTTGTGCATGTTAGTGATTGACCAATATCGTTTTTTTGTTGCCAATACCGATACAGATATTTTGGCCATTGAATATCGGTATCTGCCGATATTGGCCGATACTTTTGTACATTTAAAAAAATATATATATATATATTTTTTTTATCACTTGACAGGTACTCTTGTGGAGGGATCTTGGGGTCTAAAAGACCCCAAACCCCTCCTCTGCACTTAAAAGCATTCAAAACACCAAGTTTGGCTGTTTTGAATGCTGTAATTTTTTTTAATCTGGCGCAGAGTCACGACATCACTTCCGGGTTTTTACATGGAGATTCGATCAGAGCCAAAAGCGGCTTTGATCGGGTCTTCATCGTCTGTGCAGGCTGGTTGCCCGTGTCTCCCGGTGGGACGGGAGGTGGGACGTCCCCTCCCACTCCTTGTAATGACAGCCGAGTGGCTTCTCAGCCACATCGGTTGTCATTACAAGACAGCCGACCATCGGCTATGGACGCCGATACCGGGGTGATGCCTCTAGCTGTAGGCATCACTCCGGTACAAGCCCTTTCCCGAAGTACATATCGGCCCCTGATATATCGGCTTTGTCCATAATCAGTAGAACCCTAGTGCATATGTCCAGCTGGTGCTAGTAACATAAATAGGAAATAACTACAGGTTTCTTAAAGTATAACTAATGGCATTTTTTTTTTGTTTTGGATAGAGTGGAGAGGGATTTGAATCCTTGTCAATTTTTTGTTTTTTGAAAAAGATTGACATCATAACAATCATCAAATGAAACCTATCCAACTCCCAACGGCTGAAAGGTTAAAGGGCTTGAAAAGCATTTTTTTTTTATAGGCCATGTTGGACTTATAAATCACAGCGCCGGAGCCGCCAAACCCGGAAGAGACGCAGAGGGATCATGTCAGCTCCCACAGCGGTGTCCGGGGGTCCGTGTCGGGGCTTCATTCTAAGGTAAGTAATTCATAATGAGCTAGTATGCCTTTGTCTTGCAAGTTTTTTTTTTAGGTTTACAACCGCTTTAAGGGGGAGTGGCAGGGGGTGTGTCCTATGCCTACATAATTTTGCCAATAGGTGTCCCTCGTTCCCATCTCAGAAAGTTGGGAGGTGTGCTATAGCAGTTTTACTGCTACAAAGCGGCACCCGCGTACCAGGTCATATATATATATATATATATATATACGTGATCTGACACATCCTGGTAGGGGACACGCACGTGTGCCGCCCCCGGCTCGTGATTACACATAGCAGAAGCCGATCAGCAGGTGCACAGTACCCACCAACCGTCAAGCAGAAAGACAGAACTGCGATCTGCTTATATAAATGAGGCAGATTGCTGTAATGACAGGAGGGAAGGAATGGAATTTGTGAAGGAGTGTCATCAGCACACCAAGGATTCCACAAAAGGGTCCAAAGCTTTATTTCAGTGGTCAGATAATAAACATACAGCAATGTTTCGGAGCCACACAGGGCCCCTTTGTCAGGCAAGACAAGGGGCCCTGCTTAGCTCAGAAATGTTGCTGTATGTTTATTATGTGACCACTGAAATAAAGCTTTGGACCCTTTCGAGGAATCCTTGGTGTGCTGATGACACTCCTTCACTTTGATCATCCATGGTTTCCAGCCTGCAGTCATTGCAGCACCCAGCACTACTGAATAGCCACTTTCTTGAATGGTAATTCCATCTCTTTCCCTAGTACAAAGACCTCACACATTAAAACAATTTCTAGGCATAAATTTACCCCTTTGATCACCCCTGATGTTAACCCCTTCCCAGCCGGTGTCATTAGTACAGTGACAGTGCACAGTTTTTAGCACTGATCACTGTATTAGTGTCACTGGTTCCAAAAAGTGTCAGAAAAGTCAATAAGGATCCTTTCACATGGCCCACATCCACCGACTGAGCCGTTCTGCTCACCGGGGGATCGAACCGCCGATCCCCGCTGAGCAGGCGGATGACAGCTCCGTCTCCGCTCTTTGTGCGGAGACGGAGCTGTCAGATCCCCTATGTCCTCTATGGGGGAATCGGATGAGAACAGACTGCCTGTCCGTTCTCATCTGATCCCATCTGATCAAATCCGCTGGACGGATGGAAAATAGGGTTTCCATCCGTTCGGATTTCACAGGTAGGATCAGAAGCGGATAGCAGCGGGTGTGTCTCCGCTGACATCACTGCCCCATAGGGATGCATGGAGCATCCGATCAGGTCCACCTAAAAAACTGACCGGCAGATCGGATTGGATCATTCGTGTGAAAGGACCCTAAAGCCTCGTACACACGTACCGATCGTCGGCCGAATGATCGCCCGTCTTTTGTCCAGGGCTGTCATGTCTGTTGAAAACTGCAAAAGACTGCACACGAATGTTGTCGGCCAACAACAGCCGACTGCAGAAGTGATGTCATGTGATGGTTAACTTTCCTTGTCTTTTTTCTTTTCTGAGCATCCCCAGTCTTGCAAATCTGCTGTCTGTCGGCCGAAATCTGTACTGACTGGCGAACAATCGGCCGTTCTGGTGTTGGCCAACAAAAATTTTAATGCCTGCACGACAGATTCTGTTCGGCCGAAAATGCGCTGTCGGCTGTCGGAAGCATCATACTAACAAGCCTACAATCGGCCAATCGGTCGTCGGCCGAATATTTACGGCCGACAATCGGTACGTGTGTACGGGGCTTTAGTGTCAGAATGTCTGCCGCAATATCGCAGTCCCACTATAAGGCGCTGATCAGTGCCATTACTAGGAAAATAGATAATTAAATAATAAAAATATCCCATAGTTTGTAGATGCTATAACTTTTGCCCAAATCAATCAATATATATACGCTTATATGGATTTTTTGGTAGCAAATTAAAAATTGGCCTAAATCTTTGAAGACATTTGATTTAAAAAAAAAAAAAAATATTGGATATGTTTTATAGCAGAAAGTAAAAAATATTTTTTTCAAAATTGTCTTTTTTTTTTTTTATAGCACAAAAAATTAAAAACACACAGGTGATCAAATACCACCAAAAGAAAACTCTATTTGTAGGGGAATAGGACATAAATTTTATTTGGGTACAGTGTTGCATGACTGCTCAATTTTCAGTTAAAGTAAAAAATGGCCTGGTCATGAAGGGGGGTAAATCTTCCGGAGGTGAAATGGTTAAATATTGTTAAGCTGTACTATACTGTATATCCTTCTTTTTGGGTTTAATACCGCTTTAAAATGTGGTTTTCTTAAAATATAAAAATGCATCCATATCCACTCCTTGGACACCAAAATTTTATCTCCTGGGATTGGCGGCCCTCCCACTTCCTTAACCTCACAAGAAGTTGTTACATTGCATTCTCATGGCTGCGCACTCTCTGGTAGCACTACATTGGAAACAACGTCTTCCACCATCTCCTGAGGCCCTCTATGCTAGGGTTAAGGACGTGGAATTAATGGAGAAGCTAAGATCCCGCATTGGGGACAGACTGATAATCAAATTTGGGAGCCATGGCACCTCCGGGAGGACCCACCTTGAACTCTTTCTCACCTTTCTCTTGACCCTTTCTCTCCCTTTTACCTTTCCTATCCTTCCTCTTTTCTCTATTTTCCTTTTTTTTTTTTTTTTCCTTGTTTACCTTTCTCTCCATATTTGAGTCTGTTAAAACTGAATATATATATATATATATATATATATATATACAGTATATAATATATTTTATATTTTCTATTGCAATTCTAAATGTCACATTTGACTATACTAAAATGCATCCAACCATCTCATGTAAGGACTGGTAAGCTGTAATGTATTACATTTTAGTTTTTTTGGGGGGGGTTTAGTTATCCTTTAACCGGTTCCCGACTGGCGGCCGCCTATATACTGCGGCAATGTGGCTCTCCTGCACAAACCAACGTAGGGCTACGTCGGTCGCGAGCAGGGAGCCCGGGAAAGCGGCAGCGGGAAAGCATGGGTCAGGCGGCTCTGATTGCCACCTGCCACCCGCGATCGTTCCCTGCTGAGAGAGAAGGACAGTCAGCTGTTGTAAACACAGCTGACCGTTCTTCTCCCTGGAATGATCATAGAGTCCCTGTGATCCTTCTATATAGGATCACATGTCTCTATGGTCATTTCAGAAGCCACCCCCTCCCCCCCCCCACCGTTAGAATCACTCCCCTAGGCTCACATTTAACCCCTTCATTACCCACAACATTAACCCCTTCCCTGCCAGTGTCATTATTACAGTAACAGTGCATATTTTTAGCACTGATTACTGTAGTAATGTCACTGGTCCCCCCAAAAGTGTCAAAAATGTCAGTTAGGGGTCCAATCTGTCCGCTGCAATGTCGCAGTCCCGCTAAAAACCGCAGATCGCCGCCATTACTAGTAAGAAAAAAAAAATATAAAAATGACATAAATCTTTCCCGTAGTTAGTAGACGCGATACATTTTGCACAAACCGCTTTAATGCATTTATATTTGTCTCAAGATGTTGCTTTAGTGTTATGATATACACAAACCCTTACTATACCTTGAACATTTTAGTTTTCTATGTATTCTACTTTGAAATTTCTGAAAACCTTTAATAAAAATACAATTATAAAATATATATATTAGGACTGAAGGGGTTAACTCCCTTGATGATCATTTCCTCAGAACGCAGCTATATTTTTCTTCCAGCATCCTTGCTGCAATCCAAGTGCAAATACCGTATACCGCAACAAGTATATTATTAGTGTTCTAAACAATACAAATGTGTTGACACAAGCATAAATTCCTTCGTTTTGGCAGGTTGTATTGTGGATTTAAGTCCTACATTCCATACATAACGACAAAAATAAAAAGATTGTCTAAAGCTTTTGCTGCATGAGTAATTTTATTTTGCCTCTTACTGTGATTTAGAAATGCTAAAAAGTAGGACATATCTTATTTCCCCCCTTTCTATTACTACTACAAGTACTCTATGTCTCATTTCTTTCATTTTTTTTTTTTTTTTTCATAATGTCGCCACATACATATAAAATGATTTATGGTTATAAATTCATTTCTACATTCTCATTTATTATAGAGTGTCATTTTTTATCAATGTTGCACTTAATCATACCCTGTCTGCATATTAATGGTAACAAATATGATACCTGTGTTGTATGGGTAGACAAGAATAGTAGTCCTTATGATGAACGCCTGAGTGATCTGATGGCAAAACCACTTCAAAAGCCTGACTTGATGTGATTAAACAAAACAGTTGTATTCACTTTGTTCAAACCTACTCCCTGTGCTTTTCACTGTATATTTCTTTACTGTATAAGGACAGCAAAACAAAAAGAAAGAAAGAGATACGGGAAGTAAAGTTGGCCATTCATTAGCGGATTTTCTAAATAATTTTTGAGGCAACAATTGAAAAATTGTCAGTACGTTCCATGACTTGATGAATGTCACGTGGAAGCACTTCAAAATGTAATTTGCATTTAACCTTTTGATTTTTGTAATGAATGGACTTTCCCCAATGAAAACCACATACACCGTAACAAATTTTCTCAATCAAGAATAATTTTCTATCTTGCTCCTTCAAATTTCCTCATCCAAAAAAGAATGTTGATTTGACCACACTAATGATTGGAAAATCAAATGGAGGTTCTTAAAATGAGCAATTTCGAACAAAAATCGACTAATTTATGGCCAAGGGTTGAAAGAAGAAAAGAAAGTAGGAGAAAATAAAGGGAAAGGAGAATGGAATAGAGGGGGGGGGGGGAGGGAGGAAATCAGGAAGAGTGGAAAGGCAGGACCAAAGTAATGAAGAATGGAAGGAGGGAAAAAGGGAAAGTGGATGAAACGGAGGAAAAGAAGAAAATGAAGGAGGTTCTAAAAGTCACAGAAAGGTGAGAAGAAAGTAAGGGTGGGAGGGAAATAGGAAGGATGAAAGCAGTGATAGGAAGGAAGGGAAGAAGAAAATGTTGGAAGAAAGGAAGGTTTGAATGAAAGAAGAAATAAAGGAAGGGAGGAAGGGTTAAGGGAAAGAAGGAAGGAATTAGGGAAGGGAAGGCAAGGCAAGGGAAAGCAAGCAAAGGTAAGGCAAGGGAAAGGAAAGGTCCTACCTAGTACAAGAGGGAGTGAACTACTGAAAATCACAAATGACAATATTCAAATCTAGTGACTAAATAAATAAAAGCTTAAAATTAAAGGGCTTGCGTGCACCAAGTACCGATTTAAATCCTTTTTATACTATGGAGATATTTTCATTCCCGTATATCCATGGACATTAAGAAAGAACTTTGTGATTTTCACTAGTTCACTCCCTACTTTTCTTTTTCTATTCACTTATATCCCCCTGTTGGGATTATATATGAGGTAGGCTGCAGCTGGGCAGGTACACCATAGCGAGGATTTTTACACATACAAGGGAAGGGAAAGGAAAGCAAAGGCAATGGGAATGGGAAGGCATGGGAATGGGAAAGGAAAGGAAAGGAAAGGAAAGGAAAGGAAAGGAAAGGAAAGGAAAGGAAAGGAAAGGAAAGGAACAGAAAGGGAAGAGGTCAATCATGGCGTCCAAAGTTCATGCCTTGCCTATTTCCTTCTGCCCAACACACCTTATTGGCCATAAAGTACCAAGGCTATTCTCACTGACCATAGGAACAGTGGTGTATTTTGGTTTTGTGCTGCCCTAGGCAAGACTAAAATTGGGCACCCCCATTTAAATTTGTCCCACCCCTTCCTGTTTAAGATACACCCCTTCATTTGTTATTATTATTGAAGCCCTCAGTTCTGCTTGCAGGCACGCAGACTGGTGGATGGCCCCCTGACCCCCCATTTATTATTCACTGCCTCCCCATCCCCCCATGTATTAAATATACACTGACCCCCCATATATTATATATACACTGACCCCTATGTGCACTGATCCCCCCCATCACCCCATGTATTATATATACACTGACCCCCATTGTATTATATATACACATTGACCCCCATTGTATTATATATACTATGACCCTCAAATATTATATATATACTGACCTCCCATGTATGATATGGGGCTTTTTGGGGGGGGCGCCAGACAGATTTTACTCCTGACCCAGTCCACCCTTATAAGACCCAGGAGCTTTTTTTGGTGACGCCCCCCCCCCCTGGAAAGTGCCGCCCTAGGCCTGGGCCTTGTTGGCCTAGGCCAAGATACAGCGTTGCATAGGAAGGCAGCATACAAGCTAAGGTCGACATTTGCGCCATTGAGTGCCCATGTTTTTAGGATTCCTGTATATTTTGAAAATATATTGATGATATATGCAAGCATTTGAAAGTAAATATAAAAAGGAGTTGCACAACTCCTTTTTATATTTGCTTTTATCTTAACATACCAGTGTTTGGAGTTTGCTGCTTGAGTCTAATAGGGGCACGGGGTATTTTTGTTTTTTTATAGGCATTTGAAAGTGCCTGTATGAACTTAAACTGAAATAATGCTGGATACATTTGTACTTCTCTTTTCCTCTCTCACTGTAAACTAAAAACCAATTCCCTTTGACCTTATTTATGTGCTTAATTAATAAATGGATGGATGAAGTGATCTTCCACATGTTCTTCAGTAACTGCAATGTATGCAGTGCAAGCTGAAGAGCTGAGATAAATACTGTAGGACCAATAACCTCTGGAGCAGCTGATATAAGCAAACGAGAGCTTTCTCTCAAATATTCCCATCCAATGCTGAATTCTGCATAAGACACAGTTCTCTTTGAGAAACACAAACTCCACTGTTTGCACATTCTATTAAACTTTCCTGTGGCATCGTGCTCATGGGTGAGTCCTTAGCTATCAAATGAACATATGTAAGGATCAAGATCTCCATTGTATCTACTTTATTATTGCTGTTTCGGTATGCGGCTGAATTATGCATTAGTATGCAACAAAGTTTTCCTACTTTCTAATCTCCCCGCTAAAAAATTCATGCTGAGTGTTCAGTTGTACCAGCAAAATATTCTGACCCCGACGCATAAATATGCACATAAACATTACAGTATGTGGTACCAACACATTATAATTATATCAATAGCATCTGGATGACTGTAAAAATATGAATGGTTGCGAATTGCAGAGGAAAAATAGATTATGCACTGCTCTGATGGATGTCTCACCATGCAGACTGCTTGTTGTGGGAACACCTGTTGTTTATCACTCTCGGTAGACACAAATAGACGACTTTGTGTTAAAACTTTGCGTTTTTCAAAACAAATTATAAGGGTGCACTGCATTATAGTGAATTAACGTATTTTAAATCACTTTCCGTTGAGGCTGAAAAGCAATTATTTCGATTCCGTTACCTTGGAGTTGGTTTGTTTAATTAATTTTCCAATTTTCTGGATACATTTAAGAAGAGGCTCGGTACTGTCGGTTCTCAAACACGGTTACCTATGCTTGACGCGAGATGTCAGCTGGATAAAAGAGGAGAGGGATTGACTTGCACTCCTCACATTGACCATAGAAGTGGCCAAATAAGGACATTGTATGAAGGAATTTTCCATTATCAACGTGTTTATAAGATGCTAACTCAATGGTTATGTTCATCCTTACTCAACTACTTGAAGAGGGGATCTTCAAGAAAGGAAAGATGGGACTATCCGCTGCTGATCACATTCCCCTGATGAAGACAAGTGGTCCCTGTGTCATCACGCGTAGGGGAGGGGCAAGGACGGACGGAACGCCACACTGATTGATTCAGTAAGGATGTCGGCTGCCACGTAGCAGATCGGGCTGCAGTTTCTCACACACCACCACGATTCATTCCCAGATGAGAGACTGTTCAAGGCTGTTATAGAGTGGTGCTTGAGCACCTTTTAAATGTGAGTGCTTTATTTATATTTCCTCAATAAATTATGTTTAAAAGGATGTTAGCACTATTTGAGTTTTTCCTTTTCATATGATACATGTCTGATGGCTTGTGGAAGGAGCTGCTGTATGTGAAGGATCCTTATCTGGGAGTACTAAAGCAGACCCCACTAAGCACTGTCTGACTATAGCTGAATTGCATATTCGCATGTTATAAGGTGAGCGCCCACTCACTAGGGGGTGCACAGTTTGATGTGATACTCTATCACCGTGTCACCTTGGAAGCGCTGGTCACTTCATGTGACTCTATCATCCGCACTACTCAACCCTACTGGCACTTTTTGGAAGAAGTCATATTTATTTCACACTGGTTCAACAAGAACATTTTTGCACAATATGGACTTTGCACAAGTTTATTAATAGCATTTATTTAGCACTGTTGGCACCTTTAACCTCCATGGCGGTATGATTGTTTCTGATTTTAGGTGCTGAAAGAGGTACCATTATTATGCATGTAATTCTTAATGATGAGCAGCCCAAACCAACTATTTACATATGATTTTTTTTTACTGTGCGTTCTTCTTTATAACATCCCGGGTATGATAAAGTTTGAAACACAAAATCATAAATTGTAATATAATAAATAACTATAAATAAGATAAAGTACATATATATATATATATATATATATATATATATATAGTACAGTAAAACTACAGGCAAGGGCACTGGGGGGCAAACTAATGTAAATTTTCTTTTTTTAGTAATGTAATCCAATAGGATTACAATATATCAGTGTGTTTGTGTGTTTTACTATTTGAATTTGCCGCCGGTTCCATCCCCCTGTGACGTAACGCTCGCAGGAGACGGAAGTAGGGGCACTTAGCATCAGACAGAAGATCCGGCCGCCGTATGCTGCTGGAATACATCGCGGGATCCCGGGGACAAGGTAAGTAACCTCTTCCAGGATCCAGCGACTTCTCCCTGGCGGTACCCCGAGTGTGGTTCGGGGTTACCACTAATGCCACTGAAATTCCACCCCGAGCCACACTCGGGAATACCGCCAAGGAGGTTAAAGAGGTTACTATCATACTGGCTCTAGTTCGGTCAGATTTTGCACTATTGGACATTTTCTACTTATGCATTTGTGATTTATTTAGTTTCACATTTGGCACTTTGTATTCATTTTTAAACAGTATTATTTTTACAACATTTTTTTTTTTAAACCTCTTTAACACAATCTACTGTCTATGTTCAATATATGATTATTTATTCATGGTTTTATGAACAAATATATTCAATGTCTATTAATTTATGAATTGTTTTGAGACCATATATTCGGTTCACTATATTTTTGCGCAGCATTTTTGTTATATATCAACTGCTGATGGTTTGATGGTTCCCAGACTTCAGAGTAGTAATTCTGAACATGGCTTTACCACTAATTGAGTAGGGCTGCTGAGAGGTTTTTTTTATATCCTTGAAATCCTTGTAGAAAATCAGAAGATTTTGGTAGAATTTTAACATTGAGCAAAATGCATTGGAGACAATCTAAACAAAAAATGACAGCCCAGGGAAGCGCATGCCCTATTAGTGCAATAAATTGCTATTTAATTATGATTATGGAATCGTTCAGTAGAGTGGTGTGCACCCAAAGAAGGCGCTGTTAGTTACCATAGGTTTAAGGTCGCGGGCCACATTTGGCCCATGGGCCACAGGTTAAGCATGACTAATCTAAGAGCTCTGAGGAAGGGAGCTTGACTCCTGAAACGCATCAGCGGTCCTATTACAGGGACATATTCCATTCCACATATGGTGGACTCTCTATATGCGATTTTGCTCTCCATGTCTGTGAGTATGTCTTTGGCATTTTAATAAAACTTTTTAAAGGTGTCCACTGGTAATGGACTAGGTAACGCACCTCCTTTTATCTTTCATATGCCTAATCTAAGAATTCAATGCCTCTGTTGCGAAAGTTGAAGATACCGTACATTTCACAACAATGCTCATAGCTCATCCCTTTGTTAGTAAACGCAATAACTTTTGCGCAAACCAATCAAAATACGCTTATTGCGATTTTTTTTTACCAAACATGGGTAGCAGAAAACAAATTGGCCAAAAATTTTAAAAAAAAATTGGTTTTTACATCTTTTTTGGGGGGAATTTCATATAAAAAAATGTGAAAAATATTGTTATTTTCTCAAAATATACGCTCTTTTTTTGTTTATAGCGCGAAAAGTAAAAATCGCACAGGTGATCAAATACCACCAAAAGAAAGCTCTATTTGTGGGAAAAAAAGGACGTCAATTTCGTTTGGGTACGGCGTCGCACGACCGCGCAATTGTCAGTTAAAGTCGCACAGCGCCGAATCGCAAAAAGTGGCCCAGACGTAAGACAGCAAAATGCTCTAGTGGTAAAGTGGTTAAAAAATAATCCTGTTGTTGACCCTCCTGAAGTCTCCTAGGATGTATGACATACCGTATATACTCGAGTATAAGCCAACTTTTTCAGCACGTTTTTTATGCTGAAAAAGCCCCCCTCGGCTTATACTCGAGTGAGGGTCCCACTTACCTGTTCTCCAGTGCAGTGTACATGCGCCGCTGCCATTTGGGAAAGCCCGTATATGTTTGGCTATTCCCGGGCAGGTGGCGCATGCATGGTGACGTGTTGGCGCCGGGGTGTGAAAATTTTTAAATGTAAGGAGCCTCACGGAAAGGTAAGTGAGACTCTTCTGTACCATGTCCGCAGCACTGCATCTCCTGTACCATGCCTGTACCATCTCCTGTACCATGTCTGTACCATCTCCTGTACCATGCCTGTACCATATCCTGTACCATCTCTTGTACCATGCCTGTACCATCTCATGTACCATGCCTGTACCATCTCCTGTACCATCTCTGTACCATCTCCTGTACCATGCCTGTACCATATCCTGTACCATCTCCTGTACCATGCCTGTACCATCTCCTGTACCATCTCCTGTACCATGTCTGTACCATCTCCTGTACCATGCCTGTACCATCTCCTGTACCATGTCTGTACCATCTCCTGTACCATGCCTGTACCATATCCTGTACCATCTCTTGTACCATGCCTGTACCATCTCATGTACCATGCCTGTACTATCTCCTGTACCATCTGCTGTACCAGGCCTGTATTATCTCCTGTACCATGCCCGCAGCCCTGCATCTCTTGTACCATGTCTACAGCACCTGCATCTCCTGTACCATGTCTGCAGCCCCTGCACCAAACCCGCAGCCCCTGTTTTGTGTCTCGTGGTGGTCCAGTTGGGTTCAGTAGCTGCTGCATTTCCCACCCTAGGCTTATACTCGAGTCAATAAGTTTTTCAATTTTTTGTGGTAAAATTAGGTGCCTCGGCTTATATTTGGTTTGGCTTATACTCGAGTATATATGGTAATTTGCCTAGGCAAGAACCTAAGAAACCAGGAAGTAACTAATGAAATGTAAAAAAAAAAAAAAAAACGTTTAAAACAAATAAATATAATATACTTTCCTATCTATTTACTAATACCAGCAGCATGAGGATTACAAAAAATCAATGTTGATTGGGAGAGTGAAGTTCTACTTTAACACACACAGTAAATCTTTCAGGCTGCATTCACATGTCAGCTTATAATCGCGGGCAGAACCGCCGCGGTTCCGCCCGCGATTCGGAGATTTATTGCAAATCGCGGGACGCCTAGCGTTGCCCGTTGATTTGCAATAGCCCCCCAAACGCCGAGCGTTGTTGCCGCGATTTACGCCCGCCGAATCGCGGCAACATCGCGCAAACAAAATCGCGGGACGCAATACGCTCCAAAAAAGTACAAGAGCTTCTTTGGAGCGTATTGCGTCCCGCGATTTTGTTTGCGCGATGTTGCCGCGATTCGGCGGGCGTAAATCGCGGCAACATCGCTCGGCGTTTGGGGGGCTATTGCAAATCAACGGGCAACGCTAGGCGTCCCGCGATTTGCAATACATTTCCGAATCGCGGGCGGAACCGCGGCGGTTCTGCCCGCGATTATAAGCTGACATGTGAATGCAGCCTCAGGGCACTGCTTAAGCCTAATTAACATTTCCGGATGTTTCTTACTAACTTTTGCAGATGTCTCTTATATTCCTAAATTTTTCTTTAAGAATCAACAATGTCATACCTCAGTACATACCTGTATAATTATATTTCTTTATATTATTTATTATTGATATGATATTATTATCATACAGACTTTTTTTTTTCTTGAACTGTATTGTGTAATGCATCACAAAGAAATATTCTTAAATATTTAGCTCAGATTTCCTACTATAAGATTAATGAGAAGGTTCTGGTGTCCCTGTCCAGATGACCCCAAAGGGTCCCACAGCTAGGGCAGAAGGTTTCTAAATGTTCTTTATCCTTGGAAAAAAGACAAAACCAATGTTTGTGTATGACTTTAATATCGTTTAATTATCCTGGTTGTTCTGTCCTCCAGGAACACTGGGGTGAATAATGTAAACTATTCTTTTCTCAATGACATGTGCTTTTTTATTTTTTGTATATAACAGAAGAAATGGATCATTGTTAATCAATGTTATTAAAAAAAAGGTCAATAGTTCCGCTTAACTATGATCTCTCAAAAATATATTGATTCTAAATATAGAGAGCTATGATTACATCATGATGAAAGCTGTAGTGATCCACCACCAGGCTCTGAGTAATAATCACCAATGAAAAAACAAGGCAAGTAATTCCAGCATATATCATATAGCTACAGGCAAAGATCAGAGGTTATTGACTCATAAGGCACAATAACGATAAGCAAATGAACAAACTGTGTTTGTTTTTCTGGCTACAGAAAATTAAAAAAAGAACAAAAGTTCAATGTCCCGTTTGACTCTTTTCTTTTTTTAGGTCTCTATGCATTCTTCTCTTTTTATATAAGTCAACTCTGATCTGAAACTGTATGTTTCCCTCTAATTCATATTGTAAGGGGTTGGCTCGGTAGCGGGTGTGGGTGACCCCCTGGCTGTGTTCGCTACACAGAGAGACAGCCAAGGAGTGGTTGAAAACAACGGTCTATGGTTTATTCTTCCAATTTGCTGGAAACAAGTGCAAGCATCCAAACAGCATAAATCAAACAAAACATAAAATAAACCAGGCATCATTAAATGGCGGACCGGGGTCCGGATCCGGACCCAGTTAATGTCTCATCCGGACCCCTGCGGTCCCACCCTTTAGAGCCGTTCTTCCCACAGCCATCACCACTGCCAGTCTCACAGAGCCAACAGCTGGAGGCAGGACAGCTATAGACAGAGGACTGGGGCTATCCAAGTTAACAAGCAGGTGATTGGTTGCGAGGATACAGGGCGGTCATCGCACAAACATGCGATTCGGACCTCTGCTGGAAGAATATTTTATTGACTGGACCTTTGTAAATTTTAATTCAATACCCCTGAAATAAACCCTGGCCACTTGGGGCGTCTACCTTCACAACACAGGAACCTACCTATGGTGTCTGTCACAACCTACTGCTGGGCAGACACTGCTGGTAATACAGCAGAAAACCAATAGTCTATTTGTTTTTCTTTTCATACAGAAAAAGTCAACACCACCTCACCTTCAGAAGTCTTTCTCAGCTCACTGCTCTCCTTAACGCACAAAGCCTCAGGATGCAGCAATCAGTAGTCATCCTCTCGATAACTTATAGAGGCCTTAATTGCCTCATTCTGAATAGCTGAAGCTTTCCAACGTCCTTAAACCTTTCTGGCTATCTCCGCAGCCAACACCTGATAGTAATTGGTGAATTGTCTAAACAAGGCAGAAATGTATCTCCCTTCTGTAACAACACCCACAGATTTACCTGACTTCCTGTCACAATATGCTATAGCATTATTTATTATTTTTATTTTTTATTATTTTTAATGCATTGGGACATTAGGGTGCCATTCAAAATGCATGCATGGTGTGCACCCTGCACTGCGGGACTATGTCAGACAGTGGGAGCCTTTGTCGAGACTGGAGATTTTTTTTTTTTTTGTCGGGTTGGCGGTGATGATTGACGATGGATCTACGAGAGACATTTTTCTTATTTTTGACTTCTAGTTAGGACTTGTCAAAAACTTGTGTTGAGTTTCTATTTACTTTTGACATGTTTTAGGTGAATCATGGGTATGGGGTGGGATCTGGGGGGAGCTCCTTAACAACCAGCTATTGGGAGGGGGGGGCAACACTATATTTGCGCAGTAGAGTATGTGATACCGCCAGAACAAATTAAACCCCAGTGATAAATTTTGCCTCTTTTTTTACTTTATTTTCCTTTTGTGAATTGGACTTAACAGCTTACTGCATGTTTTTTTTTTTGCAATGTTTTGCTACTTACTTATCATTTTGCATTAACCACTTCTGGACCGGAAGATTTTTCTCCTTAATGACCAGGCCTATTTTGCGATTTTGCACTGCGTTGCTTTAACGGACAATTGCGTGGTTGTGCGATGCTGTACTTAAAAAAAAATTGATGTATTTTTTTTTCCCACAAATAGAGCTTTCTTTTGGTGGCATTTGATCAATTTTTATTTTTTACGCTATAAACAAAGAAAAAACAAAAAGAGCAACAATTCTGAAAAAAAACAAAAAAAACAATATTTTTCACATTCTGCTATATAACATTCTCAAAAAAAAGAAATAAAAAATCAAAATTTCTTAACATTTTAGGTCAATTTGTTTTCTGCTACATATTTTTGGTAAAAAAAATCCCAATAAACGTATTTTGATTGGTTTGCGCAAAATGTATCGCGTCTACTAACTACGGGAAAGATTTATGTCATTTTTATTGCTTTTTTGATTTTTTTTTACTAGTAATGGCAGCGATCAGCGATTTTTAGCGGGACTGCAACATTGCAGCGGACAGATCAGACCCATAACTGACATTTTTGACACTTTTGGGGGGACCAGTGACATTACTACAGTAATCAGTGCTGAAAATATGCACTGTTACTGTAATAATGACACTGGCAGGGAAGGGGTTAATGTTGTGGGTAATGAAGAGGTTAAATGTGAGCATAGGGGAGTGATTATAACTATGGGGGGGCGTGGCTTCTGAAATGACCATAGAGACCTTTAACATTTTAGGCCAATTTGTTTTCTGCTACATATTTTTGGTAAAATAAATCGCAATAAGTGTATTTTGATTGGTTTGCGCAAAAGTTATTGCGTCTACTAACTACGGGAAAGATTTATGTAATTTTTATTGTTTTTTTTTTTTACTAGTAATGGTGGCGATCTGTGATTTTTAGTGGGACTGCAACAGATCGGACCCCGGACTGACATTTTTGGGGGGGACCAGTAATTAGTGCTAAAAATATGCACTGTTACTATAATAATGACACTGGCAGGAAAGAGGCTAACATTGTGGGTGATCAAGGGGTTAAATGTGAGCCTAGGGGAGTGATTCTAACTGTGGGGGGTGTGGCTTCTGAAATGATCATAGAGACCTGTGATCCTATATAGAGGGATAACAGGGGCTTTGTGATAATTCCAGGAAGAACGGTCAGCTGTGTTTTCTCTCTTAGCGGGGAACGATCGCGGGTGTCAGGCAATCGGATCCACCTGCCCGCTGCATCGGCTTCCTTGCCGCCGCCGCCGCGTGCTCGCCCCCTAGCTGCCTGCTTGCGACCAACGTAGGCCTAAGTTGATTTGTGCAGCAGAGCCACATTGCCACAATAAATAGGTGGCGGCCGGTCGGGGACTGGTTAAATGACCAGACTATCGAGGTTGAGCAACCCTCCCCACCCCCCCCCACACACACCTGTACTCAATCAGTGTCCACCATCAAGTGGATATAGGAGGAGTCCCCTGTAGTGCATTTGCACAGCTTTCCCAGCAAGGAGTATTATCTCCAAGGGTTAGAAAGGCTGGATTCATCTCTTTTTCATGGATAGTGTAGGACCCACTGATAATGGGGTACTTTGACGCAGTAGTGGGCTTGAGCACGATATGGCCATATGGTGGGACTAAATCCCCATTTTTATTTATGGATTGTCTTCAGATTTGGTAGTAATTTATTTTGCATTTGCGCGCTATTCTTTTTTAAAATACCAAATAAGCATTATTTGCTTTGTGAATTGGACAATTTTTTTACTGGTAATCTTTAGAGAATTAACCCCACAGAGTGCAGTTTGGCCCCGTCCCCTGGCTCTCTCCTAACTGGCTGTGATTGACATAAGCAGGAGCCATTGGCCAATAAGGAAAGAGAGAGCTGAGAAAGCCTCTGCTCTCCTGCACATTGTTGGCTCGAGATCGGGCTCAGGTAAGTATTTAGGGGGGCTGGGGGGAGCTGCTTGCAGAAGGTTTTTTTTTTGTTTACCTTAATGCATAGAATGCCTTTAGAACCACTTTAGCCACTTAAGGACCGCCCGCAGCAGTTATACTGGTTCATTCTAATCAGTTGGCACACTCTCAGTGTTCTAATCAGAAAAGTTGCAGTGTCTGTATCCCTTTAGAAGTATTTAACTCTTAGGGAGTATCTCATCAAAACTGAAATTTATATTGCAGAGGATGCCTAAAACCTGATTTTCATTTGGTAAACTAGCCAATTACACAAGCAGGAAATTACATTTCTTTGGTTGTTCTGTACACCAACAGTGTACAGAAAACCTCCATGTAGCCATATTTATTTGAATTTGGCAGAAAATTTCAAAAGCTGCAGATTGAAAAGGAAAGGCAATTTTAGCTAAATGATATTACAATATGACTTGTGTAGCAATTGTATATGCTATATTATTATTTAGTTGCTTTACTTTTTTTCCATGAAAGTGGAGTTATCCTTTCATTTTAACCTCTTGCCGACCACCTGCCGCAGATATACTGTGGCAAGGTGGCTCGGCTGCACGAATCACAATACCGATACGTCGCTCCTTGTAACAAGCGTGGGGGCGTGCGTGCACAGCGATTCACCAGAGGGGAAACTGATCTGTGGGGCCGGGGGCCGCGATTGCCACCGGGGACTTGCGATCACTCCCGGGAGACAGAACAGCGGTCTGCCGTTATAAGCACGGCAGACCGTTGTTCTGTCAGCGATCAACACAGGGCTCCTGTGTTCCTCATATTTAGGAACACAGGTCAATGTGTTGATTCTATAGGCCCATCCCCCTCACACTTAGAAAACACCCGTCAGGGACACATTTATCCCTTTGATTGCCCCTGGTGTTAATCCCTTCCCTGCCAGTGTCATTAGTACAGTGACAGTGCACATTTTTAGCATGGATTACTGTAGTAATGTCACTGGTCCCCCCAAAAGTGTCAAAAATGTCAGTTAGGTGTCTGATCTGTCCGCCGCAATATCGCAGTCGCGCTAAAAATCACTAAATGCCGCCATTACTAGCAGGGCCGCTGATGGGGGGGACCACCAGCCTTCTTGTAGGGGGCCCAAACACACAGGGGGGCCACACAGAGAGGGGGATTAGTGATGGATAACAAATACAGAAATCTTCCTCAAGCACCTGAATCTGATCTGTCCCTCTACCTGCTATCAGCTTTTATCTGTTGAGAAATAGACAGTTGTCCCTCACTCTTGTGTGGCCCCCCTCCCAGCACTTATCTCTGCTCAGGAGTTTATTTGTAAATTGTAACTTTGTTTCTCTCCCTCTGTCTCTCTGATCACTGAGCTCCAACTGCCCAGCCTGTATATTTTTCTCATCTCATCTTCTTTTTTATTTAACATAGTTTTTTTTTTTTTTAGATTTAGCAGGAATTATGCGAGTTATTTTATATTTGTGTCTGCTAATAGTGATTTTGTTGTAATTTTAGCTAAATATATCTTTAGTATTTTCTTGGGGGGGCCCTGCCAGGTAGTCTGTACGGAGCCCCGCGATTTCTAACAGCAGCCCTGATTACTAGTAAGAAAAATAAAATAAATAAAAATGACATACATCTTTCCCTAGTTTGTAGACACGATAACTATTGCGCAAACCAATCAATATACACTTATTGGGATTTTTTTTACCAAAAATATGTGGCAGAAGACAATTTGGCTTAACCACTTCAATACAGGGCACTTTCACCCCCTTCCTGCCCAGGCCAATTTTCAGCTTTTAGCGCTGTTGCATTTTGAATGACAATTGCGCGGTCATGCAACACTGTACCTAAACCAAATTTATGTAATTTTCCCCCACAAATAGAGCTTTCTTTTGGTGGTATTTGATCACCGCAAGGTTTTTTCTTTTTTGCTAAACAAATAAAAAAAAAGCCCGAAAAGTTTGAAAAAAAAAAAGTTTTTTTGTTTATGTTATACAATTTTGTAAATAAAGACGTTTTTGCCTGCACTGATGAGCACTGATGAGACTGCACTGACAGCCACTGATGAGGAGGCACTGATGGGGTGGCACTGATGGGGTGGCACTGATGGGTGGAACTGATAGGCGGCACTGATATGCGGCACTGATAGGCGGCACTGATAGGCGGCACTGATAGGTAGCACTGATATGCAGCATTGGTGGGCACTGATAGGCGGCACTGCTGGGCACTGATAGGCGGCATTGATGGGCACTGATAGGTGGCACTGACGGGCGGCACTGATGGGCACTGATAGGTGGCACTGGTGGGCAATAATGGGCACTGGTGGGCGGCACTGATAGATGCCAATGATGGGCACTGGTGGGCAGCACTAATGGGGAGGGCACTGGCGGGCAGCACTGATGGGGAGGGCAATGGCGGGCTCCCTGAGCCCTGATTGCCATCCCTGGTGGCCTTAGTGGGCATCCCTGGGGTCATGGGTGGGCATCCCTGGTAGTTCTAGTGGCATCCCCCCCCCCCCGAGGGTCTGCACTGGTAATCAATGATCTGATTACCAGTGCCGACCCACCCCCCCTGTCAGAGGTCAGAGGAGCCGCCGATTGGCGCTCCTTTACTCTTGCCTGTCAGGCACGTACTGAGGAAAGCCGATCAACGTCTTTTCCTGTTTACTATGTGACCAGCCATGATTGGACACGTCAGTAGGCTCTTTACCAAGATCGGAGATGCAGGGAGTCAGTGTGTAATGGCGGCGATCTGTGATTTTTTTGCGGGACTGCGACATTGTGACAGACAGATCAGACCTCTAACTGACATTTTTGACACTTTTGGTGGGACCAGTGACATTACTACAGTAATCAGTGCTAAAAATATGCCCTGTTACTGTAATAATGACACTGGCAAGGAAGGGGTTAACAGTGTGGGTGATCAAGGGATTAAATGTGAGCCTAGGGGAGTGATTCTAACTGGGGGGGGGGGGGCGTGGCTTGTGAAATGACCATAGAGACCTGTGATCCTATATAGAAGGATCACATGAGCTCTGTGGTCATTCCAGGGAGAAGAACGGTCAGCTGTGTTTACAACAGCTAACCATTCTTCTCTCTTAGCGGGGAGCGATCGTGGGTGTCAGGCGGCAATCGGAGCCCGCTGCATCGGCTTTCCTGCTGACGAGTGGGGGTGGGAGCGCGCACCGTGTGCTCGCCCCCTTGCCTCCTGCTTGCAAATGCTGTACAGTTACGGCGGTTTGCGTAGGAGCCGCTGCCTGCCACAGTATATCTGCGGCTGGCGGTCGTAAAGAGGTTAACAAAAGTACGTGGTACAACAGGCATATATCAGGAATATGAAATGTTGGGGTAATATATTCTTAAGGGACCATTTTTTGTGTTGTAAACCAATAGAACATCTATAATCTTGATTTTTTTAAAAAAAAATATTTTGACTGTCATATTATTCATACCAATCTTGTTTATTCCTTTTCCTGTGAAAACTGGCAAAGGCTATAAAGAAAGATACATTTTTCTGTTCTTTAAATTAGTTTCGCAGGGTTGATTCATAAGATATAATTATATGTACTATTATTGACAATTAGTTTTCTCTGGAAGAGTGTCACACATCATTTGTTACAAATGAAAAATACAACATTTGTGAAAAGATGATGTTTTCTGGTAATTATTGAGCAAATCATCCAAGAAGTATCCAAGATGACATACTTAAGGGTGTTTACAAGGCTTGTCTAGTCCCCGTTAGTAGGGCAGAGCAGAGGAGAAAGGATGTAATAGTTCACTATTAATTGTGCCATCCGCTAAATAAGTGCCAAAAAGCTTGGCAAAGATATGCCAAATATTCAGAGTATGAGATGTTTATGAAGTGCACACAGGCGGAACACATGAACACGACAGAAAATCATTTAAAACGAAAATTCTAGGGAAAGCCAATAATTCAACAACGAGGATAAAAAATGAATTGTTTATGTATTTTTTTTATGTATTTTGTATTTAGAATAAAAAAGTCACCTTTTAGGAAACAGGTAGTAAAGTATTTTTCAGACTAAGGCAAGCCATAGATGATTTGATTTTCTTTCCTTCGACTAAAAATCGCTGAATTATCCCATCAAAACACCCAATATTGATTGGGGAATCCCTACCGCAGCCCTATTGTGTTCTACCGGCTAGCACCTATTGCTGCTGGCAGTGATCCCATGTAAAAAATCTGATACGCTGGTTATTCCCAAGTCAATCAATGGGTACAACCAGTCTGTCCATAGATGGATCAAGTCCCTGCTGAACCGGCCAAGATTCCATCCATCAATGGCTGATTTAAAAACATCTTCTATAGGTACTAGACAGCCTACTAGAAATTGAAAGCAAAGAGGTTGATTTACTAAAACTGGAGAGGGCAAAATCGGGTGCAGGTTTACATGTTAGCCATTCAGCTTCTAACTTCAGCTTGTTCAATTAGGCCAGGGGTGTCCAAACTAGGAATCTGGAACAAATTGGAACAAGGATGGGGTGTCTATGGGGACTTTTAGGGTACCGTCTTACGACAAATGTTTATAATATTATACTAGTACAAAAAATTATATTAAAAACATTCCTTTAATAACATAACAAAATACATACAGTGACAAGGGGACACATCATACAAAGATCAAAAATGGACATTCATATATGCATAGCCTCATCTCTTTGAAGGTGGAGCCACCGAGAAGTACCGCTGGGCCAGAAAAATCCGGTACCAAATGGGTAATTCACTAGGTGTACCACAACCCACTACCCTACATGTTTCACGGTACAAACCGCTTCTTCAGGGGTATAGGGGTACAAACAGTTGGTCAGGAGGATGGCTGCAGAACAATTAAATAAGAATTAGTTCCAGAGACAGTATACAACAAAAAATACATCATATATGTTCTGTATGGCATCTTAATGGCATATATGGGGTACGGATAATCCAAATACCCCATAATAAAACCATTATGCCCCTTACATAATAAGTAACATGAGCAGTATAAATAGAAATCACAATAAACCGTGTAGATATAGGGACCAAAAACCAGCATGAGTAATCCCACCTGAAAGGCTGCTATTCGGCAGAAAGAGCGGGTAGGCGTGCCCAGGACAAACCAGGTCCCCCCGGCGGACATGGATGGCCTGTAGTCACCCCAGAAGGCAAATGTGTGGGATCCAAATAATCTAGGGGTAAGATTAGATTATTTGGATCCCACACATTTGCCTTCTCTGGGGTGACTACGGCCGATACTGATATGCGATGACCAAAATAAATGAAATACAATGAAAAAATGATATTGGTCGATCCCTAGTCCAAACTACGGCCTTCCAACTGTCATGGAACTACACGTCCCATGAGGCATTGTAAATCTCTGACATTCACAGATATAACTAGGCATGATGGGAATTGAAATTTCTGAACAGCTGGTGGGCTATAGTTTGGACACCCCTGATAGGCTTTTACAAAAAAAAACTAGAAGCCAATAGGGTTTAATGCGCAGCTGCATCGCATTTTGCAATTTCCAGTTTTAGTAGATCTCCCCCAATGTCATTCCATCCAGCAGTATCTTCATACCATCAGTAAGTATAACTAATAATACATTTGTAAATTGTACTGTTTCTATGACTGAAGAAAAAAAACACAAGTTAGCATAACCGGAGGTCATGCATGTTTAGAGGATTTTTATCCTGTAGCTCTGTTTTCAATAAAACTCTTCTTTGAAATGTACTATACCAGTGATGGCGAACCTTGGCACCCCAGATGTTTAAGAACTACATTTCCCATGATCCTCAACTACATTGCAGGGTGCATGAGCATCATGGTAAATGTAGTTCCAAAACATCTGGGGTGCCAAGGTTTGCCATCACTGTACTATACCATACTATTTTATACGTATTCGGTCTGACCAGACTTCTGTGGTTGAGCATCCCACCCCCCACACACACCTGTACTCTATCAGAGTCCACCAATCATTAGATACAGGAGGAGTCCTTTGTAGTGCATTTAGCACATCCATACCAGCAAGGAGTGTTGTCTCCAAGGGTTGGAGAGGCTGGATTCACCCCTTTTCTATGGATAGTGTAGGACCCACTGATAATGGGGTACTTTGACGCAGTGGTGGGCTTGAGCACGATATGGCCATATGGTGGGACTAAACCCCCATTTTTATTTATGGATTGTTTCCATATTTAATAGTCATTTCTTTATATGTGTGTAGGTGTGCTGGGATGCCATTCATTTTTATTGGCACTCCTATGCACTAAGGCAATGCAACTGCATTGCAGCACACAATCGCTTTGTGTTGTATTCCTGAAAAATGGTCAGGAATGGTTATATTTGCGACAAGGTGCATTGTTAAAATGAATGGACTGCCTTAATGAAAGGCATGCTAAGGCCCACATAATACCTAATAATGCCTTTAGTGACTACCTAGGTGGAGGTGGGGAAACCATAATCATCCTGTAAAGGAAGACATTTTGTACATATCCTTCAAGTGGGTGGTTTGTAAAATCTTTACTCTGTGTAAGAGCTCCTACTGTTATCGGACATGTCCTCATGTATCTGATAGTTTACTCCCCTGTCAGGGTGATCATGTCAGATTTGGGCGCTTAAGCATGTGCATGTATCTATTTCTGTGCAAAGATTTCCGTCCAGATAGATCTAACTGCACACTCCTGCACACACATTCTCAAGGGAACATCATTGTGAATGTCAACATCTGATGAAACGCGTAGGGTCTTGGCCTGAACACGGTGATGTCATCACACACGGCAGCTCTGCCAGTCGATGCTATGCTATTGCTGGTTTGCTGGAATGATTAGCAAAGTGTGTAGCCATAAAAAATGTGAGTGTTTCTAATATAATTGGAAAAAAATAGTTTTAATAGTATAACACTATTACAATACCTTTTTACATTTACACACGGGTACTGCTGAGTGTGGGCTGTATATTACCTGAAGAGTCTGTATGAGAACCAAAGCAGTATATATACCTACCATGACCAATCTTTAGAGATTTTCCTTAAGGTCAGGTTCCTTGAATTCACATGTGATGCTTATTTCAGTATACACTAGTTTTAACAAACTCCCTTGTTATCGTTGCCTGTGGGATTGGACTTTCACTTTATGTGGACTTTACTTTGATTTTTATTTTACTTTTTATTACCATATTTATTTTTAGAGTTTTCTGATATTTTCTTACCTTCATTATTGTTTATATTTAATCACTGTTACATACACTATATTACCAAAAATATTGGGACACTTGCTTTTACACGCACATGAACTAATGGCATCCCAGTCTTAGTCTGTAGCGTACAATATTGAATTGACCCACCCTTTAAAGCTATAACAGCTTCAGCTCTTCTGGGAAGGGTGTCCACAAGGTTTAGGAGTGTGTCTATGGGAATGTTTGACCATTCTTCCAGAAGCACAAAGGTGTTCTATCGGGTAAAGGTCAGGACTCTGTGCAGGCCAGGAAAGTTCCTCCACCCCAAACTCGCTTATCTAAGTCTTTATGGACCTTGCTTTGTGTACTGGTTCACAGTCATGTTGGCACAGGAAGAGGCCATCCCTAAACTGTTCCCACAAAGTTAGGAGCATAAAATTGTCGAAAATGTCTTTGTTATGCTGATGCCTTAAAGCGGTTGTATACTGAAAAAAAAAAAAACCCTGCAAGACAAAAGGCATAATGAGCTAGTATGCATCGCATACTAGCTCCTTATGAAATACTTACCTTAAAATGAAGCCCCGACATGGACCCCCGGACACTGCTGTGGGAGCTGACATGCTCCCTCGGCGTCTCCTCTGGGTTCGGCGGCTCCGGCACTGTGAGTGGCCAGAGCCGCGATGGCGTCACTCCCGCGCATGCGCACAGGAGTCATTTTCCGGCAAGTACCCGGCATGGAACTCTGAAGGTCCGCCGGACCTTCAGAGCGCATGCGCTGCTAGTGTCAGCGACTGCATGCAGGTCAAATATCTCCTAAACCGTGCAGGTTTAGGAGATATTAATTGTACCTACAGGTAAGCCTTATTATAGGCTTACCTGTAGGTAAAAGTCACAAAAATGAGTATACTACCGCTTTAAGCGTTCCCTTAATTGGAACTAAGGGATCAAACCCAACCCTTCATAAACAACCCCACACCGTAATCCCCCCTCCACCAAATGATTTGGACCAGTGCAAAAAGCAAGGTCCATAAAGACATGGATGAAGAAGTTTGAGGTGGAGGAAGTTGACTGGCCTAGACAGAGTCCTGACCTTAACCCAATAGAACACCTTTGGGATGAATTAGAGCGGAGATTGCGAGCCCGGCCTTCTCGTCCTTGTAGACAGCTTTCTAAGAAGAGTTGAAGCTGTTATCTGCAAAGGGTGGGCCAACTCAATATTGGACGCTACGGACTAAGATTGGGATGCCAATAAAGTTCATGTGTGTAAAGGCAGGCGTCCTAATACTTTTGGTAATATAGTGTACATTTGTGTTGGTATTGTCAATAATTCCACAAATTTGCCGAATTAATCATTGTCTATTTAGGGATTTAGCGCTACTTTAAAATCTTGCCTAGGCTCAGTACTGAATGGTCTTCCAGTTGTACTTTGTACCTTTGTGATCTGAGATTCTGAATTTTAAGGGTCTTGGCCAGGCATTATCTACATTTACCCCTAAACCTTCCTCTTCAACTTGGAGCATGTCCCAGCAATATTTCTCATTTCTTTTACTTTGTTCCTGTAGCAAAAACAGCTTTTGCTGCTCACTGTGCGATCGTCATCAACCTTGTAAAATCCTTTCAAGACCCACTACTGGGAACTTAGTTCCTGTTGAAGTAGGCCTGCCACAAGCCCTTCACCCATTGTGCCCTGTTGTGCCCCATTGTGCATGGACATGCTCTTGAGTGTTCAATTGGTTCCAACGATTCCATTTTTTTTTTAATTTAAATAACAAACGTGGCACAACCTGCTCTGTGCAATGATTTTGTATGGAGGGGTCGTGATCCTCCCCCTTGCTGAGTGCCCCTAGAGCAAGTTGCTTGCTCTGGGGGCACTTGTGAGTGCTCGCACTCAAGCTGCCTCTGTGTGTCTATGGCACACACAGAGTGTAACTCAGTCCCAGCCCCCCAACCCCCCCCCCCCACTCCCTCCTCATTGCTGCAATTGTCTCAGCAAATCAGGAGGGAGAGACCTGGGAGAGATCCGGGAGAGATGCTGCTCAGGTTAGTATTAGGAGGGGCTGAGGGAGGAGATGTACACTGAAGGTTTTTTACCTTGCATAGAATGAATGAAGGTAAAAAACCTTCACCCTTTACAACCACTTTAAAGAATCAGTATTGCTTTTAAGGCATAGCCCTCTTCATTTTTGTATGCGTTTGGAATTCTGTGAAGGATAGCTGTGGGTGTTTTATTAATCTATGATATTTTAAGACAAAATCAGTAATTGCTTTTTGTTGCCATACCACCCCTGTGGGCATTTTTGACCAGGTGGTTGTATTAATCCGATTAAATATTGTGGGATTCTTTCTGCCTGTTCTGATGTGCGGTGGAATGGCTGATTGATGTGATCCATGTGCAAAACTCAGCCACCACGGCATGCATTCTACAGACCAGAAGTGACATCACTGGCTGTCCCGCTCAACGCGTTTTGCCAACCAATCAGGCATCTTCAGGAGCAGCTTCCTTTGCTTACCCTAGGCTTACACTATGTGGTGCAGAGAACTGCATGTGATTTCAAACTAAAATTACACCGCATTCCTCTTCAAATCACAGTCAGCAGTTTTCAGCAGTTTTCAGCAGTGCAAATTTATCAATTGTTCAGTATGGCTCAAACCGCACTGAATTCACACCAAAAATGTGCAGGACCCTTTTTTGTTCACACAGAATCGGATCGCATGGTGTTCACACCCATGCGATACAATTCTAAAAATCGCCCTGGGTTTTGCAAACCGATTTCAGGGTGTCCTTGACTTAACTTACACACCCGCATCAGTTCGCATGAATGGGGTGCAATTTGCATGCGGTGCGGAATACGCACAGTACTCGCTGCAAAGTACTCACTGCATTCGTGTGAACCAGGGCTTAGAGGTGCATATGTGTTCCTTAACACCTGGTATTAAATGCTTCAGACAGTTCCAATAAATGAGAGACAATTTTGAAAAAAAAAAAAAAAAACAATACTTTTTACTTTCTGCTAAAAAAAGTATCCAATAAAAAAAAATGTAAAAAATCTAATTTCTTCATCAATTTAGGCCAATATGTATTCTGCTACATATTTTAGGTAAAAAAAAAAAAAAAAAACCCAATAAGTGTATATTGTTTGCGCAAAAGTTATCATGTCTACAAACGATGGAATATTTTCATGGAATTTTTATATATATTTATATATATATATATATATATATATATATATATACTAGTAATTGCAGTGACCAGTGACTTATAGCAGGACTGTGACATTACGGCGGACAAATTAGACGCATAAATTACACTTTTGACACATTTTGGGGACCAGTGACACCAATACAGTGATCAGTGCAAAGGGTTAAATGTGTTCCCTGGGAGTGCTTGCTAACTGTGGGGGGGTTGCTGTGACTGGGGGAATACATAGATCCATGTTCCTGCTCAGCATAAACACAAGATCTTCATCTTCTCTCCTGTCGGAATGGGGATCTGCCAGACCGCCATTCTGCTCCTCTTGGGAATGGTCGGGGTGGGAATGGCCGGCGGACATTGGGTCCACCTGACCTGCTGATCCCCCTCTATCCAATCAGCGTGCGATTGGGTCTCCGGCGGGGCAGGTGCGCCCCCTAGAGACTATTGCACAAAATCACATACAGGTACGTGATTTCACGCAATAGAGCCACTTTGTCGCAGTAAATGTATGTTAAGCGGTCGGCAAACGGTTAAAAAAAATACCTTTTGTTTCTTTTGAACACATTTTTAACCCTTTGTTTATCCCAAACAGTAGGTACAAAATTCACAAGTTGATCCTGCCAGAAAATGATAGATGTCCTTTCTCCTCTGTATTCTACAAGGTTATCTTAAACTCTGTTATCATCTCTGAACTCTTCCCCCTATCCTATGGTATAGAGAAAAGGAGAGGCTGGTGCTCTGTAGCCCTCCTAACATACTTCTTGACCTAGGGGGACAACACTGTTCTTTCTTGAATATATTTTGGTCACTGTAGTACAGTAACCGGGAAAATAAAGAGAAATAATCCTAAAAAAATCTAACAAATTGGTAATCTGCAGTATATTACATTTTTGTTCTTGGGTTTAGATACAACTTAACCTCCCTGGCGGTATGATTCTGTCAGGAATTCTGTACCAAAAGCGGTACAATTCTTTTCATGGAAATTTGGCGTTATGTGTGTATATAGGTGTGTATATATATATATATATATATATGTGTGTGTGTGCATATATATATATATATATATATATATATATACATATATACACATATATACATATATATATATATATATATATATATATATATATATATATAAAATGTGTAATGTGTTTGTGTTTTGTGCAACTTTTTTTTTTGAATTTCCCTCCCTAGTTCCGCTCCCATGCAGCATTGCTGCTGCAGGGAACGGAACTAGGAAGTGATCAGACCGACGGAGAGCGGCGGGGATCTCGGCTGGCGGTCACAGCAATGAGAGATCATCGCTGGATCGCCAGGAGAAGGTAAGAGAACACCGCTGCGCTCTCTGCACATCTACCCCGAGCGTGACTCGGGGTTACCGATCCTGGTATGAAAAATCCACCCCAAGTCAAGCTCGGGGTTACCGCCAGGGAGGTTAAAGGAGAAGTACAGCCAAAGCTCGTTTAGCTGTACTTCTCCTGTGGATCACAGGAGTGCAAATTGTTCTGCACTCCTGTGACCCGTTTTCAGCAGACAGTGGGTTGAAGTCTGCTATCTGTTGACATCACAGAAATGGTCCGGGCTCAGGAAAGATCACGACCATATGGTTGGGATCCTCCTACATGCCTGGACCAGCACCCGGCTCAGCCTCTCAGCAAGCTGCTGAGAACCTGAGCTGGTCACTCCTGCCCTCTCCACACTCAGCACATTTTTTTTTCACACAAATAGAGCTTTATTTTGGTGATATTTAATCACCGCTGGGTTTTTTATTGCTTACTAAAAAAGAAAAAAAAAGACAGAAAATGTTGAAAAAAAAATTTTTTCTTATTTTCTGTCAGTAAATTTTGAAAATAAGTAATTTTTCTCCTTCACTGATGTGCACTGATGAGGTGGCACTTATGGGCACTGATGAGGAGGTACTAATATGCTGCACTGATGGGCACTGATAGGTGGCACTGATGGACACTGAATGGGCAGCAAAGATGAGCAAGCACTGATGGGCACTGACTGGCAGCACTATGGGCACTGATGGTGGGCACTGATGGTGGGCACTGATGGTAGACACTGTGGGCACTGTTTTTTAACTTTCTGTAATCAGGGCACTGATGATCAGTACCCTGATTACCTGTCCTAGAGCCCCCTTTGAGAAAGAGCCGCTGATTGGCTCTTCTTGCGCCACACACTTGACAGTGTGAGGCGAGGAGAGCCGATAAAACTGCACTTTCTCATTTATATGTGACCGGCTGTGATAGGACACAGTCAATCACATGAGTAAAGAACCAAGTCGTTGGCTCTTTACCAAGGGCGGGGTCGCGCCGTGTCCTAGCAACACAGCAGAGCCACGATCGCTGCACCGCGCGCCCCCGCAGGTGCGCAAGAGAGAGGTCGTTCTGGGGTGCCGTCACATGACGTCACACCAGAATGAGAGCCGCGGGCGGTAAGTAGTTAAGATAAAAAAAAAAAAAATTCTGCCTTTACAATCACTTTAAGTTAAAACAAGCTAAAGTTAGAAGCTGATTGGTTAACATGCACAGCTGCACCAGATTTTGCACTCTAAAGTTTTAGTAAATTAGGTCTAATAGGTTTAAATGTTAAAAAACAAAACAGTGTGCTATTTTCATTATAACATCCCTTCACAGTGTGCTGCACTTCTTGACACTTAACACCTTATGTGTGCCAGCTGTACCCTCAACCACATCAACAAGTCAACAAGCCTGGCCAACAAGATATTATTTAGATTTAGTCTTTTCCTGAAAAAAACTATGGCTCCCTCATTGTGGGATCATGTGGCCCTTAAGTTTTAATCAGTGGCTCCAAAAATATGTCCACCCATTATAACAAGCATTGGAGAAGGCTCCTTGAAACTTAAATTCAAGGAAAAAGCCCAAAAACTTTTTTTTCCCCCTGTTAGACAGTTTGCCAGTCTTACAGTAATGATCATAAAGTTTAATGAAAGCACATGATTTGACCATGTGTGTGTTGCTATTTCTTGGCTTGTCCCCCGTCGCTGACAGTATTTGGAGAGCTGTTTGCCACCGCTAGGCCCACATTCATGATGTACATTAACTCTTATCAAGCAGTGCTTCAACACTTAGCTACAATGATGCCTCGAGGTAACACAACTATAGAAAACATCATGTGATCACCAGTCCCAACACATTTTCTGCCTTCTATACAGTCATCACACGTCTTTCTTCAGTAAAGAACCATTCTTTGTCAGCCAACACAACTGGCAATTAAACATAATACTTGATGAGTTGCTGGGTAATTGTTATCACCTCTGATTTTATCATAGCGGTCTAATAATTATCAATTTTGTGATGTTGGTATTTTATTTTCTTTCCCAGCACTTTAACTTTGACTGTCTCAAACAACAGATGGGAAACATCAGCAATAATGATCCTGTAGGAGAAGCAAACACATGTACACGGTAACAATTTCATTCTTGGCAGCTAAAACGCTGGAGAACTTAATTGAATTCCTTTCCCATCTCTAATCCACTGCTGTTTAAACTGTCAAAAATGTGTTTTTTTTTTTCCTCCCTGCGTTTAAATTGGAGTCAGTACAATGACTGCTAAAATATTCATATGAAGTACAGAAGTACAATAGCCACAGCTCTACCTGCTGTGGCCTCGATGTAAAGTTGGTCTGGGCTGAGAGGGCTCTAGGTCATATTCATAAGCAATAAAAATTATTTGAAGAAGACGTTAGAAGTAAAATTTCTTTGCTACTAAAACAGATTCCCTTTGTTGTTTAAAAATATGTATCAAACAGGACAGAATAATGCCCCGTACACACGCGCCGATAGTTGGCCGTGAATTTTCGGCCAACGTCCGATCTGCCGATTTTCGGCTTGTTAGTATGATGCTTTCGACAACCGACTCCGACTTTTCGGCCGAATAAAATCTGGTGTGCAGGCTATAAAATTTTTGTTGGCCGTCAACACAACGGCCGATTTTTCGTCAGTTAGTACAGATTTCGGCAGACAAAAATCTGATGAGCAAGACTGGGCATGCTCGGAGAAGAAAAAACACACGGAAAGTAAACCATCACATGACATCACTTCTGAAGTTGATTTTTGTTGGCCGAGAAAATGTGTGTGCAGTCTAGGCACATTTCAACCAACACAACAACGCTGGACAAAAGACGGCCGATAATCGTTGCGTGTGTACGAGGCATTAGCCCTTTTATGGTAGGTACCGATCTCTGTAAACTAAAGAAAGTATATTAAGATTTTTATTAAATTGCTTTGGTTACATTATAAGGCACATATCATTTGCTGTGTAGCCTGTGAGAGTAGAACTTCAGGCAAGGATTCAAAAAACAGGTATACATTCATAAAAACACATTTGTAAATGCAGCGTATATAAGTGCATTGTCATAAAAATAAAGTGCAACACATGATGAAATAAATAGCATGTATAAAAGACATCCAAAATATAGTCC